>NC_060066.1:196117528-196742528 GCF_922984935.1 Meles meles
GTTTATTTAAAGATTTTATTTGTCAGAGAGAGAGAGGGCACAAGCAGGGGAGGTGACAGAGGGAGAGGGAGAAGTAGGCTCTCCGCTGAGCAAGGAGCCCAATGTGGGACTTGATCCCAGGACCCAGGGACCATGACCTGAGCCAAAGACAGATGCTTAACCGACTGAGCCACCCTGGCATCCCAAGATTTTATTCATTTATTTGACAGAGGAAAGAATACAAGCATGGAAGCGGCAGGTAGAGAGAGAGAGGAAGAATGATACAGGCCTCCATTCTGCTTAGGTCATGATCCCAGAGCTGAAGGTAAGTGCTTAACCCACTGAGCCACCCAGGTGCCCCAGTAAACCATATATTTGATAACCATATCATAGATTTGAAATATAAAGAAAGCAAGAAGGGGCACCTGGGTGGCTCAGTGGGTTAAGCCTCTGCCTTCGGCTCAGGTCAGGTCATGATCTCAGGGTGCTGGGATTAAGCCTCGCATCGGGCTCTCTGCTCAGCAGGGAGCCTGCTTACCCCCCTCTCTCTGTCTGCCTTTCTGCCTACTTGTGAACTCTGTCTGTCAAACAAATAAATATAATCTTAAAAAAAAAAAAACTTTTAAAGAAAGCAAGAATAATCATGTGTAATTCCACCTAAGAGAAATAGCCAGTCTTAATTGTTTATACATCAGCTATTTTAAATGTTTTATTTTAGGGGCACCTGGGTTGCACAGTTGATTGGGCAACTGACTCTTGATACCAGTTCAAGTCTTGATCTCAGGGTCATGAGTTCAAGTCCCATGATGCTGGGCATGGAGCCTACTTAAAAAAAAAAAAAGTTTGGGCGCCTGGTTGGCTTAGTGGGTTAAGCTGCTGCCTTCGGCTCAGGTCATGATCTCAGGGTCCTGGGATCGAGTCCCACATCGGACTCTCTGCTCAGCAGGGAGCTTGCTTCCCCCCCCCCCGCCTCTGCCTGCCTCTCTATCTACTTGTGATCTCACTCTGTCAAATAAATAAATAATATCTTAAAAAAAAAAGTTTTATTTTAAAACAAGGAGGATGATGCACTTCACTCTTAATATTTTAAATGCTGTATTATTTAAAACACATATTTGTATACATTTCTTTTTTGTGATTGATTATTTTTTTAATAAAAGTTTATTCTTAAATGTATAACAGGATCTAAGACAAAACTTCATTGCATCTATAGTAGCAACAGATGCTATGACAAGGAATCCAGATGTTTAAACAGGAATGGAATTAAGGATCATTGTTGCCTCCGGCACAAGGAACAGCTTACTTTTTGCCAGATTTATTAATTCCACGTGTAGCCGGGGGGCCTTTACCCGTGGCCTTTGATTTTAGCTCCTCAAGTTTCTTTTGCTCCTCTTTCTGTTTTTGCTTGAATGCTTTACCTTCCTCGTCCATCTTCTTGTCCTGTTTCTTGGGCTGCTTTGGGAGCTTTCTCTCACCACCTTCACAGCTGGACATGGTGCCTACCGCCCCTTCCCCAGACCTTGTCACTGGAAGCTGTAGATAAATTTCTGAAAGTCTTTATAATTATTATTTAAGTAATCCTTTATTGTAGGATATTTAAACTAGTTTCTAATAGTTTACCACTAAATTTTAGCATGAATATTGTTACAGCTTATAAAAACACTGAGTATTAAAAACCTTTTTTTTTTAAAGACTTTATTTATTTTACAGAGATCACAAGTAGGCAGAGAGGCAGGCAGAGAGAGGTAGGAGGAAGCAGGCTCCCCGCTGAGCATGGGATCATGACCTGAGCCAAAGGCAGAGACTTTAACCCATTGAGCCATGTAGGCGCCCCAAGAGTTTTTACATTTTTTTTTTTTTTAAGATTTTATTTATTTGAGGGAGAATGAATGAGAGAGAGCATGAGAGAGGAGAAGGTCAGAGGGAGAAGCAGACTCCCCAAGAGCTGGGAGCCCGATGTGGGACTCGATCCTGGAAGTCCGGGATCACTACCTGAGCCAAAGGTAGTTCTTCAACCAACTGAGCCACCCAGGCAACCGAGTTTTTACATTTTAAAACAATCTCAGATTTGTGGAAAGGTTAGGAGTGTACTGTGAAGACTTTCTTAGACTATCTGGTACTAAGTTGTCCATATTGCTGCCCTTTTGCCCTGCAGTACTTTGATGTATTTTTCCTATAGATGACTCTCTCCTCCTGAAGCACAATATAACCATAAAAATCAGGAAACAAACACCAATAACATTGTTACCATGTAGTTCTCAGACCCCATTCAGTTTGCCTGTTGTCTCAGTAATGTCCTGTGTAGCAAAAAGATCCAGCCCAGAATCAACTGTTAAATTTAGTTGTCATGTCCCTTTAGCCTCAGCAGTTCCTTAACTTTGGTGACATTACCATTTCTGAAGATTAGAGGCCAGTTATTTTAGAGCGTATCTCTCAATTTGATTTTTGTTTGATGTTTCTTCAACTGGATTCAGTTTATGCTATGTTGGCAGGAATATCACAGAATTGATACTGTATTCTTCTCTTTGCAACTTATAAAGTACATGGTATTTCCATTAGCCTTATCCCATTACCCATGATGTTAACCGTACCACTTCAAGAGGTAACAGCTATGTTTATTCATGAAGTTACTTTTATCCTTCTTTGTAATAACTGTTTTATGGGGAGGTACTTTGAGACTCTTTAAATACCCTCTCCTTATCAAAGTTTCAATTTATTCATTTATTAGTATAGATTGAGGGTTTCCTATTTTATTCAGTGTGTTATATTTTGATATTATTTATTTTATTGCTCAGGTTGTCCCAAATTTGGTGAGTAGGTTACCTTTGAAGCCAGATCCTATCTTTCAAAATATCTTCATCATTCTTTGATTACTAGGCACTCTTGTACTTTTCCTCACTCAGCCTAAAATTAATCATTTCAGTGAGGAGCTCTGGTTCCTTTTAGTGAAGGATGTATTTAGAAGTCAAGATGTGGGTGCTAAGTATACTCATTGCTGTTGGGAATGTCACTGCCCCTAGACCCTCTTGGTAGATAGGGCCAAGGATTGGGTGAGTGTGTGTGCATGTGTGTGCCCACATGCTGGTGTATTTGCATACATGTGTATATACATGTATTTGCATCCAATTTCAGTCTAACACTACAGAATTTATTATTTTTTTTCCTTCCCGTGCTTGTGGTTCCTTTTCGTAGTGAGAACTTGGGCTCTCCCTACCGTAAATATAAAAATATATATATATATTTTAAAATTTAATTGATCTTCCTATTTGCATCTGATCTCCCAGCTGCCATTCCCTCCCTCTTGTGAACGCCCTCCTCACCCTGCTTTATTCTGACACCAACTCTAGGCTGCCTTACTGAGCAAAAACCCTTCTCACCATACCTGAGCTCAAAACTCCCATGCCAGCTTACCCTTCTATATAGGTGCGTTCCTCACCCAGCCCAGGCTCCCTGTGCTTGCCCTCTACCCCTAGAGAGTCCAGCATCCTCCTCATTAAGCAGGCGTCTTCCTACCCTGCTCTGGCTTTGAAACCCTGTGTTAGGCTAACTTCCTATGAGAACACCCTCCTCATCTTACTTGGGCTTTAACTGCATGCTCCAGGTCACCCCTGTGCGTGGAGGTCATCTTCACGCTGCTCAGTTCCAACTTCTGCGCCAGCAAAAAACTTCCATACAAATGTTTTCTACATCCTGCTTGGGTTCTGACACCTCTTGTTGGGCTGTTTTACAGTGGATGCCCTCCTACATGGAAACCCACCTCACCAAGCACAGGTTTCCCATGCCAGGCCATGCCTTTGTGGAGATGTTCTTGCTTGGGCTCCTATACTCTTTGCCAGGCCACCTTCCCTTGTGGACCCTGCTCATTCTCAAATACCCAGTGGTGGGCTCTGCTTCCATGTGGATGCCTTGCTTATCCCTCTTGGGCTCTGATACCCTGTACTTGGCTACCTTCCCATGTTCAGTCTTACCCTGCTTAGGTATTAACACCTTTTGCCAGGCTGCCTGTCCACTGAGGTGCCCTTCCTAACCCACTTTGTACCTCCATGTCTGGCTGCCCTTCTGTGTGGACGCTCTTCTCACCTGTTTATGTTCCACCACTGTGTGACTGGCTACTACTCTCTGTGTGGTCACCATTGTCTTCATCCCAGACGGGCTCTGGCACTGCTCTGGGCCATTTTGACGCCCCACCCAGAGAAGATGTCTCCTACTAGATGTCTAATTGCCTGGCCTCACTTAATGTGTTTGGATTGTATTGCTCAGAAAGGGAACGGGAAGATGGAAAGCTTAAAGAGTACTTTTGAGGGGCGCCTGGCTGGCTCAGTTGGTAGAGCCTTCAACTCTTGATCTCAGGATTATGAGTTCAAGCCCCATTTGGGTATAGAGTTTACTTAAAAAAATCTTTTATTTTTTTAATTTTATTTTTAAGATTTTATTTATTTATTTGACAGAGAGATCACACATAGGCAGAGAGGTAGGGAGGGGGAGAAGTAGGCTTCCTGCTGAGCAGAGAGCCTGATGTGGGGCTCGATCCTAGGACCCTGAGATCATGACCCTAGCCAAAGGCAGAGGCTTTAACCCATTGAGCCACCCAGGTACCCCATAAACAAAATCCTTTAAAAAAGCACTTTTGATTTGATTTTGGGAAGGGCATGGAGAAGATAATTTGTTTGAGAAGTGATAAAGAATTTGATGGTACGTCCTTTCTGTTTAACCGTACTCTTAAATTATACATAGTACCATGGAAAGGGGACATGTGATCATGTAACTTACTCATTTATTTGTTAAGGTAATTCATGTTTCCTCTGGAGATCTGATTGACAAGAAGTGACAGATTGTTGGGACCAGTATGAAGGCTCAGATTTTAAAGATTTTTTTAAAAATTTATTTATTTGACAGACTGAGATTACAAGTAGGCAGAGAGGAGGAAGCAGGCTCCCTGCTGAGCAGAGAGCCTGATGCCGGGCTCTATCCCAGGACCTTGGGATCATGACCTGAGCCGAAGGCAGAGGCTTTAACCCACTGAGCCACCCAGGTGCCCCAAGGCTCGGATTTTAATGCTCTACTAGTTACTATGATTCTGGAAGTTACTGCCCTGTAGCTCCTGTCCTGATTATAGGAAGTATGTTTGAGTATATATATACATTATGCATACACGTATATGTGTATATATGCACACACGCACAGTTGACCCTTGAACAATGTGGGGTTAGGCATGCAAACCTTTGCACAGTCAAAAATCCACGTATAACTTTTGACTCCCCCCAAATTTAACTGTTGAAAACTACTATTGACTGGAAGCCTTACTGATAACATAAAACATCAATTAACATATTTTGTATGTTATATGTATTAAATACTGTATTCCTATAAGGTAAGCTAGAGAAAAGAAAATATTAAAATCATAAGGGAAAATATATTTATAGTAGTATACTGTACTTATTGAAAAGAAAGTCTGTATGTAAGTTGACCTACACCGTTCAAACCTGTGTTGTTCAAGGGTTGACTGCATGAGAGTGTGTGTGTGTGTGTATGTGTATGTGTTTGAATATATACATCTTTACACAAAAATATGCTAAGGTTGACACACTGGGGAAGATGGGATGTTGTGTTTGAATGGGCAGGACTCCATGACTATCCATTAGAATATTTGTCTTTTCTATTTTCTACACATGTGCTGGCCTCTTTATAGGGTGGATGACGTTGTCATAGTCTCCTTATAAAGTTGCTTATTGACTCTTAAGTCAGAATTTTAGGTGTTCCTGGTGACCCAGGAATTGAATGACTTTTGCTTCTCATGCAGCACCTATTGAGCCATCGGAATGAATCCGATTTTTCTAGAGAGGTAAGCCGCCTGGTCTTCTAGTAAGGAGAATAATGCAGTCATGGCTGTCATCTCAGTTGTCAGCTGAATTGTGAATGGTCTTCCTAGACACTGTCTTACTGAGCAGTAGGCAGAAAAGGGAGGAAGGTAGACTGGGAGTCTGAGGGTTCTTCTCAGAAGTCCTTGTACAGGGAGCATTCTTTTCCTTCCTGCCATCTCTGCAGCTCCCTATTTGGACACGTGTCTAACCTGCAGCCATTACATAGGCATCTCTTGTTCTTTTTTTTTGTTTTTAAAGATTTTATTTATTTATTTGACAGACAGAGATCACAAGTAGGCAGAGAGGCAGGCAGAGAGAGAGGGGGAAGCAGGCTCCCTGCTGAGCAGAGAGCCCCGATGTAGGGCTCAATCCCAGGACCCTGGGATCATGACCCGAGCTGAAGGCAGAGGCTTTAACCCACTGAGCCACCCAGGCGCCCCAAGGCATCTTTTTTTCTGCGCTCTGCAGTGATTCTTGGGTTGAGGGCCCTTCCCCACTTTCTTCCCAAAGCTTAGATGAACCTGTGTCCCTGCTCAGTCCTATCCTTTTCGTGTTCCTTATTTTGATTTAACTTAAAGATGCTAGCAGGTAGCATCATCGACTTTTATTTTCTTTCTGTCTTATTAAGTACCTGGGAAGGAAAGGTATTTCTCTTGCGCATTATTAACAGGTCATGGAGGTCAGATGGGACAGAGGCTGGATTCCTGTTTCAAGAGGAAGATCCCAAGGGAGGCTGTTACAGTTTGAATTCAGAAATTTGTATAAATGTCAGGCATATTTGTTAATGTGAGATGATTAGTTAACTCTGAGGTCTAAGACTGTAGATTCTTCATTCTAGTATCCCTAAAGCCCAAGACACAGTAGGAGGTCAGAAAACCTTCCAAAAATCTGAACAGATCTGTGGGCTTCCTAAGAACCATATTGGTAATATTGCATTTATCTTGTTTGTTTGTTTGTTTTGGATTTTGTCTTTTTTTTTTTTGCATTTATCATGTTTGGAAGAAATTACTTGTTACTTGTCTGTTCTTCCCCAGATGGACGTTAAATTCCATGAGATTAGTAGTGAGCACAGTATCTAGCAGCCCTAGGTGCTCCAAAAATTTGTACTGAGTGGGAAGCTGGCTTCAGAAAGGTTTGGGCCACAGGGATAGGCCCACTGTTTTCTTTGTATTTCATGGCCACATATGGCACCTCCAACTCTTAAAGATAGGGAAGGAGTTGGATTAGCTTTGAAGGCTCCCAGTGAATATTTGTTGCCGGTGATCACATGTGCAGTTGTGATACAACTCTTGGAAAAATAACTTCAGGCTGGTGTGTGTGTGTTTGTGTGTGTATATATACATACCTTCTTCTTTTTTGCCAAATCATCTGAAAGTAAGCTGTAGACATGTGAGGCTTCATGCCTAAATAATTTACCACAGATCTCAGAACAAGAACAAATTTCTGTGTAACCACAACACCATCACGGCACCTAAGGAAAACATTAATTCGTTAACATGATCTAATGGAGTCCACACTCAAGCAGCCGTGTTTGTCCCCCAAATCTCAGTATAGCTATTTTATTTGTTTAACTTGGGAACCAGTCAAGGTTTATGAATTGCCTTTTGGTATGGTTAGCTCTGGGCTGTAACTTTATTGGAGGTCTTTTTGGTGTGTCAAGGTGGGAAGTTTTCTTTCTCATTCATTTTGGACACCTGGGGTGTGTTGGGTTTTGGTTTGCTCCAGTACATTTCTTTTCCCCAGAACCAAGGTAAGGTGAAATTCTCTTCTGAATATTTGTGTAGGTACAGCTATTTCCCTTTGTCTGTAAATCTTTTATGGCTGCATACTTCCTTTTGAGTGACTTTTCCCCAATTCCTTTCTCCCTTGGGAAGTCATGAGAGGACACAGGGAATCTTGAAAATTCTTTGCTTTAAAGTTCTTCTTTTTCCCTCACCCTGAATGAATGTCTGCCCAGCACTGGGGAGTGGATATGCTTCTGTCATAACCTTCCAAAGTCTGGCAAATGCAGTGGTGTTCAGCTTCATTGCCTACCAATAACTTTATTACTATAGGTGGGCTGTTGGAGTGTTTTGAAAGCTTGCAATAATTTTGACGTTACTTGTTACCAGGCTTTTAAAAAACACTGCAAGCGTCTGACTGAGCTTGGTGGATTACTTTGCAGTTCAATTTCTAGTATGTATTTTTCCTTTCAAGGTTTATTTTCATTTTTTTCCTCTTTGCTGCTGCTCCCTACCTCCCCGCTGTTGCCGCTGCTATCCCCCCCGCCCCACCCCGCTACTAACCGATCCCTAGTTCTGCTAACTTCAAATGTACTTTTTTCTAAATGCCATCATTTCTTGCTGGTGCTTCTCAGACTTGAAAAGATTCAGATCATTTGGGAATCTTGTTGTACTGAAGTGGGACCTTCTCTTCTGAATTTCTAACAAACTCTTCTCACCCTCTGCCCTTTCAGGACCTTCCTCTGGCCTTGAATACCAAGTAAATAAATACTAGGTGCTCTGTTGAATCCATGGACTACACTGTGAAATCATCTGCTTTAATTGTATATTAACATTCCCTTCCCCCAAAGCACTTATTATATGGTAATTAAAAAATATGTTTTCCCTGTTATTTTTATCTTTGCATTTCTAGTACATAGCAGTGTGTTCAGCAGATAGTAGCTACTATATAGATGTTTGAATGAATGTATGTACTTGTGGTGGAGTGAGGATCTTTGATGAGGACTGTCTATACTAGCTTACCTAGACTTGGAGAGGAATGATTAAATTTATTTTTAAAAATCAAGGTTGCTTGAAAAATACAGATGATTCCATTTGGCTGTACCTCAGTTCTGATGAGTTGGAATTAGACTTTTCTAGAGTAGGGCCCAGGCATCACTCACAGGTCTTCACAGGCAATTCTGATGTTCACTCTGGGCTAAGAGCCATTGGCCCATGTGATTTACAGATATAAAATGGAGCCCAGTAGA
The DNA here is from genome assembly GCF_922984935.1 of Meles meles. Classification (NCBI taxonomy): domain Eukaryota; kingdom Metazoa; phylum Chordata; class Mammalia; order Carnivora; family Mustelidae; genus Meles; species Meles meles. The sequence goes on from NC_060066.1 coordinate 196,126,340, forward strand.
CCTTTCTGGTTTGAAAATCAGGGAGCCAGCCTGATTTTTTTCCCTGTTGCATGTTTATGCTTTTCCCACATTTGCGAAGATAAGTAGGGGTGGGTAGGGGATAATTTCCGTAATGAATGAAGGGAAAATGCAACATGGCCTGGAAACATGTCTCTGGGTATAAGGTAAATTCCGCTGATGGAATAAAAGTAGCTACTGTATTGAGAACCCTAAAGTGGTGTAACTATTTGCTAAAGTGGTGTAAATGATTTGCTCATTTATATTTCTTCTTAAAAATATTTTATTTTTAAAAAATAATCTCTACACCCACGATGGGGCTCGAACTCATGACCCCAAGAACAAGAGTTGCATGTTCTACTGACTGAGCCAGTCAGGCACCCCTCATTTATATCTCTTGAGCATTTATTTTTTATTTTTTTATTTTAAAGATTTTATTTATTTATTTATTTGACGGAGAGAGCTCACAAGTAGACAGAGAGGCAGGCAGAGAGAGAGGAGGAAGCAGGCTCCTTGCCGAGCAGAGAGCCCGATGCGGGGCTCGATCCCAGGACCCTGGGACCATGACCTGAGCTGAAGGCAGAGGCTTTAACCCACTGAGCCACGCAGGCACCCCTCTTGAGCATTTTTTAGAACTGTGTGCAGGCACCATTCTGGAATGCTGAGTACTGTTCTAGGTGGTGATTATAATGTATAGAATTACTGGATACCTGTTAAATTCATAAATTCTTTTAATCTCTTTTACAGTGTTGATTTTGATTCTTTCAGGTTCTTCAGATTGATCCTGAAGTGACAGATGAAGAAATAAAAAAGAGGTTTCGACAGGTACAGTACTGTTTCCCTGTAGTAGATGGAGCTTGATTTGGGAGTACAGTAAGCACATGATTCTCTTAGGACTTCTATTATGACTTATGGGCCAAAATTTAACTTTTTTAAAAAGATTTATTTATTATAGAGAGAGAGCATGCATGTGTACGGGTGGCAGGGGGTGGCGTGGAAGGGCAGAGGGAGAGGGAGAGAGACTCTCAGGCAGACTCCCCACTGAGTGGGGAGCCCGACATGGAGCTTGATCTCACAACCCTGAGTTCATGCTCTGAGCCAAAACAGTCGGATGCTTAGCTGACTGAGCCACCCAGGTATCCCTTAACTTTTCTTTTTTTACCCTTAAGGCTATATAACTCTTAAAAAAAACAAAACAAAACAAAAACACCTCATAGTGACAAAATTCGTAAATAACTTAAAAGACCACGGCTTGCCTCTGACATTCACACTGCCTGCAGCGGTAGATTTGTTGGTAGGCCGTAAAGCTCAGCGACAGCTGCATTCAGCAGACTTGAGAAGGTTACAACAGGAGCGTACCCACTCTCAAATCAAGGCATGTGGTTGGGAGTGAGGGCGCAGAATAGAACAAATTTGACTTCTGAATGGAATGAATTTTATATCCAAATAGAATCTTTCCAGCCCCTTAATCAGGAGAAATACAGTTTAGAACAGTAGAACTTAATTCTCTGCCTTCCCAGGGAGAATATGTTAAATGATTTGTAACAGGTTTTTTTTTTAAAGATTTTATTTACTTAATTTTAGAGAGAGAGCACATGCAAGCAGGCCGAGGGAGGGAGGAACAGAGGGGGTGGGAGAGGGAGAGGAAGGAATCTCAAGCAGACTCCCCTCTGAGCACAAACCCTGACTCAGGGCTCTATCTCAAGACCCTGAGACCTGAGGTGAAACCGAGAGTCAGATGCTGAGCCACCCAGATGCCCTTCATAACAGTTTTTAAATTGTTTAAGATCTCCTTCCTCAGTTATTTTATCTTTTGCAAACTTAGTACCCAAGAGATACCTGGTTTCATACAGAGTGTTTTCTTCCCAGTCTGATGTTTCATAACTTGAGCTTACAAAATTTTATAGTAGCCTTTTAAAAAATGCTTCCAATTGTGATAGCTGAGTAATCTCCAGCCTTTTCTTCTAGGAGTTAAATAATCATACTCCTTGTAACCTGTCTTTACTAACTGGATTTTCTGTATATTTCATGTCTTTTGTTTTTTAAACTTCACCCAACTTTTTTATATCTCTTATGTTCTTCATATTTTAAGAGGACCTAACCAGTGCTAAATATAATTCTCAGTACCTGCAGGACATACTTCTTAATATCCAGTGTTGTGCCTGCTTCTTTGATACTGTAATTGCCCCCACTTTGCTGACTCATAATCATCTTCTGATCTACTATTAAGCCAAGATGTTTTTTATCTTTACCTACCGAGGCATTTCCCATTATATAATACCTAGCTTTTTTTTTTTTTTTAAAGTTTTATTTATTTATTTATTTGACAGAGATCACAAATAGGCAGAGAGGCAGGCAGAGAGAGAGAGGAAGGGAAGGAGGCTCCCTGCTGAGCAGAGAGCCCAATGCGGGGCTCAATCCCAGGACCCTGGGATCACGACCTGAGCCGAAGGCAGAGGCTTTAACCCACTGATCCAACCAGGCACCCCATAATTTGCTAGCTTTTTATAGAGTTCTACTCTGCACCTATATTCAGCTTTTCTTCTTTTTCTCTAAAATTTCAAACTTCCTATTGTAATGCATTAGCAGGCTTTCCCAATTTAATAAACAAGCATTCAGATCCATAGTCAGAACAACTATTTATGTAGCTGTACAAAGAACTCAATAAGAGTTCTTTAGTCATTAATATGATCTAATAGTTAAGAATGTGAGCCTTAGGGGCACCTGGGTGGCTCGGTCAATTAAGCATCTGACTCTTGGTTTTGGTTCGGGTCATGATCTCAGGGTCGCGAATTGGAGTCCCACATCAGGCTCTGTGCTCAGCGGGTGGTCTGCTTCTCTCCCTCTTTCCCTCACCCCGCTCATGCATGCACGTGTGCACTCACGCTCTCTTTCTCTCAAAGAAAGAAAAAAAAGTGTGGGCCCTACACCTGTTTGACTTGAGTTCCAGTCTTGGCCATACCCCTTATAAGCAGTTTGAACAAGTTACTTTCAACCTTTCTGTGCCTGTTACCACATTTGTAAAATGCACATAATGATGATAGTTATATGCTAACTGTTGTCAGTGCGTGTTAGACAGTATGTTAAGTTTCTTACTTGTATTATTTCATCCTTAAGAACCCAGTTGACAGAGGAGGAAACTGGCACAGAGATAGGCTAAAAGAACTGCTCAAGGTCTTAGAGCCGTTGGTGACTAAAGTTGGAATTAGAGCTCAGGATTCTGGCTCTCCAGTAATGCTGGACTTAGCCTTTGATTCCCACTTGTATCATTCTCCCAACACAGTCCCACTGTTCCAACTAGTTGATTTTGGTCTGTCAATGACAGTAGGTCAGTGATTCTTAATCCCGGCTATCCGAAAAAATCACCTTGTAGATTTTTGCTTTTTATTTTAACTTTTTTATTATAAAAAACTTAAATTACATTTTAAAAAGGAAGAGTAGAACAGTGAACACCCATATACTGATCATCTGTGTGTAATGGTTCACCTCATTAACTCTATGTTTTTGGCTGAATGGTTGTAAGTTATAGACAGCATGCTACTTTACCCCAAATACATCGTCATGTTTCCCCCCAAGAAAAAAAAGGACATTTCCTTGCATTTCTTACTTGTCATACCTAGCAAAATTAACACTCCAGTAGAGGTCTAGAAAGTACAGTTGCCAGAGACTGATCAGAGGTTCTGAGGGTAGAAACTAGACCTATATTTTTAAAAAGCTTTACAGGGTTGGGGGCATCTGGGTGGCTCAGTCAGTTGGGCATCCAACTCTTGATTTCTGCTCAGGTCATGATCTCAGGATCGTGGGATCAGGTGGAGTTGGGCTCCACGCTCAGCAGGGAGCCTGTGTATCCCACTCCTCCTGCTCCTCTCCCTGCTTGTGTGCGTTCTCGCACTCTCTCAAATAAATAAATAAGTAAAAACATCTTAAGGAAAAAAGGCTTTACAGGGTTGGAGCGCAGCCAGAACTAAGAACCACTACTTTTTTTCCCCCCAAAGATTTTATTTTATTTCCAGTTAATACACAGCATTTATTAGTTTCTGGTACAATATAGTGATTCAGCGCTTTCACGCATCACCTGGTACTCATCGCAGTGCACTCCTTAGTCCCCATTTCCTGTTTAGCTCATCCTCTGTACTCACCCCTCCCTGCCCCAAGAGAACCATCACTTAAAATTACAAGTTCTTTTAGGAAAGAGATCATGTCTCATATGTGCTTTAGCCTCTTCAGTGCTCAGTATAAGGGACGTAATAGAACCAGGTGCTTCTCAGTTTCTCTTCTGCAACCTTATGGTGTCCTCCTAATGTGAGACTTTTATTTGTTCTTAAGTTTGTGATTAAAACCCTACATGTCTCTCAGCTGTGCATTGACTTTCTGGTGAATTTTAAGGACCAGTATTTCTGCACATTTTATGATATTTATTAATTTGTTGAAAACGCTTCCAGCTGACAGTGTTTTTTTCTGTAACACCTTAGAGCTTTTGGTTTGGAAAGAGGCACAGTGCAGGCGAAGAGTTACTAAATGTTCCTCTCGTTGACAAACCTACCTTTCCTCTTATTTTAGTTATCCATATTGGTGCACCCTGACAAAAACCAAGACGATGCTGACAGAGCACAAAAGGCTTTTGAAGGTATTTGTAAATTTACCTGCTTCCAAGAACTATTTTATCAATGCTAGGTACTGTTCCTTGTCCTGGATCAAGAAAGAAATGTTACAGTTTTGTCTTCTGGTCATGAAGAAGCTGTGGTTTTCAGTAGAACAATTGTTCCAAAGCAGAATGTTGCTGTTTAAGAAATAGATCTTAACTTTGCTTTGTTAAAACTTTTACGTGCCAAGACTGTTACTGCGTAGGATCATTATTCTTTTTTGAACATAAAAAAAATAACTGGCAGTATTATATCACTGAATTAATCTAGATATGGTGTATTTAGTCTTGAGGGTATATTTAATTTTTTCCAAGGCTCTCAAGGAAAGTCATTGCTATAGTTGTATGTTTTTTAAATTAGTTTAACGACAATAAATAATGTAACAAAGTAGGGGATGCTTTTAGATGACACAAGTCCATTTACACTGCCTGAGTATAGTTCAGACTTTCAGAGGGTGTTTGCAGAAACAGTTAATTTCAATGTTTTGCATTAGCTGTGGACAAAGCTTACAAGTTGCTACTGGATCAGGAACAAAAGAAGAGGGCCCTGGATGTAATTCAGGCAGGAAAAGAATACGTGGAACACACTGTAAGTATTTATAGTGCTGCCGTGTTTACAGGAAGTATTAGCAAGCCTTGGGCACCTTGCAGGAGGGTAAATGTTAACATAGCAATACCTACTGGTGTAACTTGTGACCTCTTATCTGGTCTCGGAAAGTTTGCTGTGGTGCTCATGAATAGGGCGTGCCCTAGAGCTCAGGATGTGGAGTGGCTAGGAGGCTGCCCTTCCCTCTTTCCTTGCCAGCCCCAGGCTGCACAGAGAGGTCCTCTCTTGCCCTCTCATCACAGTGTTGTCACATTACCCAGTTCTGAGAATGGAAGAGTGGAGCAGCCATGATGAAGATTTTTATTCTTGTCTCTGTGAAGGGGTTGGAACATGGGCTTGAGAAAGACTGGCAAGGGGTCGTGAGTAAATTTTTTTAAAAATAGGAAGAGGTGCGTATCCATATTAAGAATAGGGTTTGGGAAGAATTCAACTAAAATAAGTTCAGTTCTAGTTGATTTTATTTTTTTGTATTGCCTAAATCTCCCTAGTGGTGGGAAGTGTTAAGATGGCTTGCGTGAGGTAAGAAAGATCTTTGTTTTAATTTTTTACTTGCTGGGCAAGAATTGTGAGGCCATTTGTAAGAGCTGTTTCAACTGGGAGTGAATATGAATTTGACCTTTTCTTTGAAGCGCTTTGGAATCTGAAAGAGAACTGTGTAACCAATAATAATAATAATGAACCTAATTTAGGTGTGAAGAAAATGAGTAAAAGGAGGAGAAAGATGGCCATAACTAGGCCTTGTTGGTTATATGTTGGAAGTGGTTCCTATAGGCCAGATTTTGGTAGAAATCAGAAAAGGACCTGACAAATTCTCCTTAAATTCTTGTGGTAGTTACTTTTTTCTCTGTATTTTGCCTATAAAGGAGCCATCCTCAGGCTTTTTGGCCACAAGGTGGCAGTAGGGTTGTTCTGAGCTTGGAAGGCGCTGGCTTTTCGCTGGAGCAGTAGTGGATGATTATTAGAGTAATGACATTCTTGTGTGAAGGAGTATATGTAATTTGTTTTTTAGATCTCAATGGTGGCCAATGTGATAAAAAAAATCAGTTAATATGATTGGTTTAAGGGGGTTTCACAGTGAAAATTATCAATAATGCAGTTGTTGAAATACCAGAAAACAGTTAAACTTAATGCCACAAATTTGGTAGCTTGTTCTAAAACTTGACAAATACATTTTCTTTGTTATAAACACTTAACTACTGGCTGCAAAAGAGAGTTGGGTAATCTGTCCAATGTATCCAAGGCTCTTTGGCTCTGGCCTAGGATCTGATGAGTTGGGGACAAGTTCACTGCTGGTCCCCTTCCATCCTTCCTGGTGGATTGGATTTTAGATGAGGTTTAGAGGAAGGACCCCTGGTTCGTAGTTCTCCTTTGATTGCATTATTGTTGTGGAGGGGGAGGGCAGGGGCTCATTTTATTTCCACGTAAACCTTTGGTCATGCCTGTACCTGCAGAAGGTGCATGTGCCATTTGTGTGCAGCTCAATGGATAGTCTCAATTTTTTGATGAAAAACATTCTTTTTAGGTGAAAGAGAGAAAAAAGCAATTAAAGAAGGAAGGAAAACCTACAAATGTGGAGGAAGACGACCCTGAGCTGGTGAGTGAGATTTGGGAAAAGCCACACTGTCTCCTGAGCTTGAGCCCACCGATTGCTGGGTTCAAGAGAGGGAAGCCTTAGGAGTGACGCATACGTGCTGGAAACATTTTGTTTTAACTTAAAATATTTAAATGTATGTCCCTGCACCTATTTTTAAGCCTCGCCCTTTTCTTTTGTCATAGGGCCATGACCTTTTCTTTCAATGTGTGTCTGCTGATTGGCATTTGCCATTGACTTTATTTTATAAAACACACACACACACACACACACACACACACACGGCATCATCCATAGTTTGTACTTCTAATGTTTTTTTGCAGTACGTTGAAACTTAGGTATTTGCGAAACAAAACTTAGGTATTTGTGAAGCAAAACCCAAGAGCAAAATCCTAGCTGTGTATGATTCATTGGTTGTTTTGTCTTGTTTTTGCATAAAGAGGAACAATAGCTTCATTGCTTTGCCGAGTAAGGAGGCTGCAGCAAGCTAAGGCCTTCGGAAGTGCAAGCCCACCCGGATGATTTGTTTTCCAGTCTTTTTCGGGTGTCTCAACCTGTACCTAATTTCACAGCACTATTTTAATGTATTTTTTAATGATTATTTTTTCTTTTTAAAGATTTTATTTATTTATTAGAGAGTACGTGCACAAGCAGGAGAGCAGCAGGCAGAGGGAGAAGCAGGCTCTCCGCTGAACAAGGAGCCCGATGCGGGACTTGATCCCAGGACCCTGAGATCATGACCTGAGCTGAAGGCAGACACTTAACTGACCGAGCCACCCAGGCATCCCCAACGCCAGTATTTTTAGGGACTTAAGTTTATTGAATCTTTCTAAAGCATTCCACTTAGTTTTAAAAGGAAGTCAGAAGCATTTATTTGTATAACCATATTCATCGATTTCTGTGATATTTAAATCTCATAGTAGTTGTTGCACCTGGCACAGAGCACTTTGGAAGCAACTACAGGTGACTCTAAGCAGCTAGTAAACGGCTTTACACCAGCCATGAGTGCTCACTGTTCTCCAGGTGATAATTTGCAGAGAAACGGAGAACATTGCTTCATCCATTGGTTTTTGGTTTTTTTTTTAAGATTTTATTTATTTACTTGACAGACAGGGATCACAAATAGGCAGAGAGGCAGACAGAGATGGGGGGAAGAGGGTTCTCCACCAAGCAGAGAGCCCAATGCGAGGCCCGATCCCAAGACCCTGAGCTGATGACTTGAGCCAGAGGCAGAGGCTTTTTTTTTTTTTTAAGATTTTATTTATTTATTTGACAGACAGAGATCACAAGTAGGCAGAGAGGCAGGCAGAGAGAGAGAGAGGGAAGCAGGCTCCCTGCCAAGCAGAGAGCCCGATGCGGGCCTCGATCCCAGGACCCTGAGATCATGACCTGAGCCGAAGGCAGAGGCTTAACCCACTGAGCCACCCAGGCACCCCTACTTACCTTGTTTTTAAAGATTTATACGAGAGAAGCTGTCTTGCTAGGGAAGCTTGCCTACAACTCCTTGCTTCAGTGATTTTGCTGACAGTGACTGGCCCCGTCTTCTGTGTGGTAACACTGCTTGTGAACTGTGAGGTCACCTTTTGCACTAGCCACCTGTTTTGAATTTACTCTGTCCCAGTATTTCAGTTTTTGCTCCTCAGTCTTATTTTCCTTTAATGATCTCTGGTCTTTTTTGAAGACTCTCTTATAAATACTCCTTGGTCCTCCTGAGTTTTTAGGAACCCTAACTCTTTTAAGTTGTCTTTTTTTTTCCTCCCTCGATTATAAAGGAACACATGCTAATGATGGGACATTTGGAAAAAGCAGAAGAATATAGAGAATTCAGTCATCAGTAACCATCCGTCCAAGAGAGTTTGGAGCCTTTAAAGATATTGAAATACTTATTACAGATGCCTTCACTCCTTTGATGTTTGTCCTTACTAGGGACTGGGGTTTGTCAGTGTTGCTTTTATTGAGCACTGGCTGGCAGATAACAGTATTAAAAGAAGTGACAGATTCTGGGGCTCCTTTACTTCCCTTTCTCTCCGTATATTACTCTTTGCTTCAGTGTCTCTGCTTTTGGATTTAGGCTCTATGAAATCTGCATGATGGATTAGTTTCTATTTTTCTTTGTATTTTGGGGGGAAAAAGTTTTAAAGATAGTTGTTTTCTGTCTTACGTTGTGTTATTTTTTTCCCCATCTGCGCATGAGTTAGAGTATAAGTTCGACTGCATACAACTGAGACCCAAAATGATGGTGGTTTGAACAAGACAGTGATTTGTTTTCTGTCATGTGTAGTATAGTCTTTGGGAAGATGGCCGCTGGTATGGCAGCACTGGACCATGTGTTATCCGAGAACTCATTCTCCTCTCTGTGGCTCTGCCAACAAGGATGCGGCTCCCTCCTCACAGTCCAGGATGTGTCATCACCTCACCCATGTGCCCAACAGCAGAATAGAGGAAGGGGACACGGAGGGATACCTGTACTCCCTCTAAGAACATCCTAGAAAATTGCTGCATCACTTCTCTTTATGTCCCACTGTCTAAAACCTAAGTTACATGGCCACACCAACTGTAAGGAAGCCTGGGAAATACAGGCTTCTATGTTGTGTGACCAGGTACCTAAAGATAAGGGATTTTACATGGCAGGAGAACAGATGATGGCGGGTGGGGGACACATAACCAATAGCTCTGACAGTTCTGCTGTAGTCAGTAACTGACTCCTGAAATGGGTCTGCTTGGTAGCAACTTTTAGTACCTGGATGGGAGCCTGGCACAGAGTAATTTATAAGATATTTGTATAAAGAAAGATTGAGAGTTATTTTTTCGAAGTTCTTTGGAAGAAAGGGTCCTCCCACATGGTTGTGATAAGCAGGTAGAAGTTTTTTTCTCTTTGGTGTGTTTCACCAGAGCAAGTTTCTTGCATATCATCCTCATGGTGAAAGTGGAAAGATCTCCTACGCAGTTATGTTATTTATCTCCCAGGAGAGAGCATCATTAAGTAATTTTCTCTGAAATCTTCCTTCCTTGCTGGTTCTAACATGCTTTTTGTCTTGGGCCCCATCTAAAAGTGCTTGATTCAAGTTACTGGTAAAATACTGACTTTTATTTTTTTTGTTCTTAATTTTCTTGTAGTTCAAACAAGCAGTATATAAACAGACCATGAAACTCTTTGCCGAGCTGGAAATTAAAAGGAAAGAGAGAGAAGCCAAAGAGATGCATGAAAGGTATACATCAGACTATTTATTGAATCCATCTAAATACCTAGATTAACCAAAATTGGTCTTTGGGATTTTCCTAATGAAGGATTTTTCTAATCAAGGAATTATATAGTACATCATTTAAGAAACTATATAAAATAGTTACCTGAAACAGCCAAACTTTGGAATCCCTAGGGTAAGAAATTGTCTCTGACTTTTGGGAAATATTGAATAGACCTGTCCTTAGGTAGTTTTTTTTTTCTTTTTAAAGATTTTATTTATTTATTTGACAGACAGAGATCACAAGTAGGCAGAGAGGCAGGCAGAGAGAGAGAGGGGGAAGCAGGCTCCCTGCCGAGCAGAGAGCCCGATGCGGGGCTCAATCCCAGGACCCTGGGATCATGACCTGAGCCGAAGGCAGAGGCATTAACCCACTGAGCCATCCAGGCGCCCCCCCTTAGGTAGTTTTTAATCAAGAGTGCTGTGTGTTTTATTCCTGATTTCCTGGAGTTTATAGAGTTATTTATTGATTTTTTAAAAGATTTTATTTATTTATTTGATACAGAGAGAGAGACAGTGAGAGAGGGCATACAAGCAGGGGAAGTGGGAGAGGGAGAAGCAGGCTCCCTACTGAGCAGGGAGCCCAACGTGGGACTCAATCCCAGACCCTGGGATCATGACCTGAGCCAAAGGCAAATGCTTAATGACTGAGCCACCCAGGTGTGCCTGTAGGCAGTTATTGAGGCCACAACTTTTTGTGTGACTAGTGGCTGCAGCTTTGTCGAGTCTGTAGTATTTACTGTATAGTGTAATCACTTACGGTATATTTATTGTCCCCAAGTATGATTTCCCTTGCTTATCAGAAATCTTGAGGTTAATTTGATTTATGTATTTTGTATTTTTTTTTTTTAAGATTTTATTTTTTTATTTATTTGACAGAGAGAGAGAGAGATCACAAGTAGGCAGAGAGGCAGGCAGAGAGAGAGGAGGAAGCAGGCTCCCTGCGGAGCAGAGAGCCCGATGTGGGGCTCGATCCCAGGACCCTGAGATCATGACCTGAGCCGAAGGCAGCGGCTTAATCCACTGAGCCACCCAGGCGCCCCTGTATTTTGTATTATTGATTAGTGTTTAGCAGTAACGATGTTTCGCTAGTTGAGGTTGTATGAAATGTCCTTGTTATGGGTCTTGTCCAGAGATCCTCTTGAGTAAGAACCTCTGCTGTTGTTACGGTCATTCTACTAAAGTAGGCCGGCCTGGGTTTTCGAGACGGCTTTTTCCCAGACTGAGCCCCGAACCTATAGACAGAGCCCATAACCTACGATTGGTGTTGGCTGGCCTTGACAACCTAACACATCTGTCCGTGTAACAAGGGTATTTATATCCTGCCCTGTAGCCCTGCCCATGGTCCCATCTGTGTGCTTTAGAGTGAGACTTTCGCAAAAAGGCTCTGAGCCTTCTCCAGATAGTCATTTTTATAGAACCCTAGGGAACTGATTTACTTTATATACTTGCTTCTGTGGGGAGATTGCTTAACCTGTATGGTTAAGAGAATCTCTAAGTATCACACAAATACTCTGGTCTGGTTCTTCCTAGGAAGCGACAAAGGGAAGAAGAGATTGAAGCTCAAGAAAAAGCCAAACGAGAAAGGGAGTGGCAGAAAAACTTTGAGGTAAGTTTCCAGGGTGGTTAGGGATTCTCATTCCAGACTAAGAAAACTTCCCAGCAGAGAGACTTGGTTAGAGTCCTGGCAGTGCCCCAGGACTGACTGAGGCAGATGAACAGAGAAAGAGGATGCATGGGGAAGAGCAGGAGCTTTGAAGAACTAGTCCCAGCTCAGCTGCCTGTGTGCTCTTTAGCCTTGGAAAGCGCAGGGAACAGCATCTTAGAGATTATGGAACGCACAGCTGCCAAGTGGGCTCGAGAAAAATGCTTTGCACCTTTAGATTAGGCAGTAGTCACGGAGTGGTGCCCTGCTTAAGAGGTCTGTTAGCAGAAACTCGAGGTTCTTGTGACCCTGATATCCCAGCTTTTGAACTTGACTCCTCTTTAACACCCTGGTTACATTTTTCAGGTACGCAGCCAGTTTCCTGAATTGAGCCATGTTTGGTGTCTTCTGTAACATTCAGGTCTCAGGCTAGGGACTGGTTAACCAGAGTGGATGACTGTTTTCTGTCCCCCTGCTGGTATACAGGGAGAGAGAATGAGTAGGTCCCCTGATAAGCCGGGAGAGACCCTAATGGCCCTCTCAGTGTAACTGGCTGGTCATTGTGCTGGCTTTGAGCCTCCGTCCAAGGTTTGTGGGACCGAAGCCAGGTGCAGCGGGAAGAGCGGCCATCCTGCTGGCTACGCAGATGACTTTGAGAAAGTGATCTGACCTCGGAGCCACAGGGTTGTCATTTGTGAAATGGTAGCCGTGCTGTCTGTGGCAGGCAGTTGGTTCATGGGCCTTGGAAGTAGCAGCTGCCGACTCTCCAGCCCTGAGGTCCCCAGCAGATGTTGTGATGATGTCGTCCTCTCCTTCCAGCTCACAGCTGGTCCTGCTTGCTGGGGGTGGGATGCCACTTTTTGTGGGCCTGTGGAAGTGGGAGGAAAGCTCTGCTCTGTTCTACTCTTGGTTTATTCCAGCGGGCTGAGCCGGGTTGGGCTCTGGGGATGGCAGAGCAGGTCCAGGCCCATCTTCTCGTTCACTAGTTCCCTCATCCCAAACCTCTTTTGTGCTCAGGAAAGTCGAGATGGTCGTGTGGACAGCTGGCGAAACTTCCAAGCAAATACAAAGGGGAAGAAAGAGAAGAAAAATCGGACCTTCCTGAGACCACCAAAAGTAAAAATGGAGCAGCGTGAGTGACCAGCTGGGCTCACCGCCACGGAACCTTCCCACAGTGTCTCCCCTCCTGCTTTGAAGGACTCATTTTTTCCTCCCATTGCCACCCCAACATAGAGTAGTAGTTGCTTTTTGTCCGTTTTGTTTTCAATACAATTTAATATCAATCAGAGTAATTCTTTTGTACATTGAAATGAGGGGCTCAGTTAAACACAAAACCTTCCCCCACCCCCTACCCCTAGATCAACCAGGACTGGAAGGTGCCGCTGTGAGTGTTACCTTCTCTTCCCACAGCCTGTAACTTAATGTTTTGTACTTCACTGAATTGTGATGGTTAGAAACTTCGTGTATAGTTTGTGGAAATTATCCAATTAAACATATTGCTTAAAATGGTGTTGCCGTGACTTCAGAGACAAGCCTGGGCCACCTTAGGAATCCCCTTCGCTTCAGTTGCTTGCTTCCGGGCGTGGCATCCTTTGAAGCCCCAGATCAGACCAGGAAGGCAGCGGGCACCCAGAGCAGCCGCTCAGTGCCCCGACCTCCCGCGGTGTTCGGCATGTGCTCTCCCTTCTGACTGACCATTCCGCGTGGCATGAGGCTCCGAGCCACCCAGACCTGTTCACTTTCCAAAGAGCTAGCCATCTCCCACCCAGTATCGTTGTGTCCTAGCCTGTCTGCATTCGCTAGCGGTCACATTCTGCACACGGAATAAATTTTTATGCCCCAACCGTCGATGTGCTCTTCCTTAGGTGCTGCTCCAAGGGTGGAGCCCTTGGCCCGACTCTGAAATGCTCTGGAGTTCCACAGAGCTGCTCCTCACTGCTCCCTGCCACTTAATGGCTGTGCCTTAGTTTCTTTTCATCTACAAAATGGGAATATAGGTCAGTGTGGCAGCTTTCAGGGAGAGTCAGCGATGGCATATATAAGTTTGCTCTCGTGGTGCTCAGAGGGTGTTGCTAACAGACTGTTATGTGTAAAATGAGTTTGCCGATTATGTCAAGAATTAAGTGAAGTAATGTATGAAAGTGCCCAGCTCGTAGTGTATTCTCAAACGTCCTGCTGGCCGTGAGACAGAATCCGCTTCCAGGTGGGATACGAGGTGGAAAACAGAAGGACGACATCTAAACTGTGAAAACAGGAGAAGCTGGGTGACTTAACTACATGTGACGCCATGTTTTGTAGATCAGCAAAGAGGTACAGTAATCACAGAGGCACACCGTCTTGTATTGAGACACTGCATGTTTGACTTACTTCTCTGTGGGAGGGGACAGAAGCTGGGGTGTCTTGCTGTCCTTCCGAGTGCAGCTAAACAGTCGACGACACCACAGACGAACCTGAGCAAAGAGTGGGGGTGTGGCTCCAGCTGGAAGCGGACAGGGTAGAGAGGGGCCCATACTCTGTCACCCTGCTGAGTGACACAGGTCTGGAGGGAATGCAGACTGTCGTGTGCAGGGAGCAGCAGTGTCTCTTGCAGCCAGGCCAAATGCTGCCCGCCTCACTCCCGGATGTGTGTGGACATACCCGTCCCTTCCTCAGGGGTTCTGTGGTTGTCCTGCGTCAACTGTTTTCGCAAGCCTCCGAGGGCTGGGCCGGGGCTTTGCCCCCCAGGAAGCTGTGCCAGCAGTCAGTGGTGGGTGCCCTTGCATTCAACAGATAGGCTGGCGTAGAAATAAAATGTGAACTCCAAGGGGCCCTGATGCCTGCCTCAGACTGCTGGGGCCCATGGGTGAGGAGGCAAGTGCAGAGATCATGAGAGGCACATGTGTCCACTGTTCCGAGGAAGGGGCCCTTGGTCCTGTTCCTACCAGCCAAGGCATGTTTCCTGGAGGAAGTGACATTTCTTTTTTTAAAGATTTGATTTATTAGAACGAGCAGGGGGAAGAGAAGCAGACTCTCGCACTGAGCAGGGAGCCCGATGTGGGACTCCATCCCAGGACCCTGGATCATGATCTGAGCCCAAGGCAGATGCAACCGACTGAGCCACCCAGGCGCCCCGGGAAGCGACAGGGGAAGTGACACGTCTGATGCATCCGTTAGGAATGTTTCCAGCTGTGTGGAATAATTGGCATAAACAAGTAGGGGAGTATTTTGCTCACGAAGTCTGGTGGCAGGCAGTTTCCAGTCTCGGTGGCAGGCCCCACAGTGCTACCAAGGAACCAGTCTCTCCTGTGCTTCCCCTCCATCCTCTCAGCAGGCCTGTCATTTTATCGGTGCCTCATCTCAGAGAAGGTTGTGGCAGCGCCGCACCTCATCCCAGCTGCGAGCCAAAAGAAGTCATCCAGGAAGCCAAATTTCCCCCCAGACATGTCATTCTCTAGAAGATGAATCACAGGGCTACCTCCAGCTGTAAATTTTGGAGAACAGCAAGGGAGAATGGGCAGGCTGCAGACCAGGAGTTGCTCCTCGGGAGCGGGTGCCTACTGTTCCCAGTGAAGTTTTGCTGGTGAGGAAGGAGGAAAGGGAGATGGACTGCCAGGGACTGCCAAGTGTCCGGCGCAGGCGGGCCGGGACTTGAGGAATGCTGTTTCAGGTGGAGGGAACAGTGTGCAGAGAGCCAGCGGGGTCCGATGCTGTGCTTAGAAGTGTAGAAGCGGGCCGAAGTGAGGCTGGGGACCTCAGAAACTCCTGTGAAGGAATTTGGGTTTCAGCCATGATATCCTACGTTCCCAGAGGCACTAAAGCCTCCCCATTTCCTTTCTGGCACACGGTAGCGGCAGACCCATTTGAAGATGGGCCGTGCTCCCTGCCCATTCCCATAAAACTGTTCAGAGTGATTGTCTCGGTGATGACCGGCCTGGGAGAGGGGCGTGCTTTGGGCAGTGAATTGAAACAGCAAGAGCCAAGATGTCTCCACCTCAGGGGTGTTGCTGTGGCAGCTTCCCCAGACCCTTCCTCGGTGAGCAGGTTAAGGGGCTATTGGGGCAAAAAAGGCTCACTGGAGGAGTGCCAGGGCCCGGAGAGAATGACAGGCTGCGGGAGCCACTTCTGTCCCTCCTGCAGTTTACTGTGAATAATGGAGCAGAGAGCCACCCCACCCCCTCACATCTCCCCCTGCGGGGCCCACGGCTGCCTGTGGGAAATGGAAGGAGCCAGACAGGGAGGGTTAGAATCCCAGCATGGGGGGTGCAACTCAGCCTCAGCTTCCTCAGGGATAGAGTGGGAATGGTATCTTTTTTTTTTTTTTAAGATTTTATGGTATTTATTTGACAGAGATCACAAGCAGGCAGAGAGAGAGAGAGAGAGGAGGAAGCAGGCTCTCCGCTAAGCAGAGAGCCCGATGTGGGGCTCGATTCCAGAACCCTGGGATCATGACCCGAGCTGAAGGCAGAGGCTTTAACCTGAGCCACCCAGGCGCCCTGGGAATAGTATTTTTAGAAAGAGGTGTGACCCCCTAAATCATCAGTCGTTGCCCCCCAAACCCTCCCACCTCTCCCCATCTCTCCCCACCTCTCCCCACCCTACCCCACCCCAGGGGCTGTGGCTCAGCCAGGCCCCACCTTCAGAGCCTCTCTCCCTTGGCTTGCTAGGGCCCAGGAGGAGGTAGGGGGAGGTAGGGGGAGGTAGGAGTAAGTGTGGGAGGCTGTGGATGAGTCCGGGCCTGCAGCGAGGGTGGAGAGGTGCAGAAGGGAAGCAGGATCCGCCCCTCTCCATTTCCTCTCTCTTCCTCCCCACGCCGCCCCCACCCATCCTGACACCCCTTGCTGGAGGTCTTCCCTGCTTCTTCCCGTGAACTCTGGGAGCAGGGGGCTGTCTGACCCTGAGTGATGAGGCAGGAGCTCCAAAAAGGGCTTGGAGTCTGCTCAGTCAGTATCTGCTCTTCCACTCAATAGCTTTGCAAATCCTCGCATATCATTTCCCCTCTCCGGGCTTTAGCTTCCTCCTCTTTGATAAAGTGAGGGTAAAAATACTTTCTCCGTTCCTGTTCTACTACTACGAAGTCTGGTGAGTTTGTGTATTGTAAGAAGAACAAAGCTTGTAAATGGAGGCAACAGGCCCGCATTTGGCGCTGGAGGGACTGTAGCCTAGAAACTTCTCTGAGCCTCCGCTTCCTCTTCTCTTCAGCCCCGTTGCCCTGAGAGTTAAGGAGATCTGGGCAACCGGATGCGTGGTGCCCAGAGGGCAGTCCTCCCTGCCCCTCCTCCAGCACGGCTGCTCCAGGGATCCGGAGCGAGAGCAGAGAACGGAGCACACCTGGGAAACTTGGTGAAAAGATAGTCTCTGGCCTCCCTGAAGATTCCCACTAAGGATTCAGGGCTGGGGAGACTGACAGCTGGATCTCTGGGAGCTCCCTGTGCCCATGCTCGGACATCGGGCAAGGCCAGCCAGTCCGGAGAAAGACACATACTCTGATTTCACGCACATGTGGAATTTAAGAAACAACATAGGAACACGTGGGGAAGAAGAGAGAGAGACGAACCGTAATGCAGACCCTTAACGATAGAGAACACACTGAGGGGGTGTTGGAGGGGAGGTGGGCGGGTGTGAGTGGCTGGATGGGTGAGGGGTTTTCGGGAGGTCACTCGTGATGAGCACTGGGTGTTGTAAGTGATGAATCACTACACCTGAAACTCACATACACTGTTGACTAACCGGAATTTAAATAAAAACTTGGAAGAAAAAATAAATACAGAAGTAAAAAACAAAACAAAAAAACCCCCCAAAAATCAAAAAAACAAAAACGGTCCGTTCAACTGAGGAAGTGGATGAGTGGAGGGTGGAAACGTGGGTTCTGTCAGGGATGTCAATGGCCCGGCGCTCTCCCTGTGCCTTGGTGGGGAGTAGGTGAGCATAGCTCAAAAATGCCTTTGGGTGCCGGAAGGAAGTCCCTGGCTTCTTCTGAAGTTCCTCCAAGCCTGCTCTGCAGAATGGGCCGTCCACCTTGGAATCATTGGGTGCTGGTTAAAAATTCGTTTCCTGGGCCCTATCACCAGCACCGCTGGATCAGAATCTCTCTCTCTCTCTCTCTTTTTTTTTAAGATTTTGTTTTTTTATTTATTTGACAGACAGATCACAAGTAGGCAGAGAGAGAGTGAGAAGAGGAAGCAGGTTCTCCGCTGAGCAGAGAGTCCGATCCGGGGCTCAATCCCAGGACCCTGAGATCATGACCTGAGCTGGAGGCAGAGGCTTTAACCCACTGAGCCACCCAGGCACCCCTGGATCAGAATCTCTTAACGTGGCATCTGAGAAGCTGTTTTTGTTTAAACCTTCATTTTTAATACATTCTTCAACTCAGTCTGATGTGGAGAGAGGATTTAACCCCCAGTTCTGGGACACAGGTAGAAACTTGGGTAAATGAAGTGATTTTCATTTACTGAGTTCTTGTTATAGGCCAGGCATCATGTTAGGTGTAAAGGAGGGAGTACGTGTGGCATCACCCAGCAGACTGAGGCTTGGAGACGCTCACTAGAGGCTTGAGTTGAAGACCAGAGGCAGCAGTCAAACCCCAGGCTAGTGGAATCTTAGAGTTGGTATTTGAGAATGTCCGCCAGTGCATTGGCCTAGTTTGCTTTTTGTTTGTGCCCTGATACTTTGGCTTCTTGTTAAGCCCAATCAGATATTTTGGTGGATGCGGTGGAGACAAGCAGTGACTTTCAACACAGAGGCCCACAGGGTTGGGGCACTTCTAGGCTTTTGACAGAACTTCGGTCTTCGGCCTTGGTCAGATGAAGGACTCCTCAGAACAAGGATCTGTCTTCTCTTTAAGACTGGCGGCTCACAAGGGCAGTGATGGCTGTGTCTCCCCCTCAGAGGGGTGGATTCATAAGGCAGAATTTCCTCTTTTCCAACAAACTGGGCATCCCTTAGGGCAAGGCTGTCTCTTCCTTGGTAGGGGGCATCGGTGGGCAGACTCTGTCACACCCGTTGTACTGCGGTTCCCTGTGGGCACGGCTGACTAAGTGTCCCCTCAGATAGGGGTATCTTCTGAAAGCAGCTTTTAGTCTTTTCTGTCAGCTTGGGGCTCACTGGAGTTGGGGCTGTGACCACTGAAACTCCTGAAACCACTGAAACATGGCTGACAAACCACTGAAACATGGCTCCTGAGGACAGGGCCATGTCCACTCCCTGCCTCAGGCTGGGGGCTCCTGGGCAGGGTTGGAACCTTGTCTAGGTCAGTGCTCATCTCCCCCTCAGACAAGGGACTCAGTTTCTCTGCCAGCCTAAGCCCAACACTTACTCCCAGAGAGGCTCCATATCAGAGGGACCAGCCCAGGGTTGCTGGTTGAGCTGACGCGCAGGGAGACTCTCTGGCTAGGTGTGGGTATTCCCAGTGACTTCAGGGTGGGGCCCCACCCATGGACCTGGCTTCCTTGCCTTATGTCCTCCCCAGCAGAGCCCGCAGGCAAGCCTTCCCTAATTCTTCATTCAGCTGTTGACTGGGGATTGGAGCGTAAAGTGAGTCACACACCTGGGTCTGGGCCTGCCTTCTGCTTCCTTCCTATTTTCTACGCCAGTTCCTGAGTCCTCTGAGAAGCTGACCAGGAAACATGCTCTCAGTGGCCCCCATCTCTCCCTCAGCCTGCTGCCATCCCTTAGACCACTGTTTCTGCTGTTTCTCAGGTAAGAGTCTGATGGCTTGGGTGCAAGGGTCAGGTTGGCTGCTTTGTCTAGCTGCCCCATAGAATCTTTAAGGCTGGTCAGGCCCTGGAGGGGTCCACAGACCTGGGTTATGTCTGACTTTCCTCCCACCAGCACACCCCCACAGACACACAACCCTCCTTCATCACCACAGACTCAGCACACATCCTTTTACTCCTCACAGACACCTAACACGCAACCACCACCAGACACAGCATTCACCCACGGCACACGGAACACCCCCTCAGCACCCACGGACATAGTTCATGGCCCTTCGCAAATACCTAACACACAACAGACGCTTGACATCTACTGCGAGAACCCATGACCTTTCACTACACACAATGTACAAACTGTCACGATGACATGCTGTCCCCTTGCGTGATGCGTATTGTCACCCATGGGATGAAACACAATCTTTACAGACAGACGACACGTACAATGGCGCTGGCAGACACAACACATAAACCCTTGGAGGACACAGAAAGCCAGACAGGAAAGACCCTCGGTTCACTTGCTGCGAACAAACCTACTCCACACAGACACACAAACACCCGCCCTACACACATGCACGTACGCGCGCGTGCGCGCGCGCGCACACACACACACACACACACAGACAGGCAACCACAGGTACGTATCACAGAAGCTCTCCTCACCCCTAAACCGGTCCCCAAGACCTTGGGTGCTGCTGCTCAGCGGGGACAGGGGCTGGGGCCCAGTCAGCAACACCATCCCCACTTCTCACTTCCCACCTCAGGTCCTGCTTGTGTGTCGGGGATGGGGGGTTGGGGGGCGCAGACAGGAGAAGTGCTAGGAGTCCTGGCCACAGCGTGGAACATGACGAGAGATGCCACTGTCCCCAACAGGCTGACTGCTGCTTCCTAATGGTCCCAGGACTCACCTCAGCCTGGGAATGAGAAAAGCTGGCTAGTATTCATCCCATGACCACAGTGAGCCAGAGATCCCACTCCATGCTTGGACAATTGGCATTATCTTATTTAATGATGCACTCATTACTTTTAACAAGTAGATGCTGTTATTCTCATTTTATAGCTATGTTTTGGTAGAGGCTTGGAGAGGTTAAGAAACTTGCCCAGTACGCCATGGCCAGGGGACAGCAATGGAATTTAGATATAGGTACATCTGACCCCAGAGTCCACCTCTCATTATTATTATTTTTTAGAGCGGGAGGGAGAGGGACAGAGGGAGAGGTAGAGAATCCTAAGCATGCCTAGTGCAGAGCCTGATGCAGGGCTCAATCTCATGATCGTGAGATCATGACTTGAGTGGAAATCAAGCTTAACCCACTGAGCCACTCAGGTGCCCCCTCTTTAATTAATTTTTAATTAACTTTTTATTGTTTAAAGAGGTAGCAAGTAAGCAAGTAAAGAGTTCCACAGCCTGGTCACATCCCTGAGGCTTCCTTCTGGACCCAATGAGGTGACCCTCTTACAAGCTGGGGGAGGGGAGCGGGTGTGCTATGGCAGGTGGGCCCAGGTTGGAGAGGGAGCAGGTGGGGACTCAGCCTGATTAGGGGAGGGAGAAGGTGCAGGAGAGGAAGGAGGAGAACAGAGACTAGCTTCGAGGCACTGTCCTCTACAGACCTAATACCCTTGGGAGGTTGGGGGTGTGGGCCTCACTTTACAGACAAGGGTCTCAGGCTCAGGGGGCCTGGCTGTTGAGTGGCAGAGTGGGGATTCAAACTCCTAAAGTTTGAGGAAGGATGAATAAGAGAGAGAGAGCGCGCGCACATGAGCCAGAGAGAGTCAGAGAGGGAAACTGAGGTTGTGGTAAAGAGGAAGAGAGGGTTCTGGGCTGCCAGGTGTTGGGGCTGGCATCCCAGAGAGAGGTCTCAAGGAACCTCCTGCTCAAGTTAGTTTTTGGCTCTCAGGGGCCTCTGGTTTTGTGATAACCTCCTTCCCCCACGCGTGACACTTTCTCTAGTCTGTTCCTTTGCAATATATGTCTGTCCTCGTGCTTATACTCTCTGTCTTAGTTACTGGAACTTTCCAGTAAAACTCCATATACGATGTGGCATATCTCTTGACTTACATATATAAATATGACAAATGCCTATGTACCCACCACCGATTAAACAGGACATACTGGTGTAATGGAAGCCTCCTGTGTCCCTCACCAGTCCTGCCCTCTCTTCTCCCCAGAGCCAATCATATCCTGGATTTGCTTTTATGTATTGATGCATATGTATTGTGTTCACCAGCAGTGATCAGCTTTTAAGAAATAACATCATGCTGTGTTTATCCCTCTTCAGCTTGCTTTCATCATTTAGCATTATGTTTATAGTTTATGTTATTATATGTGGCTCTCTCCATTTTAACATATGTGTAGGATTACATTGCAGAAATATACAAACGTATGTTTCCTTGTATTACTATTAATACTTAATATTATAAGCACATATAAATATAGTATAATAAACAAAATATCTATTATATGGCTATAATTATAATTAACAATTAATAAAATATTAATA
Source organism: Meles meles (assembly GCF_922984935.1). Lineage (NCBI taxonomy): Eukaryota > Metazoa > Chordata > Mammalia > Carnivora > Mustelidae > Meles > Meles meles. Next base: position 196,148,253 of record NC_060066.1, read on the forward strand.
TTTCCAATGTGTATCTAGGAAGGATGTGCACATTTTCAATTTTCTTATGAAATTTATTTCTGAAGTGGTGGTGCCATTTGTATTATCTTTATTAGTAGTATGATAACAATTTCCATTGTTTTACATCCTCCCAAGGACTTGGAATTGCCAGACTTTAACTTTTTCTGATCTGGTATTTGGTTGTTTTAATTTGAACTGATTTTCCAAAATGTTGATCAGATTTTTATGTTTCTTAGCCATTCAGGCTTTTTCTTCTGTGAATTGCCTACTCCTTTCTTTTTTTTTTTTTTTAAAGATTTTATTTATTCATTTGACAGAGAGAAACCACAAGAGAGGCAGGCAGAGAGAGAGGAAAGGAAGCAGGCTCTCCGCCGAGAGAGCCCGATGCGGGACTCGATCCCAGGACCCCGAGATCACGACCCGAGCTGAAGGCAGTGTCTCAACCCACTGAGCCACCCAGGCGCCCCGCCTACTCCTTTCTTGACCTGTTTTTCTATTGGTCTTGTCTCTAAGGGATTGGCTTGAAGGAATTTATATTATATTATGCTTGAAGGGGCGCCTGGATGGCTCAGTCGTTAAGCGTATGCCTTTGGCTCAGGTCATGATCCCAGGGTCCTGGAATCGAGCCCCACACTGGGCTCCCTATTCAGTGGGGATCTGCTTCTCCCTCTGACCTTCCCCCTCTCATGCTCTCTCTCTCTCTCTCACTTTCTCTCTCAAATAAGTAAGTAAATTCTTAAAAAAACATATTATGTTTGCAAATTCGTTGGTATATGTGTTGCAAATATTTTTTCCTGGTCTGTGACTTCTCTCCTCTTCTTTTTATCACATCTTTTGATGTACATCATTTTAAACCATATGTGATCAGATTTATCCAAATTTTCTTCATTATTTATAATTTTTGTGTCTTAATTTTAGAAAATCCCCCCCACCCTTATAAAGATATTGTCCTTTATTTTCTCCCAAAACTCTCTGTATTTTGCTTTTCAGAGTTAGGTCTTTATGCCTGTTAGTGTGAGGTGGTCTAATTTCATTATTATCTACTGAGATTTTGATTCGACTAGCACTAAATTTATAGATTAAATTGAGAACCTGGGGAGGCTGGGTGGCTCAGTCAGTTAAGCCTCTGCCTTCAGCTCAGGTCATGATCCCAGGATCCTGGGATCGAGCCCTGCATAGGACTTCCTGCTCTGTGGGAAGCCTGCTTCTACCTCTCCCACTCCCCCTCTCCCACTCCTCCCACAGAAGTGTTCCTTCTCTCGCTGTGTCTCTCTCTGTCAAATAAATAAATAAAATCTTTAAAAAAATAAGTTGAGAACTTATATCTTTATGATACTGACAGTGCCATGAATGAATATGTTCTATCTATCTGTTCAACTACTTCTTGTTTATTTAGTTTTCAATGATTTTATAATTTCCTCCATCAAGATTTTGCCCATCTTTGGCAAAAAAAAAAAAAAAAATTGCCAAGATAGGTTTCTTGCTATTACAAATTGTGTTTTCTTAAAAATGAGATTTTATGGGAGCATTGGGTGGCTCATTTGGTTGCATGTCTGACTCTTGGTCTCAGCTCAGGTCTTGATTGCAGGGTTGTGAGTTCAAGCCCCACACTGGGCTCCATGCTGGGTGTGGAGCCCACTTAAAAAAAATGACATTATATGTTTATTGTTTGTTTATAGGTACATGATTGATTTTTATATATTGATTTTGTGTTCAGAAATCTCATGGAAGGGGGCGCCTGGGTGGCTCAGTGGGTTAAGCCACTGCCTTCGGCTCAGGTCATGATCTCAGGGTCCTGGGATCGAGTCCCACATCGGGCTCTCTGCTCGGCGGAGAGCATGCTTCCCTTCCTCTCTCTCTGCCTGCCTCTCTTGTGATTTCTCTCTGTCAAATAAATGAATAAAATCTTAAAAAAAAAAAGAAATCTCATGGAAGTTTTTTGTTTTCCTTTGCAAACAATCACAGTGCCTGTGAAAGTGACAGTTTTGCCTGTGCTTTCAATCTTCATCACCTTTTTAAAAATATTTCATATTCCTCCTAACAGAGTGAGCTACTCATGATGATCCCCAGCTTGCAGATTAGGAAACTGAAGCTTGAAGAGTAACTTGGCTTTTCAAGTCCACACAGAGGGTTGGTGGCAGTCAAGTTGTGAACTCTAGTTTCCCTGTTTCTAACGCCCATGCTCTTCTCCCAGTGAGATCCTTCCTCCCTCATCAGCCTCCATTACAGATGAGAGAGACTGCTCACAGAAGCGAGGTATCTGCATCACTCTGAGGGCAGGACAGATTGAGAGAGAAGAAAGAAGTTGACAAAACCTTTTGACAACTGTGCAGGCCTGGATTAGCATTTAGGGAAACTAGGTCTTAATTCCAGCTCTGCCACTGACCAGCCTTGATACCTTGGATGAGTCACTCGCTCTCTCTAACCTCATTCACTGGTCCAGTAAGCTTTATCGAGGAGCACCTGCAATGTACCAGGATGTGTTCTAAGATAATGGATAAGATAATAAACAAATAAATTCCTGCTCTCAAGGAACTTACAATGTTGTTGGAAGATAGCTAATGAGCAAAGTAATAACTAAAATATATGGTGTGTTACGTAAGTGCTGTGGAGAAGAAGTAGGAGCTGAGGTCAAGTCTTACCGGCATTGTGGGCATTTTAAAGGATGTTGGCTTTTTTTCTTTTCTTTCTTTCTTTCTTTTTTTTTTTTTTAAAGATTTTATTTATTTATTTGAGAGAGAGAGAGTGCATGCACACAAGCGGGGAGAGGGGTAGAGAGAGAAGCAGGCTCTCCACTGTGCAGGGAGAGTGACTTGGGGCTCGATCCCAGGACCCTGGGATCATGACCTGAGCCTAACGAAGGCAGATGCTCAACCGACTGAGCCATGGAGGCACCCCAGGATGCTGGCTTTTTTTCTAAGTGCGATGGAAGCCACTAGAGAGTTTTGAGTAGAGGAATGATGCGATCTGGCTAATGTTTCACAGGCTCCACTGCACTGCTGTGTTAACAGCCTAAACTGGGGTGCAAGGGTGGACGGGAGACCAGTGAGGGGACACATCTAGGTGACGGAGGATGGTGGCTTGGACCCAGGCCATAGCAGTGGAGACGGTGCAAAGTGGTCAGGTTTTGGATCGATCCATCTATCTGTCATTTAAAATTTAAAACAAATTTATTTATTTAATTACAATGAAAAATAAGTTTATTTGATGAAGGGAACTTCAAAATATTCTGTAAACCTGCGTGCAACTTTCGGTCTTTGAATCATGAGTTCAAGCCCCACATTGGGCGTATAGATTATATTTAAAAAAATTAAAATATTCTATGAACCCAAACACAAGGCAACTCCTTAAATAAATAATCCCCTAATCTTCCTGATAAGATCCCCAAAGGATTTTTTTTTATGCCAACTTGAATATTTATACTCTCAGGAATGTAGATGAAATAGTCCGGAGTTTCACAACCTCAGCATGCAACATTTTGAATAAGTTTTTGTTGTAGGGACTGTCTGTGCATTGTAGGAGGTTTAGCTGCATTACTGGCCTCTACCCCCTAGAGATGCCTACAAGACCCTGTCCCTCCCTCCCCTGCCAGTGGGGACAACCAAAAATGTGTTCAGATATGGGCATATGTCATAGCTGGAGGACTAAGTAGACCCCGTTAAGAAAGAACCACTGATAAGGTCAAATGCCTACGTGCAGTATTTATTTATTTATTTATTTATTATTATTTTTTAAAGATTTTATTTATTTATTTGACAGACAGAGATCACAAATGGGCAGAGAGGCAGGCAGAGAGAGAGGGGGAAGCAGGCTCTCCGTCAAGCAGAGAGCCCGATGTGGGGCTCAATCCCAGCACCCTGGGATCATGACCTGAGCTGAAGGCAGAGGCTTTAACCCATTGAGTCACCCAGGAGCTCCTACTTGCAGTATTTAATTTATCCCTTTAGTCACATACTTAAATATTTGGGGCAGCAATGTATTATTTTGTACACTTTGCTTATTATGCTCTCAAATCTCATGAAACAAATTTATTCCAATTCTTTATATGCCTTGTTGATGCCAGCATCTTTATAATTCTTATTCTTTCTGTCATTCAACAGAGTTTTCCAGGTTACGTCATTTTCACTTTCATGTACATTGTATGAGACCCAGCGCCTGACACCCTAATAAGATTCCGTCATGGAAAAATTACATCCCAGGACTCCACTATCGTTATGTAACATTGGGACAGTTTTTTTTTTTCCCCAGCTGTTGTTCTGATCTCTAAAATCTAAACAACGGCTGGACTGCTCTAAAAGACAGGCGACAACACCCCCCCTTATAAAAGATTGAATACACTTACTGGTATAATGGATCCCACGAACCACCAGCTAGCCTCAACAATTGTCAATCCATTTTTCCCCTGAGGTATGTCCTCTATTATTTTGAAGCAATTCCCAAGTATGTAATTTTATCCGTAAATATTTTGTGTCTCTAAAAGGTAAGAATTCTTTTTAAGATAACTGTGAGCAAGGAACACTAATTGCTTAATGTAATTGAGTACCTGATTGACCCTGGGATCATGACCTGGGCCGAAGGCAGAGACTTAACCCCCCGAGACACCCAGATGCCCCTAGAAAGCTTTTTAAACAGACAAAAAAAGAGGGGGAAGAGTACAATAAATCCCTATACACCTGTATTCATTTCCAATAGCTGCTGTCACAAATGACCACAAGCTTAGTTGCTTGAGACAATGCACATATATTTTCTTACAGTTCTGGAGGCCAGAAGTCCAAAATCAGTATCAGTGGGGAAGGAGTCAGCTGGGCTGTGCTCCCTGCAGAGGCTCCAGGACCAAATCTGCTCCTCCCTTTTTCCGTGTCTGATGGCTGCTGGAACTCCTGGCTTGTGGCCATGTCATTCTGCCTCTGTGGCCACACTGCCTTCTCCTCTTCTGTCTGTAATCAAATTTTCCTTGGCTTCTCCCTCTCTCTTTTTTTAAAGATTTATTTATTTATCCGAGGGAGAGAGAGAGAGACGGAGAGAGTGGGCGCTCATGGTCAGGGGAAGGGGAAGATGGAGAGAATCCTCAGCAGTTTCCTTGCTGAGCAGCAGCTGGATGTGGGGTTCAATCCTACGACCCCGAGATCATGACCCCAAATGAAATCAAGAGTCTGACACTTAACTGAGTCACCCAGGCACCTCTTGGCTTCTTATTTCCATACTCGTGATAGCATTAAGGCTCACTTGTATTATCTAGGATAATCTCCCCATCTCAGGAGCATTGATTTAACCACACCCATAAAACATTTGCCATATAAAGGCTCCAAGGACTGGGACCCGATACCTTTGAGAGCCATTATTCAGCTGCTACAACACCTATCACCTCGATTTATTATTTTGCTCCATGATTTCCCTCCTGTCCTTCCTTCCTTTTTTCCATCCTTCTTTCTCCTTTCTCTTTCCCCCATTCCCACCCTTTCCGTTCCCTTTTCTTTCTCTTTCTCCTTATTTTGCTGTAATAGTTTAAAGCAATTCCTTGTAGACGTCATCTCTAGATATTTCCGTATTTATGGATAGTTGCTTACATAAGCACACCACTCTTATCACTTCATACAATTAACAATAATTCCTTAGAATCATCTAAAATTCTGTCCATATTAAATTCTCCCTGATTTTCTCAACTGTGTCTGTCCTGGATATCGTCTGTTTTCCCCTCCAGATCCCCTAACCACTCTTCTCCACCCTACTCTGTGCTCCTGGAGGCTGATCTGTATGGACTATATACCCATGTCCCTTGCTTCTGGTTGAACTCAGCCAAGGGCATGCGCCAGTAAGACATCAGAGGGTGGAAGGAGAGAGAGATCTGGGTATTTATTTCCCAGTTCCCTCTCCGCCAGCTCAACGGGGACTGTGGCAACTTCCTAACCAAGGTCACACCTCCTGCCAGGCAGCCCTCTCCAAATAGCTACTCTTCCTTCCAGTAACTGCTCCCTCTCTTGGGCCTTTCAGACGATAAGAGCGCCCACTCTTGGCAGCCTTGGAGTACTACAATATTCCTTGTGGTTCTCCAGCCCCACCCTCACCTCTGTTACTCCCTTTGTCCTCAGATCACGCATTTGAATGTGCATCTTTTTTCAGGGCCCTAAATGATACATATGTCTTCTTTTTTTTTTTCATTTTTCTTGCTCCCATTTATTCCCACTTCAGCACAGTGGTTAAGATCTAGAGTGGGCTATGAAGCCAGATTATCTACGTTCAAATCCTAGTTTGCCACATGTGGTTTGCTGTGTGGTTTTGGACAAGCTCTTCAGAGTTTCTCTATGCCTCAATTTCCTTGTCTCTAAATTGGAGCTAATAATAAATGCAACGACTTAACAGGAATCGTAAAGCAATACATAGGGTACAACGGCCAGAAACACAATAAACGCCCTCCACGTGTTAAATAGCTTTGTGATTATTATGGTTAGCACTTTTCTTATTCTTTGAACGCATTCCTCTTGGGTCCCTTCCCACTGTGTTCTTGTGTGGGTGTGAATTTTTGTTGTTTTTTAGTCCTTCATTCTGAAATAATCATAGATTCGTGAGAAGTTGCAGACTTCTCACGAATCTATGAACTACACCGAGGGAGTTCCTGACTCTTGATCTTGGGGTTGTGAGTTTGAGCCCCACGTTGGATGTAGAGACTACTTAAAAGAAAAAAAAAGTACACAGAGGTCCCAAGTACCCTTACCTAGTTTCCCTCCAGGCTTGATTAGGCTCGGATTTAGGTACATTTTGAGTGGAACTGACCAAATTTGCTAACAGAATGGATGTGGGTACGACAGAAAGGAGGAGTAAAAAGTTGATAATCTCTGCCTACCTTCCCTGTTTGCTGATCATCTCAAAAGAGGTACTGAAACACCCCTACTACAAGAACATGCGTAAAGGCCGATTGGAAAACAGGCTGAACCCAGTAGTCCTGGGTTTGAGACAAGTGTCCTTGGCGTCTGTGGTCAAATGGGGACTGGTGGAAGGTGGAGCCCCCCACCCCCCACCCCAGGCTGACGTCTCTCACGGAATGTGGTGGCTGGAGGATAGCTGAGAAGTTGAAGCCAATTTGGGGAAAAAGGATCCGAGCTGGGGAACAGAACTAGGCCCTTGGCTTTTCAGTTTGAAGGTTAAATGCAATGACCTTGTTCTCTTGTGGCTCAGGGCACTGAGGACAAGATGTCTCAGCTGGGGAGGGATGACCAAAATGGGCCTCTTCTCAGTCCCTCACAGGAGGTCTGGTCCACAGGCTGGGATGTGAGGAAAGTGTGCGTGGTGGGTGAGCGTAGAAAAGTGTGAGTGAACGGGCAGGAGGAAGGAGGGGACTGGTGGGTATGAGTAAGGGGTGACAGCTTTGGGCACTTGAGTGTGTGAGTGTACGTGTGAGTGGAGAGATGTGATTGTGAGTGGGTGTGTTTGCACGATAGTGTGCATTGAGTGTATGTGACTGTGCAAGCATTAGACGTGTAAAAGGTTTGAGCTTTTCTGCCTGGGTGTGATGGGGGTGGAGCTGGGGCGGGGACAGAATATTGGCTCTAGTCCTTCAGGGTTCGGGTAACTGTTAAAAGTGATTTGGGGGCGCCTGGGTGGGTCGGTCAGTTTGGTGGACACCTAACTCTTGCTCTCAGCTCAGGTCTTGATCTCAGCGTTGTGAGTTCAAGCCCCGTATAGGGGTTTGAAAACTTAAAAAAAAAAAGTGATTTGCCTTTTGAGATGCATTTTTGTCAGTAGTGGGACCCCATTCAGCAGGAGGGGGCTAGCCCAGACATGCAGGGCAGAGCCGAGGCTGGACCCTGAACAGGGAGGGGGGGTGTCAGGACTCTCTACCCTTGACTCAGCTTTGTACCTGCCTCACTCACACTGGGACCTGCTAGACCCCTTCCCTCTCTGTGTAGAAGGGAGGGGGACTGGCTGACACGTGAACCCCTCGCTTTCGGAGGCAGTGTTTCCTACAGTGCTTGGTGCCTGGTGGTGCTTAATCAATGTTTACTCGCTGAATGAAAGAGTCAGTCCATGGACTGGAAGCTGAGGCAGGGGGCTCTGGCCCCTCCAGTACTGAGGCACACACACCAAGCCTCCCGACAACTCTCTCCCACTCGCACTCCCTCACATTCACGAACTCACCTGCCTTCACCCACTCCATTGCCCCCCCCATCCCCCCTCACTCACTCCTGGGGCCTCATAGGACGCCACGCTCCTGCCTGGGGTCTTCTGATGCCTGGTGTCCCCCACAGAGCCCCACAGGCTCCCTAGGCTCCTTGCCTCTGGGTGACCAGGGATGTCCGGCCCAATCACCCGCACACCACGGCATCTCTTCTGAGCTCCTCCCTTCTCATCCTTTTCTTTTTTTTCTTCTTCCTCTTCTTCTTTTTTTTTTTTTTTTAATTTTATTTATTTATTTGAGAGAAAGAGAGAGAGCACAAGTTGGGAGAGGCAGAGGGAGAAGCAGGCTGCCCTCAGAGCAGGGAGCCTGATGCGGCGCTGGATCCCAGGACCCTGGATCATGACCTGGCCTGAAGGCAGACACTTAACTGACCAAGCCACCCAGGTGCCCCCTCTTCTCATCCTTTTTACATTCTCGCTGTTTCTCCCTCCCCGCCCTTTCTCCCTTTCTTTCATTTTTTTCTCTCATGCCCATACACTGGCACACACACCAGGCACACACTCACGGCCTCATTGCGTTCGCTTCTAATTTCCTTGGTTTCTGGCCTCCGGTCTCCTCATTCCTCTCATGCTCTCTGTCTGTGTTTACATCTGTCTTTCTCCATGTGCCCTTTCTCCCCCATCTCTTTCATCCCCCACTGCCTTCCTGGCTGTCCCCCTCTCTCCCTCTCTTGATTTCTTATCTCTCTTCTCTTTTCCTTGCTCTCGTGCTCAGTCCCTCTCTCTCTCTCTCTCTCTCTCTCTCTCGACTGTCTGCTCTGAATTTCTGCTTTCTCTCTTGCATCCCAGCTCCCTAACCCACCCACTGCCCAGCTGGCCCCTGGCTCTGGGGGAACCCTCTGACCAGTGGTCAGGGCCCGGCCACCTAGCTTGGAGGTTCTTGGTGCCACCCGCTGGAGGAGCCCCAGGGTCACGGCATTTCCTCCCTGGGGTGACTTGGCAGTGGTATGCTCTGTTTCCTCATTTCTGCAATTTCCAGATAGCTCCGAGGCTGGGTCTGCAGACAGACGGAGACCGAGATCCTGCTGCTGCGGCCGCTCAGCCTTCCCTGATTCAGGTAAGGGGGGGTCCCAGCGCTGGCTAGGGGAGGAGAAGACATGTGACAATGTCTTCAGGAGATCAAGCTGCGCCCCTCACCTGCGCCTGAGCAAAGGGATGGCTCTGTTCTGAAGGGACTATTCTGGCATCTTCCTCAGGTCCTGGGCCTTGTGTTTAGAAAGGATTCCTCGTGACCAAACTTGCCAGGAGACGCAGCTCCCCACTTTGGTTGTCTGAGGCCAGGGCCATGTTGAAAGTGACCCCAGAGACCTCATGGGGTGCTGACGGTGGTGATGGGTGAGCGGAGGGTGGGCTACCTAGGACTCAGGAGCTGAACGCCATCTGCTTGACTAGCTACATGTGGTCTCTCAGCCCAGTCATGCTCCTTCTGCGGCTCAGTCTCCCACATTGTCGATGGGGTTAAGACGTTCAGGGTCTGGTACGGGGCGGGGTCCTGAGGAGCTCATGAGATGCCAGGTGTTCCTGAGGGGTGATGAAAATAACCAGGTTATCGGTACCAAGGGCCTGGTCTGCAGCAGGTTTCCTCCAACATGTCCCAGCAGGGGAGGGACAGGACACAGGGTGGTCTCTCCTTGTCCCTGGCTGTCAGGAGGTTCAGGTGTGGGCCAGGTGAACCATGGTCGCTATCCAGACACTTGCTCCCCTGTGGAGAGTGAGGCAGCCAGCAGTCTCTCTGTAAGCATCCAGGCAGCTCTGACTTAGTTCTGAGCAGGCAGCTGTGTCGAGGTACTTGGAGCGTGTATGCGTGTGTTCATGCATGTGTGTGTGTGTAGGTGCTGGGGAAACAAAAGTTCCACCTTTAGGTACTGACAATGCAGCTAAAGGAAGAAGTCTGCTGTGGACCTGAGGAAATGACCCTTGGCCTGAGGTGGGCCCCTTGGGATTGGCCCCTTGGGATTGGCCGGATTTTGATTTTAGCTCTTGTGTAGGGCTGGGACCTTGGCAACTCAGGAGCCCCGCTTTCCTCTTTGGTAGCTGACGGTTCAAAGTCCTGGCCTTTGGGTGTGTAGGGGGATGGTGAAGTAAGAGGCCGGGTGGGAAAATGCTTTGTCAGTCGTCAGAAGCTGCACGAAGTGAACCAATGTGTTAGTACTGAGGTCGACACCGTAACCCTCACTGCAGGTGCCTTAGGGACGAGGAATTTGTGTGGTTCACTGTTTTATCCTTACCCTTAGCACAGTGTTTGGTGAGCAGTCTAATCTTAGACTATAAATTGAGCAGACAGATGATAAAGGAATATGTTGTACTTAAATGAGAATGGACAGCAAGCCAGAGGCCCAGCATCTGGTCTCAGTTCTGCCCCCAATCTTGTCACCATGGGCAAATCTTTTCTCTTCTTTGGGCCTCAGTTTCTCCCTCTGCTCAAGGAAGGTTTGGGCAAGGGATTATGGTCCATGGCGCTAAGGACAAAATCAGCCTCCAGGTTTGAGTTCCTGCATCTGATTGGGATCCAGGTGGGGGGTGTGATGAGAGGCTGGGGTCCTGTCTCATTGTCCTTTTACAGGCCTGTCCTTTTACAGTCCTCCACAGGCCTGTGAACAAGGCCTCGTGGAGGAAAGGGGGTGCTTCTCTCTGTCAGCGGCAATGCTCTTTCCCCCACCCGCATGAGTTTGGCCCGGGAGGGGGGCACCAGCTGGGCTGCAGTGTGGGAGCTCGCTCTGACTGGTCCGGAGGGAGTGTGTCTGGGTTGGGCTCCCTGGAAGGGCCAATGCTGGGGCCCCACCCAGCACGGCCACCTCCCTGTCCAGCCCCTCAGGGGGTTCCTTGGCAGCAGTGTGGGTGGGGAGAGAAGCCGACGCTGTGTCTTTGCGTGAGCATGTGCGTGTGTGTCCGTGGCCCTGTGGGCGGTTCTGAGGCGTTAGCCCCGGCCGTAGTCACATGGGCCTGGAACATGACCAACGTGCAGAAGGGTCTGGTACAGCCCAGCAGTTCCCAGAAGCAGAATCAACAACCAAACCAGCTGCGAGGTGGGTATACCTTTCTGCCCTCATGTCTTCAGCCAAGGAGGATCCAAAGGCAGAGTGTGTGTGTGTGTGTGAGAGAGAGAGAGAGAGAGAGAGAGAGAGAGAGGGAGGGAGAGAGAATAGGAGGGGGGAGGACCACTGCTCAGCAGTCCCCCCCACTTAATTCTGTAGGAGGGGGACCCTGAGGGCGGATGGCAGCATGTCAAACACCTGTGCAGGCCCCTTTATAGTTCGTAAAGTCCGTTTCAGTTTACCAAGGGCTTTACTGTTAGCAAACCCTTTATCACTCCTACCCATCTTATTTTTTTTTTTTTTTTACAACAAGGCCTGAATGCTTGGAGTTGCCCTCCCCACAGCCTCTGCAGCGATTCTGTCCCCCCTCCCCACGTCCCCCTCCTGCCTGGCCCCGTGGATTTGTCAGATACAGATCACAAGGCTCAGAGCTGGGAAGAGACTCACTCCCTCAAGGTGGTGGGGGCCATGGCAGAGACCAGAGAACAGATCCTCCTATCCCAAGTCCTGTGGTTTCTCTTCAGCTCCCTCTGGCAGTGGCTGGTTTGGTGCACAGCTGTTTGGTTCACTCATTCATTCATTCAACAAACATTTTCTGAGGGGAGGGGAGGAGCCCACAGTTACTGAGCAATGATTACTTGCATAAACTCCTTCATTCTGCTCTTACGACTACCTGGTGAGGAAGGTTTCCGGATGCCGTTTTGCAAATGAGGAAAGGGAGATGCTGAGAGCCGAAGAGCAGCGAGGGAAGAACAGAGCCCCATGTAGATCCTGGTCTGGGGGACCCCAAGGCCCAGGCCCTGTACCCTGTTTTTTCTTGGGGCGGGCCCCGGCTACCCACGAGGGTACCAGCAGGATGCAGGAGTTCCCCAGGCTGGTCCTTTGGTGTGATTCCTGATGTAATGGAGGGGTAAGCCCAGTACTAGGAAGCCCATAGGAGGAAGTATCTGTCCACTCTCTCCTTCCTGCCCTGGCCTAGTTCCCAGAAGCAAGGAGGAGGGAGGGGGAGGGGACTCACAGATACCATCTGGGTATTTGGGAACCACGAGGAAAGACCCAGGCCAGGTTCAGGGTCTCCAGACTCCACAGTGATGTCCTAGACCAGCTGAGCAGAGACCAAGTCTCACCAAGGCCATATATATATCACTGGGGTCAGGGAAGGGCCCTCTGTGAGAAGGGAGGTTGGGAAAATCTGATACCCAGGCCATTCCCACCTCAAGGGCCCTAGACCTTGTCCCTGACCTCTCCTAGACAAGGAATTCCATTTATCTACCCAGAAATGTGCCTGACATGGTGCCTGACATGACTTGGTCCTTGTACTCAAAACTGTGGGATGCCCAGAATTCCCCAGAGGACAAGATACTTGCTCCCTCAATTTCCCCCTTAAATTCCTTTGCTTCTTGGAGAAATGGTAGTGAAAGCACTCCATGAGGGGAGTCTTCGAAGAGTATGGCCAGGCCCAGGCCCCCAAAGCCAAGCAACAGGGGCGGTCAGAATAGGAGTAACTCATTGACGGGGCATCTTCTCTATGCTGAGCACTTTAAATGTTTACCTGCCTTCAGCCTCTGGCTATCCTGTGAGGTCAGTGTTGATATTATTCTCATTTTGTACATGAGGAAAGTAGGACTCACAGAAGAGAAATGATTAAATTGTTGTGTTTGAGAGGACTCAGGAAATCTAAGGGCTGGGAGTGACTGAGGCTGGTGTGTGAGGGTTTGGAAGTGAAGGATGAAGGACAATGTGACTCTGGGTGTGTGTGTGTGTTTATTAGTAAATATGCATTTCTTTCTTTCTTTCTTTTTTTTTGAGACAGAGAAAGAGAGAGCACATTCACGTGAGTGGTGGAGAGGGACAGAGAGGGAAGGGCGAGAGAATTCCAAGCAGGCTCCGTGCCCAGCATTGAGCCCAACACAGGGCTCGATCTCATGACCCTGAGAGCATGACTTGAGCTGCAATCGAGAGCTGGATGCTTAACAGACTGAACCACCCAGACGCCCCTATTAGTAAATATTCCTTGAGGGTTTGCTGTGGAGGAGGCCCTGTGGTCCATACTAGTGAAATGCCAGAAGTCTTGAACCCAGGGAATTCCCAACCCAGGAAAAAGAAAACAACGGCCGTTATAATGCAGTGCGATGGATTGTGTTAGGGAAACCACAGGTGGCCCCTCTAACTCTCTGGGGGGAGAAGTCAGACTAATGGTAGCCAGCATTCCTTGAGCTTTGATTATGGATGAGGCATTTTCTATCTCATCCTTACAACAATCTTGGGAAGTCTTCTTATCAACTGGTGGCATTTTGCCAACTGTCACTAGCTGCCATAAAAAGATATGACCGGTCCCCGGAATCTTTCAGAGCTAACGATACATCTGGAAGCCGGATGTAGGCGGCTTCGGGCTGGTGTGAGCTCAGTGTGAGCAGTTGCAATGACCGAGGTGCTACTTTTTTTTAAAAGATTTTTTAATTTGTTTATTTGAGAGAGAGAGAATGAGAGAGGAAGAGAGAGAGAGAGAGTACAAGCAGGGGGAGCACCAGGCAGAAGGAGAAGCAGACTTCCTGCTGAGCAGGGAGCCCAATGTGGGACTCGATCCTGGGGCTCCGGGATCATACCCTGAGCTGAAGGCAGTTATGTAACCAACTGAGCCATCTAGGCACCCTCGTGCTGCTATTTTGAGAAACATTTGATTTCCTGTAGATGCTTTTTTAGAGCTGTTGAGTGTGAACACCTTGAATTGTGCTAACCCCTTTACACACATTAGTCATTGAATATTTATAGCACTCTGGGGAGATACATGTGCTTGGAATTTTACCAGCTCCATTCACAAAGGAAGGACCTGAGGCTCAGAGACTGATGTGCTTGGCAATGGTCACAAGCTAGGAGAAGATACAGGCCGAATTCGAACCCAGGTCTGCCTCACCAGAGTCCATGGTCTTTAAACCGCTGTTCTTTTCAAACATTTTGTATCCTTTCTCTCACTGGATGCTCACAAAAGCTCTGTTTGTTTTGTCCCCATTTTAAAGATGAGGCCCAGAGAGAGTCAACAGTTTTACCAAAGTTGCGTAGCAGTCCTGTGATTTTATTTTATTTTATTTTTTATTTTTTTAAGCTTTTATTTATTTATCAGAGATTGAGAGAGAGAGAGCACACAAGCAGGCAGAGGCAGAGAGAGAAGCCTGATGTGGGACGCAATCCCAGGACCCTGGGATCATGACCTGAGCGGAAGGCAGCGGCTTAACTGACTGAGCCACCCAGGTGTCCTGAGCCCTGTGATTTTAAGTTAAGAATATACTTTCAAATCTACCATTGCTGGGGTCCATTAAGAAAAAAAATTTTTTTAAAGATTTTATTTATTTATTTGTCAGAGAGAGAGAGAGCACAAGCAAGGGGAAAGGCAGAGGGAGAGGGAGAAGCAGACTTCCCACAGAGCTGGGAGCTCAGCTTGGGTCTCAATCGCAGGACTTGGAGATCATGACCTGGCTGAAGGCAGACACTTAACCACCTGAGCCACCCAGGAGCCCCACCTTTTAAAAATAGTGTATTTGTTTATTTGAGAGAGAGCACGAGAGAGTGAAAGAGAGAGAGAGAGAGCACAAGCAGGATGAGCAACAGGCAGAGGGAGAGGGAGAGGCAGGCTCCCTGCTGAGCAGAGAGCCCAATGCAGGACTCAATCTCAGGACCCTGGGATCATGACCTGAGCCGAAGGCAGACGCTTCACCACTGAGCCACCCAGGCATCCCAAGAAAAAAAAAATTTAACTGTGGTAAAAACACATGACTTAAATTTTCCTTCTTAACAATTTTTAAGCAAACATTACGGTGTTGTTAACTTTATGCACATTGTTGTACAGCAGGACTCTAGAATTTTCCATTTTGCCTGACTGAAACTCTATAGCCACTGAACTCCACTGAATTCCATTTCTCCTCGCCCCCAGTCCCTGGCAACCACCATTCTACTTTGCGTTTCTTTCACTTTGATGACTTTAGCTACTTCATAGAAATAATGATTTTAGATGATGCTTCATATAACAGTTCAGTATCGGCCTTTTGGTAATTGGCTTATTTGACTTCATAATATCCTCAAGGTTCATCTGTGCTGAAGCACGTGACAGGCTCTCCTTCCTTTTGAAGGCTGCAGAGTGTTCCGTTATACATACACACCACGTGTTGTTTGTCCATCCATGTGCTGATGGACATGTGGTGGCTCCCGCCTCTGGGGATTGTGAATAGTGCTTCTATGACCATGGGTGTGGGAATATTTCTTCAAGATTCTGTTTTTAGTTCTTTTGGAAGTGGACCCAGAAGTAAGATTTCTGGGTCACGTAGTAGTTCTATTTTTAATTTTCTGAGGAAACTGTACTGTTTTCCGTCCCGGCTATATCATTTTACATGCCCACCAACATCCACATCCTTACTAGGACTTGTTTTCTCCTGCTTTTTTGATAGTGGTCATCCCACCCAGTGGGAGCCGCTGTTTCGTTGTGGTGCTCACGTACATTCATTCCCCTGACGATGAGTGGCGTTGCCCACCTTTTCATGTGCTTGTTTGCCATTTGCGTATCTCCTTTGGAGAAATCTGTTGAAGTTCTTTGCTTCTGTTAAAATCATTTATTATTATTTTGCTCTTGTTGTTATTGTGTTGTTAGAGTTCTTTATATATTCTGGATATTAGCCTCTTATCCAGTATATGGTTGGCAAATTTTTTCCCTTATTCTCTAGGCTGCTTTTTCCCTGTTGACTGTTTCCTTTGCTACAGATGTTTTAAAGTTTGCTGTCCCCCCATAGGTCTATTTTTGCTTCTGTTTCTGGCATTCCTGCTGTCATATCTGAGAAATGATTGCTCATTCCAGTGTTAGGAAGCTTTCCTTCTATGTTTCCTTGGGGGAGTTTTACGTTTTCAGATCTTATTTTCTGATCTTTAATCTGTTTTTTAAAATTATATTTATTTATTTGAGAGAGATAATCAAAGAGAGAGAGAGCATGAAGGGAGGGGAGGGTCAGAGGGAGAAGCCGGCTTCCCGCTGAGCAGGGAGTCGGATGTGGGACTCAATCTCGGGATTTCAGGATCATGACCTAAACTGAAGGCAGTCGCTTAACCAAGTGAACCCTCAGGCGCCCCTTTTATCTGTTTTGAGTTGATTTTTGTGTATGGTTTAAGACAAGTGTCCATCTTCTTTTTTTTTTTTTTTTTTTTTTTTTTTTTTGCGTGTGGATCTCCAGTTTTCCCCTCAGCACTTGTTTAGAGAGGCCCTTGTTTTCCCATTGGGTCATCTTGGCACCCTTGCCAAAGATCATTTGACCATATGTGGGCTGTCTGTTCTGTTCCACTGGTCTATATAACTCTCTCTTTATGTCCATACCATGCTGTTTTGTAGTATGTTTTGAAATCACGAAGTATGAGGCCTCCAGCTTTGTTTTTCTTTCTCAAGAGTGTTTCCAGATGAGATTCCAACTGAATTTTAGGATTTTGTTTTCTGCTTCTGTAAAAAATGTCACTGTGATTTTGACAGGACTTTGAATCTGTAGATGGCTTCTGGAAGTATGGACGCCGGAACACTATTAAGTCTTCCAGTCTGTGAATGAGGATGTCTGTCCATTTATCTGTCTCTTCTGTGATTCCTTCCACCAATGCTTTTTCGTTTTCAGTGTACAACTCATTAGCTTCCTTGGTTAAGTTAATTCCCAGTATTTTATCCTTTTTGATGCCATTATAAATGGAACTATAGTCTTAATTTCCTTTTCTCTTGGACCCATTATTTTTCTTTTAAGATTTTATTTATTTATTTGAGAGAGAGAAGGTGTGCGAGCAGGCGGAGGGGAAGAAGAACAAGCAAGCTCCCTGCCGAACATGGATCCCGACTTGGGGCTCCATCCCAGGACCCTGAGATCGTGACCTGAGCCGAAGTCAGATGCTTAACCAACTGGAGCCACCCAGGTGCCCCTCTCTGACCCATTTTTTTTTTAAAGATTTTATTTATTTATTTGACAGAGAGAGATCACAAGTAGGCAGAGAGGCAAGCAGAGAGAGTGAGAGGGAAGCGGGCTCCCTGCCGAGCAGAGAGCCCGATGCGGGACTCGATCCCAGGACCCTGAGATCATGACCTGAACCGAAGGCAGTGGCCTAAACCACTGAGCCACCCAGGCGCCCCTGACCCATTTTTAAATCTTTATTTTACCAGAGAGGAAGCGGAGACTCAGAGTCATGGGGTGAGCTTAGTGTTTGAACCAGAATTTGATTCCAGCTCTAGCACTGCCTGGTAGGAGTGACAAGAATGCAGAGCAGACTCTCCCCTCCCTTTGCCCCATTCCTGTTCTCAGGTCATAGGACAGGTCTGGGAGTGGATAAGTTGGCCCATGAGTGGTTGGCTTCCAGCAGGGGATTTAGCTTATCTTAGGAGATAGGATGGGTCTCGGAGTTCAAAATCCCACCTGCTGCTGCTTAGCTGTGTGACTGTGGACAAGTCTGTTTCCCTCTCTGGTTTCACTTTCTTCTCTGGAAAGATGGGGATGTTGTAAAACTCATCTTGCAAGGCTGACTTGAGGGGGAAATGTATTTGTGGGTGTGTGGTGTGTATATTTACTCCAGCACCCTGAGCATATGTAGGCTGGCTGCGACTCCCCTCCAGTCACGCCCTACACACAGGGCAAGGGGTTTTTGGGTCCACATGTAAATGTCCATGTGGAGCCTAGGTCCCTCCCTCAAACTACTTCTAGCCCGAGCTGTTTTGGTGATTGTACCCCAAGGCTTGCAGCCCTGCAGGGAGCTGTTGGTGCAGGAGATCTGTGTGAACCTGAATGTGAGCCTATAAATATTTAGACATTTGTACTTAAAAAAAAAAAACCCAAACATTTATTTATTTATTTATTTATTTGAGAGAGAGAGAGAGAGAGAGCTCTGGGACAGAAGGAGAGGGAGAAAAGCAGACTCCCCAGTGAGTGCTCAGCCCCTATGGGATGGGGTAAGGGTTGGGGGTTGGACAATCCCATGACCGTGGGATGATGACCTAAGCTAAAACCAAGAGCCAGATGCTCAAACAACTGAGCCACCCTGGTGCCCTGACATTTGTACTTATGACCTCGAATGGCCCCACAAATATTAGGAGCTGGGCTAACTGATAAACCCAGCTTTCCAACCCACAGTCCACACTGGGGAAGTAACCAGCACATACTTCCTTTTGCTCAGATCCAGGTGGTCCTTCCCCTCTGACTTTTCGGCTGAGAATGGGAGACCACGTTCGTGGAGGCATGATGTTCCCAGGCAGTATGGGAATGGTAGGGGGTTGGGACTGAATGCTGTGCAGGGTAGAGATGGGATATCCAGAGGCAGAATTCTTCTGTCTCCATGAATATTTATAGCTCCCTTTGCCTACCCCTTGTTGAGAGCTGGGCCTGGGCTGCTGCCCAGACTTGAGGCATCGCTCTGTACTGCTGCTGACCTCTTTCCCTCCAAATGCTCATTCTTTTCCTGACCCCTTGAAAGATTTGTTGGCATTAGCCTAAGACCCTGTCTGGAGCTGACAGGGAAGTCAGTATGTGGGTTAGAGCCCCTGGGACCGTGGTGACTATAGTCCCTTCCCCTGACTTCATATGGGTGAGCCAATGGGGAGAAGGAGGCTTGGCCATTGTGACTACTTTGCATGCTTATTTTTGGAACCACGGGTAGAACTATAAAACTTTATAGATGAAGAAACTGAGGCCCGGAGAGGTGAAGTCACCTGCCCAAGGTCACATAGCAAGTAAATGGCAGAGCCAGGTATGAACGCAGGTCTTTCTGACTCTAGAAACGGGTTGTTCTCCCCATCCTACTGTGCCTCTCTCAGAGAGACTGGGCATGTTTCCTTCACACCAGTGTCTGCTGAATAGTCTTCAGGGGTCTGGTTATTCATTCATTCATTCATTCATTCATTCGCCAGTGTCAATGTCGGACACTGGAGATATAGAGATGAAAAAGATCTAGTCCCTGCCCTCCAGAAGCTCCAGACTTCTAGAAATGGCCATAGAAATCAATAGTCATAACACATTGTATCAGCTGCTATACTGAAGAATGTACCCAGTACCATGGTCACCCAGAAGAGAAGGCAACTCGTTCTGCCTGGGCAATCAGGGAGCGCATTCTAGAGGAAGCATTCTTTAGATTGGGTCCTAAAAGAAGAGTAGGAATTTGCTAGGTAAAGCAAGAGGCAGGAGACACTCTCAGTAGGTGGGACAGCAGCATGTGCAAAGGCACTGAGGTCTGAGAAGTGGAGTTTTTAGAGAAGCGGCAGGAAGGTCAGTGTGGCTGGAATACAAGGCACGTGGTCCAAGAGGCTGGAGGGAGATGAGTTGCAAAAGGAGCTTGGATATGATCCTGGGCAATGGGGAGCCATAGAAGGTGGTAGATTAGTCGAGTATGCGGCTGGGAACGTGCTGCATCACAGCCCCTCTCCAACTTCAGCATCCCCACGAGTCCCCTGGGAATCTTGTGAAAATACAGATTCTGATGCAACAGGTCTGGGGTAAAGTGTGAGAGTCTGCATTTCTAAGAAACCCAGCTGATGCTGCTGGTCTGAAGGTGACGATCTGAGTAGTGAGGCTGTAGAGAGCTCACTCCCTCTCATGGGGTGGCTGCTCTGGGGAGCGGGCAGCTCCTGGTGCTCTTCTGTCTTGGAGTAGATCAGGCTTCTTCTGTCTTCTCGGGTCAGCCCTCCTGCAGCTGTCACAAAGAGGTCACAACAAGGTCAAAATTATTGGTAGCCAGCCATCTGTTGACTCAACAAATGCTTACCAAGCCCCTGTTCGGGCCACAGGTGTGCTGGAGACAGAGAGAGGAATTGGAAGTGCCCCTTTGTGGCCCATGTCACCACCCTCCCTTGCCTCCAAAACGGGTTGTCTGCTTGTCCTTTGTCCCCTACTGTCTAGTTTCTGTCAGCAGCCAGGGAGTCCGAGCACATTTGTCCCCTGCCTGACACAGTCCAGCGGCTCTCCAGTGCTCCTAAACTAGAATTCCACCTCCTTGTCACGCCTCGGGAGCCCTCTAGGGTCAATTGCCCTCAGATCTCATCCAGTGCTTCCCGTTTCTCACTTCCCTAGGACCGCATGAAGCTTACAGTTCCTTGAACACAACGAGTTTGTTCCTATCTTAGGATACGATGAACTACTCCCGCTGCAGACCTTCCGCACATGAGACACTTGACCTAGAATACTCTTCTTCCACATTTTCTCTTGACTTGTTCCTTTGGGCATTTTGGATTTCAGCCAGGAGAAGATAGGGGTTTTTGCCGGACCCTAAAGCTTATACAGTCTGGGGGACCCTTTTGAAGAAAAGCAACCAAATTGCAAATACACAAGACCTAGGAAAGGGCCTCGAAGCTTACGCTTCATTGACCTCATGGTGAATCTTCCTCTGGTTTTGTTTATAGGTCACCTCCTCCAAGAAGCCTTCCCTGGTCACTCTCTTTAAAGCAGCCCCTCACCTAAGCTTTGTCGTGTCACTACTTTTATTTCTTTTATTGAATTCATCACAGTTTGAAATTACTGTGTTCTTTTATCTCTCTATTTGTTTTGGTCTGTTTTCCCTGACTAGAGTGTAAGCTTCTCAAGAGCGGGAGTCCTGCCTGTTTTATTCCTGTGGTATCCCCAGCAAAGTGCCCAGCCCCCAGTGGGATAGCAGTATCTGTCGGGTGAATGCCCCCCAGGAGCTGCCATCTCTGGCAAGAGGATACAAGGGCAATTTCAATGGTATAAGAAGCTGTAAGCTATGGGAACTCAGAGGAAGAACACTTAACCCGTCTAGGGACAGAGAGCAGGGTGTGAGAAAGGCAGGGAGGATTAGGAAGATCTAGCTGCAGGGAAAGAGGCTGGGAGCAGTCTTAAAGGGATCAGTCAGTAGCCAGACAGAGCAAAGGGAGGGAAGCATGAACAAAGGCATGGAAGTCTGAGCCCCCAGGCCCAGAAGAGACCAGCTGGTTCCATTTTGGTTGACATCAAAGGGTCACATTGATGCAAAGGGACAGCTGGGACGGAGGTTAGGGGAGTGGGAGTTACGTGAAGACCAAGATCTGGGAAGACAGTAGATGTGGGAAGAGCTGGGTGATGGGTACTAGAGGCACCCAGGCCAAGGCTTTGGGCAAACGCACGGATTCTGCCCAAGACCCCCACACTGAATCTAACTCTGTATCTGGAAGGAAGAGGCCTGCACTGGGCTTCCTGTGGGGGCCATGTGGACTGGGGAGGCTCTAGGCCCAGACAGACCTGAGTACATATTTTTACAAGTTGGATTCACAGGGCAGCTGACTCTGAAATGGAAATTAGCATGTAGGCATGCTTTTCCTGGACTGTTTTATTTTATTTTATTTATTTATTTTAAAGATTTTATTTACTTATTTGGCAGACAGCAATCACAATTAGGCAGAGAGGCAGGCAGAGAGAGAGGAGGAAGGAGGCTCCCCACTGAGCAGGGAGCCCGATGTGGGGCTAGATCCCAGGGTCCTGGGATCATGACCTGAGCCGAAGGCAGAGGCTTAACCCACTGAGCCACCCAGGTGCCCCATAAATGGTATTTATCTTGACCACTGAGGTTTTCAGTGTTCCCTTACATTTTGCTCTTACGTGAGCTCCTCTGCAAACCTTACCCCAGCCCTGGTCCTGGTGGGAAGGCTTTCTCAACAGGCCTGGACAGGCATGGCACAGGGGACAGGGCCCAAGCAAATATCCTGGGTTGGATCCTCTGGCTGTAGAAAGACTCTTTCCAGTGGAGAGTTTCCCGCACCCCACTAAGCTGGAGCCTGACCCCAAGAGGAAGGGACTTACTTAGGGGTAACGTTGGGTGGTGAGGATGGGAAAGGGTATGACTTCCTCAAACACCCAGAGTGAACACCACACCCTGCCCAGCCGTGGCCTGCCTCCCTGCCTTTCTGAGGTCCCAGGGAGAGGATCCCCCAAGGCTTGAAGGTCTAAGATGAGAAAGAAACAAGGCCAGTCCCAGAGAAATGGGCGCTTTGGGCTCAAAGGAAAGATGAGGGGGCTGAGATTACACAGCCATGATTTTATTTATTTATGTTGAATTTAAGTTTTCAGTTTTAATTCCAGTATAGTTAGAATCCAGTGTTATATCAGCGTCCGGTGTACAATATAGTGATTCAACAACTCTACTTTATTCAGTGTTCATCATGGTAAGTGCACTCTTAATCCCCATCACCTGTTTCAACCATTCCCCACGACCCCCCCTCTGGTAATCACCAGCTCGCTCTAGAGCTGAGAGTCTTTTTTGGTTTGTCTCTCTCTCTCTCTTTCTCTTTTTCTTTCCTCTCGTGGAGCAGAGACTTTAAAATCTTCTGGTCTCAGCACCTCTTTAAAAATTATTGAGGACCCCAGAGAGCTTTTGTTTACATGGGATATATCTATCAGCATTTTCTTTTTTTAAAAGATTTTATTTATTTATTTGAGAGAGAGAGAAACAGAGATAGCAACAGAGATAGCGAGAGAGAGCATGAACCAGGAAGAGAGGGAGAAGCAGGGCTGGATCGCAGGACCCTGGGTTCGTGCCGGAGCCGAAGGCAGACACTTAACCCACCAGCCACCCAGGTGCCCCCCATCGATATTTTTCATATTCAAAATTAAAACTAAGACTTTTGAAACATTTTTTAAAATACAAAACCCAGGGGCACCTGGGTGGCTCAGTGGGTTAAGCCTCTGCCTTCAGCTCAGGTCATGATCTTAGGGTCCTGGGATGGAGACCCTCATCGGGCTCCCTGCTCAGTGGGGAGCCTCCTTCCTCCTCTCTCTCTGCCTGCCTCTCTGCCTACTTGTGATCTCTCTCTGTGTGTCAAATAAATAAATAAAATCTTTAAAAAAAATACAAAACCCAGTGATAAGCTCATTCCATGTTAACACAAACAACATTGTTAGCAAAAAATTAGCTAATAATTTCAAAACATAAATAATTTAGAGTGGCCTTGACTTACATTTGGTTGCAAATCTGTCTAATGATGGGTTTAATACAAGACAGCTAGATTCTCATATCTGCTTCTGCAATCCATCTATCCTGGTATGTTGTTTGGTTGGAGTACATGAAGATATGCCCCTACACAGATACGTAATTACAGTGGAAGGGATATTTTTTTTTAAAGATTTTATTTATTTATTTGATAGAGATCACAAGTAGACAGAGAGGCAGGCAGGCAGAGAGAGAGAGAGAGGGAAGCAGGCTCCCCGCCGAGCAGAGAGCCCAATGCGGGACTCGATCCCAGGACCCTGAGATCATGACCTGAGCCGAAGGCAGCGGCTTAACCCACTGAGCCACCCAGGCGCCCTGGAAGGGATATTTTAATTTCTTTTTCAGATATTGGTGATGTTCTTCTTTGATACTACATCAAAGCTCCACAGTGGTATATCTAAAAAAGTCAGTTGCAATGTGGAACCTTAGCCATACTAGAGAACCTTCTGTAATCTGGTGTGCAGCCATGTTTTGATCTGTCTTGCCCTTTGATTATTTTATCCATGCATAATTTTGAAACTGACCTTCCTCATTTGGAAAATACCGGTTCACTAAGTTAAGCAGAATTTCCAAACACGGACCTTTCACTAAAGGATTTTTTTTCATTAGTATCGCCACCAATCTCATTCGAAAATTCTTTAAGGATTGGGAAGCTGTCAAACTCATACAGGTAGATACAGCTTTTCCTAAGATACTAATTTTCTCCGAAGTTTGAATTTTATCATTGACGACAAATATGTTGTTTGTTTTCCTTGAGGCGACGGGTATCCTTTATTTGTATCTGAGCAAACATGACACCCAAATTTGGAAAACCATAGCTGGCCAGTCATTTTTTTTCAAGCGATAGTGATGATCTGCAAAAAAGTTCAGCTTTCAACTCAGTTGCTCAAGGGCTTTTCCTGGAAACAACCACTGACTTCAGTGTGCAGAAGCATTTCCCATTTTGACACCCAGAATATTAAAAAGATGTGCACTCAAGATTTAATAAAATTAATAATTCCCGGGGCACCTGGGTGGCTCAGTGGGTTAAAGCCTCTGCCTTCAGCTCAGGTCATGATCCCAGGGTCCTGGGATTGAGCCCTGCATTGGGCTCTCTGCTCAGCAGGGAGCCTGTTTCCCCCTCGCTCTCTTCCTGCCTCTCTGCCTACTTGTGGTCTCTGTCTGTCAAATAAAAAATAAATAAAATCTTTTAAAAAAATTAATAATTCCCTTGCTTTATCAAGGAAATTGAAATTTTTTCCCACTGAGTAGTGCCTGGCTGTGAAAAATACAGCTTATTCCCATTTGGTGCCACTGCCTTGATTTGTGCTAAGGAGCCAGTGGTTTTCTTCACCCCGTACCATCAGCGCAAATGTCAACACAGTGAAAAGGGGGAAATAACATCTTAGTATTATTGTGCCAATAGTTTTTTTAAAAAAAGTTTTATTTATTTATTCGACAGAGAGAGACGCAGTGAGAGGAGGAACACAAGCAGGGGGAGTGGGAGAGAGAGAAGCAGGCTTCCTGCTCACCAGGGAGCCCAATGTGGGGTTTGACCCCAGGACTTTGAGATCATGACCTGAGCTGAAGGCAGATGCTTAACCCATTGAGCCACCCAGGTGTCCCTATGACAATACTTTTGACCTCATGGATTCTCTGAAAGTTCTCAGAGATATTCCTTTCTCCTCCCTCATTTCTGTGGACCACCCTTTGAGAAGTATCATCCTAGAGCCTTGGGATCAGACGGGAAGACCACGTTTAGGAACAGAAAAGATCCCAGCTGAGTACAAGTTAGCAATTTCACTGCTGCGGAAGCAGCATAAAACGATGTAATTCACAATCTGACTTGAAGCTGAGTTTTTTGTTCTGAAAGGAGTCACAATTATTTATAAGAATAATGAAACCTACATTTATCTAATTTAGCATACACCACATTAAATGGGGCAAAGCACAAAAATGTTCTCAGTCATCAAAATTCCAGTTAGAGCCAGCTGGTTCTTTTTTCTTTTTCTTTTTAATTGAAGTATAATTGATATACAATATTCTATTTGTTTTGTACAACATAGTGATTTGACAACTGTGTTACGCTGTGCTTACCACAGGTGTAGCTACCATCGGTCACCCTACAACGCCATTCTAGTCCCATGGGCTATATTCCCTATGCTGCGCCTTTCATCCCTGTGACTCGTTCATTGCATGAGTGGAAGCCTGTACCCCCCCCTTCACCCATTTTGCCCATCCCCCCACCTCCTGCCCCTCTGGCAACCATGGCTCGTTCCCTTTATTTATGGGTCTGTTTCTGCTTTTAGAGCCAGCTGGTTCTTTAAACTCACCTGTAAGAATCTAGAGGCTTCTTCCAGTGTTTCCACTGCTCCAGAGCTCCGAGAGAAATCGCATAAGCAATGAGGGCTCTCACCCACTCCATTACTGGTTCATGGTGCTGGGAAGAGTGCTGAATAGAGAGACAAGACCCTTGTTCTCCTGGGGCTCACAGTCACATGGGAGACTGTTACGAACCACACAAACACGAATAGGATCACAACTGGGCTAGGGTTTACAGAGAAGTACAGGGAGCTTTGAGGTGGGACCGGACCTGGCCTGGTGAGGGCCTCTGGGAAGAACTAACATTCAGGTAAGGTTTGAAGCACGTGCTAGAATGGCCGGGTAGAAATGGGGTGTGGTTAGGAAAGAGGGTTCAAAGCGTAGGCATGGGTGTAAGCTTGCAGGCAGAGGTAGGAAAGGTCTGAGCATGTTTGAAGACCCACCTGGGAGCTCCATTTGGACTGGACCCTGGTGGGAAGATAGCAGGAGATGAGGACAGAATGGCAGTAGAGGTTAGGGCCAGGGCCTCCAACGCGGTCCCTTTCTCAGTTTCTACACCCTACTCTGCTCCTTCCTGCCTCCGTCTTGGACCCATGCAAATGCCTTTGCCTGGAACATTCTTCCTCTCTCAGGTCTCCAAGGAAATGTCGCCGGTTTTTAAGTATATATTTTTTGTGTTCTCCAGATCAGCACCCCCTTTTCTTTGTCCAGCAACTCTTGTTTGCTTACATTGCTTTTGTCCTTCTGCCCCGTGAGACGGTCAGTTCCCCGAGCGCTGGCCAGTGAGGTTCTGTTCGCCCTGTAGCCCGTGTGGGCCGGCCATGCCCACATCTCAGAAATGTTTGCTGGCGGAATGTGTGAAGGCACAAACACACGCAGAGCTGGGTTTGAGATCCTGGCTCCATCCTTTAACAACTGTGTGACCTTGAACAATCACCAAACACCTGATATTCTTTCCTATTCTGTAAAATGGGGTTTTACTTCCTATCTCAGAGGGCTTTCGTGAGACCAAAATGAGGCAGTGCTCAGGGAAGCACCTGGGTCGGAAGGAGTGTCTTAGTCCTAATTCTGTTCTCTTTCCACTGTTCGGGATGTATGATGAGCCTCAGGCCTTGCTTAACCCCATCTGGGTCTCCTGCCCTTCCATTCCCCCCATCCCCGCCAGCTGCAACACAAAATTCAGAGCAGCTTCTAGCTTCTTGTGCTGGCAACAGGGTGGGAGGAACAAGAGAGGAGGGAGCCACTGGTTTTGATGGAAAGTGAGTGGTGGTGAGGATGCTGTTGAAACAGACCAGACTGTGGGTAGTGGGATTAGGGTTAGTTTCATCTTCATATATATATATATAAAAGAAGATGTGTATGTATATATATATAGAGAGAGAGAGAGAGCGAGAGCGTGTGCACATGAGCGGGGGGGGGGGCAGAGGGAGAGGGAAAATCTTTTTTTTAATTAATTAATTAATTTTTGAGAGAGAGAGCATGTGCACATGAGCGGGGGAGGGGCAGAGGGAGAGAGAGAATCCCAAGCAGACTCCACACCCAGTGCACAGCGTGACTCAGGGCTTGATCTCATGACCCTGAGATCATGACCTGAGCCGAAATCAAGTTGGACGCTTAACCTGCTGAGCCACCCAGGTGCCCCTTTACTATACTTTTGAAAAGGCTTTTTGTTTTGAAATAACTGTAGGCTTTCAGAAAAGCTGCAAAATAGTACAAAGAGTGCATGTGTGCCCTTTGCTCTGTATTCCCTCATGTTAACAATTTACAAAACCGTAATACAATGATCAAAACCAGGAAATGAACATTGATATTATTTTAATTATAGACCTTATTTGAACTTTACCAGTTTTTCCGCTAATGGTCTTTTTTTGTTCTTGGGTACAATCCAGGATCCCACACTGTATTTAGCTGTCATACATTTCCTTAATATCCTCTGATCTATGGCAGTTCCTTATTGCTCATGACCTTGACATTTTTGATCAGTCATTTTGTATAATGTCTCACAGTTTGGGTCTGTCTGATATTTTCTTTCTTTTTTTTTTTAAGATTTTATTTATTTGTTTGACAGACAGATCACAAGTAGACAGAGAGGCAGGCAGAGAGAGGAAGGGAAGCAGACTCCCTGCTGAGCAGAGAGTCCGATGTGGGGCTCCATCCCAGGACCCTGGGATCATGACGCAAGCCGAAGGTAGAGGCTTTAACCCACTGAGCCACCCAGGCCCCCCTGTCTGATATTTTCTTGTGACCAAATTGAGATTATGCACTTCTGGCAAGAAAACCTCAGAAACGATGTTATAGCCTTTTCAGTGCATCATATCAAGGGTACCTGAGGTGCATGATGAGTGCATCTTAATCATTTGATTTGATTAGACAATACTACTCAGTTTCTCCACTGTATAATTTTCTTCATCTTTTCCTTTTCTTTTTTTAAAAGATTTTTTTTAAAGATCCTATTTATTTATTTGTCAGAGAGAGAAAGAATGCACAAGCAGGGGGAGCAGCAGGCAGAGGGAGAAGCAGGGGACCTGGGACTCAATCCCAGGTCCCTAGGATCATGACCCAAGCCAAAGGCAGATGCCCAACCAAATGAGCCACCCAGGAGTCCTTAAAAGATTTTTTTAAAAAGATTTTATTTATTATTTGACAGAGACAGACACAGTGAGAGAGGGAACAGAAGCAGGGGGAGTGGGAAGGGAGAAGCTGGCTTCCCGCTAAGCAGGGAGCACGATGCGAGGCTCGATCCCAGGACTCTGGGATCATGACCGGAGCTGAAGCCAGATGCTTAACAACTCAGCCACCCAGGTGTCCCTAAAAGATTTTATTTTTAAGTAATCTCTACACCCAACATGGGGCTCAAACTTACAACCCCGAGATCAAGAGTTGCACGCTCCACCAAATGAGCCAGTCAGGCACCCCTGTATTTTTCTTTTCATTAAATTTTTTCTTTTAATTGCTAAAGCAACAAATGCTTCTAAAAAGTTCAAACAAAGGAAGCATGAAATAGGTAAACTTCCCACCAAACCCATCTCACTTTCCCAAAGGTTACTTATCACTATCTGCTCTTGAAGCTATAGCCTTCTTGATCACTTTCTAGATGTCATATACACATATATAATGAGGTCCCACAAATTTTTAAAATTTTGTTTTACTTAACAGTATTATCCAGGGACAACTTTCCATGTTATACAATCAGATATAACTCATTCTTTCTAAAAAAACAAAAACAAAAACCCAACTCATTCTTTCTAATGACTTGCTACTATTTCACCTTTGGGTCACCTTAATGCAATACTCTGTATTTTCAAGATTTTGTATGAACACATAAATAATAATAAATTTACTTAAAATAATAATAATATATTACATAAATTATATATTATATAAAATAGAATATTTATTTTATATTTTATGTATATAATACATATTAAATATATTTATTAAAGAAAATAAAATATTTTATAAAATAACATAATATTTATTATTTTAAGAATATTCTACTCCCAATGTGGGGCTTGAACCCACTGACCCTGAGATCAAAAGTCACATGCTCTAATGACTAAGCCAGCCAGGCACCCCCATAAATTATTTTTTAAAATTTTTAAAAGATTTTATTTATTTGTCAGAGAGAGAGAGAGAATGAGCAGGGTGAGTGACAGGCAGAGGGAGAAGCAGGCCAAGCAAGGAACCCAATGTGGAACTTCATCCCAGGACCCTGGGATTGTAACCTGAGTTGAAGGCAGACGCTTAACTGACTGAGCCACCCAGGCATCTCCCCATAAATTGTTTTTTAATATACAATATCTACCACCAAATTTACATTTCAAATTTCATCAATAAAAAACATTTGTTAGAAAATTTAACATTAAGTTAAAAATTAAAAATATTTTAGGGGCGCCTGGATGGCTCAGTGGGTTAAGCCTCTGCCTTTCGCTCAGGTCATGATCCCAGCGTCCTGGGATCGAGCCCCGCATCGGGCTCTCTGCTTGGCGGGGGGCCTGCTTCCTCCTCTCTCTCTCTCTCTATGCCTGCCTCTCTCCCTACTTGTGATCTCTATCTGTCAAATAAATAAATAAAATCTTTAAAAAAAATTAAAAATATTTTAATATAAATTTTCATATACTCCATCATCAGGAATAGATTACTTAAAACCTTATGTAAAAATAAGCTGCAGAATGGAAAGATATATTTTAAAATGGAACAAGAGAAAAGAAACTGAATTGCCATTGATTTCATTGAGTCTCAGATGCCATTCATTTTAAAAACACACCATTGTTCTATGTAGAAAAAAATTCTGCCAATTAATTGGATGATACCGCCAATTTTAGAGCTTTCAAAATGTGCAAAAATGAGTCTCGGGATTGATTAAATAAGACAGGCCCTTTTGACCCTTCATTAACTGGAATTCCTGCGTGGTCTTCCAGGCACAGGCAGGATTCTACGACCGGCTGCTCCTTCCAACCATGGCGACGGGGGCAAATAATTCCTCTCGCGTGGACTCTGAGTTCCGATACACCCTCTTCCCGATTGTTTACAGCATCATCTTTGTGCTGGGGGTCATCGCCAACAGCTATGTGCTGTGGGTCTTCGCCTGCCTGTACCCTTCCAAGAAGTTCAACGAGATAAAGATCTTCATGGTAAACCTCACCGTGGCTGACCTGCTCTTCTTGGTCACCCTGCCCCTGTGGATCATCTACTACCACAACCAGGGCAACTGGATTCTCCCCGAATTCCTGTGCAACCTGGCTGGCTGCTTTTTCTTCATCAACACCTACTGCTCCGTGGCCTTCCTGGCTGTCATCACGTACAATCGTTTCCAGGCGGTGACCCGGCCTATCAGGACAGCTCAGGCCACCACCCGCAAGCGTGGTTTCTCCGTGTCCCTGGTCATCTGGGTGGCCATCGTGGCGGCGGCGTCCTACTTCTTCGTCCTGGACTCCACCAACGTGGTGCCCGACAAGACCCGCGCAGGCAACGTCACACGCTGCTTTGAGCATTACGAGAAGGGCAGTGTGCCCGTCCTCATCATCCATGTGTTCCTCGTGTTCAGCTTCTTCCTCGTCTTCCTCCTCATCTTCTTCTGCAACCTGGTCATCATCCGCAGGCTGCTCAGGCAGCCTGCGCAGCTGCAGCAAAACGCGGAGGTCAAGCGCCGAGCTCTGTGGATGGTCTGCACGGTCCTGGCCGTGTTCATCATCTGCTTCGTGCCCCACCACATCGTGCAGCTGCCCTGGACGCTGGCTGAGCTGGGCTTCCAGAACAACAGCTTCCACCAGGCGATCAACGATGCCCACCAGGTCACCCTCTGCCTTCTTAGCACCAACTGTGTCTTGGACCCCATCATCTACTGCTTCCTCACCAAGAAGTTCCGCAAGCACCTCACTGAGAAGTTCTACAGCATGCGCAGCAGCCGGAAGTGCTCCCGGGCCACCTCGGAGACGGGCACGGAAGTGATCATGCCGCTCAACCACCTCCCTGCCCCTTCCCTCAAAAAGTAGTCGCTGACTGTTGGGGCCAGGCCCAGAGCCTTCTCCTCTGTGGACATCGGGGACTGACCTGGGGGATGAAGGGGTCTCTGTTGTGGGTTGGGTACAAGTGGCCCCTTCAGTATGGAGGCTACCTCACCAAGGGGAGGGGAGTGATGTCGGGGCCAGACTGCGGGGAAATCCAGGACTTGAATGTGCCCCCGTCGGCCACCTCGGGGCACGTGTAGCATAACCTTGGCTTGCAACCTCATCCTAAATACCTGAGTCTGAGCTCTCCAGGGAATGGCAGGGCGGGGGGCAGACCTTGGGGGCAGATTCTGAGCCACCCTGTTCACCCTCCCAAGGCAGCAGTCCCGATTCAGTATAGACTGAAGTTTAGGGCAACTAGTACCTTTGCTACTATAAAGGCAGAGAAGGGGGTTTCGGGGAAAGGGATCCTCTCCTTGTTGTCTGGTGGTGTCTCCAGGGAAGACTTTTGAGCTAGGATAGTGCCATCTTGTCTCCATTCAGAGGCACAAGATCTTTGTGACACATGACTCAGTGGAACCTTTTCCCACTCATCCAACAGCCTGTCCTGAATGGTGCCAGAAGAGGTAAGACATTCACGGGTCAAAAGGTAGGAGGGGGAGGTTGTCTCCGAAGGCAAATGTGTCTCTCTCCGCAGGTCTTGCCTCAGGCTTCATTCATCAGCTCTGGGGGAGTAGGAGAGGCATGGTCACATCCATCTGTCTCAGTAGTGGATCCTGATGAATTACCTCCTGCGGGGCAGGTCCCCACTCTGGGCAGAGTGGGCAGAGACCCCTCGAAGCCAGATTGGGGTCATGGGCAGCTCCACACTGCTCAGAGGTTTCCATAAGAAAGCGCACCTAGGCGGGGAAGCACCTGTGTGGGCGGGGCTTCCAGAGTGGGAGGAGCCTGTCAAGTCTCACCTACCACTTAGCTTTCTGGGGCCGGGAGGTGGGCCCGCGGTGCGGGGAGCCCTCCTAATTTAGCTTCCACAAGGTGAGAGGAGCAGTTATAGTCCCAAGGGCCAGCAGGCACTTTGAATTTTGGGTGCAGAAGAGAGGTCTCTCTTCTCTTGAAGACCTCTAGATGTCCCTTTGTCATTTTTGGCAAATATATCCAAATGAGCTTTCCCTCACACCCTGAGCATCTGCAGTGTGAATCTGGTAGCCACAGACCGTCCACGCTCGGAGAAGCCTTCCCTGGTTTCCAGAGTCCCGTAGTTCTTCTGAGACATCGTCCTCCCTTCCAGCCATGTCTCCATAAAGTGAGATCTTGTTTACTATTTTTCCTATCTACTGGGTTGATTTTTGGCAAATGCTTTCCCATGGGCCAGTAACCTGCTTGTTTCTGGGATGGTAGCTGAGGCTGAACTCAGCCAATGGTGACTAGGTGGAGATTGCAGCAGAATCGAGCTTTGGTGTCACACAGACCCAAGTTCAAGTCTTGGCTTTGTCATTTCCTCCCAAGGGACTGTGAGCTGAATTTCCTACCTCATAGGGTTGTTAGGTGCCATGAAGACTAAGGCAGATACCTCTCGGTCATGGTGATTGCTTGTCCCAGATTCTCCCTTTTTCTGAGAATGCATTCCCCTTTATCCTCTGATAGGAGCTGAATGGATGAGATGAGAGGATCTGGCTCTAGTTGGGCCAGTCAGGTTCTCTGTCTCAGGAATAAGCAGCCAGGCTCAGAGGTGCTGTTTTAGGCTCTGTAGGTCACTAACCCGAAAACGTTCAAGTCTGGAGCTGTGACTGTGTGTGCCTGTGTTTACATGTGTGTGTCCATCTCTGTGTATGAGGTGGAGTGGGGGAGGGTAGGTGACCTGCTCAGAGAGAAGATGGAAATGTGCAGAGCCAAGCAGAGACCAGAGGGAGAGCAGAAGCCTGGAGAGTGGAGGGCAGGTGCTTCCGGGGCCTACTGCCCTTTTCTTCCAAGCCAGACCCTCTCAAAGCCCAACATCTGCATTCCTTCCTTTGGGTTGTGTGAGATTCCCTCATCGGGATGCATTCTATTATTTTGCTTAAGCCTATTTGAGTGACTATCTATGACTTGCATCCCATCTCTGAATAAGATGAATGCTTAGATGCTAGAGCACCATGTTTCTTGCATTTTAGTCATTTGTGTACATACCTCCATACACGGTTTTTCAAAATCCATGTGCCATCTGTATGTTTTCTTAATAAATATTTTCTCTAAGTGGAGTCACTTTTTATCTATTTACCCAAATGTCCATTAACTGGTGAATGGATAATGAAGATGTGGTGTGTATATATACAATGGAATATTATTCAGCCATCAAAAAGGATGAAATCTTGCCATTTGCAATGAGGCAGATGGAGCTAGAGGTTATTTTCCTAAGTGAAATAAGTCTGAGAAAGACAAATACCATATAACTTTACTCTTATGCAGAATTTAAGAAACAAAACAGGTGAACATATGGGAAGAGAAAAGAAAAAGAGGGAAACAAACCATAAACGACTCTTAACAACAGAAAACAAACTGAGGGTTGATGCGGGGAGGTGGTTTGGGAGGGCTAGGTTGGTGATTGGATATTAAGACGGAAACATGTAAAGATGAGCACTGGGTGTTATATGTAAGTGATGAAACATGGAATTCTACTCCAGAAACCAATAGTGCACTGTATGTTAACTAAATAGAATTTAAATAAAAAGTTGAAAAAAATAAAACTTTATTTAAAAGGAGGCTTTATAACTAAATTAAAAATGAAAACCAGTGGCACCTGCCACACATAGAAAATGAACATAAAAATAAAATAACAACTTAAAAAAATATTTTATTTATTTATTTTGAGAGAGAGAGAGAGCATGTGTGCTCGTGAGCATGGGGGCACATGAGCTGGGGGATGGGCAGAGGCAGAAGGAGAGCATCTCTAGCAGACTCCAGGCTGAGTGTGGAGCCCCACTTGGGGCTTGATTCCAAGACCCTGAGATCATGACCCGAGCAAAAACCAAACGGACGCTTAACTGACTGAGCCACCCAGGTGCTCCAGGGACCGCCATTTTTATGTCTTAATTACTATGGTTATCAAGGTTTATCCACTTCAGTGTCTGTCTTCCAGATCCTGGGGGCATCTGGAATCTTAACCATCTATGTATCCACAATTTCTCCCACAAGGTCTAGAGCTGAGATCTATCTGTCTCCAAAGCCTACTGCTTCCCCCAGGTGTAGCATCAACAGACATATTGACACATACATGCCCTTGCTTGAAAGGGTTAAAGGAGGCAGTTGCCACCTCTGGTCCTGCGTGCTCTTCCACCTTAGAAGGATACTTTTGCTTTGACCACTATTAAATGCTTGTTTGTTTATGAAGAAGAAAAAAAAAGAAGAGAGGATTTAAGGCGACTCTTGAGAGACAGATGGGGAAGGAGTTCAACACACAATTTTTCAAAGTTCCATGGCCATATTTTAAAAGAAATGTCAGGGAGTTTCAGAAGATCAGAACATTGTGGAGCTAGGAGGATCCAATCCCTTCGTCTCATGAAGGGAAACGTGGGACTCCGGAGGGCTAAGTGATCGCAGAAATTACACAGCGCGGAGCTGCAGTGAACACGGAGCTGGCTGCTCGCCCGTGTCTTTTCCTTCTTGGTGACAGGGTTACGGAAAAAGCTGAGTTGCATTTTTTTTTTTTTTTAAGATTTTATTTGTTTATTTGAGAGGGAGAGAGCATGCAAGAGAGCATGAGCAGGGCAGGGGAGGGGCAGAGGGAGAAGCAGGCTCCCTGCTGAGCAAGGAACCCCATGTGGGCTTCAATCCCAGAACCCTGAGATCATGACCTCAGCTGAAGGCAGACACTTAACTGACTGAGCCATCCAGGAGCCCCTGAGTTGTAATTCTTTTGATGAAACACCACCAATCAGGATTTCCAAACCATCTTTCGTGTCAAGAAGGCCTCGTCCTGCCCTGACCTCAGTCTCACACCAGTGATCTCAGTTGGAGGATGTCGATTGAAGCAAGATGTGGTGTCTCACCTCATTCAGAAGAGTCACAGACACAAGAGTGGTAAGCGTAGGGCACAGTTGATGAGAACTGGGTGTATTTATGCTTGTTTTGACTCATCTATGTTATATTTGTCCTTGAGACTTAAAGCTACAATAAATAGAAGAGAACCCTCTTGTAAAATGCCTGTTGATTTTTTGTTGTTGTTGTTGTTTTTTGCAGATGTAGTGTAGCTGAAATACAAATTTTGCTTCCCTTGACAACCTGCCAGCAAGTCATCCTTCCACCTACCCACCTAGTCATCCATTCATCCATCCATCCATCCATCCATCCATCCATTCATCCAGGTATCCCAAAAAAACCATATAGAGTACCTATTTTGCCCCAGTAACTGTGCTAAGCACAGTTTTTATCTGTTGTCTTAATGAAACCTCACACTGAAAGGTAGCTGATTTTATCCCCCTCAGAAATGAATAAAATAGAGACTGACAGAATAAGACAGTGACTGCCTCCTAGATACTTGGTACAAAAGGAAAGGGACTTGCTTTTTGTCGAGCCCAGATATTTGCTTGCCACTTTCCTAAGTCTTATCTCAGTGAGTCCTTATAGCTTCTGTACAGAACTGATATTTTCATGCCCATTTTGCAGATGGGGAAATTGAGGCTTAGAGGGGTCCAGTGATTTATAAGAGCTAGCGAGAGGTGGAATAATCTTTAAACCCAGAGCTGCCTTAGTAGCTGTGGGCCCCTTGCCTTCTTTCCTCCCCTCCATGTGACTGTACCCTCACCCAAGTCCCTGTAAGCACTGTCCTGGTTTTGGTGTGCACTGGGTTAGAGGTCTCTTTGGGGCAGCTGGCAAGGGCCCCGTCTTGCTGTTTCTAAGGCTCTTGTACTCCCCGTGCAGGCTGAAGCCCCGAAAGCAAGGACTGTTTTCAGGGCTGAGACCCCTGGGATCTGTCAAGGGCACTCCTGCCAGGAGATGATGTACATGAATACAGTGTTTCAAAGAGCTTATGAAACCAGAGTATCATTGTCACTCAAACTAGATGGTGCATTCAGCGGTCACCTGGATCCTGCCATTTCTGTAAGAACAGGGATAGGGGTGACCTCGTGTCACACGCTTACTGTGTGCCAGGCATTGTGAGGGGAACTTCACATCATCACCCAGGGATAAAACGGACTCTTCCCTCTGCCTGAATTACTTCTCTCCCTGGGTATCTATGTGTCTGGCTCACTCCCTCACTTCCATCCAGACGCCACATGTCCCCCTCTCGGTGAAGACTGCCCTTGCCCACTTTATTTAAAGCAGAAGCTTCAAGAAAGAAGTGATTCTCAAGGCCATGCAGTAAGCAGCTGGGTCTGTCTGGCTGCAAAGACCATGCACTTTTCATTCAAGCGCACTGACCTTCGTAGACTCCTCTCATGGCGTGGACGGTGTCCGTCTGTCTGTTCTCTGTATTCATAGGTCTGATCTGCCATTTGTCTATGCATTCTGTTAAGATTCCATCTATGAGTGGAATCATTTGGTATTTGTCTTTCTCAGTCTGACTTATTTCACTTTGTTTAACACCCTCTAGGTCCACCGGTGTTGTTGCAAATGGCACGACTCTTCCTCTTTGCTGGAAGCCTCTCTTGTGCATTTTTCTGTCTGAATGCCTGTTATTTTCTGTCACCACCTTTCTTCAGTCTCACCCCCTACGACAGCTCAAGAGTGCTCAAAAAGTGTCTTTAACTTGGGGCGCCTGGGTGGCTCAGTGGGTTAAAGCCTCTGCCTTTGGCTCAGGTCATGATCCCAAGGTCCTGGGATTGAGCCCCACATGGGGCTCTCTGCTCAGCAGGGAGCCTGCTTCCTCCTCTCTCTCTCCTGCCTCTCTGCCTACTTGTAATCTCTGTCTGTCAAACAAAATAAATAAAATCTTTAAAAAAAAGTGTCTTTAACTTTGTTTGCATCCTTGGAAAATGTAGTGTTATCCTCTATGTGTATTCATTTAAAATTTACATGAAAGGCACGATTTAGATAAGTTGGGCTACGGACCTCCTTCTGTGTCTCCGAATTGTCCCACTCAGCATCGTTTCTACAATTTAATTATGGTGAAGTGAGCATATCGGGTTCACTGTCACAAACATCTGCCCTGCCCTCCATCGAGTGCATCTACGTTTTACTTACTTGTCCCCCTGGTGATGGATGGTTGTGTTGTCTCCTGCTCCCTTTACTATAAACAGTGCGTGAGGAGATCCCTCCAGACCCCCGTCCCATGGACCAATGAGAATTTCTCTGGGATTGAAAACCCAGGTGTGACATTGCTAGGGCAGAGGCTTCACACCTACCCAACTGGGCTTAGACCTGCCAAATCACTTCTAGAATGGCTGCACGGGTCTACACTGACACCCAGAGTTACAGGAGAGTTTCTATGTCTCCAAGTCCCTGCCCACACTCAGCATCGTTCCACTTACAAATTGCTCATAGATTTTAAGTAAAATACCATTTTGGGTTTGAATTTTTCTCTGATTATTAATGGGTCTCTAATCATGTACTCATTAGCCATTTGAATTCGAATTCATACCATTCTGCTTCCAAAGCCTGCCCAGTATCACATAGTGATCATTAAAGTGGCCTCTGGGGCCACGTTGCCAGGGTTCAATTTCTGTGACTTCCCCTGGTCTGTGATATTCACCCCTCTGGGCCTCTGTTTCCTCATCTGTAAAATGGGAATAATTTTATTATTGACACAATAGGATGTTTTTTGAGGATTTAAAATTTCTTAGAATAGTGCCCAGCATGAAATAAGTACCTGCAAATGTCATGTCCTGTCTGGGTAGATTGTGTCATTCTTCACACAGGCTTTCTGTTCATTCCAGCTCATAACCCTGTTTCCCCACCCCTGCTCAAAAAGTTCATATTGTGTAACCCTGAATTTTCCTCAGGAATGTGAAACCATAAAAGAGAAAACAGAATGTAACTTGTTTGGCTTTCTTATTTAACTTCCCAGGTCATTCTAATGGACTTTCAGAGAGCGTTTTAAGAATTGTCACATGCACGAGTCAGGGGATTTTGGCATTCAGAAGGAAATGATAATTCAGTTCCTTAAAAGAAAGTGTGGGTGGGGCACCTGGGTGGCTTAGTGGGTTAAGCCTCTGCCTTCGGCTCAGGTCTTGATCTCAGGGTGCCTGCTTCTCCGTCTCTTTCTGCTTGCCTCTGCCTACTTGTCATCTGTGTCATATAAATAAATAAAATCTAAAAAAAAAAAAAAAGAAAGGGTGGGTCATCAAAGCATAGTATTAACAGAGTTAAAAGGCAGCCCACTGAAGGACTGACATTGTCTGCATACCATATATCTGATAGGGGATTTATATGCAGAATATAGAAGGAGCTCCTACAACTCAACAATAAAAAACTAAAACTCAATTAAAAATATGGGCAAAGGACTGAACAGACATTTTCCAAAGAACACATACCAATGGCCAAGAAGCACATGAAAACATGCTCAACGTCACTCATCATTAGGGAAATGCAAATCAAAGCCATAGTGAGTTGAAAACAGGAAATAACAAGAGCTGGCAAGGAATGAAACTCAGGTGCCATGCTGGGGGGAAGGGAAAATGGCAGAGCTACCATGGAAAATAGTACTCAGTTCCTCAAAAACTTAAACACGGAATTACCACATGACCCATTAATTCCAGCTCTACCTAACTCTACCCCAAAAGAATTGAATGCAGGGACTCTAGCCCTAAGGTTCATAGCAACAATATTCACGGCAGCCAACAGTGGAAGCAATCCAGGGATCCATGAGGGATGAATGGATACACAAAATGTGGTACATACATGCAAGCGAATATGACTCAGCCTTAGAAGGGAAGGAAATTCTGACACGTGCTACACCCTGAATGAACCTTGAAGACATTATGATGAAGGAGAGAAGCCAGACACAAAGGACAGACATTTGTGTGATTCCACTTAGAGGAGGGGGCTAGAGTAGTCAAATTCACAAGAGACAGGAAGTGGAGTGATGAGC
Organism: Meles meles; assembly: GCF_922984935.1. Taxonomy (NCBI): domain Eukaryota; kingdom Metazoa; phylum Chordata; class Mammalia; order Carnivora; family Mustelidae; genus Meles; species Meles meles. The sequence continues at coordinate 196,187,183 of NC_060066.1, forward strand.
GCCATGGCTGAGGAAGAATGGAAAGAATGGAAAGTTATTGTGTAGCAGGTATGGCGTTTCAGTTGGGGAGATGAAAAAGTTCTAGAGCTGGGTGGTTTGTATGGTTTAGAACAATATGAATGTACTTTATGCCACTTTAAGTGAATACTTAAAAACTGATGAAATGGTGACTTTTATGTTACCCGCCTCCCCTACACAGCCTTTTTTAAAAAAGAAAAAAAAGGGGAGGACAGCGTAGGAAGAAGTGGGGTGAGAAGGGGCAAATACTGACTCCCAAAGTGTCCTTCTTCATGGTGAGCCCATCACGTTCAAGGTGGTGCTGCCTGCCATTGATTCAGCCAACTCTACTGGAGTGGCTGGGTGTGAGAGAACTTAGTCAGTCACACTGTACCCATGAGGTGTCTTCGGTATATGTGGCTCTCTGAGGCTGCCCAGCCCAGTGAAAAGAGAATGGGTGTCTTTCCTTCATTTCACCAACATTTGGTGATTCCTTGCCCATAGGTAGCACTCTGCCATGGGCTGTGAGAACAAGTCAAAAAAATTTTAAAAATGAAGTCTCTGTCTTCACATCTCAGCAAGCGGCAGATATGTTAAGAATGCAATAGAGCCTGGGGCACCTGGGTGACTCAGTGGGTTAAAGCCTCTGGCTTGGTCTCAGGTCATGATCCCAGGGTCCTGGGATCAAGCCCCAAATCCGGCTCTCTCCTCTGCGGGGAGCCTGCTTCCCTTCCTCTCTCTTTGCCTGCCTCTCTGCCTCCTTGTGATCTCTGTCTGTCAAATAAATAAAAAAAAAATCTTAAAAAAAAAAAAAGAATACAATAGAGCCTTATGTCTGCTGTTCAGTGGTCCGCTACGGCCAGCTATCATGTTGGTAGCTTGAAATCAGCCCTGTTGGGAGTACTTATACCACAGAAATGAATGAGTGCTACAAATCTTTTGAACCTTGGCTCTGTCACTGACTCTGTGATCCTGGGCAAGTCACTTCATTTCCTCAGCTTCAGTTTCTTTCTTTGTAAAATGAGTCTAATAAATACCAGTTCCTTTCTCTTCCCTTTCCTTGCAAGAGGATAATTTGACACTTGGGATGGGGCATTGGTTGTTCTTGGATGACGGGGAGCCTTCGTAGCCCAGGTAACTGCTGATACCCCTCCCCCCTTCTCCTCAGTTGGTCACAACGCTGCCCTGGGCTGGTGTTGTCCAGAGAAAGCAACTGTCCAGAAATAACTCCACAGGCACTTATTATGTACCCCGGGGAGAGGAAGGGGAAGACTAGAAAGGAAGGAGGTAGCTATTGCTCTCCACAGTTCATTGTTTCATTGTTTATATTTGACCTTATGACCTGATAGTGGCTCCTCACATTATGGTTGTTTCACAACAAATGAACCTCAGCTACAGCAGCAGCCAAAACTCAGTCAGCAAGGCAAGATGTGGAATGGGGAAGAACGTGGGCCTTGGAGTTAGAGTTAGACTTGTCTCCCAGGGCTGTCATCACTGGCGGTTTGGTGTTAGGTAACTGTATGCCTATCACCGAGCCTCAGTTTCCCCACCTGTAAAAATGGAGACCATGACAATGACTGCACAGATGTGTCAGAAGTCTCGGGGGAGGTCATGGAGAGAAAACCATGTGTCCTCTGTCAGGGACCATGACATGTGTCATCAGATGTGAGCAACTAACCGCAGCGACATTGTTGGTTGCCTAATACCTATTCTCTCCCTCTTCCAAAATAGAAGAACCCCAATTTTATTTGGAGTAACAGTGTATCTGGCCTAAAGATGGCATTTCCTTATAGCTAGGGGTAGCCTCGTGACTGAGTTCCAGCCAATGAGATGTTAATAAAAACAGTTGCTAAATCTGGAAATGCTGCTTCAAGAGAGTTGACTCAGCTAAGTGATCCCCTTTAGCCTTCTCCTCCTTTTCCCTTCTTGCCTGGAATTTGGTGCCACAGCAGCCATCCTTGACCTTGAAGCGATCTTGAAAGTAGAAACTATTGGGACGCCTGTGTGGCTCAGTCAGTTAAGCGTCTGCCTTCGACTCAGGTCGTGATCCCAGGGTCCTGGGATCGAGCCCTGTGTCAAGCTCCCTGCTCAGCGAGGAGCCTACTTCCCCCTCTCCATCTGCCTGCTGTTTCCCCCTGCTTGTGCTCTCTCTCTCTGTCAAATAAATAAATAAATTCTTAAGAAAAAATAGAAACCATTTGCTGTGATGGTAGAAAGAATGATATAAGGAGCCTGGGGCCATATTGGGGTGGCACTATTTCCTGTTGTCTATTGCCTACCTCTGGACCATTTTTATGGGAGAAAGAAAGAAAATTATCTCTTGTTTAAGTCTCTGTTATTTGGGGTTTTCTTTATATGCAACTGAATCTAACCCATCCAGATATTACTGGGTGGAGCATGGAAGACATAAATGGAGAGGGGCTGCCTCTTATTGAGCACCTGCTATGGGCTCGTATGATTTACACTTTTACGTAGTTTCAGTCTTCTTACTTGACGTCTCAGAAGCATTGGACTCTGTTGACCTTTCCCTTCTCAAAACTCTCTCATGCCCTGAGTTCCATGACCTCACATTCTTCCTGGTTTTGAAGAGTCTCTTAAAAAAAAATTTTTTTTAAGATTTTTATTTATTTATTTGACAGCGAGAGAGAGAGATCACAAGTAGGCAGAGAGGCAGGCAGAGAGAAAGAGAGAGGGAAGCAGGCTCCCCGCCAAGCAGAGAGCCCGACATGGGACTCGATCCCAGGACCCTGAGATCACGACCCGAGCCGAAGGCAGCGGCAATTTTTATTTGGGGATAGTCGATACACACTATTATATCAATTTCAGGGGTCCAACTTACTGATTTGACAAATTTACACAACATGTAGTGCTCACCACAAGCGTGGCTCTCTTCTGTCCTGTTACGTTGCTTCTACGGTTATCACTGATGTGTTCCATATGCTGTGCCTTTTATTCCTGTGGTTTAGTCATTCTGTTCCTGGAAGCCTGTATCTGCCACTCCCCTTCACCCATGTTGCCCACCCCCTCGCCCCTCTGGCAACCATCACTTTGTTCTCTCTGTTTAGAGGTCTGATATGCTTCTTGCTTATTTATTCATTAGGTTGTGGTTTTTGGAGTTTACTCATTGTGGAATCAAATTCCGTGATGAGGAGAATCATATGGTATTTGTCTTTCTCTGTCTGACTTATTTCACTTAGCATGATATCCTCTAGGTCCACCCATGTTGTCTCAAATGGCATGATCTCCTTTTTTTATGGCTATGGAATTTTCCATCATATATATGAGATGGGGTCTTTCTTGATTATCAAGGGATAGAAATCTCAACTTCTGTGGGACAGAGGCAGAAGGAGAGGGTCTGCTCCCAATTTCTCTACTCTTGTGACTTTCATCAACTTTTCTGTTTTGTTTTTTTTTTCTTTTACTCAAACTTGCCTTGTTCTCTTTCACTGGTTAATCGTGGATATTCTGTGCAGTCTGGTGGATTACCTGTGACTCAACCCTCATATCCCTATAGACCCATTTTCAGCCTCCTGGACGAGATCATATTCTTTTTTGTTTGTTTGTTTAAGAAGCAGCTTTCTACTGAGCAAGGACTCCGATGCAGAATTCGATCCCAGGACCCTGGGATCACGACCTGAGCCGAAGGCAGACGCTTAGCCGACTGGGCCTCCCAGGTGTCCCTGCACTGGAGCATATTCTACCAATATAAACTCTCACTGCATTCCATTACAAACATTATAGATGGTATGGCTAACACAAGTATGCTATGGCTAACACAATTCTGATTTCCCATCTACTTCTGTACACATTTGATTAATACTTGTTCTCCCCAACACAACCACCACTAATTTGTAAGCTCTAGCGGAGCAAGGACCTTGTCTGTGTCTGTTCACCATTAAATCCCAAGCACTTTTTTTCCATAGGAATTTAATGTCTTTTACAAACATGGATGCATGTGCTCATTTTCAGATCTGGACACTGAGGCCCATTCCAAGGTCATACAGGTCACACAAGCATCATGGGAGTAGACTGCAAATTTGCCTCCTAAAACTGCCTTTTCCTCTTTTCACTCTACTGTCCTCTGAGATGGGGGAAGTGTTGGAATTGTACCACTTCTGGGTGTGCAGCTCTAGAAACCTTATCTGATTCCTGAAGTCTTTGGAAAGGGATCTGAAAAGAATGACAGTTTGCCTGAACTTTCAGGGGTGGGAGAAAGTTCTCCTTTTCCCTTTCTCCCATTTACGTCTCTCTTTCACGTCTTCCTCCCTCCCATCTCTATCCCTCTCTCCTTTCCTTTCTTTCTTCCTACTTTCTAAAATATGCCCAAAGTTCCTGTGCACTGTCAGACCCTCCTCTGGAAGATGGTGACATAGAGATGAACCAACCCCAGTCTCTCCCCTCAAAGTGCTCAAAATCTAGTCTGTTAGAGTTCTAGGTCAAGTCAATCAGTTTTAACCCAGTATGCTTTCCTCTCCTCGGACATTATTCTTACTACATTAGTTAGACTTTTTGGATGCAAGTAACCCAAACTGACTCAAGAATGGAATTTAATGGAAGGACATTAGATGGAGTCCAGAATTGAAAGGAAAGCAGGATAATCAGCCTCAGAAAACAGGAGGGTGGGCAACTAATGGAGCCAAGTTCACACTCCGAGAACTAGCTTGTGAGATCAATGCCATGGGCCCTGGCAATGCCACTGTCCCCACTGTGATTACTCCAGCTATCCTTCTGTCTGACAGTGCCCCTCAATATTCAAAGACCTGAGTGAGGGACGCCTGGGTGGCTCAGTCAGTTGAGCATCTGCCTTTGTCTCGGTTCATGATTCCAGAGTCCTGGGATTGAGTCTCGCATCGGGCTTCCTGCTGGATGGGAAGTCTGCTTCTCCCTCTCCCACTCCCCCTGCTTGTATTCCCTCTCTTGCTGTCTTTCTCTCTCTGTCAAATAAATAAATAAAATCTTAAAAACAAACAAAACAAAATAAAACAAACCAAAAAAGCCCTGCAAAGACCTGAGTGAGAGCATCCCATAAACCAAGCTTTGATCGCTTACTTGGCCTTATTCCAGCTGCCTGGATGCAGGGGAAAAAGGTAATTGCTCCCTTTCAGGGAAGGATGGGAGTTGACGGTCAGAGCTCCTGACACTGTTGCCCTCATTTCCCTATGGTTATTGGGTGGCACAAAGGTCAAAGGAACTCTTGAGAGGTCATGTATACATCACATCCCTGGACAATGATCAGCTGCTAAGTAGCAGGGCTGTGACCTGAATCTGAGTCTAGGTAGTGGAGTAGCAATTAAGGTTCTTTGTTGCAAGCAACAGACACCATCTCTGCCAATTTTCAGGGAATTTAAAAGGGAATTTATTGGAAGGATGTGGGCAAGGCTCAGAGAATTTGTGCGTAGCTGGGGAAGCAAGTCTGGGGACATACAGGAAGCCAAGGAGAGGTCAAGGGCTCAGGATTAGATTGCAGATACAGTTATCCCCAAGTGCTGCTTCTACCAGCACCATGAATGACCTCCAATAAGATCTCCTAGCTTGGCCACACTGTCTCAAAACTCAAAATTCTCAGGAGAAGATGTTTGATGACATTAGTTTCCATTTTGGCCCTGTCCTCCAGGGCAAGAAGAAGCATATGGTTCCTTTTGTGAAACGGGTCATTTGGAGTTATTTTCCGTCAAGACTGCAAAGGAAATTAATGCATTGGAGGGAGGGCAGTATACCAGGTATCCATCATCGCAAGGATGGCCCATAGTAGACAATCATGTGCTTCAGAAGCATGTAGCAAAAATAAGCTCATACATCTGTCTGTCAGCTGGGCAGCTCTGATGCTCTCGTTGGACTTGTCCACGTGTCTGGAGGTTTGTTGGCGGCTGCCTGATCTAGTCTGATCTTGGTTGCGAAGACAAGGACCTCTGGCTCTGTAGACATGTTTTCATGGATAATGGCAGAGGCACAAGGGGAGCAAACCTTATCACACAAGCGGTTTCTAAGCCCCAGCTTGTATCACATCTGCTGACACTCTATTGGCCAAAGCAAGTCACATGACTAAGGCAGCGGAGTGAGGCAACACTGCAAGCTTCCACGGCAAAGGGCGTGAATAGAGGGAAAGGTGAAGAATTGGTGCCACTTTTGCAATCCACCGAGGGAATGGTGTGTGCCACTATGAGGATCCAGCGTCTATGGCAGATACTGAATTCCAAGTTCTTCTCACGTTCCGCATCATCCGGCGCCCCAGGCAAAAATGCTTTTCTGTGGGATGGGACTCTGTTCCCATTCAATGGTATCCCCAGACTGTCAGATTGGTGAGAGCAGGGATTTTTGTCTGTTTTTTTTCACCACAGAATCCTGCTGCCTAGTATATGTGCTGCCGAAGCGAGCACAGAATCCTGCTGCCTAGAACAGTACCTATTACGTATCAGGTGGTTGAATGAAAATTCCACTGTGAACTTACCTTACACATCTCACCAAGGCTTTTTACTTTTGTGAGGAACATGTATGCTATGGAAGAAAGGACCTAGATTGGAGACATACCAATCTGGGTTAGAATCTGGACTTTATCATTTACTGTTGGTAAACTTGGGCAAATTCCCCAGTCTCCCCGAGCCCTGGTTTCCTATAATGGAAATCTTTGGGGGTCACTTCTCTGTGCAATCTTTCCATTTTCTTGTAATTGTCCCTCACATCTTCACATGTGTAGTGTGATCAGGCTTCTAGTATTAGGTGACCCCGGACCCCTCCCTCGACCCTATCTGATCTCAACTGATCCAGGATGACGATCTGACGGGAGATGGGCCAATCTCAGTCTCTTCTCTAGGAATTTGGAATTCCAGTTTTAGCCTTAAATGGAGGAGATAGGAACTCAGGGGGTCACTATGGCCATTTTCAGCTAGAGAGGGCTGGTTTATGGCAGGAGAGAGGAATAAAGCCCTCATTCCAGATTATTTCTTAGGCCTAGCCACCTGTCAGACAGCGAGGTAGGTAGCTAGGTAACCACTGGTGTGATGGTTTAGGGACTAGTCTCTTGTTTCAAATTACGTTGGTTAAGATTCTGGCTTTATCACTTACTAGCCATGTGACCCTAACTGAGGTATTGAACTTCTCTGTGCCCCGGTTCTCATCTGTAAAGTGGGAATGGTAGTAGGACCTACTTTATGGGGCTGTCATAATGATTAAATCAAAGGTCATAGAACAATGTCTCTACGGGGTGAGCACTAAGTGAGCACTACTTACATTATTCATGTCCATGGATTTCAGGTCACATCCTCTGATCCTTAAACTTAGTTCCCCACCTTTTCAGGAAAATCTCACTTCAGTGGATTGTTGATTCCAATGCAAAGAAGCTGAATGAACATCTTTTCACCTGTGCAATGGGGAAAGTTGAGAATTGGAGTACTTAGAGTGGTAGGGAGGGTTCAATGAGATGAGCAAAACTCTTGGCACTCTGTAGGTAGGTGCTCAGTCTGCATGGTTCCTGTCCTTCCTGCCTCAGACTTCAACCATGTTCACTCACTCACCTTGGCCAGATGAGGGCCAAGGTGGGAGATGGTGCTCCTGGTTGGGCAGTCTTGCTTGCAGCTTGGTTTGGCCCCTTTCTAAGGTCAGTTTGACCTGCTCTGAGAAAGCACTTGGAACCACACATCTCGATCCTTCATTCTGTACTCCTGAGGTGGTTCCTGATCTTGAGGTGGAATCCGTGATTTCTTCGCTCAGGAAGACTTCGTGTCTGGATGCACTCCAGATCTTCTCATTGCTAGGGAAGTGGCACAGGGCACAGCAGCCCTTGAGGGAAGGGGGCAGAGAGCTGAACCCACCCTTCATCATTTGTCCCCTGCTGGCACAATCCCTTTCCTGCTCCTTGGGAGCTACAAAGGAAGGGAGAAAGGCATGCCACTGGCTTAGGAGTTCAGAGGCAAGCAGCTTGGAAATGTGGACAGGAAATTCTTGATTCGTGTGGTAGTATTCTGGGGTGGAGAACAAGTCCACGATGTGGAGGTTTTCTTCCTCTGGGCTGGCTTCCTCGGCCTTCCAGCTCTTTCCTTTGGGGCCTCTTTCTAAGCCCACTCAGCCCCGCCCAGCCCCTGGGCCAAGCCCAGCAGGAGGTATGGGTAAGTAGGGTGGGAAGTTCTAGAGCCAGTTTTGTCTCCTGCATCCGTTTTCATACGGACGAGCAGGAGGGTGATCTAGAGCTGCTTTCCTTGTCCCTCCCCTGCCCCTTCTCTCCTGTGAGGAAAACTGTTGTAGACATGGAATAGTATTGGCAGATGATTCTGAGGACCCATAAATCTCTGGTCCTGAGATGTTTCCATGTTGGTCCAGTCCTGGGCTGGGATTCTGCTTCAGTTTCCCTACCTAGGTCTCCAGCTGCACATGAACATAGCTTCAGACTTTCCATATTGCCTTCTTCTTGGCTCCACTAGTCAAGCATCTACCCAGGCCACATCAAGTCCCCCACCTTCTCTTGGATCCCAAACATGGGACTGCCTGACTTCCTCTCCAGGATTTGTCACCAGAGCTGGGTCACCCCTAGACTCATCTTGTCAACATCCTCCCTACCTCCACCAGCTCAACATTCCCCATGCCTGAGCTGACTGCCGTCATTAGATTTTGATTCTTATCAAAGAGAAAACCTGGGGAGGGAGTGTGGGTTCTAGAGTCAGACCCTCTGGGCTAGGATTCTGGGATCATTTTCACTAACTTGTATGACTCTGAGCTGGTCACCTCTTCTTTCTGAGTCTCAATTTGCACACCTGTCTAGGAGGCTAATGATCCCCTACTTGGAGTTGGGAAGATTTCATGAAATGGCTTATCCATAACCCTTAGCATGTTCTGGAGGCTTGAGAAATGGCTGTCCACTGGCCCTCTTCCACATACCAGTGCAGAAGGGAAAGGAGTTTTGGATCATCATTACTCTCTAATGACTAAAGTCATCCCTTGCCTGAAGCTTTTCATAAACTTATTATCAGATCAAGATATCAGCATAGTGCTGGGGGTTGGGTCTGGGAACAGGAAACTGCACTGGAGCAACAGGTCCCTGACGTCAGATTGGGCAGAGACAGCAAAACCGTGGTGGAGCACGTGACCCAGGAAACAGAGTGCCTGGGTTGAAATCCCAGCTTTAACTCTGTTGAGCCATTGGCAAACTGCAGTACTTCCCACACCCTCAGTTTTTCCCACCTGCTATATGAGGGGTAGATTAGCATATGCTGCCTAGAAGCATTTTAAGGATTAAATGAGATAATCTGTGTCAAGTGTACAACACGCAACTTGCCACAAAGTCAGCACTCAAAACACCTTTGACATATAGGCCATTTCCAAGTTTTTGCTACTTGATTTTCTCTTTATTTGATTTAATTAGGAGAAAAATCCCAGGAGAAGAATTACTGTCTCCTAAAATACATTGGCAAATTGCTTTCGAAAGGGTTTTTCCAGTTACAATGCCACCAGCAAACTGTGTAAATACTGGTTTTTCGAATGTCTTCACCAGCACTGACCATTTTAATTTTTTAAAGTTTTATATGAGATTTCTCATAATTAACTTGGTTTTTTTTTTTAAAGATTTTATTTATTTTTTTCACAGAGAGAGACACAGAGAGAGGAAACACAAGCAGGGGGAGTGGGAGAGGGAGAAGCAGGCTTCCTGTCGAGCAGGAAGCCCGATGCGGGGCTCCATCCCAGGACCCTGGGATCATAACCTGAGCTGAAGGCAGCCACTTAACGACTGAGCCACCCAGGCGCCCCTAATTTAGTTTTTGTCCTTTTGACAACAAAGGTGAACAGGATGTGTCAATACGTAAAAGCTTATTAGAATTAGGGAGGGTTACTTTTTCGTTGAAGAAGGAACTTAGAAAAAAAACATATGCACGGTTGGTAAATATCTTGAAAATTGAGGATGTTCTTCTTCCTGTCAACTGCTGCTACTTCTCTTTTCTGAAACATCCATTCTATATATCTTGTTCAGTTCTCTCGGCTTCAATTGTAGGTCTGAAATGGGCAAAGTCCCCGAAAGATGATGATGATTTAACAGTTTTTGATGAAATTTCAGATCAATTTCTACGTCCCTTATAAAAAATATATTTTATTTATTTATTTGAGAGAGAGAACAAGAGGGAGGAGGGGAGAGGCAGATGGAGAGGAAGAAGCAGGTTCCTTCCTGAGCAAGTAGCCCTATGCCAAGCTCGATCCCAGGGATCCAGGATCATGACCTGAGCTGAAGGCAGATGTTGAACTGACTGAGCCACCCAGGTGCCCCTCAATGTCCCTTTGAACATGATGCATTTTATCATGACAATTTTCTGATTCAGGAGAAACTTAAATTTCTCTACAAAATTATTGAAGGTGACCAGACTCAGTTTCTCCATCTGTAAAATGGAAGGGAGGTGGGGATGAGGCCATCTCAAAAGGGCCCTACCTTTGAAAGGGAGCCACTTCATGGGCCTGCCAAGACCAGCAAGAACTTGGTTGGTAAAACATGTCTTGGTGGGGTGGAGGGCACCTGGGTGGCTCAGTTGGTTAAGTGTCAGACTCTTGATTACAGCTCAGGTCCTAATCTCAGGGTTGGAGATTGAGCCTTATGGCAGGGTCTATGCTGACCATGGGGCTACTTAAAATTCTCTCTCTCCCTCTACTCCTCCCCGCTCCCTGCACACACATGCTCTCTCACTCTCTCTAAAACAAACAAACAAACAAACACTTCTTAGAGGGAGGAGGAAGTAAGCCAAGACCAAGCAGCGTGGTGGTTCTCAATGCCCTGCTTGTTCATCCCCCGAACCTGTAGAATACAGGAAGCTAAGAATGCAAGAGAAGCAAAGAGGAGCCAGGGGAGACCAGAAGGTGACATTTCACTGACCTCCACCCACAATCACATGCATCCCTAGACATACAGGGAGGGGCTCTGAATATCCCACTCTCCAAGCTCTTGGAGTTCAAGCCAATTTTATGTAACTTCCCAAGAAAGACTGTTTTCCCCATCTCAGCAGCCCCTAGCTTTTTTTTTTTTTTTTTTTTTTTTGTCTGCATTGAATTTATCATTTGCATTATTTTGCATTTGTCTTCTTTGGCATTTTTGTTGGTTAATGTCTGTCTTCCGTACTAGAATATAAACTCCATGAAAGCAAGCCCTACATCTGTCTCATTCTCTGATATATCTCTGGTTTCTGGAAGATGTTGGGTGTTTAAGGAAGGGAAAGGTGACCCCAGTGGGCTGGAGATGTGGGGGTCATGCAGGTTGACAACCTCATGTTACATGTATTCATTTCCTTTATAAAAATGGTCTGGAACCATATGTAATTGGTAGAGGTGGGATTTGAACCAGGCAATCTGACTCCAGAGTCCATGTGCTTAACCATGATGCTTTGCAGCTTTGCAAAGGAAGACTGCAGCCATTAAATCCACATGAATATTTACTGACATGGGAAAGAATATTTTCTGCGGGAAAATATTTACAACATGTCGGTGATGGAAAGCGACAGGCTTCAGTATATGGCACTTACCATGCAAGGTTCTTGGGAGGATGAAATGGGTTAACACATGGAAAGCACCTAGAACAGTATCTAGGACTTGAAGTGCTTGTAGGAGTTGTCAAAGTAGTTCATGAGCCCTCTCTTGTCTTCAGGATGGATTAGGGAGAAGTCGGCTCCCCGGGCCACAGTGTGGAGAGGTTCCCGGATCATTGGAGAACAGCCTCCCTGGGCTGGAAATAGGGTGTATTATGCCTCTCTGTCTCTCTCTCTCCCTTGCCATTCTGGGGGTGGGGGATAAGCTGGTGGAAACAACAGGACAGACAAAGCTCTCTTTATCAAATTCTCCTCTTTCTACACTCTGCCCACCTATTAACATCACAGATCCACCCCGAGGTCCAAAAGTGGTAAAACAGGTTCTACCCTTTGCTTTTGTAACCTCTGCCTAGGTGGTGACTTCACATTCACTTTGCGACATGGTATCTATATTCCTGCATCTATGAGGCAGGGTAGGCCCCATTTCCACATCCTATTACATGGCTGCAATTATTGCCTTGGGTTTTCTAGGACCCTTGGGTTCTCATCGTGAATTCTTCTCTCTTACTGGTTTGGGTGGGTTTCTCCTACTGGCACAGGTCCTAATGATTTCAGCCGGGATGGGGGCTCCTTCTGAAGTAGACAGGAGTAAGAGGAATCAGAGCAGAGAGTCTGTGTCCAAATTCCCCTCAAGTTCAAAGGGCTAAAATGGGTGGAAAAATGAAGACAAAGTTACGGGGCCAGAGGCACGGCCCCAGAGCTGAACTGCAACTGAAGAACAGGAGGCTGAATTCCAAGTGGGGCGGAATCCTGGGCAGTGACCCACTCCTACCTTTTAAACTCTGCAGCTTCAAAGTGCAAGGTCTGGGAGGGCAGCTCCCATTATCTCTCCAGGCTTTCGGCCTTTGACTTTTGCGGAATTATTTTCAGAGTGAAATTATAGAGTCACAGATTTGATTTGGCATCTGCTACCAATGGCTTTGCCCAAAGTGGGGCCAATGAGCCCTGCCATTAGCCATGTGTGGACATATCTTGGGGTATAAAAGGGCAGAGTTACAGACAAAAAAAGTGCCCAGGATGCCCCCCAGGCAACGTAATACATTTTGGGGAAGAAACAGCTGCAGGAGAAGGAGATGGAGAACAAACAAGCTGGGGAAGATGGGACACCCAGTCAGCAGGTGAGTGTTCTGGATGTTTCTTTGGCTTCATTCTGCTGTGGATTCCTGACTCCTACTTCTTGATGATCCCCAGTTCCTGGCCTATGGGCTTTGCAGGTTCAACTTTTTCTAACCATATCTCCCTCCCCCTTTACCAGCTGGTTAGTCCTGCATGAAGAAAAGGTCATTGGCTCCTGCCATTCTTTCCCTTTCCAGCCTGGAGTCACTCCTTTGAGCTCTTGAGCCCACTCTGAAAGGACTCTACTTAAAGGTGCAGTCTGGTCTGGGCACTCCATGCCTTCATCTAGTCTCCTCTTAGCGAGGCAGGGTGATGGAAGGGTTAAAAGCAAGAGCTGAAGCCAGACTGTCTGGGTTTAAACACTAGTGGCGCCCCCTGCCGCCCCTCCCCCACGTTATGAACCAGATAACTAGGGCAAGCTATCTAATCTCCCTGGGTCTCAGTTTCCTCTTCTGTAAAATGGGGATGAAAATAATAACACCTAACTCATAGCATTGTAGGGAGGATTAAACCGAGTGAATGTCTGTAAAGCCAGGGACACTAAATGAACCACAGTGAGTTAGGTGGACAGTTCTGTACAACAAGGGTCACCCCACCCAAAATGCCATCAGAACTAGTTGAGAAACACTGGCTGAGAGCATGAAGCACAAATGCCTAAATTGAGTCACTGACTTACCACTTAGGTTTCATGATCTTAGACACTTACTGAACCTTTCTGTGCCTCAGTTTTCTTATCTGGCAATGAAATGAGCTGTGAAATAAGAACAATGATAGCTTCCCTCATAGGGGGTTGCCTTGAAACTTACATGAGTTAAAATATACAAAGCTTTGGGGCACTTGGGTGGCTCAGTCGGTTAAACCTCCAACTCTTGATTTCTGCTCAGGTCATGATCTCGGGGTCATGAGATGGAGCCCTGTATCTGGCCTTGTGTTCAATACGGAGTCTGCTCTCCCTCTCCCTCTGCCCGTCCCCCTGTGCATGCATGCCCGTGCTTGTGTATGTGTTTTCTCTCAAATAAATAAACAGAACTTTAAAAAAATGTATACAAAGCTTTTAGGGCAAGACCTGGCACACAATAGCCAAACATTTTGGCCAGTGTTACTATTTTCTGTTCCCCTTATCTGATGTTGTAGGCATAACAGGAGGCAGGATACCATATATCATAAGCATTTTTCCCATATCAGGAAACAAATCTTCTTTGACTGTTTCCTTTGAAATTTCTCCAGAAGAAAAGTTTTCCTTGGAAAACTTAATTCCTATATGTGTGACTCATAAGAGAAAACACTTTCCTTAAGGCAGGGAAAATGAAACCGGTCGTGTCCTAGCTAGTGGTGAATTAAACCAGCTTGAAGAGCCAAGGTGACTTAGGGATTGATACGCTGCAAATAAAAGAAACTATCGTGCACATGAGCCTAAGCAAGAAAAACACACTGGAGAAGGGAAAGGGGGGGAAATCTGGATGAGCTCACAGACAGGAAGTAGACAGGTCTCATGAGGAACTAGAACCAGGAACTAGAAACTTCAAAATAGACCCAGACTCCACACTCGCTCACCACTCCCTCTGCACTGCCCTCCTCTGAGCCATCACCATCTCTTGGCTGGATCGTTGCGACATTTTCTCTGATTTTCCCCTGGTTCCCCACCAACCCGTTCTTCATACAGCAGCCAGAGTGTTTTTTTTTTTTAAGATTTATTTTTTGGGGTGCCTGGGTGGCTCGGGGCATTGGACATCCAACTCGTGATTTTGGCCTGAGGTCATGATCTCAGGGACGTAAGATCCACCCCCACATAGGGCCACGTTCAGTGTGGAGTCAGCTTAAGATTCTCTCTCCCTCTTCCTCCACCCCCACCTTCCCATGCTGGCACACTCTTGCATGCATGTGCGCTCTCTCTCTAAAATAAATAATCTTTTTTTAGAAGATTGATTTATTTATTTGAGAGAGAGCATGAGTGAGCATGGGGGTGGGGCAGGAGGAGAGGGAGAGAATTTTCAAGCAGACTCCCCACCTAGTTTGGAGCCAGATGTGGGGCTTGATTCCATGACCCATGAGATCATGAGCTGAGCCGACACCAAGAGTTGGATGCCCAACTGACTGAGCCACCTGGCACCCCAGTCTTTTAAAGATGTAGTGATATTGTGTTTCTCTGCTCAAAACTTTTCAGTGGTTCTCCATCATACCCGAGGGCAGGAATGTGTCCCTCTTGTTCACTGCTGTATCCATGGGTATGGAACACAGTAGATGCTCAATAAATTTGTTAAATGACAGAATGGAAATGCACCAGGATTCAAGGCAGAACCACTCTCTCCTCCCTCTGAGGCTAATAATTTCTTATCATTCTTTGTGGCTCTATCCCTTGGCTCCTTCCTGTCTTCTTGGCACACCCATTCATGTGGCACAAAATGGCTGTCCTAGCCTGAAACTGTGTCACCTCTCAGCTCCAGCACCACCTGCTAACACATACCAGGGTCCTAATTCCAAATGTCCAGGAAAAAGATGTTTTGGTTCAGGTGAAGGGTCTGCCCCTATCCATTTGGTCTTGGCTGGGAAGCCCACATGTATGGAAAAGGCATTTTCAGAGAGGAGAAGCCTGGGCTGGCTGACCAGCCCCAAAAATTGCTGAGCAGGGGTGGGGAATCCTCAGTTCTCAGGGAGTCCAGTACTAGGTTTGGGTGGGCAGTTTAACCTCATAGAGAAGATCCCAAATAGAATCCAGGATATGAAATGGATATAATCAACGAACTACTATTTTTATATTGAACTACTGAACAATGTGCCAGGCACAGTTCCAAGAATTGGATAGGAATCCATCCAATCTTCCCAACAATGTTATGAACCAGGTCCTCTTATTCCCATTGAACAGATGGGGAAGCAGAGGCACAGAAAGATTGTGGTGTCAGAGCCAGAATTCTAACCGAACATTAGAACAGAATTCTAACCTGCACCTGTTCCTTAATTACCTAAACAAGATAAGGATATAATTCCCTTCATATACCAAGGAAAATGAGGCTCAGAGAGATAAAGCAGAACAAAGTACCAGGGTCACCTGGCTACAAACTAGCAAAGCCTTGATGGCAGTCATTCAGCAACTTGCTCCATCACCTAGCCCACCACAGGTGTTTAAAAAATAGCTTTGTTGAGATCTATTTCACATACCATCCATTTCACCTGCTTCAAGTGTACAGTTCCATGGTTTCTAGTATAGTCATGGATACGTACATCCAACACCACAGTCAACTTGCCAACTATAATTTTATGGATTCCCCCATCCCAAAGAGGGAAGTGAATAGCCAACAGGCGTATAGAGAGTAGTTGCAGAATGCAGGCCACTGCCTCAACCACTGTGAGAATGATTCTGGAAACCCCCATGGGAATAACTGTGTTTCAGAAAGATGACGGCTTGTCGTGGTGCAATGGCACGGGGCAGAGCTGGGAGGAGGCAGGAAGATGAAGCCCCCACCCCATGGAGACAGTGATGGTCCAAAGCTGAAACTCTGGCCTTTGGGACCTCCCCCGCCTATCCAGACAATCTCTTTTCTTGCCTCTCTCCTTTACTCTTTGGACAAACACCTGTAGTCCTTCAAGACTCAGTACAGTTATCTCCTCCTCCAGAAAGGCTTTCCTGATTCATGCTCCCTGGTTGGGCTAAGTGCTCTGCCATGGTGCCTGCTGGGCATCTTTTCTTCACAATAGTTTAGCTCCTCTCCGTCTTGACTCTACCTCTGAGCAGTCCCCTCAGTGCTAAGTGCCTGGACATTTTTTTTTTTAAGATTTTATTTATTTATTTGACGGAGAGACAGAAAGCACAAGCAGGGGGAGCAGCAGGTAGAGGGAGAGGGAGAAGCAAGCTCCCCGCAGAGCAGGGAGCCTGATGTGGGGCTCAATCTCAGGACCCTGAGATCACCACCAAGCCAAAGGCAGACGCCCAACTGACCGAGTCATCCAGGTGTCCCATAAGTGCATGGACCTTTGGAACTAAAAAGACATAGATTTAAATCCAGGGTCTGTCATGTCCTAGCTCTGTGACTTTTTTTTAAAAAAAGCGAACTCTCGCCCACAATGTGGGGCTCAAATACATGACCCAAGATCAACTGCCATGCTCCTGGGGAATCTGAGTGACTCAACCAGTTGTGTGTCTGACTTCGGCTCAGGTCACAGTCTCAGGGTCCTGGGATCAAGCCCTGCATTGGGCTCCCGGCTCAGCAGAGAGTCTGCTTGTCGTATTCCTTCTGTCTCTCCCCTTGCTTATGTGATCTCTCTTTCTCTCTGTCTCTCAAATAAATAAATAAAATCTTAAAAAAAAAACCAAAAACAAAAAGAGTGACATGCTCCACTGACTGGGCCACCTTCTGGTCTCCAACCGTCTCCCCCAAATTCCTGTGACGTTGGCAAGGGATAGCATGGCTGTGGGGAGACGACCTCTGGGTGGCCCAAGGAACGGTGTTTCTCACAGTTACTCTTGTTCTTCTGTGCTATATTTTTCTCGCAGCCCCTCTCAGGCACTTCTGGACACTCCCTGAGTCTCTCGTGCATCTGAGTGTCACTAGCACTCAGCAGATTTCACTGAGGTTTGGGCGAAGCAGGACAAGTCTACCATCATATGGGCACCAATTTGAAATGATCTAGAAGACATCGCTGTCCTAAAATTTCATTGGCCATTACTGCCAAGAGGAATTTCTTTCTGCCTGTATCCCTCTTTGAGAATCAGCTCCCTCCTATCTCCTCTGGCCTCTCCCTGGCGCCATTCCAGTTCCCAGCCGTCTACTCCGAAACCTCTCACACTCCACAAAGGATTTTCTTCTCTGGACCAGACCCCAAGCTAAAGGTCAGGCTGAAGCTGGCCCACTGAACACTCATTAACATGCCCTTCATAACAAAGGACCAAGTACACTTGAAAATCACAGTGTTTTGCGGTGCCTGGGTGGCTCAGTAGGCTAAGCCACTGCCTTTGCCTCAGGTCATGATCCCAGGGTCCTGGGATCGAGCCCCACATTGGGCTCCACGTTCAGCGGAGAGCCTGCTTCCCCCTCTCCCTCTGCTGCTCCTCCTCCTTGTGTGCACACACTCTCTCTCTCTCCCCGCCTCTGTCAAATAAATAAATAAAATCTTTTAAAAATATATTACAGAGTTTTTTTTCCCCCTAACAAAATTAAATTCTTACATTGGGGTCCCTTTCCCACCTGTTTTGGGGAAGCTCAAGAGAATATTATAAGACATAATTCTCCTGTCTCTAACAAACTTCCAGGAACTGTGGGAATCCCCCCACCTCACCAACTTGCCCCTGTAAATACATATTGCTAATAACAATTTTATTTGAGAAATAATTCACATATCACAAAACTTACCATTTTAAAGCACACAACTCAGTGGTTTTTAGGATATTCACTCACAAGCTTGTGCAACCATTGCTGCTGTCTAATTTCGGAACATTTTCATTATCCCCAAAAGAAAGTTGGTACCCTTAGTAGTCACTTCCTATTTCTTCCTCCCCCCGCTCCTAGCAGCCACTTTATAACTGATCTTAAGGGCAAACACTTAGTCTTTGACTATTAAGTATGATGTTAGCTGTGGGTTTTCTATAGATCCCCTTCATGAGTGTTCCCTTCTAGAGGGTTCCCTTCTACTCTTACTTTGTTGAGGGCTTTTATCATGAAAGGGGGTTGGATTCTGTCAGAAACTTTTTATGCACCTACAGGCATACCTTGGAGATACTGTGGTTTTGGTTCCAGACCATTGCAATAAAGCAAATATCGCAATAAAGTGAGTCAAATGAATTTTGGAGTTTCCCGGGGCGTGTTACAGTTATGTTCATGCTATACTGTAAGCTATTACGTGTGTGATAGTGTTATGTCTAAAAAAAGTACAGACCTCAATCAAAAAAATATTTTGTTGTGAAAAGACGCTAACCATCATCTGAGTTTTCAGTAAGTCATAATTTATTTATGTTACAAATATAGTAAAAGGGACAAAGTTTGAACTATTGAGAGAATTACCAGAATGTGGCACAGAGACATGAATGAGCAAATGCTGTTGGAAAAAAATGGTGTCGACAGACTTGCTTGACATGGGGTTGCCACAAACCTGCAATTTATTCAAGAAATGCAATAAAGCAAAGAGTAATAAAACAGATTAAGCCTGATTTGAGACAATCATATTTTTGACTTTTATCCTATTAATATGGCATATTCTATTGAGTGCTCTGTAAATATTATTGTGATTTTTTAACACATTTTAGGTTCATCTTGGTTTAGGAGGTCAGATGGGACTCATTTTAAAGGAAATTTGATAGATGACATTACAACTGTAGGCTTGGTTACTTAAGTTAACAGATTTTTTTTCCTTTTACAAAGTTTTCCTGAAGGAGAAAATTCATTATAAACATATAAAATATGATGCAAAATGAGATGCTCAGGCTTTTTAGGAACTATCTTTAGTTCTTTAGTGTCAGTCCCTCTGGGACTGAGAAAAACTATAGCATGCATGATGATGAGTTGTCTTGATTGGTGCCCTAATTGGTCAAATGGGCCTCACTGTAAAGTCTAAAGCCTCCTCAGGGATCCAAGAAGTCACCAAGGCAGGGGGGAAATTGATCAGTGGCCTCTCAGAGGCAGGAGTCTCCTTGTTTTATTTTATTTTATTTTATTTTATTTTATTTTACCTTATTTTATTTTATTTTTTAGGAGTCTCCTCTGTTGGAAGGAAAATAGAATGAGGTTTGAACAAAAATAATGGTCCACAGGAGTCCACTTTCTCCCTCCTATTATTATTATTATTATTACTATTATCATTATTATTTAATTCTCTCTTCTGGAACTTTCTGCCTCAAGAGGAGAAGTGGCTGTAGAAAATCTCACTCCAGATGGAGTTGTGCATTCAGCTTGGCCAATTACCACTTTGAGGACATCTGTTTTTGTATGTCCACCGTTCTTTCCTTTGGGGAACTTCCATCCACCCCATGTGATGCTCGCAGGGCTGCCAATCACAGGCCTCCACCTCCCTGACCACAGATGTGACTCAATTCTACGTCAACTAGAGTTTCTCAGGGTTTCGGAAGCTTGAGTGGAGGGAGACATGTGGGGATGAAAGGTAGTTGGAGGTGAGTCATTTGATGTGTTTACTCTAAAGCACTGGTTCTCATATGTGGTCCCTGGACCAACAGCATCAGCTTCTGGGAACTTGTCAGAAATACAAGTTCCCGGGGCCCTATACCACACCTAACTGAATTAGAAATTCTCTGGTAGGCCCCAGTGATCATCTGTATTGTTTTGCTTTGTTTTTTTCTTTTTTTTAAATATTTTATTTATTTATTTGACACACAGAGAGAGAGAGATCACAAGTAGAGCAGCAGACAGAAAGAGAGGGGGAAGCAGGCTCCCTGCGGAGCAGAGAGCCCGATGCGAGGCTCGATCCCAGGACCCTGAGACCATGACCTGAGCCGAAGGCAGCAGCTTAACCCACTGAGCCACCCAGGCACCCCTTGCTTTGTTTTTTTCTAAGTGTATTGATTTTTTTTTTTGTAATCTCTATACCTAATGTGGGGCTCAGGTTTATGACCCCAAAATCCAGAGCTGCAAACTTTTCCAACTGAGTCAACAAGGTGCCCCAGTAATCTGTGTTTTAACAAGCCCTCTGGATGATTTTGTCCTAGAGAATCTGGAAATTTCTGCTAGTGGGATTCCCAGAGCTTAGCTGGATCTTGACGGCAACATCTTGGGGTGAGAGTTACTTTGTTACTACAAGAAGGAAATCATGGATAATGGTGGACGAATAGCAATTTTTTTTTCACATTTTATAACCCTGAGTCGTATATTCCAGTGTTGAAGGCTCCAGTGCCTTCAGGGAAGAGCAGATGATGAACTGAACAAAGCCATCTGAGTGGGAGACTGGGAGTAAGGTGACCGGGACTGGGACAAAGGTGGGCAAGACCATGTCCTATCTAAAGGGGGCTGGTTACCTACCCAATATCCTTTCTCTCTATTTTGCTAACGGACCTACCTCCAAGTTTGTTTGGGTGATTGTGTAACTTGGGGATCATGATTTTCTAAGCTAATCATGAAGTTGCTGTTTCTAGTGTCCCCAGCCTCCCAAGCTGGGAGTGTCCATGTGACTCAGCCAATGAGAGGGTTACAGAAATCTAGCAGGGGACTTCTGGGAAAGCTCTTGGTTTCCTAGTAAAGAGTTAGCCATGACTGGAGCCTCCCCTTACTTGTTCTTCCTGCTTTGAATGTGGGCGTGCTGCCTGGAGCTGGGCAGCCATCGTATGACTGCCAGGGTAGGGCAAGCATGAAGGGAAATGTCAGAACTACAGTGAGACAGAGCCTGAGAGAACAACGCTAGAGGCTGCCTGCTTCCAGACCTTCTGTTACATGGGAAAAACCATAACCAAAAACACCTGTTTGTTGAAGCAGTTTAAACTTATCCCATTGTATTTTTTATAAATAAATATTTTTTTTGAACGTTTAAAAAAAAACTGGTTTATCTTCATAAGTTCATGGTCATTTGAAACTGAGTAAATCCTTCCAGACTTTTCTATGTGCATATTTACTTTGTAAAGGTATAAAATACACTTCTTTGCAGAAACCTGCTTTCCAGATGTACAATAAATGATGTGCAGTATTGTACAATATTAAAATAATGTGTAATATTATAAGCATCCTTCCCTGACATGTACTATTACTTAACACTTTTCATTTTAATGACTGAAGAATGTCCGTTGTATGACTGTAGCATAATGCCTTTACGCAGTTTTTTTTTAATTACAGTTTGTTTGTTTTTTTAATAATTGGACTGTCAAGTAGTTTACGGGTTTTTTGTTTTGTTTTGTTTTTTTGAGGGGGAGGGGGAGGTTTGCTCTTATAAACAATTCCAGAGAACATCCTTGAAACTAACTTGTAAACTTCTGAACTTATCCTTGTAATTACATTTCTGATTATTTCCTTAACTTCTTAGAAATGAAATGACTAAATCAAAATGTAATAAATAGCATGCTCTCTTAAGTAAAATGATACACGTGCCTTTGGTTCTGTTTCTGCTACTGTGAATAACCAGCCACTCATTTATTCATTATCCATTCACGTAAGAAGCCCAAGAGATGGTGTTAGGCGCCAAGTGGCACTAAATGGTGAGTCAAATAAGGTCCCTGTCTTCAAGGAGCTCATGATGGAATGGCAGAGACAGACAGGACAACAGGCATGACAAGATGGAGTAGAAGGAGTGACAATTGTGGTAGGCAGCTTCTCACAGGCTTCCAAATGTTCCCCATCTCCTGGTGTTCGTGCCCTTGTATAATTTCCTGCCTGTGGGTATGGGCTGGACCCAGTGAGTTGCTTCTAGTGGGTGAAATGTGACAAAAGTGATGAATGTCACTTCTGTGATTAGGTTAAGAAGGACTGTGATGTCCACAGAGAGTGCTGGCATGCTCTCTTAGACTTCTCATGAGCTCACTCTGACAAAGCCAGTTGCCGGACTTGCTTGACAGAGAGGACTATGTGGCAAGGAACTGAGGGAGGCCTCTGGCCAGCAGTTCTTGAGGAACTGAGGCCTCCGTCCAGCAGCCTGTGAGGAACCGAATCCTGCCAACAGTCCCGTGGGCTAGGAAACAGATCTTTTCTAGTTGAGCCTCAAGATGACCAAAGACTCAGCTAAACCGTGCCTGACTGCTTGATCCAAAGAAACTGTGAGATGAGGAATGTGTGTGGTTTTAAACCAGTACATTTGGGGGAAATGTGTTATGCAGCAATGGATAGCTCATACACGAGGGGAGTGGCACAAACAAGCACAGCATGTGACAGGTGTACCATGAGTGTGGGGCACCAACCCCCTGTCACAGGAGGGGCTATGTCTAGGAGGATGTTGAGAAGAGAGCAGGCTTGCATTTCAATAGGTAAGCTAAGAAAGCATCAGTTTGGGGAAGAAGGGAGGGAGGGCATTTCCAGGCCAAGTCTGCAGAACAGTGGAACTTTGTGTCCATTTCCCACACCTGTTACCAGCTCACTTGTCACAACCTTGAGGAGAGGCAGTTTTTAAAATTTTAATTCCAGTACAGTTCATACAGTGTTGCACATGTACGACACAGTGATTCAACAACTCTATACATTACTCAGTGCTCATCACGGTAAGTGTCCTCTTAGTCCCCACCACCTATTTCATCCATCCCTCCACCCACCTCCCCTCTGGTAGCCATCGGTTTGTTTGATTAGTGGTGAATATACTGTGGAATCACCAGAGCTTAAGTTTCAAGGGCACCTCACCTGCTCAGAACCCTTCCAAAGCCCAGGAAGGAACCAGGTAGTTTTGTATTAATAGTTTTGTATTCTTTTTCTTAAAGAGGTCTCATGACTTCTGGCCTCTGTCTCAATGGATCTGCCAAGACCTTTTCACTGTCCCTCACTTGGCCCTCTATCTACAGCGTAGACTCACTAGCTTATATTTTTTTTTATTTTATTTGGCTCTGTTTCTTTGAAAATTGATTCTTAGCAGCCTAACCTTCCCATCCTGCCTTCACTTCCTTAATCTAAGGACCCTATTCTTGAACTCTTTTAATCATCTTGACTACTGCTTTTGACATTTCTAAGAGTTTTCCTTTTCGGTAGTGGTGTCCAGAACGGATGTGTTTTTCTAAGTAGCAAATCTGGCCCCTGACCAAATGGCATCTGAGCAGGGCCACTTCGGTGGAGCTGACTAAACTCCAGGGAGAGACTCTCTGCCTTGTTTGCTCCCTGCCCCTCCTAACTTCAGAATGGCAAAGGTTTGGAGAACTAAAAGAGGGAGTAACTAAAAAGAAGGTAGAAGGGTCAACAGGACAGGGAGAGCTTTGCTCTTTCCTTAGGGGTAGAAACTCCCTGTTGGGAGGCTGAAGGCCATATTTCAAGATGGTGATGGTTTCCCAGAGGGAAGGAAACTGACACCACCCATGCCCACTCTGTGTCGGGAACCTGGGCTTTCCCGTCATTATCTCATGGAATTCTCACTACATTTCTTCAGGTTAAAATCAAGACTCCCCATTGTTTAGCCAAAGAAACTGAGGATCAGAGGTGAGAGGCAGTGAGCATGCAGGTCCAGGCCCAGCTGACTCGAGAGCCCATGACTTTGTCCCACCTCAGGATGCCCCATTCTTTACCGGTTCTCTGAGGTGGCACATCACCTACACTAAAGTTCTAGATGAAAACTGGTGAGCTTTGCAACAAACTTCCACCTGGAAATAACTTTTATAAATGAAAACTTCAGGTAGGCTAAAGTCTTGTTTCTGGAAAATATGTCTAAAGGAAGAAGACCCACCAGTGTGCTGAGAGCCGTCCTAGGTTGGGATTCATTTCTAGAGAGAGGGGGAAAAAAATGATGAGAGAAGGCAGGAGATCTAAGCCCCAATCTAGAAAATTGGGATTGAGAGGCATGGGGCTAATGAGGAAAGCCATGAAAATAACAAGCCCTATTTAGCAAGTTCTTACAAAGGACCAGAACGCTTTCTATAGTCAGTGCGTCTTAATCTCACAAGGTAGGGTTAGCGTCCCTACTTTAAGTTGGGAGCCTGAAGATGAAGAAATTTACACACAGGGAGTCAGTAGTGATGCAGGACTTGAACCTAAGTGTGTCTGGCTCCAAAGCCATTGCTTTTAAATTGGGCTTTACTACTTCCAGGAGAATCGGGGTGGGAGAAATCTAGTTCTTGTGAATGAAGTTAACATGGCAGAGTGGGGGTGAGTAAGTGCCATAAATTGAGAGGGTGGGTATTGGGGTGGCTAGGGTGCCCCCAGACCCGGTGTTCTGGGGCAGCCGAGGGGACTCAGGAGACTCTTGGCAGCCAGCAGCTTGAGCACTGTGGAAGAAGCTCTTGGGATAAGAGTGAGTGGAGAGAAGCAGAGTCAGTATCCACTGACTTCTCTCCCGATTGGCTCAGGAATTTGATGGGTAGGGACTTAGGCCTCAGGGATGCTGCTATGAGGCTGGACCTGGAAACTGGAGCTCGCTGGCCCTCCAGGTGCTTCCGCCCCAGAGCACTGGAGCCTCACACCGGTGTTGGGATCCTGCCCCTTTTTTGGGACTTTAGCTTAGTGATTTAACAATCTTAAACATCAGTTTTCTGTGAAGTGGGGATAACCAGAGTACAGATAGTCAAACAGTAAATGATAATTGAGTCACTGGGAGAATTCAGTGAAGTAATGGGAATGAAGGACTAACCCAGTGCCTGGGATCCTGGTAAATGGCAGCCATATTACTGTGAGATCCCATCCTCCATGGAGCAGGTGAGGCTTTTTCTACTTTCCACTTATTTTCACTCTCAATTCCTACTTTGGTAGGTGAGACTGTAGTTCGATGAGGGAATAAATTTAATGCCTCTTTCCTTTTTCCTTTGTTCACACTCTGAAAGAATTTCATTGGTTTTATGGTGCACAGTTCATTTCACAATTGTGATTTGTCTCTTACCTGGAAGTTTTTTGTTGTTGTTGTTTTGTTTTGTTGAGACAGAGAGAGAGAGAGAGAACACAAGCAGGGAGGAGGGTCAGAGAGAGAGGGAGAAGCAGACTCTCTGCTGAGTAGGGAGCCCAATGTGGGGCTCAAACCCAGGACCCTGAGATCACGACCTGAGCTGAAGGCAGATGCCCAACATACTGAGCCACCCAGGCACCCATTGCCTGGAAGATCTTTAACTGTCATATAAAAGCAAGAGATTTTTTATGCTAGGAATTTTCTCTATACAATATTTCTTTAAAAAAATTAATTTTAAGTGATCTCTACACCCAACATGAGTCTCGAACTCACAACACTGAGATCAAGAATCACATGTTCTTCCAACTGAATGCTCTAGGCACCCCATGTGTCTCT
The DNA here is from genome assembly GCF_922984935.1 of Meles meles. Classification (NCBI taxonomy): domain Eukaryota; kingdom Metazoa; phylum Chordata; class Mammalia; order Carnivora; family Mustelidae; genus Meles; species Meles meles. Next base: position 196,212,667 of record NC_060066.1, read on the forward strand.
TGTAGACAAAACATTGGATCAGCTATGGTTCATTGGTTAAAAACATCAGTGACTAATTCTGATCTTAATGACAACAACAACAACAACAATATGTTATTGGGAAGCTATGGAATAGCTCAATGAAGAGAAGGCTGACAATCAGGCCTTGGTGAAAAGATCCAAGGTAGCTCCAGGGATCTAGGTAGTAGGAAGTGATGAGCAGTTTATCCAGGAACTATCCAATGTGCCTTATGTTGATCTACCCAAGGTTAAATTCTTCCATGAAACTGTTTGATTGACCTGAGTTGTGTTGTGTACCTAGCCCCTCTGTTCAGGGAAGGAAAGGGCACCTTGATTGAAATTCATAGTAAGGGAGCATACCCTGGGGGAGAGTAATGCTCAGAAGGTAGGTGGAGGTGCTGTTACTGGGAAAGGGGTGTGTACGCTGGAAGAACCTGTGTCGTCTACCTATACTGTTCTCTCTGTCTTGAAATATCAAGATTAGGAATTTTTCAAGCATTCTCAAATACGCAGAATTGTGGAAAGCATAAAACAACGAACACTCTTACGTCCATCTAAATTCCACAATCCTAACATTTGCTACATTTGCTTTCATTTTGCTCTGAATTTTTAAATTTGGGGAACTATTTGACAAGTGCAAACACTGTGGCCCTTTACCCTTTAAATACTTCCTGTATCTCCTGAGGATAACACTGATCTCCTACGAAAACGCGATACCATTACCACACCTTAAAAAGTTAATAAATATTCTGTAATATCTTACAGAAAGTTCATGTTCAAATTTCCTTAACTGATAGAAGAATGCATTTTATAGTTGTTGTTTTTTTTTCAAGTTAAAGATCAAATCAAAGTTCACTCGTTGCACCTGGTTTTGGGTCTCTTTATTCTTTCTTTCTTTCTTTTTAAGATTTATTTATTATTTGAGAGCGAGAGAGAGAGCAGGGGCAGGGGGAACAGGCAGAGGGAGAGGGAGAGAGGGACTCCCAAGCAGACTATCCACTGAGCCCGAGCCCAAGTTGCGTTTAATCTCAAGAACTTGAGGTCACAACCTGAGCTGAAACCAAGAGTAGGATGCTTAACTGAGCACCAAGGTGTCTCTCTTTATTCTCTCTCTCTCTTTTTCAATATTTTGTTTATTTATTTGTCAGAAAGAGAGAAAGAGCACGTGAGAGAGAGCAAGTGAGTACAGGCAGGGGAAGCAGTGGACAAAGGGAGAATCAGGCTCCCTGCTGAGCAACGAGCCCGGTGCAGGACTCAGTCCCAGAACCCTGGGATCATGACCTGAGCCAAAGGCAGACGCTTACCTGACTGAGCCACCCAGGTGGCCCTCCTCTTTTTTCTCTTTTAATCTAGAGCACTTCTTCTACAAGTTTGGATTTTTCATGACATCGACATTTTGAAGAGTCCAGACTACTTGTCTTGTAAAAGATTTTACATTGTTTTGTTTCCTTTGCATTGCTTCTGGGGGGGGGGGACATTTTTTTATTGTGTTAAAATATACATAACATAAAATTTACGGTCTTAGCCGTTTTTCTTTTTTAATTTTACCTTTTTAACATTTTTTAAGATTTTATTTTTATTTGAGAAGGAGGGAGAGAGAGAGAGAGAGAGCCCACAGTGGGAGAGGGAGAAGCAGACTCCCTGCTCAATAGGGAGCCCAAGGTGGGGCTCCATCCCACGACTCAGGGATCACAACCTGAGCTGAAGACAGATGCTTAACTGACTGAGCCAGCCAGCCAGATTCCCTCTTTTCAGCTTTTTAAAATTTATTTTTTATTTTTTATTTTTTTTAAGATTTATTTATTTGACAGATAGAGATTACAAGTAGGCAGAGAGGCAGGCAGAGAGAGAGAGGAGGAAGCAGGCTCCCAGCCAAGCAGAGAGCCCGATGCGGGGCTCGATCCCAGGACCCTGGGATCATGACCTGAGCTGAAGGCAGAGGCTTTAACCCGCTGAGCCACCCAGGCGCCCCTAAAATTTATTTTAATGCAGGCTCCACACTGGGTGTGAAGATCAAGACCTGAGCTGAATGAGACCTTGAGTTAGATGCTTAACCGACTGAGCCACCCAGGCCCCTCTGTTTTAGCCATTTTTAAGTGTACAAGTCAGTGGTGTTACATACACTGGTAGTGTCATACAACCATCAGAACTATCTATTTTCAGAAGTTTTTCATCATCCCAAACAGAAACTCTGTGTTAATAAACAGTAACTCCCTATTTCCTCTTCCCCCAACTTCTAATAACCTCTATTCTACTTTCTGTCTCTGTGAATTTGCCTATTCTAGGTAATTCATCAAGTGGGATCATACAATATTTGTCCTTTCATGTGTTGGTTATTTCAGTTGGTGTAATGTTTTCCAGGTTCATCCATGTTGTAGCATGGAACAGATTTTTATTCTCTATGTTGCTTTTCATTTTTTATTTATTCATAAAGATTTATTTCTTTATTTTAGAGGGAGAAAGAGTCAGCGGTGGGGGGAAGGACAGAGGGAGAGGGAGAGTGAATCTGAAGCCGACTCCACTTCCTGGGGAAGGCCTCACTCTCATGACCCCGGGAACACGACAGTGGAAACCAAGAGTTGGACGCCTAACTGACTGTCCCACCCAGGCGTCCCTCTGCATTGCTTTTTAAAATTAATCTGTCACTATGTTTGCCTTGACAGCACATAAACTAATTTTAATCCATTAGAGTCTTATATTTATTTTCTTAGAACTTTTTTCACAAAAAGGCACGATTTGGGTGTTTTACTAAATTTAAGAGAAACTGCCCAGACTTTTTAAAAAAAGAGTTTGTTTATTTATTTATTTTAGAAAGACAGAGAGCACATGTGGAAGCAGCAGCAGGCGTGGGGGTGGCAGAGAGAGAATCTCAAGCAGACTTCTTGCTGAGTGAGGAGCCCGATGCAGGACTTGATCTCTTGACCCTGAGATCATGACCTGAGCTGAAACAAAGAATGGGACGCTTAACCAACTAAGCCACCCAGACACCTCTGCCCAGACTTCTCTACTGGTCAAGTTAATTAGATCTAACTCAGCAAGGTCATAATTAGTGGCTTAATTTATCACTAAACTAGGGGGAGCCTGGGTGGCTTAGTTGGGGGAACATCCAACTCTTGGTTTCAGCTCAGGTCATGGTGGCAAGGCTGTGGGATCAAGCTCCCTGCTCAGTGTGGAGTCTGCTTGGGATTCTTTCGCCCTTCCTCTCCCTCCTCCTCTAATCCTCCCTGCAAGCACTCTCTCTCTCTCTCTCTCAAATAAATAAATAAAATATTTTTTTAAAAGAAAATTTTTCACTAAACTGGAATAAAATTAACCTTCTATAACAAACATAGTTTACATAATAACCACTGTTTTCTTTCCCTTTTTTTAGAGAGAGAGAGAGAGAGAGTGAGCAAGGTGTGAGAGGCAGAGGGCAAGGAAGAGAGAGAATCCCAAGCAGGCTCCATGCTCAGCAAGAAGCCCAATGCTTGGCTTGATCCCACGGCTCTGAGATCAGGACCTGACCACAAACCTGTGATACCCAGGCACCACCTCTTCTTATCTTTCTAAACAAAGGAGAATGGATAACCCAGGGCTTATCATTCTCCAAAGCACTTGAATTAATGGCTTCTCACCTTCTTGAGTTTCCTTATAAAGATCAGTATTTTAGGGTATATTACAATTTTTTCCCGTATTTCTAAACTCATGAAAGCTTCATAGCATAGCTTCTATGTCTCCATTCTTTTATGATTTTTTAATCATTTATATAAGTATGTATCTGAATAATTACAAGCACTTTACATATTTTTAATTCTCATACAGCTCTGTGAGATAAGGACTTTCCCCCCTCCTCTTCCTTCTTCTTCTTCAATAGGTGTTTTTTTTTAATTAATTAATTTATTTTTTCAGCGTAACAGTATTCATTGTTTTTAATAGTTTTTTTTTTAAATCTCCATTGTATAGGTGAGAAATAAGAGGTACTGAGAGGTTATTTGACCTGTGTGGTGTCATCATATAACTATCAGTGGGAGAGCCAGCAAATTCTGGGAGAAGAGACACAATCTCTCTAAAGAGGTCTTGTTCTTAATCTCTACACATTCTCACTTTAGGAAGAAAGAAACAAACAGAAACAAAACAATCCCAGCAAACTTGCCTGATATGTATAACATAGAAACGAATAGTCTCCTTCATCCTCATCAACAAGAATTAACTGTTTATGTTTTACTTTTAAATCTAAAGGAATACAAATGCACAGATAACAGCATTCTTAGGGGAGGACACAGACATAATTAAAAGCAAACATTAATCTATCCTCTGGTTGGCAGGAAACTTCCAAGAAGCTTAAGTTTGACCCATCTCTAGTCTAGGATAAGGGAAGGGGAAGGCTGGAATTGGACAGGGATAAGGGTTGGGGATGACTCAGCTTGGTTATGGGCAACTGGCCAGGATCCCCATAGCAAGGGGTCACCTGAACAGGAGGGGATCCCAGAGTGGGAATAGGAGGTCAAAGTGGGTCACACTGATGTTAAATACAATGAAAGCAGGGCAGAAACCAGGTATTCTAGATGAATCCAGTCAGAAAGGATGATCCAGTACCAGTAAGGGAAGGAGCTGGTCTGTGGGTCTCTTGTTGCCCACTCACAGTTATGTGGAGTTTCAAGGCTGTGCCAAGACAGCTGCTATTGGACATTTGTGCAAGAAGGTACTATCTCAAGTGTGTTAATTAAAATAGAAAGGCATCCTGGTAAAAGAGTGTTGGACATGGCAGGGATATGATCATGAGTGGGAGACAGGCACCCAGAAGTGGTTAAAGTGGGAGCTGTTGTAGATAGTACAAGAATGGGTATCACAATGGCCTAAGTCAGCAGTTCTTAAATGTTTTGATCTTAGGATCCCTTAACACTCTTAAAAATTATTGTGAACCCCAAAAGCTTTTGTTTAAATGGGTCATAGCTATGAATATTTGCTCTTTTACAAATTAAAACAGAAAAATTTAAAGTAAAGCACATATTTGAATACATATTCCTTAGCCATCAGAGCAATAACATGGGAAACTCCACCATACTTTTGGGAGAACAAGAGTGAAAAAGTAAAATACTGAATTAGTATTATTTTAAGATAATTTTTATTTCACTCACTCCCTAATAATGTCTTGGAGACTTCCATACTTGAAGAAACACTGGTCCAGATAATATGTAGGGTCTTATATCTAGGTGGTCCTGTATAGTCTACAAAGCTCCTTGAATTGGGAAGAGTACTCTTATTCCCAATTTTATAGCTGGAAAGCACATTGCCATGGGAGCGGGGGAGCGACCCGGCAGAGGAGGGACCCTGCCTCTGAAGAGTTCCTGCTGAGATGGTGCCCTGGGACCCTTACTGCAGCAACTGAGTCTTCTAAGCTTCCAATAATTCCCAGGACTGGTCATGTTCACTCAGATCCTGGAAAGCTGTAGAACTGTCTGGAACTCCAGGCTGTCTGGGGTGGGGGGGATGTTAAAGGCAAGGACATCAGGTGCTCAGATATCCATGTGAGGGACTCTAATATAGTCATCAGGCAAATATGGAAGGATTTACCTAGAAGGCAGAGATAGTGGGTACTGAGCATTTTCAATTTTAATGTTATCCCTTCTCAGCTTTCCCCATAGGAAAGAAATCATTCTAGGTGTCTAAAGCAGAGAAGAATTACTTTAGGAAAATAGATGTTTAGAAAAAACTGGAAAATCTGAAGAAGAGAGCTGGAGACCAACTGGGGGGTTACTGATCTCAAGAACATACCTCCGTAACTAAGGTTCGGGAGTCGGAAAACTAAGAATGGGGAACTGGTCTCTGTTGTTAACAACTACCTTTCTGACTCATGGAGCTGGAGACAGAAACCGAGATACTGCCACAGAAAACCCCCACATCTCTAGTGATGACCCTACTGACCAGTAGAAACAGCCGAAGTGCAGGAAAATGGCCTCTTTCTCATTTTTCTTGTAAATCGGACCCAAGTGCCTCTAATCGGCAATACGTAGTTTTTATCCAGAACCCTAGTGATCAGCGAGCCTGAGAGGTGCCATCTTTAACCTTCCCACTTCCGCAGTATAGGAAGGCTCACTAGAGAGAAGTGGGAATGGATATTGAGCCCCAGGTGAACATGTGAAACACACAACATTTCTGACCACAGATTGGTTGGAATGTGAGTTCCACAAGGGCAGGAGTTCAGTCTGATTTGTTTTCAGCTGTGTTCTCAGAGCTTAGTATATTACAAAGTAGCTGCTAAATAAATAGGTAGCTGCACATCAAAATGAAGGTTTCCCCAGGAGTTCTTCTGGTGAACATCAGGTGAACTACGGAAGAGGCAATAGGTCTAAGTTACTCTGACAATGGCCGGGTCTATCTGCATGGCCTCTATGTCTGCTTTGACCAATAGGCTATGATGGACATGTTCCTGTGTCAGCAGAATACTCTCTAGCTCCATCCGTGTAACTGCAAATGGCAAAATTTCATTCTTTATTACGGATGGGTAATATTTGCGCATGCACGCGCGCGTGCATGCGTGTGTGTGTAACATCTTACTTACACATTCATCAATCTATGGACACATGGTCTATTTCCATAATTTGGTTATCATAGCTACTGCTGCTATAAACATTGGGGTGTTTGTATCCCCTTGCATTAGTATTTTTATATTCTTTGGATAAATACCTAGTAGTGTGATTGCCGGATCATAGGGTAGTTCTATTTTATATTGCTCTTTAGAAAATATTTTATTGTGGCAAGAAACACATATCATAAAATTTACTACCTTAACCATTTTAAGTGTACAGTTTAGCGTATACTGAACAATTCCCCCATCTCCTCCCTCTAGTCCCTGGTTACCACTAGTCTACTTTTCATATTAATGAATTTAACAACTTTAGCTACTTCACGTAGATGGAATCATATAGTATTTGTCCTTTTGTGAATGGCTTATTTCACTTAGCATAATGTCCTTAAGGTCATCCCTATTGTTTTTTTTGTTTTGTTTTTAAAATATTTTTATCTATTTTTGTGTGAGAGAGAGAGAGAGCGCGAGCATGCCCATGCATGTGGCACATGACATGAAGCTGGGGACAAGAGAGAGAAGCTGGCTTCCTGCTGAGTAAGGAGCAGATGCAGACCCAATCCCAGGACCCTGGGATCATGACCTGAGCTGAAGGCACACACTTAACTGCCTGAGTCACCCACCCACCCAAGATTCATCCCTACTGTAACATATGACAGGATTTCCTTTTTTCTTTTTTAAAGATTTTATTTATTTATTTGTCAGAGAGAGAGATCACAAGCAGGCAGAGTGGCAGGCGGAGGAGGAGAGAGAAGCAGGCTCCCTGATGAGCAGAGAGCCGGATGCGGGACTCGATCCCAGGACTCTGAGATCATGACCTGAGCCGAAGACAGCAGCTGAACCCACTGAGCCACCCAGGCGTCCCTAGGATTTTCTTTTTAAGGCTCCATAGTATTGTTATACATATATATCACATCTTGTTTATCCTTTCGTCTGCTGATGAACATTTGGGGTACTTCCACTTCTTTGCTATTGTGACTAATGCTGCTATGAACATGGCCACGCAAACATCCCTTTGAGACTCTGCTTTCAATTCTTTTGGATATATACTCAGAAATGGGAATGCTGGGTCATACAGTAATCCTTTTTTATCCCACCAACTATAGATTGCTTTTAGAAGTTCAACTGTCGTGTGTATAATAAGATATTGTCTTAAACACAACAGAGAAGTGAACAGAAATAAAACCCAGGCCATTGTGCTTCAGATATATCAATGAGGAGAGTTTTAATTGAAAACTGTTAACAAAACACTGATCATACATTCACTGTTTTTTTAAAAATGGAGATGCATAACTTACAGATAGTATTTTTAGACACTTTCAGTGTGATTAGGCTTGTGTTTTGATTTGCATCTGTATTTGTTTAGAAAGAACTGGCTACAGGGGCACCTGGCTGGCTTAGTTGGAAGAGCATGCAACTTGATCTCAGGGTCATGTGTTTGAACCCCACAGTGGGTGTAGAAATTACTTAAAAATAAATAAACAAACTTTAAAAAAAAGACCTGGCTATAATATTTTTATCTATTTTATAGTTTTTAAAAAAGATTTTATTTATTTACTTGAGAGAGAGAGTGAGCACAAGCAGGGGGAGGGCACAGGGAGAAGCAGACTCCCTGCCTGGGGGACCCCCATGTGGGGCTCGATCCCAGGACTCTGGGATCATGACCGGAGCCAAAGGCAGACCCTTTACTGACTGAGCCACCCAGGCGTCCCAATTTTAGACTATTTTAATAGCCTTTCTTCTTTAATTAATTCTTTAATAGCATTTCTTAAATTTTGAATGAAATATTTGAAATATTTCAAATTTACAGAAAATAATATAACAAATATCTACTTACACCCAACTCAAATAAAACCATATTTTTTTGCATATTTCTTTAGCTCTGTACCCAAGAGTAGTGCAGTAGGTCAGGAAAATAAACAAACAAACTAACAATAAACATTTCCACTTCTATTGACGGTGACAGCAAGTAAAGATTCATGAAATCAGAGAACAGAAACTAGTAAGTAAAATGAATTCATACATGGCTACGTAAACTCTTCCTGTAGTTTGAGAGAAATCATGGTCTCTGAAGCCACACAGACCTGGGTTCAAGTCCTAGGTTTGCTTCTTGCCAGTTGTGTGGTCTTGAGCAAGTTCCTTAACCTATCTTTTTTTCTTTCTTTTTTTTTAAGATTTTATTTATTTATTTGACAGAGAGCTAGAGATCACAAGTAGGCAGAGAGGCAGGCACAGAGAAAGGGAGAAGCAGGCTCCCTGCTGAGCAGAGAGCCCGATGGGGGGCTCGATCCCAAGACCCTGGGATCATCATCTGAGCTGAAGGCAGAGGCTTTAACCCACTGAGCCACCCAGGCACCCCCCTTTCTTTTTTTCTATTAAGATTTTGTTTATTTATTTAAAAGAGAGAGAGTGCAAAAGAGCAGGGGTAGGGGAGAGGCAGAGGGAGAGGGAGTAGCAGACTCCCCACTGAGCAGGGAGCCTGACCCGAGTCTGATCCCAGGACCCCCGGATCATGATCCAAGCCAAAGGCAGACTCCCCAAACGACTGAGCCACCCTAGGTGCCCCTCCTTAACCTATCTTTGCCTAAGTTTTCTCATCTGTAAGATGGAGATGATCATAACACTTCCCAAGTTTGTTGGGATGATTGAAAGAGAAATATGAACACATATATTTATTATGTACAGTAAGTGACAGAGAAAAGCTTCAGTAAATATTAGTAATTACTTATTTTACTTATTGAGCACCTACTATATGCCAATCACTCTTCTAGTACTGAAAATTCAGCAGTGAACAAGGGAGAGAAAGACCCCTATAAGGGTGCCTGGGTGGCTTAGTTGTTTGGGGGTCTAACTTTAGTTTGGTTCATGATCCCAGAGTCGCGTGGGAAGCCTGTTTTCCTCCCCTCTGCCTGCTGCTCCCCCTGCTTGTGCGCGCGCACTCTCTCAAATGAATAAATAAAATCTTTAAAAAAGAAAAGACCCCTGTGGTGCTTACTTTCTAGTGATAGACATTAAACAAGGTAATTTCAGATACTAATAGGGACTCTGAGGAAAAGGTATGGGAAGGGGATGCAGGAACTACTTTAGACAGCAGACAGGAGGTCAGGGAAGGCCTGTGGGAAGTCTTCCGGGGTGAATTTAATTGAGAGTAGCAGAAAGAATTAGTCATTGGAAGGTTTGGAGGAGAGCAGGAACAGTATGTGCTTAGGCTCTGAGGTAAGAAAGCTTGGTTTGTACAGGAAGAAAGGACAGGATGGCTGGAACTGTATGTAAGGGGAAGGGAGGCTAGCATGACATCTGAGAGTTAGGGAGCACAGGTCAAGAAGTGCCTTGTTGACCATAGATCAGAGCTTAGATATTATTATTATTATTATTATTATTATTATTATTATTATTTTAGATTTTATTCTTAAGGGACTGTGACGATATTGGAGGGTTTTTACTGTTAGTAGGTACAGCATCCTTTGCTCTCGGGAGGAATTTGTATGCTTTTCTCTGGCCCTGTTCTAGAATTCCGTACGTGCATATGGTTTAGGAAAAACTGTTCTGGGGAATAGCACATTGGCTACTCATGGGCTCCCCCCAGTGGAACTGGTGGCTCAGCCTGCATGGTTTCACATGAGCAAAAGCAAAGTAAACGGGCAATTTATCTTTTCAGTCAACAAACATTTATTGGGCCCCTACAAAGTGCTAGGCTCTGTTTCGGTGTCGAAATACATCTGTGAACAAAACACAGACACCAGTGCCCTCCTGGAGCTTACATTCTGGGTGTGTATATGTGGGAGAAAGACATTTAACCACATTGACCAGCAAATTGTTGGATAGAATATTGTTATTGGAGAAAAATAAGTGAGGAATTGGGCTAGGAGGTGCAGGGTGTCTCAGTTTTAAACACAAGTGGCAGGGAAGTTCTCATGAAGAGGGTAACAGGTGAACAAAGATGTAAGGAGGTGACAGGGTGAATGATGAATTATCTGGGGGAAGAGCATTCCAGGCAGAGACATCAGCCAAGCACGAAGGGCCCGAGTGTATGTGCAGGTTTGAGGAATAGCAGGGAGGCCAATATGCCTTGGGAGGGGGGGCAATGGGGAGTAGAAGATGAGGTTAGTAGTACTTTGCGGGGAGTAGGGAGGTGTCACATGTTGAGGGGTTTCTAGACCAGTTTAAAGACTTTTTTTTTTTTTTTTTCCCACTTGAAAATAGTAGTCCAGGGGCATCTGAGTGGCTCAGTCCGTTAAGTATCTGCCTTCAGCTTGGGTCATGATCTCAGGGTCCTGGGATCAAGTCCTGCACTGGGCTCTTTGCTCGGTGGGGAGTTAGCTTCTGTGTCTCCCTCTGCCCCCTGCTCATATTCTCTCCATTGCTCTTTCTATCTCAAAAAAAAATAAGATCTTTAAAAAAGAAAAGAAAAGAGGAGTCCATTGGAGAAGGAACATGATCTGCTTAAAGGTTGTTTTTTTTTTTAAAGATTTTTATTTATTTATTTGACAGAGATCACAATTAGGCAGAGAGGCAGGCAGAGAGAGAGGGGGAAGCAGTCTCCCTGCCGAGCAGAGAGCCTGATGTGGGGCTTGATCCCAAGACCCTGGGATCATGACCTGCACATAAGGCAGAGGCTTTAACCCACTGAGCCACCCAGGCACCCCTCTGCTTAAAGTTTTAACAGAAGCTTGCTGCCGGGTTAATAGATAGTGGAAAATTAGGGTATGAAAAAAGAGCAGTCACACATTGTGGCTTTTACCAAGAGAGGCAGTGAATGGTCAGATTCTGAACAAATTTTGATGGCAGATTCTGAAGATCTCTCTGATGAATTCAATGTGGGGGTGCAAGAGAGGAGTCAAGGATCGTAGTAAATGACATTACTTAATAAATTGTTGTCATAGGAAGAGGTGATCAAAGAATATACAGCCAAAAACTTAGAAAAAAAGTAATTTAGAGGTGCCTGGCTGGCTCAGTCAGTTGAGCATCCAACTCCTGATCTTAGCTCAGGTCTTGATTTCACTGTGGAGAGTTCAAGCCCCACACTGGGCTCTACACTGGGAGTGGAGCCTAATTTAAAAAAAGGAAAAAGAAAAAAAGTATTTTAGAGGTGTATCAAGCAGTTTAAAAATAGTGGGTAATTTTTCTGAATTTTGTGGTATTAAGTTTTTAAAATTTGTAACTTGTGATTTCTCACCCCAAAGATTCATTTTTATACCTCGTATTGATTTGTAATTTTGGATTTTTTTTTAAAGATTTTATTTATTTATTTGACGGAGAGAGAGATCACAAGCAGGCAGAGAGGCAGGCAGAGAGAGAGAGAGGGAAGCAGGCTCCCTGCTGAGCAGAGAGCCCAACGCGGGACTCGATCCCAGGACCCTGAGATCATGACCTGAGCCGAAGGCAGCGGCTTAATCCACTGAGCCACCCAGGCGCCCCGGATTTTTTTTTTTTTAACAGGGCCCTCAAATTAAATAAATCTCAAGCCCCTGCAATACCTGCATTCAGTCTGGCTCCTTGCCCATATTTGGGCAGTAATTTAAAGTTATCGAAGCATTAATACTGTTTCTGACATAAAATAATGGGCACGAAATAGAAGTCATTGTAAGATTAATACAAGTTTAGAAATAAACTAATACTGGGGATTGAAACACCACCTTGGACTCGCCTCCCTACCAGTGTCTTCCAGAATTTCTCACCCATTCTTCCTCCTACAGTTTTTCTAAATCTGTCACATACATCGGCATTTCTTCTCACGATCGCTTTGGGGAGGCAGGCATTACACGAGTCTAAAAAAAAAACCCTCTAAAAATATGAATGCTAAAATATTCTTTATGCGGGCTGTTTGTGCTTCAGCTGCCCTTCACCACCGCCCGCTGGCAACCAAGCACCACCTCTCCGCACTACCACTTCCAGGCTCCCAGCGAGCCGTAACCAGGGGCGGGGCTCTCGGGAGGGCGGAATGGGCGGGGTCTATATCCTTCCTCGCCCCGCCCCGTGAGGCCTGACACATGCGCCCAGAGGCTTCTGGTGGAACGAAGTGTGGATTGTGCGGTGACCCTGGCCTCTGACTTCCGGTTCCTAAGGATGCGCATCCGGGTCACGCTAACGCCGCGGTTTCCTCCATCCGCTTGGTTCTGCTGTGAGTCTGGACCAGTACCCATGTCCTGCTTTGGGGCCTCTGCAGCCTGAGAGTGAGTCTTCGCCGAGACAGGGTCTGATGCGGCCGGTCGAATGCAGCCTGTAGGGGGACGGCTCAAAAGTTCTGTCTCGGTCCCCGTGGGTGGGGATTCTCTTTGCCTGTCCCTTGTCCCTGCAATGCTTCCCTCACTTCAGCCCTTTCCCTCGCCGGCCTCGCCTCATTCACCTCGCCTTAGCCTTGCCGGTCCCCGCGCACCTCTGGCCTGGCTGTTTCCCCATCTTCATCCGCCGGTTACAATCCCGGGTTTCTTGCCTTTTGCCTCAGCGCTTCCCTCACCACTGCCTCTCGTTTTCGCCCGGCTCTCCTGTTAGCACCTCCCTGGTATCTCGCAGTTCTTTCCCGAAGCAGGACGGCCCATCTGCTCATTGTGCTTCCCTTCCTCCACTGCGAAACTGAGCCTGTCTTTCTGGGGTCCTAGGTCCCGTCCCCCTACTTCCATCACCTTCGACCCCCATATCTTCCTGGGACTAGTAGGTGACATTTGTGCTTCGCCTGGGGTTCTCCCGCCTTTTCTTAGCTAGAGGAGGGCTTAGCGAAAGCCCCAGTCTGGGCCGATTTATCCGTCCCGGGGGAAGTTTTGCCTTGAGGCGTTGTATTAGAGTCAACTCTGGTAGCTTCCGTAGTTAGGGAATAACAAAGGCTTTCCCAGTTCTTTGCTGGAGCTCAGTTCCTGGGGGGCTCTCTCTGGAGAGGGCTAACAGGTGGCAGGCACACGGAACTGCTAGAGATGGGGCTTGTGTGGTCTTGTTAACTGACAGGCCATGAGGACGTCCTGTCATTTTTGTGTTCTCTCTCCCATGAGAATGGATGTGCACGGCTGAGGTAAAAGTGCAGATATTCTCGGCACGATCACCTTTGTTTTCTGCATAGGCTTTACTTACAGGACAGTTGCTATGACAGAGGACAGTGTTTCTTGGGAGATTTTTAGCCCCAGAATTGTAAGCTTGTTGCCAAAAATTTTAGTATCACTGAAATTTTGTTTCCTGCTAAAGAATGCACTGTTAGTAATTTCAAAAGTACATTTTCTTTGCTTGAACTCAATGTGCATATGTATCTTTATCCTTAGGTCTCATAAATTGTTTCTTCGTTTTTCCTGTATTGACAAGTTTTCTATTTTTCTTTCCATTTCTTCATAAGCCAGGCATTATACTACATTATTACTTCGACTGTTATTCTTTTACTTTTCTTTATTGTTTTCACTTTACTCTTTTTTTTTTTTTTTAAGATTTATTTATTTGAGAGGTGGGGGGAGCAGAAGTAGGAAGGGCAGCGGGGAGGAGAGAATCTCAAGCAGACTCCCTGCTGAGATTGGAGTCTGCTCAGGATGGATTTCATGACTAAGATCAGACCTGAGCCAAACCAGGAGACACTTAACTGACTAGTCTTAAAATCATCTTTTTCTCATTTGAGACTTAGGTTTCTCTTAAATTTCTTAAATTTCTGTAATGGCTCTTAGTCACCTCTAAGATGAAGAGATTGGATTTCATAGTGATTAGTGTCTCATTTCTCAAATTTTGTGATCTGAGGTGTATTTTGAGACACAGGTTTGGATAATTTTATTTTTATTTTCTGATGTTTTTAGTGGTGTCTAGCATTTGATTGCAAATGTTTTTGTGTGAGCAGCTTCTGAAATATAAATTGTGCTCTGAAATTTAGTGCTTAAGTGAACAGAATAAATACAGCTTTTAGTATCTGCTTCACTTTTGACTGGTGAGTTATAGAAAAGTTTCTCTCATATGATACATATACATATGCAAGCATAGCATAGACCTTGGCTCATTCCAGAATTGAGCTGCTCCCTTCAGCTATTTTTAGCAAAGGACTTTGGAACGTGGCCATATTCGTCCTGGAAGCCACAGAGAAGGACCCTTCTGGTTGGCTTTCAGGCCTATCTAACTGCTGAGGGAAGACCTTTTGAAGTTCCTTACCCATACCTCTTCCCCAGCACCTATACTGGAAACTCTAGTTTCTGTTCATCCTGGCCTCATCATCTTGCATCCTTAAAAACTAATCCCAGTGAGAGTGAGTATGGGCTGGCTCTCTCTGTTTCCTCACCTCCAGGTTTATAGACTTTTTTTTTTTTTTTTTTTTTTTTTTTAGCCAGGGGAATTCCGTAGATAGACTTTATTTGGATTGATGCAAGGCCCTTTTTCAGCCTTTTTCATTTCTCAACTTTTTATTTCTTGAGCATGTCTAAGTCTAAACCTAGATGGATTTCTCAGTTTACAGCTGGAGGGAACCATAGAGCTCAAACTTACCCCTTCATTTTACAAATAAGGAAATCAAGATTTTAAGAATTGGTGATTTTTCCAAGGTCAGTTTTTACAAATAAAGAAGTTTTGTGCATGCACTCAGAAGTGGGTTTTAGTTCCCTCAAAGTTGTAGGTCAGAGAGCACAACATAGTATTTAGTGGTTCGTTTCAATACATTTGTGTCACCGGAATGAGTTTTAGGGTAAGAAATTTATGACAGATTTTAAAATTGAAGGCTGGGGGCGCCTGGGTGGCTCAGCAGGTTAAGCCTCTGCCTTCAGCTCAGGTCATGATCTCAGGGTCCTGGGATCGAGCCCCGCATCGGGCTCTCTGTTCGGCGGGGAGCCTGCTTCTCCCTCTCTCTCTGCCTACCTGTTCTCTCTCTCGCTTTGTCAAATAAATAAATAAATAATCTTTAAAAAAATAAATAAATAAAATAAAATTGAAGGCTGAAGTCATTTCACCTTCAAAGATGGACTCTAGAAAAAAGTTGTGTTGTGCAGAAGTAGAAGTTGAAAAGTCTTAGGGAGTTTCTCTCTTTTTTCCAAAATTACTTTAGCTTATTATGATATAAATGCTGCGTAAAAGCCTTTACATGGAATGAACATCCTATGGTCTTGCTGGAGCAATTGTGTTCGCGCTCCTGGTCTTCCTACCCAATACTAACAGACCTTCTAGTTACTGAAAAGCCTGCATGTTGTACCTAACTTCCAAACAAACAAACAAACAAAATTATCACTAGAGATAGCTTAGTGTATGTTTGTAATGCTCAGGAGAGGAATCGCTGTCAGTTTTCTATAAAAATTTCTCTTTTAGTTTAGCAGTCTTAGCTTGTACCCCTGAGGGCTCAATTTAAAATAAATTTCTGCATATTAGCTTATGCCTACAAGATTTTCTGTTTTTATTTGGATTACTTATTTTTGAATGCTGTTGTTCTTCTTCTTCTTTTTTTTTTTTTTTTCATTTTACTTGCTACTGTGCTTTTCTTACATGGTTAATTTTTATTCTTGAACCCTGGGATATATTTTAAGGAAATGTAGCTTTAAAAATTTGAGAAACAAAGTACACCTCTTCCATGTTCTTACCAGTTGTACCTTGCAGCGTGATGGTTTCCGTGATCTGCTTGATCCACTTCATAACTTCATTCTTTTTGTTTTGCCTTCAGATAAAAGGCTGATCGAACTTTTTTGGTAGTTTGTCTAAAAGACTTTGTGTTCTGCATATAACAGCAGGGTATTTTAACTGAAATGTATTTTAAATGGGGGAAGAATAGTTCAAAATAGTTAACATAGACTAGTTTAATAATAGAAATAATTCAAAGTATATTTAAGAATATTAGGAATAGTTTATTCTTCTTATACATTCATTTATATCAAGGAGTTAATTTGGAATAAAGTTGAAAATAGGTGGGCTTTCCATCTGCTAATTAAAAATGCAGGTGCATGTTCTTATACAGAATATATGGCTTAAGCTGTGAATATGTTTTATTGACAGAGAACATAGTGAATAATGGAATGGTAACCGCACCATCATCTCAATATTTTTATTTGGTCCCATCAACCTAAATTTTAGGGTAATTATTAAATGTAAAAATAATGAGAGTATTTTCTTTGTTATTTATAGTATATTTAAAAACAGTTATTAGAAATATGGGCTTCATAAAATTTATCTTTACTATTTTCTCCTTTTAAATATGTAGTAGTGTTTTACTTTTTTTTTTCTTTTTTTAAGTAATCTCTGCACCCAACATGGGGCTGGAACTCACGACCCCGAGATCAAGAGTCATATACTCTACCAACTAAGCCACCCAGGCATCCCTATATTAGCATTTTAAATTAGAAAAGGAAATGTGTAAGTAGTGCTAGCCATTCAACACCCATTGAAATCATAAAATTAGATTAAAAACTCTTAACAGAGTAGGAGTAGAGGGAACATACCTCAACATAATAAAGACCATATATGACATTTGCATCACAAACATAGTCAACAGTGAAATAGTGAAAACCTTTTTTTCTAAAATCAGGAACACTGCAAGTATGCCCACTCTCACTGTATTTATTCAACATAGTATTGGAAGTCCTAGCCACAGCAGTTAGGCAGAAAAAGAAAAAAGAAATGTATCCAAATTGCTAAGAATAAGTTAAACTGTTACTATTTGCAGGTGACCTAATTCTGCATGTAGAAAACCTAAAGTTTCCATAGACAACTATTAGAATTAATGAATTAAGTAAATTTGCAAAATAAAATACCAATATACAAAAATCTGCTGCATTTCTACCAGTAATGATGAACTATTAGAAAGAGAAAACAGGAGCACCTGGGTGGCTCAGTTGTTGTTAAGTGCCTGCCTTCAGCTCAGATTGTGATCCCAGGGTCCTGGGATTGAGCCCCACATCAGGCTCATCAGGCTGCTTGGTGGGAAGCCTGCTTCTTTCTCTCCCACTACCCCCTGCTTTTGTTCCCTCTCTCGTTGTATCTGTCAAATAAATAAATAAAATCTTTTAAAAACAGAGAGAGAAAAAAAGCAATCCCATTTACAGTGGCATCAAAAAGAATAAAATGGGGGCACCTGGGTGGCTCAGTGGGTTGAAGCCTCTGCCCTTGGCTTGGGTCATGATCCCAGGGTCCTGGGATTGAGCCTTGTGTCAGCCCCACGTCTGGCTCTCTGCTTGGCAGGGAGTCTGCTTTCCCCACCCCTCTCTCCCTAATTGCCTCTCTGCCTACTTGTGATCTGTCTGTCAAATAAATAAATAAATAAAATCTTTTAAAAAAAAAGTAAAATGTCTAGGAATAAATGTAATCAAGGAAGTGAAGGATCTGTGCACAGAAAACTCTAAGAATTTAAAAATTGAAGATGACGCAAATAAATAGAAATATAGTCCATGCTCATGTATTGGAAGAACTAATATTATTACAATGTCCATACCACCTGAAGCAATCTATAGGATCAGTGTACTTTCTTTCTAAATTCCAATGGCATTTTTCATAGAACTGAAACAAGGAACTCTAACATTTGGGTGGAAAATTAAAAAAAAAAAGAAAAACTTAAAAAATAGTTCTGACTTATTGTAAGTTAACAGATCCCCCCTAGGCAGTCAGTGCTTAAAGTCTTAAAGATCTTGCTACAGATTGTGTTGGATACACTTCAACTTATTAGCTTGGTTAATATTTGTACTAGTTAGATTTGCTTTAATTTGCCTTAGAAAATAGTTAGCAGTAATCTTTGTAACACATGTCTTTTAGCAAATTTATTTTGGGTGCCTACTGTGTACCGTTTTAATATACATATATATATATATATATAGGTTGTTCATGTGAACTAGGTAACATTAAGGCTGACATATACACTTAAATCCCAAATTTGGTTTTCTTTGTACATATTTGAATTAAACTATAAGATTTAATATAATGTACATTATGGGGGGTAGCCAGAAAAAGAAGCAGCAGCAACAGCAGGTGGTAGAAAACATAATTAGAATTAAAATAAACCTTAGTCCTAAGAAAGTGTCACTTCTTACTTCTTACCAGTGACAGTGGTAGATGATTTTTTAAGCTAGATTTTATGGTTTTCTGTTTTGAAAATACTTTGGTTTTTCATCATTAATTGAGTTTAAGGTTCTTGTGTTAATTTGCATCACAGTTTAATATAAAATCCTATTCTTTATAGGTACAATTAAATAAATTTCATTTGGGAAACTTCACAACTGAACTGTAAAAATGTAATGGTAGGGGCACCTGGGTGGCTCAGTGGATTAAGCCGCTGCCTTCAGCTCAGGTCATGATCTCAGGGTCCTGGGATCGAGCCCCGCATCGGGCTCTCTGCTCTGTAGGGAGCCTGCTTCCTCCTCTCTCTCTGCCTGCCTCTCTGCCTACTTGTGATCTCTCTCTCTGTCAAATAAATAGAATAAAATCTTTAAAAAAAAAAATGTAATGGTAAAACAGTAAACATTAAAGGAGCTTTACATAGCTCTTACTATGTGCCAGGAACTATTCCAAGTGGTTTACATATATTAATTCTTTAATCTTTACAGCCCTGTTAAGTACTGTTCTTATCTCCATTTTACAATAGAGGAAGCCAGGCCAGAGAAGTTACATAACTTGTCCAAAGTAACAAAGCTAGTTAGCCAGAGAGCTGGATTTGAGTTTAGTCTCTCTGGCTTCAGCATTCATGACCTTTTTGTACAGAGTTCTACTAGTTTAGTGATTTCTTCCTTTATAGGTTAAGGTTACCTTAGGGGTTCTACGTGGTCTTTTTATCAATGCTGGCTTAAGGCAAATTGCAAACCCTGTATTTCCTATGTTTCTTAGAAGGCAAAAATCATGTATTAAGAAAGGAAAACAGGATTAGATCTTTCCGTCTTAAAAAAATTATCTTGTTGGGGCACCTAGGTGGCTCAGTCAGTTAAGAATATACCTTTGGTTTGGGTCATGATCCTAGGGTCCTAGGATTGACCCCACATTGGGTTCCTGGCTCAGCAGGGAGTCTGCTTTTCCCTCTCCCTCTGCTTATGCTCTGTCAAATAAATAAAATCTTAAAAAAAAAAATTATCTTGTGGAAGTTGGTTACTTTTGAGTTTTTAAGAGAAAAGGTAATACATTTAATACAGTACATTCTATATTATTAGAATGTCTTACCTCTAGATCTTAATATTTTTCCTTTCTTTGATCTGCAAAATATTAAGCAAATTTATGTAGTAGTCTCAAGCTCTGAAATCTTAGTGTCCCCAATATGAATTTAACAACTCTGAAATATGAAACAAAACTAAAACTGAAATTTCTGACTTAGATGTATCTCATTTTCAAATTTGGAAATTTGTGCAAAATTGTTTTTAGTTTTACTTAGAAAAAAGGAGAACTTTTGCAAATTAATTCCTTTGTAAATTGAAAAATGGAAATAGTAATTTAGAACATTGTTAATCATATTAATATTATTCTTTTGTTCTTTTATTATTCCCAAATATAAAAATTCTTGTGTGTCCTAAGGGAAGGAGATGATTTTACATCAGTTCAGGTGGTAGTTTAATGTAAGAGTCTGGGATGAGATATGCAGAGTGATTCTTCTGAGTATTTTAAAAACAGTTGAGAATCACAAGATCTGGTTAACAGGAAAAAACGACAGTATTCTGATAAGAAGAGACGCTTGTTTAGGGATACTGCTTATTTTATTTCTTACATATGAACTCCCATTTATTTATTCAGACATTAATTAAGTACACCATTTTTCATAGTCTTGATTTTTTTCTTTTTGGTGGGAAAATACTGTTATGGAGCTGAAAAGTCTAAGCTTTGTTGTGATGATTTACTTTTTGGTATTTAGAATGTTTCTTGCTTTGGTTTAAATGTTTAATTTTTATTTCAAAAACAACTCTTTTTTATATGTGGGTTTGATAATCAGTTTATCTTCTAAAATTTCAGTAGTTTTTTTTTTTCACCTGAAATTTAATAATGTAGCAATTACTGAATTTAGGAAAATTGTTTATTGCTATCAGCACTGTTACTATGGGAATAAATTAGAATGATTAGCTCTTAGGTGGAATTGAACTTTATTCTTTAGTTTCCATAGTAGTTGAAAAAGATTTAGGTCAGATTCACCTGTTGTTCCTCCTTTTTTCAAAATAAGAGGGAATTTTAATTTAGCACAATGATGTTAATTTTTTCCCACTAGATATGATAGTTTCTCTTTTTATTGATGGCATAATCCAAAATAATGTGTATATAATTTGGTTTTTAGAAAATTTCAGAATTTAGAGAACATTGTAGGATAAAAAATAGTATATACATGACTTAGGAAAAAATACCCTGGAAATCAGTGGGTTATTAATTCACTGAATTTTTCAAATCCGCTTTTACTTTTTACCAAATCTTTGCTGTCGGTTCAGAATCCGTGATTAGATAACAAGACCATGAACTCTGAATAAGAGTTCTTGAGAGTGAGAATGAGAGCTTTTGCAAAGAAAAGAAGCCGTCTCTAGTATTTGCGTGGCATTTAATAGCTAGATGAACTGAAAATCTTTGTTTTGTCTCATTTCTGTGTATCTCCTGTTAGTATGTATTTATTTAGTTTCGGTACCTCACATTCTGTGAAATTGTTGTCTATTTGGAATAACTCTGTTAAACTATTAATTCTTACACAGATGGTTTCCTTTTCCTTTTTTGTTCTTTTTCAGAGGGTTGCTTTGAAAAAACTGTAATTTAGAGAACCACCAAGACTCAATGTTATTTCCTGTGTAGTTTGAAGTGGATGTTTTCCTCCTTTTCTCTGGCCAGTTTTTTATATTCTGATTAAGTGGCTTTCAAATTTTTTTAATCATGACCCACTATAAGATGCAGTTTTTCATTGTTACCAAGTCCTTATACACATATGTACATTATCTAGTACTTGTACGTATTAATGTTTAAAAGTGAAATAGGAGTTTTGTGAAACAGTATTATCCTTACTACTGGTAATGAATTGTACTATTTTTTATTCTATTTTGTTTTATTGTATTTCATTCAAAACTGTTGGTCTCCACTAAGTAAGATAATATATTAATGCGTTTGGAAAGTTTGGAAAACGCAGTTTGGAAAATTCTAATGACTGCTAGATTTTTTCCAATATCGTCTTTTTTTGTAATTGAAATGTTTGGGTTTGTTATTTTCTCTCTCTGAAATGTATTTGATTCTGTTAAGCTTTTGATCTAAGTAACTATGCAGAACAATTGAGAGAGGGAGACCCTATTGCCCTAATTGTCGTTGCTGTCATCTGTGTTTTACTTTGTCTAGGCACATTAGTTTTAGAACCACAGTAATACGGAATCAGGAGCTTGAAAACGCTTGGTCACATGCAGCGCTTCTATCATTGGAATCCTTTGCTAGATTCCAAATAATAGTCAAAGTTTAAGTTGATGAAGTTGCTTTTCACCAACTCTGCTCCTGCTCTTGGCAACTAGTCAAAAGGTTACAAAGCTGCTTTATTCTGCTTTCTTCTGGCTCCAGTCCAGTCTTTGTAAGCCAAAAAAGAGAACTGAGGCGTACAGAAGTTTGCTTCTGTGTAGATGATCAGGTGAAAGTGATATGGTTGAAGAGTGGACTGCATGTATGTTTATGTATCGTCCGGACTCCTTTCCTGTAATCACAAAGGGGAAAAGATAGTAGAGGTCCCAGGAGTTCCTAGCATCTCGTAGCCATTAGAATGAGGCAGCGTCAGCAGCATGCCCTACCGTTTATCACCACCACCTCCTAACGCTTTATGTTCCAGGCACTGTTTAAAGCCCTTTTTTTTCACTTGGGGTGCCTGGGTAGCGCAGGCGGTTAAGCATCCAACTTTTGGCTTCAGCTCAGGTTGTGATCTCAGGGTCATGAGGTGGAGCCCTGTATGGGGCTCCACACGCAGTAAGGAATCTGCTGGTCTCTCTCCCTTTCCCTCTGCCCCTTCCACTTGTGCTCATGCGCTTTCTCTCCCTCCCTCTCTCTCTCTCTCTCAACATAAATAAATGAATCTTAAAAAAATAATAAAACACTTCACTTTATTCACTCATGTACTTGGGAAGCCTGGGAGAATGAGAAGGAGAGGATAAAGAAAACTTGCCTCAGTATTATTATCTGGCTTGTGAATTCTGGCTACTTGTGAGTGTGGCATGGCATAGTGTGCATTTTTAGCTTGGTCAGCTATCTGAAGTCATCAGTGTGGCCTGTGATGTTCCGTATTGAATGGCACATAACTGTGGTTTGAGACCTAAGGCTTTGAGGCTAGACTGTCTGGGCTTGAATTCCAGGCTGGTGACTTACTAGGTAAATAACCCTGGGCAAGTCCCTCTCTGTACTTTAGTTTTCCCATCTGTAAAATGGTGATAATAATAACTAGTACCTATCAAAGACTTACTGAGTGGATTAAATGAGTTATACATGTAAAGTACTTAGGACAGTGAGGCATAAAAAACATTCCATAAATGTTAGCTATTAATAACTCACAATGCACGGTTGGATCTCCTGAAAGTATTTGTGACCATGATGAGTTCTGTCTGTTTGCTAACAGGATGTGACTGACATTCAATGGTTTATTGTCCTGGAGCTTAAAAACAGCTTTCCTTGCAAAGGACTTACAGGGGAGGTTCTCGTGTAGGATATTTGGACTCAAAGCCAAATGAGAAGGGCAAAGCTACAGGTCCAACGTATTTAATTTCTCATAGGAATCTCTTGTTACTTGGATCTTATCCTTAATAATTTTAATATTTTTCCCTTTCAAAAACTAAAGACAACTAGTTGCTGAATTGACTTTCACTCAAGACCAGATTTCTTTCCTGAATTTATCTCGTGTCTAAGATATTTATTTTATTTTTCTTTAACAAATAGCTATATGATGTTTACTGTGGTGCTAGGCTCTATCCTGAGAGCTTCACGAATATTAGCTCATTTAAATCTTATAACAAAGACACTTTTTATTCCCATTTTATGGATGATGTATGGATGGATGGATGAAGTTTGAGGCACAGGAAAGTTAAATAACTAAACTCCCACACCTTTCATCAGTGTAGAGCTGGGTTTTGAACCTAAGTAGTCTGGCTCCAGAGCTAATGCTTCAGGCTTGCCAAACCCATCTCTTACAGAGGTAAATTATGCTGAAAAGAGTAAAATAAAAGAACAAGTGTTCAGAGTTCACTATTATTGTGAAACTAATATGACACTGTACGTTAGCTACATTGGAATTAAAATTTTAAAAATATGGAAAAAAATTCACTGTTCCTCACTCTGCTGAAATGACAGCACTGAATTTTTGGGTGATGAATTCTCAAAGGAGTAAATAAGTTTGGAGAAATAAAACAGTAATAAATGAATTGAACCTAGATTTTATAGTTCTGACAGCTAAAGACATGCATTTCAAAAGTCTTCGTTCTGTTAGTATAGTGTAAGATAAATTTTATGTGAATAATGGAGAGCTGATGTATAAATGTGTTATACATAGCTTTATAAAGTGTGATGTAAAGTTTTGACTTTTGAAGGTGGAAGAGGTAGGGTACAAGTTTTTCAGTATAACTGGAAACAGCGCCTTTGTAGGATATTCATGTTGGAATAAACCATGTATCAGGCCATAGTACCTACAGAAAAAATTATGATTCTCTTAGAAATGTTAACTTCACAGATTAAAGGAGGATAAAGATAAAATTTTGGAGGTTTTGAGTTCCATGGAGTCTGGATCTCTACACATTAAATTCTTGTGCTTGTGACTGACAAGTTACTGAAAACAAGGAGAACTGGAAAGAACATAGAACTGTAGGATTATCGTTAAGCTCACTTTGACAAATATAATTCAGATTAACTCATTCCTTCTCAATACTTTTTACTGTGGTTTGGAATTTTTCTTGTAGAACAGATCTCCTTATTTTATCAGAAGCTTGTGGGGATAAGTTTTCATAATTTTTATTAAAGATTGTCTTATAAACAACTTCAAAGGATGATTTTCCAAGAAATAATATTAGAAATTTTAAGAACAATTCTTCTTAGAGAATCTATTCCTGATCAAGTATTTTTCCTATTAAGAATTTAGTACAGGGGCGCCTGGGTGGCTCAGTGGGTTGAAGCATCTGCCTTCGGCTCAGGTCATGATCCCAGGATCCTGGGATTGAGCCCCGCGTCGGGCTCTCTGTTCGGCGGGGAGCCTGCTTCCTCCTCTCTGCCTGCTTCTCTGCCTACTTGTGATCTCTGTCAAATAAATAAATAAAATCTTAAAAAAAAAAAAGAATTTAGTACAGCCTAGGGGCCCCTACGTGGCTCATTTGGTTAAGCAACTGTCTTCAGCTCAGGTCATGATCTGGAATCCTGGGATCTAGTTCTGCCCGCATCAGGCTCTCTGTTGAGCAGAGTCTGCTTCTCCCTCTGACCATTGCCTTATTGTGCTCTCTCATTCTCTCTCTCTCAAATAAATAAAATCTTAAAAAAAAAAAAAGAATTTAGTACACTATAAATGTATTTTTAAAAAATTCTTCTCAGTAAGTTCTGATAGTATTCTGTTATTGTAAAGTTACTATAAATATTCCTACAGCTGACAATACCATAATATGTTGGTCAGTCACATCTCCCAAATAAAGTAACCAGAAGAATTCACCAGCTTTACCACAGTCAGTTGGCTGGGCTGTTTATTTATGGAAGGAGTTCACCAGCATGGTGATGGCTTTTGTCTATCCACAGACAGTTCTGTGGATACACAACTACACAGAAGGTGTAGTTGGTTAAAATTCCCCCCCACCTCCCCAGAAATGTGATTTGTGCTGATGCCTGAATTGTGAGAACTAAAAGGCTTTCTTAGGGTACCTTGAAAGACAGTCTGAAGGTAGATCAGCTGAGTATAGGTCTGCTTGATTTTTGTGTCTACTTCAGCAGGACACTTGAGTACAAAGGACTCTGAGTAATATGTTAGATATGTTAGAAGTTTTTTGAAAGGTAATATATCGAGAAAAGTTACTATCAGTTGATGAGACTGGTGAATTTCTAAAAGATAAGAAACAATAAGATTGGATCAGTAGAGACTAGGAGAAGTAGTCACAGCTGAAGGTATATGTAGAAGTTTCAGAAATGGCGGCACCTGGGTGGCTCAGTGGGTTAAAGCCCCTGCATTCAGCTCAGGTCATGATCCCAGGGTCCTGGGATCGAGCCCCGCATCAGGCTCTCTGCTCAGCAGGAAGCCTGCTTCCCCCCTCTCTCTCTCTGCCTGCCTCTCTGCCTACTTGTGATCTCTGTCAAATAAATGAATAAAATCTTATAAAAAAAAAAAAAAGAAGTTTCAGAAATGTATCAGACTCCAGGCAGACAATTATGAAGAAATGAAGGGTGCCTGGAGTATAGTGATTTTGAGCATTTGGTGTTTGTCC
This sequence comes from Meles meles, assembly GCF_922984935.1. Classification (NCBI taxonomy): domain Eukaryota; kingdom Metazoa; phylum Chordata; class Mammalia; order Carnivora; family Mustelidae; genus Meles; species Meles meles. The sequence continues at coordinate 196,238,509 of NC_060066.1, forward strand.
CCTGGATAAAGCCTGGGAAAGTGCTTTCCAGACACATTGAACAGTCTGCTTGTGGAGAGCATGTATTTTCCTATGGTCTATTCTCCCCATGGTGTTTAGTGTGTATTAATTAGATTATGTCATTCCTTTGTTTGAAACACCCATCGCCTTCCCAAACTCCATATCATGTATTATAAGGCTATGATCTTGCCCTTGCCTGCTTCTCGGTCTTTGTTTCCAGCTACTCGTTCACTTGCTAACAATGGCCTTTTTGCTATTTCTCAAACATGCCAAGATGTTGTCATTTCAGTTTCTTTTTTTTTCTATTTTTATAAATTTTATTTATTTGTCAGAGAGAGAGAACGCATGTGCGAGCGCACAAGCAGGGGACCCGCCAGGCAGAGGGAGAATCAGGCTCCCTGCTGAGCTAGGAGCCGGATGGAGAACTCAATCCCAGGATCCTGGGAACATGACCTGAGCTGAAGGCAGATGCTTAACTGACTGAACCACCCAGGTGCCCCTCCTTTCAGTTTCTTTTTACTTGTTTTCCTTCTGAAACCTCTTCCTTTGCATCTTCTTATAACTCTCTCCTTTTTGTTATTCAGATCTCTGCTGAAATGTTACCACCTCAGAGAAGTTACCATCCTGTCTGAAATAGCTCCCTTGTAGTCAGTCTCTGTTCTTTGTGTTGTTTTCTGTGGTACTTACTACTTTGTGAAATTACATATTTGTTCATCTTCCTGTTAGAATATAAGTTCCTTGAGTCTGGGGCCTTCGTGTTTATCACTGAATTTCCAATATCTAAACTAATGCCGGACACATAATAGACATCCAATAAATGTTTTATAAACGAATGAGTGAATCTTGAGATTAGAGAAAGAAGCATGGGGAGCCTGAAGTCACTGTAGAGTGCTATAACAAAAGCAGAGGAAGCAAAAAGCAAAATGAGTAGTTAACGCCAGTGTTTCTCCCCAGGATAAAGCTTTGCTAGCTACTCTGAAAGTGAGAGTCTTGGCATAAGAGGCCAGATATATCCTAATAATTTGTGATGTTCAGAAGAGACAGGGATTCATATCTAGAAAGCAGGTTACCAGCAGACCTGGCCTAACTGTGTATTTCTCCCCTCTTCATAATCAGTGGAAGTGAATATGTATAACTAGAACCTACTTAAAACAACAGATGAACAAAGATTCTCATCCACTCCGAGGAAAAAAAAGTTGAGTTAAAACGCCCAACTACAAAAATGAACTCTAGAGGCACCTGGGTGGCTCATTTGGTTAAGCATCTGCCTTTGGCTCAGGGCCCTGTCAGGCTCCCTGCTTCGTGGGGAGCCTGCTTCCGCCTTACTCTTCCTCTGTGCTCTCTCTCAAATGAATAAATACAATCTTAAACAGTGAACTCTAAAAATCTAGATTTAATCATTTGAGGAAAATTAATGCTATGAAAGAGAGGAATCAAATGTAATTGACGCTAAAGTCAATAGTGAATAGTATAAACCAAAGGAGATTTTAAAGATAAGCATTTTTAGTAATTTGAGGAAATAATGAAATAAATATAAATGTTGAAATTTTATTTTATTTTTTTTAATATTTTATTTACTTATTTGACAGAGAGAGAGGTCACAAGTAGGCAGAGAGGCAGGCAGAGAGAGAGGGAGAAACAGGCGCCTCACCGAGCAGAGAGCCCGATGCGGGGCTCGATCCCAGGACCCTGAGATCATGACCCGAGCCGAAGGCAGAGGCTTAAACCACTGAGCCACCCAGGTGCCCCGAAATTTTAAAGAGAAATAGCAAATATAGCAAAATAATAAGTGTAAAGGTTGAGTTAAGGGGCACCCAGGGGGCTCAGTCAGTTAAGTGTTCAACTCTTGATTTCGGCTCAGGATCCCAGGGTCATGTGATTGAGCTCTGTGCTGGGCTCCGTGCTGGGTGTGGAGCCAGTTTAAGATTCTCTATCTCTGGGGCGCCTGCGTGGCTCAGTGGTTAAAGCCTCTGCCTTCAGCTCAGGTCATGATCTCAGGGTCCTGAGATCTGAGCCCCGCATTGGGCTCTCTGCTTGGCAGGGAGCCTGCTTCCCCCCTCTCTCTCTGCCTGCTTCTCTGCCTACTTGTGATCTTTGTCTGTCAAATAAATAAAATCTCCTCAGCCCCCATCCCACTCGGGCACATTCTCTCTCTCTCAAAAAAAAAAAAGAGTGAAAGGAATTTCTCAGTTAAAAAGCAGGATGTCAGCAATAATGACAGTAAGATCCTCTGAAAGTTCTCTCCTTCATAAAAGCAATGGGAACACTGGCAGACATAGAACCAACTCTTCCAGAACTCTGAAAATTAGCCATAGGTTTGCAGCAAACTGGGAACATTTATTCAAGAAAAATGGCCACAATTCAGGAAAACAGTGAACTTTGTAACTTGACCAAATGCCATCCTCCTCTCCAGTTCCACAGTAGCTTTGAAAACTAGCAGCCTCCAATCATGGTGAAAACTAGCAGCTTAGAAACCAACTGGAAGCGATGGAACAAGATTCTTCAAAGCCCCATTCTCTTAGCTCAGGTCATGATCTCCCTCCGGGTCCTGGGATCGAGCCCTGCATCGGGCTCTCTGCTCAGCAGGGAGTCTGCTTCCTCCTCTCTCTGCCTGCCTCTCTGCCTACATATGATCTCTCTGTCAAGTAAATTTAAAAAAAAAAAAAAAAAAAAAACCCATTCTCAGTGAATTGTCAATTGAATTTGACCTGTCATTACTTGTTCTTATTGACCTGTCTGTTAGTTCCTTACAAGACCTCATTTGCACACTTGAAGGCCTTCCCCCCCAGGGTGTTCACTGAGAAAAATCTAGAGGCAATTACTGAACATCTCAGCTGCCTGTGGTAGTGAATAGCAGTTGGGGCAAACAGGCTAACCAAAAAAGCTTAAAAGGAAAAGCTGGGGAATAGATGTGCATAGGAGATCTGTAAAGCTCTGATGTGTTCCTGGGAATCTAGAATGCTGTTGCACAGATGTTGAGCATTATGCACGTTTAGGAAGGACCTGAGAAAGCCCTAAACTCTCAGTTCTGGTTCATCTTGAGGCTCTGTGCCTGCAGATACTAAGGCAAAGCCAGAATTGTGAACTGACTGGTTGAGTGCTGAAGGCGTGCCCTAATATATATAGAAAGCCCATCAGTAAGGACTGAGATATTTATTGGTTCCAGGGGACTAGGGAAATCTGTCTAATCATTAGCTCACCATTAAATTAACAGCAGAGACCTCAGTGGCCACATACAACAAAAAATCTAGATTCTGTAGAATTGGTTACTCTATTTCCTTGTCTTATATTCTATCCCTTACTGCTGCTTGAATAATAATTTACTTTTTATCTGTCTCTTCCTTCCAATTAGAACGTAATTGTACCAAGATCAGGGACTCTTTGTGCACAGTGCTTTATTGCCAGTGCCTAGAACAGTGCCTAGTACAAAAAAATATTTCTTTCTTTCTTTCTTTCTTTAAAGTAAGCCCTGTGCCCTTCATGGGGCATGATCCCAAGATCAAGAGTCACATGCCCCACCGCCTAGGCCAGCCAGGTGTTCCTTAAATATTTCTTGAAATGATGAGTAAATGAATGACTCCAATATTAATCCCCTTGAAGTCACTGTTTTTATTTCTTTATTTCATTTTAAATTTTATTTCATTTGTTTATTTAAGTAATGTCTGCTTAAGAAAAATTAAGTGGGTCTCAGACTCACGACCTTGAAATTAAGAGCCACATGTTCTCCCAGCTGAGCCAGTCAGGCACCCCACTGTTCTTATTTTATTGTTGTGTAGTTTATCTGTTTCATTCCTTTGCTGTTATTTTATTTTAAATTTATTTGACAGAGATCACAAGTAGGCAGAGAGGCGGGCAGAGAGAGAAGGGGAAGCAGGCTCCCCGCCGAGCAGAGAGCCCGAGGGGCTTGATCCCAGGACCCTTGGATCATGACCTGAATCAAAGGCAGGGGCTTTAACCCACTGAGCCACCCAGGTGCCCCCCTTTGCTGTTATTTTAATGGGATGGATTTCTGGAGAGAGAGAGGATGTAAATGGGTATGCTTCATCAGCTCTCCTGAACCAGAATGTTCTGATTACTGATTTTGATAATAGGAAGTTCATTGAGAGTAAACTGCTTTGGATGAGGTTTGGAAGGTTTTATGGTAGAAGTCATTCTAAAGAAGAGAACGAAAGAACTATACACACGAGGGGCACCTGGGTGGCTCAATCATTAAGTGTCTGCCTTCAGCTCAGGTCATGGTCCCAGGGTACTGGGATGGAGCCTCGAATCGGGCTCCCTGCTCAGGGGGAAGCCTGCTTCTCCCTCTCCCACTCCCCCTGCTTGTGCTCCCTCTCTTGCCGTGTCTCTCTCTGTCAAATAAATAAAATCTTAAAAAAAGAAATGAAGAACTACACACGTGCATTATGGTGTAAAACCTTGTGCAAAAACCTTGACAGACTGCATGAAATAGATATTTTAGAAAATGTTACCAAATTTGACCCCAGAAGAAAGAAATTCAGGAGACTAATAATAAAGGGAATCAAAGTTATCAAAGGACTGCTTCATAAAAACTGTTGGACCTAGATGTTTTTGTAGGTATGTTACCTCAAATAGCCAAGGAATAGATAACTCTGTTCCAGAGCATGGATAGAGAAGGAAAGTTTGTAGTTCTTTTAAGGAAGCCAGTGAAATGTTGATTCTAGAGCTTCATGAACACCACAAAATAGGAAACTATGGAAGAATCTTACAGGTATCAATGTAAAAATCTTAAATTCAGTACTAGAAAATAGAATTCAACAGTATGTTAAAATAATATTCTGTAATCCAACGGTTTTCTTTTCTTTCTTTTTTTTTTAAGATTTTGTTTATTTATTTGAGAGAGAGATGGTGACAGACATAGTAAGAGAGAGCATGAGTGGGGAGGAGAGGGAGAAGCAGGCTCCCCACTGAGCAGGGAGCACGATGGGGGGCTCGATCCCGGGACCCTGGGATCATGACCTGAGCGGAAGGCAGATGCTTGATAGACTGAGCCATCCAGGAGTCCCCCTTCCAGGGGTTTGATTTCTGAAATAAATGCATATATAGCTCAATACTAGAACATCTATTAACATGTTTTAATAGATGAGAGAAAAACCATATGGGTCATCATTTGGAATGCCAGAAAAGCGTTTGACCAAATTAATATCCATTCCTGATAAATGTTCTCCATTTAATTAAAATTGATGAATTCCTATTTGACATGATTAAGGAAAAACTTATTTCAAACCAAAATCAGTATCATACTTAGTAGTGTTATGGTAAAAGTATTCTCATTGATGTTAGAAACAGGAAAAGGATGCCCAACATTTAGTACTTAATATTATAGTAGAGGTATAAGGGAGCCTGGATGGCTCAGTCGGTTAAGCTTCTGCCTCTGGCTCAGGTCATGATCCACAGAGAGCCTGCTTCTCCCTCTCCTTCTGCCTGCTGCTCCCTCTGCTTGTGTTCTTTCTCTGTCAAATAAATAAATAAATTGTTGTAGGTGTATAAACCAATATCATTAGGCAAGAAAATGATATAAGAGGTTAATACTGGGTAAGAGGAAGGAAACTATTTTTATGCAGCAGGGGAAAATAGATTCATGACACTTAACAATCAACCATCTTACTGTTCTCATTATTAGAAAGAAGGAGACTTTGGTAAAATGGCAGTTTACAAAAGCACCGGTACCAGTAGCTTTCCTATATATACAAAATAACTTTTTTGGAAACTATAATGAAAAATATAAAAACAAAAAGATAAAATAGAAAAATAAATAGAGAGGGTCTACTAAGAGATATTTTAAAAAAGAATAACTGGAAATATATATTGGGCCTTTAGGTAGGAGAGCTTAATATTGTAAACTTAAATTTTTCCCTAAATTAAGTATTTAATGCAATTTAAAACATTATCGGTTTTTGAAAATTTGACAACATTGCTCTGGAGCTCATTTGTTTTTAAAAATTTTTTTTTTTAATTTGATGGAGAGAGAGAGTGCACAAGTAGCAGAGCTGCAGGCAGGAGGAGAGGGAGAAGCAGGCTCCCCGCCGAGCGGGGAACCCAATGCAGGGCTCAATCCCAAGACCCCAGGATCACCACCCAAGCAGAGCTGAAGGCAGACGTTTAACTGACTGAGCCATCCAATGCCCCTGGAGCTCATTTGGAAAGCATAAAATCTGAAAAAGGAGAATGAAGACTAGCCTTTCCAAGTATTAAAACATACGAAATTACTGAAAAAAAAAAAAAAAAAAAGCCTCTACAACATGTTATGAAATTATAATAATGCAAGTTACATCTGAGGAAGTACAAATAGATCAGCAAAACTGAACAGTTTATATACAGAAATTTAGTTTATTATAAAATTGGCATTTCAGATAATTGGAGAAAAAGGCAAGATTTACTAAGTGTTGGTACAACTGGCTAAGCATTTAATAGGTGAAACAGAAATAACGCCTAATGCTTAACAATTATTATGCATCAGTGTTATTATCATAAGCCCTTAACATTAATTAACACATTTAACCCTCCTAACATCCTTGTGAGACAGATCATATTATGGCCCCCCATTTTATAGTTTAGGAGATCGATGCATACAGTAACACAGCAATTAAGTGGCAGAAGGTAGGATTTGAATCTAGGCAGACTGATTCCATGATCTGTTCTCTCTTTTTTTTAAAGATTGTATTTATTTATTTGAGAGAAAAAGAGAGAGAGAGAATACACAAGCAGGTGGAGGGGCAGATCCCCAGGACCCTGGGATCATGCATGACCTGAGCCGAAGGCAGAAGCTTAACAGACTGAGCCACCCAGGTGCCTCCCATGATCTGTTCTCTTAATCACTATGCTATTATTGCCTCTCTAAACATATATGTAATGTAAGTAAGGAGAGCTCCTTACTTCAGTTATAAAGATAAATGACAAGGGGAAAGAAAATGTATAAGTGGAAAGACTCATTTACAAAATTTACAGTGTCCTCATACCAAATATTAAGAAAATGATCAACAATTCCCTAAAAATTGGGCAAAAGATAGGAGTAGGCAGATTTACTAGAAAAATGTCAAACATCTCAAAAAACTTATTTCCAGGGTGCCTGGGTGGCTTGGTGGGTTAAGACTCTGCCTTCGGCCCAGGTCATGATCTCAGGGTCCTTGGATCAAGCCCCACATCAGGCTCTCTGCTCAGCGGGGAGCCTGCTTCCCTCTCTCTCTCTGCCTGCCTCTCTGCCTACTTGTGATCTCTCTCTCAGTCAAATAAATAAATAAAATCTTGGAAAAAAAACTTGTTTTCACTTAAAATTAGAGATATAAATCATGCAGTTTGAGATCATGCTTTACCTGCTGAATTAGGCAGACATTTAATTTAAAAAGATTGATGGTACTTGGTACTGGTTAAGGCACAGGGAAGTGGATATTAATGGTTGCAGTCTTTTTGGGAGATGTCAGGGTTTTTTCAGTCTGGTAGATGTTAGGGTTCATGAGAGAAGCAGAACTACTTAGGAAAAAAAAATAGACAGACACACACATATATATACATGTGTGTATAAGGCCTAAAAGTACTTAATGTTGTGGGTAAAGAAGGCAATTTTCAGGTATCCTAAAAGGAATCTAGCACAGAGGGTGCAGTTAGCATCATCAGATCCTGCAGAAAATACAAGTAAGATATGGACCGAATACACCAAAATGAAAGGCTTTGGTACAGAGAAAGAAATCATCAACAAAACAAAAAGACAGCCTACTGAATGGGAGTAGATATTTGCAAATGATACTTATAATAAATAAGAGGTTAATATCTGGGGCACCTGGGTGGCTCAGTAGGTTAAAGCCTTTGCCTTCGGCTCAGGTCATGAACCCAGGGTCCTGGGATCAGGCCCCGCATCGGGCTTTCTGCTCAGCGGGGAGCCTGCTTCCCCCTCTCTCTCTCTGCCTGCCTCTCTGCCTGCTTGTGATCTCTCTCTCTGTCAAATAAATAAATTAGGTCCACTGTGCAGTGGACCTAAAACATTCAGAATGCTGGGGCACCTTGTGGCTCAAGTCGGCTGAGCATTCAACTGTTGATTTATTTTGGCTCAGGTCGATCTCAGGGTGGTGAGATCAAGCCCAGACTGCTCCACATTTAGCATGGAGTCTGCTTGTCCCTCTTTCTCTGGCGCCTCTCCCCCAACACACACTTACGTTCACACTCTCTCCCTAAAATAAATAAATAAAATCTTAAATTTTTTTTTTTTTCTTCAGAAAACCACATTGTAAATTGATGTGCTGTCATCCAGGCTTTGTTGTTATATTTACATAGTGCAGGCAGACTAGCTTTAGCATAATTCTTAAGGGCCCTGGCATTTTTGAAATGCAAGAGTCAGCCTGTCCTTTGAAGCTTTGAGGCCAGGTGTTGATTTCTTCTTTCCAGCTATGAAAGTCCTGGGTGGCATATTCTTCCAACTTAAGGCTCTTTCATCTGCATTTAAAATCTGTTGTTTAGGGTAGCCACCTTCATCAGTATCTTATCTAGATCTTCTGGAGAACTTTATACAGCTTCTACATCAGCACTTGCTGCTTCACTATGTGTTTTTATGAAACAGAAATGGCTTCTTTCTGTAAATCTCATGAACCAGCCTCAGCTAGCTTCACATTTTTCTTCTACAGCTTCCTCCCCTCTCTCAGCCTTCACAGAATTAAAGAGTTTGGGCCTTGCTCTGAATTAGGCTTTGGCTTAAGGGAATGTTGTGGCTGGTTTGATTTCTATCTAGACCACTCAAACTCTTCCCATATTAGCAAGGAGGCCGTTTTTCTTTTCTTTTTTCTTTTTTTTAAGATTCTATTTTATTTGTAAGAGTACAGGTGGGAAAAGGGCAGAGGGAGAAGCAGACTCCCTGCTGAGGAGGGAGGCTCTATCCTAGAACTCTGGGATGATGACCTGAGCTGAAGGTTTAACAACTGAGTCACCCAGGCACCCCTGCTGTTTCTCTTTCTTATCACTTATGTGTTCGCTGGAGCACACTTTTAATTTCCTTCAAGAACTTTTCCTTTGCATTCACAACTTGGCTGTTTAGCACAAGAGGCCTAGCTTTCATTCTGCCTTGGCTTTTGATATGCTTTCCTCACTAAGTTCAATCGTTTCTAGCTTTTGATTTAAAGTGAGAGATATGCAAAAAAAAAAAGGATGAGATCTTGCGACAATATGGATGGACCTAGAGGATTTATGCTAAGTAAAAGAAGTCAAACTGAGAAAGGAAAATAGCATATGATTTCACATATATGTGGAATCTAAAAAACAAAACAAACAACAAGAAGCAAAATCAGGCATAAATACAGAGAACAAAGTTATGGTTGCCAGAGAGAAGGATAAAATAGGTAAAGGGGAGTGGGAGATACAGGCTTCCAGTTATAGAAAGAGTAAGTCATGGGTATGAAAGACACAGCATAGGGAATATAGTTAATGATATTATAATAGCCTTGAATAGTGATAGATGGTAGCTACATTTGTGGTGAGCATAGCATAACTTATAGAGATCTTGAATCACCGTGTTGTATTTCTGAAACTAATGTAACATTGGGTGCCAACTATACTCAAATAAAAAAGATTTAAAAGAGGGTGCTTCAGTGGCTCACTTGGTTAAGCAACTGCCTTCGGCTCCAGTCATGGTCCTGGAGTCCCAGGATGGAGTCCCACATCGGGCTTCCAGCTCCATGGGGAGTCTGCTTCTCCCTCTCACCTTCTTAGCTCTCATGCTCTCTCTCACTCTCTCTCTCTCTCAAATAAATAAATAAAATATTTTAAAAAAAATTAAAAAGAGAAAGGAGACCTAATGAGATGGCACCCTATTGAGTCCAGCTAATTCAATAAATGGGTTATACTGAAAAAATAAAGTGAAAGGTGTGTGACTCTTCCTTTCACTTGAACATTTAGAGACCATTGTAGGATTACTAATTGACCTAATTTCAATACTGTTGCATTTCAGGGACTCGGGAGGCCAAGGAAAGGGCAAGAGATGGGGAAATGGCTGGTCAGTGGAGCAATCAGAACACACACAACATTTATGGATTAGGTCGGCCCATCTTGCATGGGCTCGGTTCGTGCTGCCTCAGAACAGTTGCAGTTAGTAACATCAGAAACTGCTGATTGCAGATCACTACAACAAATATAATAATAGTGAAAAAATTTGAAATATTGTTAGATTACCAAAATGTGGTACAGAGACAAAGTGAGCAAATGCTGTTGGGAAAATGGTGCCAATAGACTTGCTCAATGCATGGTTGTCACAGATCTTCAATTTGTAAAAATCAAAAGTGTCTGGAAAGTGCAGTAAAGTGAAGTGCAACAAAGCGAGTTATGCCCGTGCTTTATAGAGAAAAAGGAAGAAGTAGGGAGGGGCTGTTTTGAACAAAAGTCCATTGGAGGAGGGTGAGTTCTGGGAGGTGATGGTTTCTCACTGGCCGGGCTGGGAGGTTATCTTGTATCTTATCCACCGCTGCGGTAGTAGAGTAGGCTTCTTCCTGTTGGGAAGTTGATAGGGCTTGAAAGCACCCCCTTTAAGGCCTTCCAACTCCATATATGAGGTTTCCTTTATTCATGTTCACACTTAGCAAGGACATTTGAGATGGCGTTTTTGACCTACCCAGCATCATTTCCTCATCTAAAAATCTGTAATTACAATTGCAAAGACTCTTTTTTCCAAATAAGGTTACATTCATTGGTTCTGGGGATTAAGGTGTCGATCTATCTTTTATCAGAAATCTATTTTCTGTGTATATATATGTTGGGCAAGGGGATTCTCTCTCTCTTTCCCTTTTCTTTTCTTTTTCTAACTGTATTTATTTATTTTAAAAGATTTTATTTATTTATTTGACAGACAGATCACAAGTAGGCAGAGAGGCAGGCAGAGAGAGAGGGGGAAGTAGACTCCCTGCCTATCAGAGAGCCCAATGTGGGGCTTGATCCCAGAACTCTGGGATCACGATCTGAGCCGAAGGCAGAGGCTTTAACCCACTGAGCCACCCAGGCGCCCCATCTTTTTCTAACTTTAAACATTCATCTGTTAAGGGAGAGGAACGTGAGGCTCCTAATTTCTAAATAAGTAGCACCTGTGCTGTGATCCCTAGTTATGGATGTGATTTAAAAATTTGATTTACAGTATTTCATTCCTTGCTTTTACTTGAAGGGAACTTTTCAGTTAACACAGACTTCAAAATGATATTCTTCAGATCAGTTAACAAAACCTTGCAAAGATAAGTTGTGACTTAGGTATCTGTGGCTAGAAATGGGAAAAGTGAAGATTTGAATTTTTCGTGTCTCTAAATATATCAAGGTTTCTTAGTGAGCTAGTTTTCAGTAAATATATAGAGGAATCAAGAGCCTAGAAATTGTGCTTGATTGAATACGTGTTTATTGAATACCCAGAATGTGCCGTCAGATACTAAAAAGAAGAAAGTGGTCTCTGCCACTATGGAATTTAGGATGAATATTCCATAGGAATCTTAGGACCAACCAAAAGAAAATTAGTAGCTGTTTTCTTTGTGGGCAGATTTTGCTCAGAGACAGAGACTGTCTTTGCCAATAATTTATTTAACACAAATTATTTAACAATTTATTTAACATTACAGGAATTATAATTTATAATATTAATATTTTATAAGCCAGTAGCATGGGATAATGTCTTGTAATAAGCCAATAAAGAAACAACATACTGCAAACTAATGATAAATTAATTACCCTACTGCTCTAGGCAAAGGGGAGATGAAAGAAATAAAGTCCACATTTAGTTGAAGTGTACCTTTCTACAAGCTGGCCTTGGTGAGAGTCAGTCATTCCAATTAAAAGCTGGTTATCAGTTGCTGCCTTAGGTCCATTGCTGCCGGTGCATGTAGCTAGCAGACAGTAATAGTGGTGTTGCAGGCAAGGTGGGTTGCTTTGAAGGGTGTTACTCCAGGAACCACTGCCTGTGAGGAGAAGCCTCACCAAGGCCTGAACAGATGTGCCGTCTACTCCTGAGACTGCTACATGGTTTATTGCCCTGCTGACCACAGGTAGTATGGCCATAGCATGAGCAAGCTTCTGAAGATCTTAAGAGGGATGGGACGCCTGGGTGGCTCAGTGGGTTAAAGCCTCTGCCTTCGGCTCAGATCATGATCCCAGGTTCCTGGGATCGAGCCCTGCATCTGGCTCTCTGCTCAGCAGGGAGCCTGCTTCCTCCTCTCTCTCTGCCTGCCTCTCTGCCTGCTTGTGATCTCTGTCAAATAAATAAAAATCTTAAAAAACAAAAAATGATCTTAAGAGGGCTATGTAGATCTGCAAAGAATAGCCTTGCTCAGACTGAACACCATCGAGTTGGTCAAACCTTGTGGGTTTTTAAAGTTTAAAAGTCCATCACTTGCTGGACACCATTGCTCTTACCATGGTATCCGTGATGTAAAGGTCCTCTCCATTGCAGGTGCGAAAGAAAACCCTAATGCCCAACTTCAAAACAAGCTATTCAAAATAAGTTCATACCACAACTTTGTCCAAAACAAGCTTTGAAAACATGGATTTGAAATTATAACAAGTCGGTACATAACAATGGTATTACCAGAATTGTTAACTGCCAGACTTATAGACCATAGTCGAGGTCAGAAGAGTTTTGAAGAATTCTTAATTATTAACAATAGAGAGAGAAATCTTTCATTAACAACGTTGAGGTTTTAGTAAGTTAGGAAGTATTTTAATTTTCTAAAATCATAATGCTTATCTCTGAATAGAAATAGTAGAATTTATTTTCATATACCTTGTAATTAAAATTACTTGTTTCGTTAATAGTAAATCAGCCTGTACATTGTAAATTAAAGACTTATGGCTGTAAAGAGAAGTTAAATTGTTATTTTTGCTAGACTGCCCAGGAAGTTAAAAAGCAGCATAAAAAAAGAATCTTGTTTTAGGATTTGGGGGAGGTCCTTAAGATGCCAGTTAACATATCGATAAAGTTTTGAATTTGTAAATTTAAAACATTTTAAAATTATGCTATTATACCATGAAGTCAGAGTAATGTAACAGAATAGAGATTTAATGTAGGAAAAGGAATAAATAGCCTATGTTAATATTAGGAATGTGGTTTTAAAAAAGGGAGTCAGATACTCAATTCTACATCAAAGGAGAAAAGCTTCAGACCGGGGAGTTCATAGTCTTGGGTCCTACTACTGGTTCTGCTACTTAAGAGTCTTTGTGAGGCAGTGCCTTCCTCTCTTTGATTTTAGTTTACTCAGCTCTGAAATCGATTATCTCTAAAATCTATATGCCTTGTAGCATTTTATGTTATGTATTTTCTTGCATTCATGGAATGAGCATTTTCTCTCCAGTAGGGCAAAATCAAATGTGAAACGTCATCTGGTATCAAATTCTTTAACTAGTGAAAGTAAAGTGCTTTTGTACAGAACAGTAAAATGAGCCAGTTCTGTGCTTGCGTGCAGCGTCTAACTTCATTCTTATGAAAGAGATAATGGAACAAAAATTTAATGAATCTTTCCGCCTGTAGTGCTGTCTTGAACTTCTTTAAGATTTGGGGTAAGGGAAGATCAGTGCAATTTAAATTGCTTTTTCCTCAGGGTTTAAATTTTTTTTCCTGGGGAAAAAGAGTGAAGCAAGAATGGAGGAGTTGTGTCCAATTTTAGCTTAATGTCTTGAGGAACACTTTTTTTTTTTTTTTAATATTTTATTTATTCATTTGACAGAGAGAGACCATAAGTAGGCAGAGCAACAGACAGAGAGGCGGGGGGGAGGGGGGAGCAGGCTCCCCGCCAAGCAGAAAGCCCAATGTGGGGCTCGTTCCCAGGACCCTGGGATCATGACCCGAGCCGAAGAGAGCCCTAACCCACTGAGCCACCCGGGCGCCCCTTGAGGAACACTTTTTAAGGAGCATTTATAAACTAATGTGCATAAACATTTTACTGTCCGAACCTTAAGACATTGTCCCCTGGGATCTGCTTTTGACTCTTAACAAATTATATTTAGGCTGTTAGCATTATTCCATAATTAATTTAAAATCTTTTCTTTCACGTTATATTCTTTTTAATTTAATTTAATTTTTTAGTGTTCCAAGATTCATTGTTGATGCACCCCACCCAGTGCTCCATGTAGTTCATGCCGTCCTTAATACCCACCACCAGGCTCACCCATCCTCCCATCCCCCCTCCCTTCCAACTGTCAGCCTGTTTCTGAGAGTCCACAGTCTCTCATGGTCTTTCACTTTTTATTTATTATTGATTTATTTTTTTAAAAGATTTTATTTATCTATTTGTCAGAGCAGGAGAGCGCACACAAGCAGGGGGAGCAGCAGGCCGAGGGAGAAGCAGGCTCCCTGCTGAGCAGGAAGCCCGATTTGGGACTCTATCACAGGACCCTGGGATTAGGTCCTGAGCGGAAGGCAGATGCCTAGGTGGCTGAACCACCCAGGTGTCCTGTCTTTCACCTTTTAAAGATTTTTTTTTTTTTTTAAATTTTTATTTATTTGACAGAGATCACAAGCAGGCAGAGAGGCAGGCAGAGAGAGAGGGAAGAAGCAGGCTTCCCGCTGAGCAGAGAGCCCAAAGCGGGGCTTGATCCCAGGACCCCGGGACCACGACCCAAGCTGAAGGCAGAGGTTTTAACCCACTGAGCCACCCAGGTGCCCCATGTCTTTCACCTTTTAAATGAGCTTACTGAAAATAGGCTACAGTTTCCATTTTAATATAGGATATTCATTCATAGAATTACAGCATAGGTAAGCCATTCTCCACATGTTGATTATTATCTGATTTTTCATTTCTCTGAACAAACTTACTCTTTTTTGGAATTAGAGTTAGCTTTTTACCCCTTTGTTTAATTTTTGGGAAAAAAATTAGGAAATTAATCGGGCCATGGACAATTTTATGATCTGTTTTATAGTCTAACCGGAGAACAGTCTGAAGATAACATGATTTTACAGCTGTGCCTGAATATTTCTTATCTTATAGCTCAGATAACACTCAGTTTTGTTGTTTAAATTTATTTTTGGTATTTTCTTAGGTATGGAGTAGTATCTTTTTTTTTTTTTTTTAAAGATTTTATTTTATTTTAGTAGTGAGAGGCTTTTTTCCCAAGTGCTGATTTGATCTTGGTGGTTAAACTGTTTGTGTCCTTTGATGGATGTGTATTTAGTTATGGTTTGCTACATAACAGATGATCAGTAATGTTGAATTGGGTGGGTTTATATTGCAGACATTAAGGTTTATCATAATTATTGCAGGTGTTGCTTCTATTATATTCTTCCCTTTTAAATTTTTAAAAAAGATTTTCTTTATTTGAGAGAGAGTAAGTGAGAGAAAGAGCGAGCACGAGAAGGGGCAAAGTAGAGGGAGAGGGGGAAGCAGACTTCCTGCTCTGCAGGGAGCTCAATATGGGGCTTGATCCTAGGACCCTGAGATCCTGACCTGAGCCGAAGGCAGACACTTAACCGACTGAGCCACCCACATGCCCCATGTTACATTCTTTAAATCTTAGATTTGTTATTCCTTATTGCAGAAAGTATATTTTATATAATCACACCTGTTGATTTATTTATGCTTTCTTCTTTTGCACAGTTTTTATCTCTTTTCCACAGATAAGATAAATATGTTTAATCTGCTTTCTCCAAAATTTCTTGAATGTTTTTTGTTTATTTAGAATTAGTCATTTTTTTTCTACATTGATACTGTTTTTCTGGCAGTATACATACATATATATATATATATATATATATTTAAAGATTTTATTTATTTATTTGACAGACAGAGATCACAAGTAGGCAGAGAGGCAAGCAGAGAGAGAGAAGAGGAAGCAGGCTCCCTGCGGAGCAGAGAGCCCAGTGCGGGGCTCAATCCCAGGACCCTGGGGTCATGACCTGAGCCGAAGGCAGAGGCTTTAACCCACTACACCACCCAGGCACCCCATATATATGTATATGTATATGTATATGTATATGTATATGTATATGTATATATATACACACAACCGCAAGACCAAGAGTTGCATGCTGTACCAACTAAGCCAGCCAGGTGCCCTCTGGCAGTATTTTTTAAATTCTGACTTCTCTACTTATAAGCACTTTTGTTTGTTTGCTCTTGTTTCAAGTTTTTATTTAAATTCTAGCTTATAAGCTCTATTTAGATTTGATCATTGCTTTGGTATTTCTTGTTTCACGGGTCTTTTTTTTTTTTTTTTTTTTAAGATTTTATTTATCTACTTGACAGAGCTCACAAGTAGGTGGAGAGGCAGGCAGAGAGAGAGAGGAGGAAGCAGACTGCCTGCTGAGCAGGGAGCCTGATGTAGGGCTCGATCCCAGGACCCTGAGACCAAGACCTGAGCCGAAGGCAGAGGCTTAACCCACTGAGCCACCCAGGTGCCCCTCATGGGTCTTTTTATATCTTTTTATTATGGTAAATATATATAACAGAATTAACTATTTTAACCACTTTAAATATACCATTCAGTGGTATTAAGTACATTCACAGTGTTGTGCAACCATCACCATCATCCTCCAGCCTCTTTATGTGGTATATTTCTGCCTTAACCTGAAACATTATTGCTATTACTCTCAGGCAAATTGTTTAAATCTCTGAGCCCTAGTTGCCTTGTCCATAATATGAAGATAATACTTGTGTCTTAGGATCGTTGTGGAGATAAAACTTAGGTAAGACCAAAAAAAAAAAAAAAAAACCCAAAACAAAAACAACTAGGTAAGACAATAAATGTAAAAATATTTGCTGTATTATATATGCTTGGTAAATGATTGCTCTTATCCATCCCACTGTAATTGGTTTTAAAGGCTGTTGTAGGGTAAATCTTCCTTAGTTCCCTCAATAATTCTCCACTCCTCCAAGATACTCATTGTTATTTTTGCCTAATTTTCATAAGACATATGTAGGTATAGAATAAACCTTTGTTCTCTTCTTGTTTGAAACTAATATGTATGTTCTATGGATTATGAAGGCCAAATTACTACATGCCCCCTGACACTACTAATAAGCAATGTTCTGCAAGAGACCATAGAAATGTTTTCTTATATTTTGAAATCATTTTTCCTGATTCCTTTTATGATTTTGCCTTATAAGGCCTCTTAGTTTATAAATTAGAGTTTAAGAGGTATCTTTAGGTTTTATGTTTGGTACTTTGGGTATTAGGGTGCTAGTTTCTGAATTCATTTAAGGATCTTCTTTAGAATAGATCTGTTATTGTTGAATAACAATACTTGAAGCAGTTTTCTTAAAGCCATTAAAAGGTGGTATTTTGCCGGGCGCCTGGGTGGCTCAGTGGGTTAAAGCCTCTGCCTTCGGCTCGGGTCATGATCCCAAGGTCCTGGGATTGAGCCCCACGTCCGGCTCTCTGCTCAGCAGGGAGCCTGCTTCCTCCTCTCTCTCTGCCTGCCTCTCTGACTACTTGTGATCTCTGTCAAATAAAGAAATAAAATCTTAAAAAAAAAAAAAAAAAGATGGTATTTTGCTGTTTTCATTCTTCAGGCACACACGTAATTGTATTTGAGGATACCATGGTGGACATTTACTAATTATGTACTTTTAAATCCTAAAGTAATCCACGTTAATAATCTTTTTTTTTTTAAAGATTTTATTTACTTATTTGACAGAGATCACAAGTAGACAGAGAGGCAGGCAGAGAAAGAGAAGGGGAAGCAGGCTCCCCACTGAGCAGAGAGCCCGATGTGGGGCTTGATTCCAGGACCCCGGGACCACGACCGGAGCTGAAGGCAGAGGCTTTAGCCCACTGAGCCACCTTGGTGCTCCAATCCACGTTAATAATTTTAAGTGATGATATGCCACTTTTTTGATACTTCTTTTTAGATTACTTTTATTTATAACTTTTATTGCTGAGATATATTTAATTTTGGGAAGGATGCTATTCATTTTCCCCAGGGAAATTTCTTTAGCCTTTTATTTAGTGTGTTCTAAAATATATATATATATATATATATATATATATATATATGGCCTTGGAAGAAATGTTAAGTAGACTTCTAAAATACAGTGTGGTCAGTGATTAAATTTATGAGCTACCTGTTTTCTCTTTAGAATTATATGAAAGATATTCAGTTAATCTGTGCACACTTAGCCACATGAAAGTTTCCCTTCTAGGACCTACAGTCAGAATGTTGTGCTCTATTTAGACACTTCTCTTGATGTTATAATTAGGAGTAGTGTATACTTTATTTTCTTTGAAAGCAATTTGATCTTTGTTCTTTATGTGTGTGTTGTAGAATATCTATCTATCTATCTATCTAATCTATCTATCTATCTTTTCCCCTTTTCTATACTTGAGAGCTGTAATAACATTGCAGTAACCTAGGTTTTTGCTTGCAGCCATTTACAGTTAAAGGGTGAATAGTATGTTCAACTTGGTACAAAACAGAAATTATCAGGTAGGAATCTAATTAGAATTTTGAAGTAAGATATTTACTAATTATTTCCCTTCTAACATTTCAGGATTAAAAAGAGAAATTATAGCTGACATATTATAAAAGTATCCTGCTTTATTTATGAACATGTGAAATCACAGTATTTAAATTTGTGACCTTTTTGAATCCAAACAGAATTCCTTATTTTTTCATTGTCAGCATTTGCAGATAGGGAAAGTCTTCAGAAATAATACCATTTCTGTTCTCGGTTGTAGATTTTCCTAGATTTCTGTCCATAAAGGCATATAGATACTGACAAACTCTCATGATTAGAAAGGTGTATTTAGAAATCAACAGTAAGAGGGACGCCTGGGTGGCTCAGTTAAGCGGCTGCTTTCAGCTCAGGTCATGATCCCAGTGTCCTGGGATCGAGTCCCACATCAGGCTCCTTGCTCGGCAGGGAGCCTGCTTCTCCCTCTGCCTCTGCCTGCCACTCTGCCTCTGCCTGCCACTCTGCCTGCCTGTGTGCTCACTCTCTCTGACAAATAAATAAAAATAAAATCTTAAAAAAAAAAAAAAGAAATCACAGTAAGAATTGAAACTAGAAAATTGTGAGAAAACATTACTATCCAAATACTTAAAAGCACTTAAAAGATTAACTCACAGCGTGTTTTGTAATTTCACTGGCTGTTTGACTAAGTTATAAGTAACTGAATTCATTTAAGTTGCACTTAAAGAATCCACTTTATATAATGAACTGTATTCATTAAGTGCACTTAAGTTGCACTTAAGAATTCACTTTTCACTTCTATGTCAAGTCATTATATTTTTGGGTATTTTAGAAGATGAATTTCATTTAGTGTAGAATAATGTCAGGTTACATTAATGGTTTACAAAAACCCACTTAGATTATTAAACTCTAGAACTAGTATATGAAAAAGAGAATACTAAGATTTGTATAGTAATTCTGTACTTTTTAAATTATCAAAGACTGGAGCACTGTTTGTGTTATACAGCACTTTCATCTGGTTGCTAGTAAATGTGACTTGATTATAAGCATGTGCACTTACAGAAAATGGTATGAGATCTTAATATTAAAGTTTTAGCACATTGAGAAGTTCTAGGAATGTGACAAATACTTGAATTCTTGTATTTAGTAAGTCCTTATATTTCAGATTAGTCAAATTATAAATTATTGGAAAAATTTAAATTTGTAAATTTAAATTATTTGCAAATAAATTATTTTTAAATTATTTGTAAGTTTGCAATTTTAGGCATTTTACTTGTTGCCAAGAGAATCCCAGAAGATGCTGTAATAAATCATGTGCTTTCCTTGTAAGATTGCTTTTTTTTTTTAAAGATTTTATTTATTTATTTGACAGACAGAGATCACAAGTAGGCAGAGAGGCAAGCAGAGAGAAAGAGGAGAATGCAGGCTCCTCTTGGAGCAGAGAGCCCAATGTGGGGCCTGATCCCAGGACCCTGAGATCATGACCTGAGCCGAAGGCAAAGGCTTAACCCACTGAGCCACCCAGGCGCCCCTAAAATTGCTTTTGTTTGTTTTATTTATTTATTTTTTAAAAGATTTTATTTATTGGGGCGCCTGGGTGGCTCAGTGGGTTAAGCTTCTGCCTTCGGCTCAGGTCATGATCCCAGGGTCCTGGGATTGAGCCCTACATTGGGCTCTCTGCTCAGCGGGGAACCTGCTTCCCTTCCTCTCTCTCTGCCTGCCTCTCTGCCTATTTGTGATCTCTGTCTGTCAAATAAATAAATAAAATCTTTAAAAACAAAAAACAAACAAAAAAAGATTTTATTTATTTATTTATTCATTCATTTATTTATTTATTTGACACACAGAGAGAGAGAGAGCGCACAAGTAGGCAGAGTCAGTAGACAGGGAAAGGGAGAAGCAGGCTCAGGGAGCCCAACGTGGGACTTGATCCTAGGACTCTGGGATCATGACCCAAGCCAAAGCCAGATGCTTAACCAAATGAGCCACCCAGGCACCCCTGCTTTCGTTTGTTTTAAATGATCAAAATTGTTGGTGATCATTGATCAGTTACTTGATTTTTAAAATTTTTTCCTAACTATAGAAATTATGACCATTTTATTCGCCTAAATTGAAAAGCTGAGAAAATAAAAGTAATTTTTAAGATGGAAACAATAGTGCTTATTTTCAAACAAGAAATAGGAGAGGCAGAAAGAATGTCTTCCAATTTTTCCCTTAAAGTTTTCTTGCAACTTACCATACAATTTGTCTTAAGAAAAATGGAAAATTCCTTCCTTTTCATTATAAAATCACTGTTATTTTGCCGTATTTTTAGAAAACAAAATTCAAGATTTTAACATTTGATTTTGTATGACTTGAGAATTTATTTCCCCACAATTAAGAGTAGTATTTTTTACCTTGTAAAACCTATGATCCCTTTTGACCAATAAAAAAAGTTCTCCTTTAACGTTTATATTTTTTAAATCAGTTAGTTCCTGTGTTTAAAATTAAAACATATGTTATTGAGTATCCTTTTTTAAAACAAAATTTCTTACCTTCTTCTTGCCCAGAGGTAGATTTTATAACCCTTCCCCCATGAGAAGGAATATCCCTTCCCTCTCCCGTGCTGAGAATCTACTAATTAGAGATTACAGTGATTACGTATGGCTTTCAATTAAGTAAAACATAGAATACTATAACTTTTTGTTTAGGTGAGAGATGATCACACAAAAATCCAACAAATGAGTTATTAAAGGTATCACACTTCCCTCATGATTTGGCCCTATTTTGCTCCTTTGGGGATGAAATTATATATGTACATTAGTACATTTAGACAGTATTAAAAGCCCATAAAATAAAGACATTTCGATTTAAATCTAAGATAGGTAGAAGCTGATAAAACATAAAAATGTTTCATCTTTCACAGTTGTGAATCCGTTTCACGTCACATTGATTATGCTCTTCTGAGGAGAGCAAAACAAATTCAGGCAAGATAGCTCCTGTGGGCTTTAGTTACTGCGCCCTGTAATTCTGCAGCACCAGTTACCTGCGTCATGTAGTTGGAGAACTTGGCTTTTGGGGCTCTGTGTGAGCTACACGTGAGTATTGATCACCAAGCGCTTCTGACCTTTAAACCTTTTTTCTTTTGACATCTAAGTCAGGGAAGGGAGTAAAAGCCACGGTAGAGTTGGGCCGTTCTGCCTCTAATCACGTGTGTGTTCCCTCTTTTTCTCATTCTGGAGTGTGGCTGTAAAATAAAGTGTGTTGTATTGCATCTCTATAGAGCAAAAGAAGGCAGGGGTGATATTGGCACAACTGAAGGTTTTCATTTCCCTTTTCATGTTTTTTTTTAAATTTTTTATAGACTTTTTTTTTTTTAAAGATTTTATTTATTTATTTGACAGCGAGATCACAAGTAGGCAGAGAGGCAGGCAGAGAGAGAGGGGGAAGCAGGCTTCCCGCTGAGCAGAGAGCCCGATGTGGGGCTCGATCCCAGGACCCTGGGATCATGACCTGAGCTGAAGGCAGAGGCTTAATCCACTGAGCCACCCAGGCGCCCCCTTTTTAAAAAATTTTTATTTATTTATTTGACAGAGAGCAT
This sequence comes from Meles meles, assembly GCF_922984935.1. Lineage (NCBI taxonomy): Eukaryota > Metazoa > Chordata > Mammalia > Carnivora > Mustelidae > Meles > Meles meles. The sequence goes on from NC_060066.1 coordinate 196,260,457, forward strand.
GTTTGTTTTTTTTTTCTTTAAATCTCGGTTCGTTACTTCAGCAATAAGGTTCTATACTTGATTTCGTTTTTATATGTTTAGTTACAGTGGTTAGTAGAAGTAAAACAGGTGTGACCTTCATTAAAAGCATAAACGGTCACATCTGTTTTGGAGAAGTGTCATTTTCATTTGTGTTGAATAGATACGGAGTTTTTGTTTTTATAATGTGTTTAGTTTAATGATATCTACCTATTTCTTGCCAGTAGGCCACAGTAGGAAGTTCATACCAGTAAATGTGGGGCTTTGAGTCCTCTATTTTTCTTTTTTAGTTTGAAAAATCAGGACAGGAAGAGCGGGGTCTGAGAAGGTAGAGTTTGCTTAAAAATTGACTTAGATAGTGGGGCTCCTGGGTGGCTCAGTCGTTAAAGTATCTGCCTTTGACTCTGGTCGTGATCTCAGGGTCCTGGGATCGAGCCCTGCCTCAGTCTCAGCAGGGATTCTGCTGCTCCTTCTCCCTCTGCTCCTCCCCACTGTGTGCACACACTCTCTTTTTCTCTCTCTTAAATGAAAAAAATATTGACTAGGTAATATATTTGTGGAGCTTATTATTTCAGAATAAAATTGGGTCTTAGTTTTACATAACTTTTCCTTAGTTCTAAAATTCAGGGTTTTGCTTTACTTAATTATTGGAATTACTAAAATAAATCCAGAAGAATTTTCTTTAAAATTAATTGCATATATACAGATAGTTGGTTGTGAAAGTATTTAATTGATATTCCAGTTTGTCCCATTTAAAGTGATTCAGTGTGTCTGTGTTAACAGTTATGTAAATGTTCCACATTCAAGCAGGTTAGATGTTATCATAACTTACTGACTTCCTAGGCTAGTTTTTATCATTTTTTAATGTAACAATAATCCTAAAATCATGTTTTAGTTATCTGCACATGGCTGTCATTATAAGATGTTTAGTGCATTAGGCACTATAGTAACCAGGTTTTAAGTACAGCAGAAGGGGTTCCACGTGTTGGGTTTTGCTAGGCAGTATAAAGGTCATTGTGTGCACCTATCTTGACTTGGTGCAGCATGTCAATTTTGAAAAGCCACGTGCAGGTTTGAGATTTTGAGATTGGGACTCACGTAGAAAGCTTAGAGTAACAAAAAATTTAAAAAAATTATTCTCTGATGGCCTCAATGATAATGCTTTAAGAGTTCATAAAGCTTTGAACCCCCCTTTTTTAAACAGACAGTGAAGACTGCTGACAGACACTCGCAATCCAGCCACATAAACGTTAGGAAGGAATACTGGTCCTCATGGAAGAAGAGCAAGACTTACCAGAACAACCAGTAAGTGTCTCCCTTAACAGTTTAAAGTTCTTTTTTTTTTTTTTTTTAATTTTTATTTATTTGACAGACAGAGATCACAAGTAGGCAGAGAGGCAGGCGAGGGGGTTGGGGGAAGCAGCATGCCTGCTAAGCAGAGAGCCCGATGCAGGACTGATCCCAGGACCCTGGGATCATGACCTGAACGGAAGGCAGAGGCTTTAAGCCACTGAGCCACCCAGGCGCCCCAATTTAAAGTTCTTTATAGAAAAGCTAATTGTAAAAGATTTTAAATATTACTCAGTTATACTAGAGATTCCAAATTAGAATAAAAATAAGGAGAAGACTTCCTAATACTTCCCTTCTAAGAAAACAGTGTTCTTAAATTCAGTTTTGTTAGCTTAATTCTAGAGAGTCTGCTTAGAAAATACAGTATTAACAAAGTACATATTGTATTTGGAAATGTCATTAAAATAGAAAAAACACCAATGGCTATTCTTAAAGTTTTTAGAAAATAAAAAAGGACACCTGTTTACCAGTAAAACAGTATATATACCATTTCTGCCTGAAAACTTAGTTTTATCTTTACCTAAATTTCTCTGATTGACTTAATTTAAAAAAAAATAATTGAAGAAAAGTATAATTTGACCACTACCGAATTGTTAAAAACAGATAAGATCCTAGAGTCTAGGTTAGAGTCTTAATTTCTTTTAAATATTTAATATAAATAAATAAAAATTCTAAATGTCCCCAGGTGATACAGATTTATTGCCTTTGCCATGGCCTTTTGTTTGTTTTGCTCTTTCTGTATGTTGACTCTTAGCATTTAAAAAAGGAAAGCAGGGGCACCTGGCTGGCTCAGTCAGCAGAGCATCCAAGTCTTGATCTCTGGTTTATGAGTTCAAGCCCCACCATGGGCGTGGTGCCTACTTAAAAAATAAATAAAATATAATAGGAAAACAATAGTAATCATTCTTTCAAGATACTTTTTTTCTTTTTAAGATTTTATTTATTTATTTGACAGAGATACAGCAAGAAAGGGAACACAAGCCAGGGGAAAGGGAGAGGGAGAAGCAGGCCTCCACTGAGCAGCGAACCCAATGTAGGGCTCAATCCCAGGACCCTGGGATCATGACCTGAGCTGAAGGCAGACGCTCAATGACTGAGACACCCAGGCACCCCTCAAGATACTTTTATATTAAAGAATCTTTTCCTTTTGTGTTGTTTCTCTTTCTGAAGTTAGATAAATTCTAAGTCAATTTACTATCCTGAATGAGCCTCTTGTATTTCATAGTAAGAAAGAATGTATAATAATAATATGTTTACATTTATGAAAATCCAACTTGGAAAAAAATTGAGTTTTGAAAGCAGATGATAGGGCATGTTTTTCATGTTCTAGATGTATTTTTTATATCACAGAAGGATGGGCACCGGCTTGCATCAAGTCCTTTAATACATTTTTAATATTTGTTTTTACATTGAGAGTATATGCTAATGATTACTTTGCCATTATTCTTTTAGCCCTCTTTCTTAAGGTATAAAACTAGAAAGAGCGGGACGCCTGGGTGGCTCAGTTGGTTAAGCATCTGCTTTCGGCTCAGGCCACAATCCGGGAATCTTGGGATTGAGTCCCGAATCAGGCTCCCTGCTCAGCAGGAAGTCTGCTTCTCGCTCTGTTTGCTGCTCTTTCTCTCTGTCTCTGACAAATAAATAAAGAAAATCTTTTTTAATAAATAAAACTAGAAAGACATAAGCAATTGGTAAAATGTCCTTGAATCATACGAAGTTTCATCCCTTATCTCTGATGGGGCAACAAGAATCAGGGAAATGGTAGAACTAAAAATCATCCTTAGCAGTGTTCCTAGGATATGCACTATGAGAACACATAGCTGAATTAGAGGTATTAAGTATGCCAAAGAAAATTATGTCATTGAGTTTTTATGTAGCAAGACAGAAGTCTAGTCAGGAGGTCTAGTTTCAAGACTTACGTGCTGACACACTATTGAAATGGGTATTATTAGTTACTCCGTCTTTATTGAAGGTAATGAGAACTGTGAGGCTGACCTGCTGGTGAGTCATCTTTTCTGCTCTGCTTCATTTCCTTGCTGTTCTGTTCAGTTTCTATAACACGATGTGCAAAACCTGACTGTTACTTAAGAAGATGAGAAATTAAAGCATTTTTTTAAAAATTAAAGCATTTTAAAAACAAATTTTCTACTGACTATAAATGGTGATTGTCACAGGGTGTCATTTATTTTGATTTGTGCCTGAGTCTTAATTTATAAAGTTAACTGAGTGATGACATGGGGAGGTCAGTGCCACTGAAAGAAAAGTTTAATGTTACTCATGGTCCTTAGATATGAGAGGCATGGCACACCACCCAGGGTCAGAGGGAGAAGCACCGGTGTCAGTTAGGAGGCAGGAAGGAGCATCGGGAATGCATAGGCCACAGGCTTTATTGGGATTACCACAGGCAAGGCAAGGTAAACAATTTAGGTTTAGTTTGTTTGAATAATTTCTGAGGGCTTTGGGGGCATTGCGGCTGTCAGTAGGTGTCTGGTGTCTGCCTCTGGGTGGGATGATTAGAGCAGAGGAAATACTGACTTGGTGTGTAAGTTGGAAAGGAGATGGATCAGAGTATGGGCCCTGCATCACAAGGGAGATGTACGTAGCTTTGGTCTATAGTTTGTTCCTATGATGAATGGATGCCAAATAGACAAATACAGAATCTAAGAAAACATGAAAATTTTTAAAAAACATGAATATTTATGAACTGTTAAAAATAATTAGAGTAGGAAGAGTAAATATTGTACTTTGAGGAGAAAAGTATTCATAGGCTGTAGTAGAGGTCTAAAATTTGAGTAGAAAAAATGGTTCTATCCCAAGTTGATGATAATAAAACCGAGAGTTTTAACTGTACTGTTACCTGTATACATAGAGAGATGTTACCGGTGGGCATTATTAGCTGGAGTTATGTTACTCTCATTAGCTCGTCTTGTCTCTTTCCTACTGAATTATCCCTTTCTTGTTTCTTTTCTTTCTTTTTTTTTTTTTTAAAGATTTATTTATTTGATAGACAGAGATCACAAGTAGGCAGAGCAGCAGGCAGATGGAGAGGAGGAAGCAGGCTCCCTCCAGGGATCATGATCCAGGGATCATGACCTGAGCCGAAGGCAGAGGCTTTAACAAAGCCCCAGCATACCTCAATTTAAAATATTTTTATTCCTGTGTGTATAAGCAAGGACCCAAGTTATTTCTGAGTCTGTTCCTCCAGACTTGCAGCAGTTTTATCTCATAAACCTAAAACTTTGAGATGTCAGTGCAGAGCCGGCATTGATCATCTGAGAAATCAGAGTCATCCACAGAACATGGATATTCTGAATTCATGCACAGTGTTGCTAGTATTCCCTTGCTCTGTTATGTTAAAAGCATAATTGTTTTGTTTTTTTTTTAAGCAGAGACACAAATAGAACCCTGATTCGCAAACTTGTCAGTGGTTCTTCTTTTTGTGTTCTCTTCAGTCATAACATGCCCTTAAGATTATGTCATTTTTAAAATAACAGGTTTAAGATACAATTCACATATTCTTTTTAAAATGTAATTCACTGGTTTTAGTATAGTCACAGTGTTTTTCAGTCATCACCAGAATCCATTTTAAAACATTTTCATCATTCCCCAAAGAAACTCCATACCCATTAGCAGTCACCCCCCAACTCCTCCATCCCCTGCAGCCCTAGGCAACTACTAATCTAATTTCTGTCTAAAAATTTACTGATTTGTGGACATTTCATGTAAATGGAATCATATAATTTGTGATTCTTTGTGACCGGCTTCCTCCACTTAGCCTAGTCTTTTCACACGGTTCATTTACTTTGCAACATGTCTCAGTACTTCATTCCCTTTTATTGCTAAATAATATTGAATGGATTTTTAAAATTTATCACTCATCATTTAATTTATCATTATTTTATCATTTTATTTATCCATTTATCCATTCATTCATGTTGTTTTTACTTTTTGGGTATTTTGAATAATGCTGTTATGAACGGCGGGGGGGGGATGCCTGGGTGGCTCCGTGGGCTAAAGCCTCTGCCTTCGGCTCAGGTCATGATCCCAGGGTCCTTGGATTGAACCCCACATCCGGCTCTCTGCTCAGCAGGAAGCCTACTTCCCTTTCTCTCTCTCTTCCTGCCTCTCTGCCTATAATCTTTTTTAAAAATGCTGTTATGAACATCTATGGACATATGTTTTCATTTTTCTTGGTTATATAGCTAGGAGTCAAATGGCTGGGTTATATGGTAATTCTATATTTAACCTTTTGAGGAACTACTAAACTGTTTTCCAGGGTAGCCGTACTATTTTACATTCTGTTGATTTCTGGATTATATTGTTTCAACTCATACTTCTGTAATCCAGTGAAATCTGTCTGTATCCTTTTAAGTTAGTTTACCTTCCTGGAGTACCAAGGCAGTGCATGTTTTCTATGTTTGATTTATAGGAGAGCATAATTGCCCATGTCAAGGCAAATAATGGGACATGAAAGGTAAAAAATTAGCTGTAATACTTCACTCAGCATCAGGGAAATACAAATCAAAACCACAATGAGATACCACCTCACACCAATCAGAATGGCTAAAATTAACAAGTAAGGAAATGACAGATGCTGGCGAGGATGCGGAGAAAGGGGAACCCTCCTAAACTGTTGGTGGGAATGCAAGCTGGTGCAACCACTCTGGAAAACGCATGGAAGTTCCTCAAAAAGTTGAAAATAGAGCTATCCTACGGCCCAGCAATTGCACTGCTGGGTATTTACCCTAAAGATACAAACATAGTGATCCGAAGGAGCACGTGCACCCAAATGTTTATAGCAGCAATGTCCACAATAGCCAAACTATGGAAAGAACCTAGATGTCCATCAACAGATGAATGGATAAAGAGGATGTCATATATATATATATATATATACATACACATACATATACATACAATGGAATACTATGCAGCCATCAAAAGAAATGAAATCTTGCCGTTCTCGATGGATGGAACTAGAGGGTATTATGCTTAGCAAAATAAGTCAGTCGGAGAAAGACAACTATCATATGATCTCCCTGATATGAGGAAGTGGAGATGCAACGTGGGGCGTTTGGGGAGTAGGCAAAGAATAAATGAAACAAGAAGGGATTGGGAGGGAGACAAACCATAAGAGACTCTTAATCTCACAAAACAAACTGAGGGTTGCTGGGGGGAGAGGGGTAGGGAGAGGGTGGTGGGGTTATGGACATTGGGGAGGGTATGTGCTATGGTGAGTGCTGTGAAGTGTGTCAACCTGGCGATTCACAGACCTGTACCCCTGGGGCTAATAATACATTATATGTTTATAAAAAAATAAAAAATTAGCTGTGATAATAACATTTTCTTCCCCCCAAACTTTTTTTGTTTGGTAGATATGATTTTAGGTACATTTTCTCCATTTCTAGTATTACTTATTCTTTGTACTGGGTTGGCACTGTAATAAATAAAAAGTGAAATAAAATTTGAAAGGCCCTGTGGTGTGGGTGCCTGGGTGTCTCTGTTGGTTAAGTGGCTGCCTTCAGCTCAGGTCATGATCCTGGGCTTCTGGGATGGAGCCCCATGTTGGGCTTCCCTGCTCAGCAGGAATCTGCTTCTCCCTCTGTCAGCCCTCCACTTAAGCTCTCTCTTGGTCTTTCTCTCTCAAATAATAATAAAAAAAAAAAACTTTAAAATAATAATTATTTTATTTTATTTATTTTTTTAAAGATTTTATTTATTTGACAGACAGAGATCACAAATAGGCAGAGAGAAAGAGGAGAATGCAGGCTCCTCTTGGAGCAGAGAGCCTGATATGGGGCTCGATCCCAGGACCCTGGGATCATGACCTGAGCCGAAGGCAGAGGCTAACCCACTGAGCCACCCAGGCGCCCCAGAAAAATAACAATAATTTTTAAAGGCCCTCTGGTATAATTTTTAATTATAAAAAATTTAATTATAAAAAATTTATATTTTTGTATAAAAATTTATTTTTATGTAAAAAGTTATATAATTATAAAAATAAATTTTTGCTCCAGTTCCCTTTTTTTTTTTTTAATGATTTTGTTTATTTATTTGACAGACAGAGATCACAAGTAGCCAGACAGGCAGGCAGAGAGAGGAGGAAGCAGGCTCCCTGCTGAGCAGAGAGCCCAGTACGGGGCTCCTTCCCAAGACCCTGGGATCATGACCTGAGCCGAAGGCAGAGGCTTAACCCACTGAGCCACCTAGGCGCACTTCCCTTTTCTTTTTTTGGAATTTCTTTTTTTTTTTTTTTTTTAAACTTAATTTGTTATTCTGTGGTTCTAATAAAATTAAGATTATGATAAGTTAGATTACTCAGTGGTCCAGTTTTCTTTGTATGGATGACTTAAAACTATATAGAGTGTTTTGGTTACCAGGTCACAAATACATTTCTTTTGTCATAAAGAGAGTCATAGGGTGAGCTAAGCATAAATTCATCCCTACTGTTGGAAAATTACATTATCATCTGACGTAATGTAAATACTATCATCTTTAGGTGGGAAGGGCAGCACATTTTATAACAAAAGCATATGTTTTGTCATTTGTGAAATTATGGCAGGCAGGTAAACTAGATAATTTTATTTTCTTTATGTCTGACCTTGCAATTTCCAGTCACAATGTCATCCATTATTATCTTACATAGCTCCTTTATGTCTCACCCCTTTCAGTGGGGTTACATCATACAGTTATAATAAGTTAAATGCTTTTGTCAAAGTCCGTATATCATCCTAGGAGTATTCAATCTCCTGGTTGGTTTATGGTATCTTCTATCACATAGAAGTTTTGAATTTTTGTAATATCAAATCTGTTTTTTATTTTATGGATTTGGAATTTAATGTGCCTAGTAAGAATTTATCTACCTCAAAGCTTTTTGTTTTTTTTTTTTCTTCATATGCTTCTGTAATTTTTTTAAATTTAGAGGATTAAAAAAAAATTTTTTTAGTTGACACACCATGTTATATTAATTTCAGATGAACGTAGTGATTTATCTACTCTGTGTTGTGCTGTGCTTACCCCAAGTGTAGCTGCCATCTGTCGCCATACAGTGCAATTGACTATATGCCCTATGCTGTGCCTGTTATTCTTAGAGGGCTTTTTTTTTTTTTTTTAAGATTTATTTATTTTAGAGAGATAGAGAGAGGGAGAAAGAGAGAGCACATGAGCAGGAGGAGCCAAAGTGGAGGGGAGATGAACATGGAGCCTGTTGTGGGACTTGATCCTATGAACCTGAGTTCACGACCTAAACCAAAACCAGGAGTTGGACAGTCAGCCAACCATGCCACCCAGACACCCCAACGGCTTTTTTAATGCCCCCCTTTTCTTGATTTTCTCTGTTGGTACCTATGAAAATTAAAGTAGCAGTAAATAATAACATATGTTAGTATGCCATAGGCAAGAAACCAAGAGTGATTTTATTTATTTTGTCATGTTTTCTTATGAGGAATAGATGTCCATGAGAAACGTTATGGGCCTTGTATTCATCTTTTATTTATTATTTAACTTATCTAAGGAACTGCTAGACTCTTTTCCAAAGTAACTATACTATTTTACATTCTGTCAGTTTCTGGATTATATTGTTTGAACCCGTACTTGTGAAGTTTGTCTGTATCCTTTGAGTTCATTTACCTGCCTCTGTGCCAAGATGGCACATGTGTCCTGACTTACAGGGGGACATAATTACCTGAATCAAGGGAAATAATGTCTGAGATGTTAAATTTATTCATATTAAATATTCATATTAAATAGCTATATTCCCACCTGATATTTTTGTTTAAAATTATTTAACAGTGTCTCTGCCTTTTGTTGGCTTGAAATACTTTGAAGGACCTATAATTTTGTATGGCTAAGCATAGTAAGCACGTTTCTACTATGACTAGTTATTCTAATCAAGAGCTCTAAAATCAGCTTCTCTGCAACATGAAAGCAGGGAAATCCACTAGCAGTGTTAAATGCTGATCTTCTGTTTGTGGATTCTTAAAGTATTTCAGTGGAAATGCTTTCAGCTCAGAAGGAATTAGCAAAGACGAAAATCTGGAATAAAATGATAGCATGCAGAATATTTTTTAAATTGCTCATAACCTGGGGCTCTTGGGTGTCTCAGTTGGTTAAGCATCTGACTCTTAGTTTTTGCTCAGGTCGTGATCTCTTGGGTCATGGGATCGAGGTCAGCACTCTGCTTGAGTTTCTCTCTCCCTTTCCCTCTGCCCACCCCCGCAATCTCCTCCTTCCCTCTCTCTCTCAAAATAAATAAATAAGTAAACTCTTTTTTAAAAAAATTAAAGACATTCCTGTTTAATAAGTTAATAAATGAGTAGATGACATTGAGATTGCCACACTTACTGTTGGATAATATAATTATGTGTCTGTTAAAATTTAAAACCAATTAGTTTGTATACATGTTTGGATATTTGATTCTGATAAAAATTTTTGTAAAGATTTTTATTTATTTGGCAGAGAGAGTGTGCGAGCACGCAAACAAGCACAACCAGGCTCCCCACTGAGCAGGGAGCCTGATGCGGAGCTCAATCCCAGGACCCTGGGATCATGACCCAAGCCAAAGGCATGCGCTTAACTGACTGAGCCACCCAGGCGCCCCTCTGATAAACATTTTATCTCGAGTAAAAATCTGGTAAATATTTTACCTTGAATCTGACAGACACTTTTTTCATTAAAGAGAAAAGAGCTCATGTGAAAACCAAGTCCATCTCTAACTCTAAAATAGAACAAAGGTTAATTAAATAAATCTAAGCAAAACAAAATGAAACAGTTATCTTGTAATGTATTAGTTAATATTAGCCTGCCATTTAAATAGCTTGATGATTTCAAGAGCAGATCACTATATTGATGCCTTTGTATAATTATTTTTGCAGGTAAAAAAAGCCAAGATGCAAGAATCAGGAGAGCAAACTTTAAGGTATGTAAAGTTGAATTTTTTTTTAATGATCTACTTACAGTCTTTTTTCATATGCTGATTAGTATAGGGGCATGTTTTGGGTTGACTACTCTCTTTTTTAATTTTAGCATCTCAGACTTTATGTGTTTTTTCTTTTAAGATTTTATTTATTTATTTGACAGAGATCACAAGTAGGCAGGAAGCAGGCAGCGAGAGAAGAAGGGAAGCAGGCTCCCTGCTGAGCAGAGAGCCTGATGCGATGGGGCTAAATCCCAGTATCCTGAGCTGAAGGCAGAGGCTTTAACCCACTGAGCCACCCACACGCCCCTTCAGACTTTATGTTTTGAAATTACTTGGTTTAAGATGAAAATTTCCTTCTAGTAGTTTGTCCTTGAAACAAATAAGTGCTGATATTTTCTTATTCATTCATTATTTATTCAGTAATATGTACTGAACTCATGTTATCTACCAGGTCCTGTGATATATGGAAGAGACATAACAGTAAATATTCTCCAGTCAGATGTACAGTGAACAGAATGGGAAGAATAAGTAGAAATAAGGGAAATCCAAGGGATTTGGTGTTAATTACCAAATGGATATGGAATGCCCTAGTCATTAGCTCCACTCCCTCTTAGATAAGAGGCAGCTTCTTTGCACCTCATACTCTCACTTCCACAGTTCTTTCTGCAGTTCTTACTTCCTGTTGTTTGTCTGTGAACCAGTAACTACATCACCTCTAACATCTTAACTTCCAGAATCTGACTGTTTTAGTACCACACACTACATTCTAGATCATGTAGCTACTCCCACACTCCCATATGATATCTTCCTACGCACTTCCCATTACATGAGCTGTCATATTTTCACTCTTAACCATTGACCCCTCCCACAAGAAAAGACTTCCATATCTTTCTCATGCTGTTTAAATGATAAGATCTATTAATTTAATCAGTCCCTTACAAACATTTTGTGAGGGACTTCTCCTTTTAACTTCTCCTTTTCCCCTGTGGCATGCTTCCTTAGCAAAACCACAACCCTGGTCAAACCAGCTATCCACCCATTCCATGCTTATTTCCAATCACCTGAACTTTGTGATGGAAAAACACAGAACTGTACTGATCTGTTTTCATTTATAATCACATCGCAAACAGGCACTTAAAGACTCTTGGTAGTCCATCCACCCTTCCCGGTGTGTTTTATTCCCTAGCCTCTAAAATTAACTTTCTTCCCCTCCCTTCCTCCTTACCTCCTGGTTCCTCCCCTTCCTTTCATCTCACCTCCCCTCTACTCTGTTCCCATTCACTCAGCTGAGGATCTTGCTCTCCCTAATTCAAAGAGAAATTAGAAACAATTCGATAGAAACTGCCTCCTTTGCCTGTCACCAAATCTACCAAATTTGATTTGACCAAATCTATCCATTTATCTACTTCTACTTTGGCCAAATCTACCCATTTATCTGCTTCTCTACAATATTCTCTTAAAATCAAGAGTCGGACGCTAAACTGACTGAGCCACCTAGGTTCCCCATTAGCACTCTTGCTACTGTTGAATCTCTAAACACTTAGTTGAATATGTAAGAGATTTTGCTATAACATAAGATTCTAGGACCATAGGTCTTTATACCATTGTATACCAGATTATACAAATAGACCTTCTAAGTTACAGAGTCTAGAAATGGTCTTTCATCAGTGGGTATGACAGTGAACCCCAGACTTATCCAGGTATACATAGGAGACAAAACAGTCATTGTAGTTGGAATAGGAAGTTCCTATCTAGTTTTATACCCATCTCCTGGGAATACTGTTTAAGTAGGAATGACTAGAAGTCTGTATTTTTACCAATTATTCAGGTAATTATAATAATAGACAAGTTTGGGAAACATTGATATAACCAGTCAGTATGATTTCTTCCCCTTACTCTTCAGTTCCCATAGTCACATCTTGGTTAGTATATAAAATGCTATTCCAAAAATACAGTCATTTGAGTAAATAGATAAACTTCATCTGGGAATTTAGCTTTAAAAATTAATTACAGAGGTGCCTAGCTGGCTCAGTTGGTAGACCATGTGACTGTTGATCTCCGGTTCATGAGTTCACACGCCAGATTGGGCATGGAGCCTACTTAAGAAAAATAAGGGGCGTTTGGGTGTCTCAGTCCTTAAGTGTCTGCCTTGAGCTCAGGTCATGATCTCAGGGTCCTGGGATCAAGCCCCACATCGGGGTCCTTGCTCAGCGGGGAGACTTCTCACTCTGCCACTCCCCTAGCTTGTGTTCCCTCTCTCCTGTGTCACTGTCAAATAAATAAATAAAATCTTTAAAAAAAAAAAAGAAAGAAAGAAAAATAAATAAATAAAAGTTAATTACAGGGACACCTGGCTGGCTCAGTCAGGTGAGCGTGCAACTCTTAATCTCAGGGTTATGAGTTCAAATCCCTGCTGGGTGTAACGATTGCTAAGGTAAATAAATAAACTTTAAAAAAATAAAAAATAAAAGTTAATTATATCTGAGGAAAAACTGAAAATTCAGAATACACCGGGGAAAGAAACCTTGATTTCTTACTTAAATGTTAGATGTTCATTCAGAAAAAATATAAGAGCTTTAAGGATTTTGATGCTGTGTATTTTTTATATAAATAACATTTCTTTTAAAAATTTTGCTGTGTAGAAACTACTCTTACCTTTTATTAGTCTTATCTTTGAAGATATGTGGAGTCTCTGGTATGGTGTTGTCCATTTCTCCCTAGAGTATAAAATAGCAGAGCAGATTTCTTTCTAAGGAAAATGAATGTGGGAAGGATGCCTGGACTGGGGTGAAGTTACAATATAATAATAATGGCTGTGGTTATATTACATTTACTCTCTTCTAGTCTCTAAGTACTTTTCATATATTAACTCATTAATCCATATAACAACCCTGTGTATTAGGCTCTGTTATTGTCCCTCTTTGACGTTGAAAGTGGGGTACAAAGACGTTTAGCTCAAAGTCTTTAAGCTAGTTTTGGCAGAGTGGAATATGAATGTAAGCAATCTGGCTCGAGAAACTGTACCCTTAACCACTATGCTATGCTGGTAATTGAGAGAATAAAGTAGAAAGTAGAGTAGAAAGTAAGGTAGAAAGGAAGAGGGAGGACACTGTGAGGGGTGAAAGTTAGTAAAGTCTCCCTTCCAGAATTTCAGTGAGAATTTTGCCATTAAAGTGTCTAACCTGATGATTTGTTCTCCCAGTTTATGTGATTTACCTTTTGTAATTTATCTGAATTTTCCTTATAACTTAAAAAAAGATACTGCTCAGGGGATATGATAACAAATTTTTTTAAAAATTTTAATTGGAGGGGCGCCTGGGTGGCTCAGTGGGTTAAGCCGCTGCCTTCGGCTCAGGTCATGATCTCAGGGTCCTGGGATCGAGTCCCGCATCGGGCTCTCTGCTCAGCAGCGAGCCTGCTTCCCTCTCTCTCTCTCTGCCTGCCTCTCTGTCTATTTGTGATCTCTGTCAAATAAATAAAAAAAAAAAAAAAAAAAAATTTTAATTGGAGAAAAAAGAGAAATAAATAGAATGAGCCATTTTAAGGTTCAGAACGCCCTTCTTGGAAGCAAGCATGTATAATTTGAAAGAAATTCTCAAGTAACTATGAGAACCACTGTCTGAAATCAGGAATCTCCTCATTTTACTCTGGAACTTTGGAAACAAAGTGACAGTGAAGTTTGGTTTGTTTTCTTGTTTTTTGGGTTTTTTACCCCAAGTTCTTTAGAAAAAGTCTGACTTGTCTCTGACTTAGCTGGAATTTCTGAGTGATAGGAAAACAGAAGGAGTCTCAGGACATGAGAAAGAAGAGTGAAATGCTGAATGTACCAGCCCCAGCCCTACCTCTTCAGGTAGCTGCTAAAAACCAAGAATAATGATACCATGAAGACTTACTTTGCCTCTTACTTGTGTAGCCTAGGAAAGGAAGTGGGTTTGTTGAAATCACTTTTAGCAACACATCAAGTCCATGAGGGTCTAATGTTTTCATTTGGTTCTCTCAGTCAAGTGAGCAGCCCTGAAGTCAGTGATCAGAAACCTGAAACTTCAAGCCTTGCTTCAAACCTTACCATGTCAGAGGAAAGTAAGTACTGTATTCTGTGCACGATGAAAGAGGTATTCCTATAAATGGATGATGCTGTTCTTTTATAACTGGTTTTCATTGATTGCCTTGTTTATTCCATATACCCAGAAGCCTTTCCTGTCCGTGTGTGTGTGTGTGTGTTTTCATCCTTATGTTCTCATATATTTGACATACCAGCTGAGGAAGAAAATCACATGGAATCCATTTACCTGAGGAGCCACACTTGGTGATTTTATTTTTGTTTTGTTTAGAAGTTGATGTTCTGGAAGTAATACTGCCTTATTCGCAATCAGAAAAGTTTATGGGCCAACCTCTGACTGCTCCTCTGAAGGCATTACTGTTTCTCAACCGTTCTAACAACCAAATGACTCTACCTATCCATCTGTGCAAAAAAGAAAAGTAATCCCCTAAAGAGCCCCAAATTGAAGGACGCCTGGGTGGCTCAGTCAGTTAAGAGTCTGCCTGTGGTTCGGGTCATGATCATGATCCCAGGGTCCTGGGATCGAGTCCCACATCTGGCTCCTTGCTCAGCAGGGAGCCTGCTTTTCCCTCAGCCTCCTGCGCCCCCTGCTTGTGCTCTCTCTCTATCTCTCTCTCTCTCTGACAAATAAATAAAATCTTCCCAAAAAAAAGAGCCCAGAATTGATACTGGACGCTGGAGGAGATCCACCCCAATAAGATACATCCTCCACTTACCAACCTGCTTTCTCCTATAGAAAAGATAAATTTAGGGGCACCTGAGTGGCTCAGTGGGTTAAGCCTCTGTCTTCGGCTCAGGTCATGATCTCAGGATCCTGGGATCGAGCCCTGCATTGGGCTCTCTGCTCTGCAGGGAGCCTGCTTCCCCTCTCTCTCTCTGCCTGCCTCTCTGCCTATTTGTGATCTCTCTCTGTCAAATAAATAAATAAAATTTAAAAAAAAAAAGAAAAGATAAATTTATAATGGACAAAATTTTATAGAGTGTTCTGGGTTTGTTTGGTTGGGTTTTTTTGTTTGTTTGTTTGTTTTTGCGAAGATGTAAGTTTTCTCTAGCATACCCACATATGCCCCCAGGTTGCCTCCATAGGACAAATAGTCATCCCTGAAATTAAGTATCAGTGCCCCTCCGTATTTTACCATGTACTTTAAAAGAATAAATTTGTATAAGACACTTTTTTAAAAGACACTTGTTTAGGGGATTTTTTTCTTCTCTTAAGGTGGTTATGCTTAACTTGACATATTTCCATGTATTAGAAAATGATGACTTTAAAAAAAAAAAAAAGGAAGGAAATAGTATATCTTGAGCTATGTATATTATTTCCTCAAAGGTACTAGTCTAGTGGTTCTCCAGCTCTTACTGTACTTAAGAATCTGGAATGCTTGTTTATAATGTAGAATTTTGGCCTCATTTTCAGAGATTATCATTCAATAGATCTGATGTGGATTGGAATGTATAAGAAGATAGGTGATTCTGATGCATATGAGAAACAGCCCATACTGTGGGAAACTGCTCTAATACGTGAAAAGTCTCTGATTTTTTTGATGTCCCACTCATCCCCAAGAAAAAACCTATTTTTTTTATATATTCCAGGGGCAGGAAGTAAGTTGAGTCTTCTTGCTCCTTCCAGATATTTCTTTCTCTTTTTCCCTTTCAAAAACTCCAGTTCCTTTGAAGTGCATATTTATGCCTCCCTTGCCTTTCTTTTTACCCTAAACTGAACTACTAGTCATTTTGCTCTTTAAAGACTAGGTCTTCTTTGTTTTCTTCTCCATCCAAACTCATACTATTCTTGATTTCGAAATCCATGTAGATGACCTATCCAATACCTGTCATCATATCTGCCTTTATGTCCCTTTCACTCCGCCTGGATTCTGTGGCTCTTTATTATAATTGTTCCCTTACAAATACCTTCAATACCTTTGCCTCTTGTACTCTTCTTGCTAAACCCCAGTCCTAATTTAATACAACTCTCCATCTTCCCTTTAAGTGCATTCACATAGCTAAACATTATTGGATAAATTATATACCTGGCTGACTCACAAGGCCTCAAATAGGCATCTAGCATGTTTGGAAATCCTACTACATTTTGCTAATGAATTTTACCTTTTGATATTTCACAGAATACCATATCCTCACTCACCTTTTCACATTCTTAACCGATGGCTCCATTGCAAATAGAAGTTACCAGACCAAAAAAAAAAAAACCCTTATCCTCCCACCACTACCAAATCTTCAAGCCTTCCTGTGTTTTACCCATGTTTTCTTGCTTCATTTTTATCAGGACTAAAATAGTCCTAGTCCATAGAAACAGTGCTCCTGTCAACAGTAAGACCTTTTATTTGGGCTCCATATCTAACCCTTTCTCACCTTCCCCAAGGGCTTTGGTATTGTTAACTAAGACCATGCCTGCAGCATCAGATTCTTCTTCTCTTCTTAATCCTTCCTGTCTGTAAAGAGACCTGACACAGTATTTGCCATCTTAAAACAGAAACAAAACCCTCCTTTGGCTCCATATTCTCCACCAGTTATAGACATTTCCTCTGTTCCATGACCCATTGGAACTTCTGGAAAGAGTTGCACTTTCTTGTTTTCTTGCCTCCCATTCATTATTCAGTCCTCTCAAGTTTAACTTCTATCACCACTCTTCCACTGAATTGCTCCTGTCAAGGTCATTAGTTACTTGAAGTTACTCTGAGGGAACTAGTGCTAGTGAACGTTTCTTCTCATAATCTGCCTCTCACCGCTTTTCCTCCCACCTTTCTCTTCTGTTGGCCCTTCTTCCTCTGCCTGAACTCTGAATGTTAGGCCTCAGGATTCATTTCTAGTCCAGCATTCTTTCCTCTTTCTGCATCCTCTCATCCACTGCATTACTTTAAATATTGTATACATTGTTGATGAATTCCAAATTTTTATTTCCAGTTTGACTTCTACCCTGATTTCATTTGTGTATCCACCTGCCTGTTTGACATCACAACTTAGATTTCTGAAAGGAAAGTCATACTTAAAATGTGGGAAAACTTTTGGGACACCTGGGTGGCTGAGTGGATTAAACGTCTGCCTTCAGCTTAGGTCAGGATCCCACCAGGGTCCTAGGATCAAGTTCCTCTCCCTCTGCCTACTGCTCTCCCTGCTTATGTGGACGTGAGCCCTGTCTTTCGCTCTCTGACAAATAAGTAAAATCTTTTTTAAAAATGTGGGAAAGCTTTTTATTCCCTTAACCCCATCAAATCTCTTCTTTTCCCAAACTGCCCCATCTTTAGGAAGTGGTTTCACTATCCCTCCAGTTGCTCAAGCTGGAAATTATCCCATATTCCCCTGTTTTCATCATTCCTTACAAACAGATCCGTCAGAATGTCCTGCTTTACCTTTAGAATGTATTTCAAGGTTGTGCCTCATCTCCACTGCTGCTATTCTAATATTATAGCAGATTATGCCTTGACTGTTTATAATCCTTTCACGGTTCCTAAGTACTGCAAAGATAAAGCCTTATTCATTCTACAAAGAAGTACATATTGGTCTAAATCTCCTAGGATGTTTTGTCAATCTCTTCTAGAATTAAATCAGAGGAGGAGAAGGGTTTGGGTTTTTTTTAAAGTAGTTGTCAGCAGGGAAGGAACCGTCATGCAGAATCCAAATGAAGTTATGTTTTCTGTGATGGAGGTGAAGACCCTTTAGACCTAATTGAGATCTTACATTTTTGTCAAAATTATTATGGATGAATGTGATCTACAGATTTCCAATAATTATTTTTAAAGACCTTGAACAATGGCAGTGGATAAGATGTCGATTTGTCTTACTATTGGCCATGAATTGCCGGCAGCTCATGTGCTCTTGACCAGAGTTCCCTTTTTAGTTCAGACTCTCAGGAAACCCAGCTAGACGTAAAGTTAGTTGGTTTACTCTAAATCCCTACTAATAGTAGAACAACCACAACCTCCTTCTCAGATGTTGAAGGAAGTTCTTGGACAATTCAGAGATCTGGTACAAGTTCTTTATGATACAACTCTGTCTACAGCATGGACTGAAATAGTGCATAATGAATAGGATTTTGCTACCCATCAGACTTGAATTGAATATTTACAGATGAAATCATGAGGGTTAAGCCTTCCCAGCAGCTATTTCAGATGAAGTCATAGGGGTCAAGAAGACCCTAGCTGTGAAAGTCTCTTTACTTGATGGTTCATCAAAGCATCACATCAGTTCCTCAGATCTGTCTTTGCTTTGCCAAACTTGAAAGCCTTCACCACAAAGCTGAAAAAGTAGTGGTATGGAAGTGTACTTGCATCTTTTGCTGCACTATACACAGCAGTACAACAATTTTCTAATAAAGCTGGGTACTCCCACCCCAAATCTGTCTTCCTGCAAATCGTTCTTACAGCTTTTTACTCAGATGAGTGGAAGCACCCAGAGAACGAATAAGCTAAAGAAATATAATGTAATTTCTTAGATATGGATCTTGGTTTTTAAGTTTGCCTGTGAGCACAGTGAAAGCTTAGGGAGTTGCTTCATCTATGGCTTTAGATCAGTGACAGATAAAGATAGAGATCAACTGGTACTAACCTTCAGCTTTTCCCTAAACCCCCCACATTCTGGCTTCTCCTACTGTCTCTAAAAGTCTCTAAATCCATTACTATAAGAGAGAGGGATTTTCTACTGCATAGTCTTTTTAAATTTCTCAGGTGCCGTCTGTAATCTGTTATTTAGTTTGAAAGACTCTACAGTGAGATATGCAATTTTCTCATTTCATTTTTGAAATGTTCTAACTTTTTACCTGATGATATCTTTCTTTCAGTTATGACATGCACCGATTACATCCCTCGCTCATCCAATGATTATACCTCACAAATGTATTCTGCAAAGTAAGTTCAATAATTATTTCAAAAACCTATATGCCTTTTCTCTAGGTTCATTTCAAAATTTAGTTTGATATTTAACTTAGTAAGTTGACATTTAACTTCATTTCACCTCTCATGTTTTCTGACCCTACTCCAATTTTTTTATTCCCTCTAAATGTGGAGTCTCTGTAACATGCTTTTAAAAAGTAGATGGCTGCCTGGAATAGATCACTGTTACACAGGAGCTTGCTGTAAATGAATGGCCACTGAAAATGAGAAATACTATTCGTGATCAAAGCATATCACTGATTGACCTCTGATCAGTCTCTTTCCTCTGCCTTGCTAGATCAGTAACACAGCTCAAGCCAGCCTCCTAGTGGGACTTCTCAGCCTAATCTATGTTCAGTTTCTTGCTTTAGGAATGTCCTCAAAGTAGAATTTAGGCTTGAAGTTAGGCTTAGCAGGTTGAAGTCACTAAAAGGCAATGTGTTCTGGGCCTTCAACAGGTAAGATCAGCATTTAAGATCCACAAGCTAATCATCTCCAAGATGAGCAGTACAGAACTGGGTGTATGCCAGACTACCAACCATCTGTTGATAGAGAGTGAACCTGCACATACATCGATAGATACATAGGAGTGTATTTATTGAGGTTGGATGTATGCCCAGGTGCTTACATAGGCAGAACACATGAAGGAATTGGTAACAGAGGTGACTGTTATCTATGGGGCTGTTCATAAAAATAAAGCTGGCATTTTTTCCCCTTTTTGTGCTCGTTTATACTGTTTTGAATTTTTCATCAGTTAACAAAGAACTAAAAAGGTCAATTCAATGAGTTATCCAAATTCTCATCTGATATTTAACACTAATAGCATCTTTGACCCAGTCATTTTCACATGATTTCCTTCTGTGAAATGACTGAACCTATTCTCTGAGATCATTATGAAGGAAATAAGAAAGTAACTTTGAGCTATAAAAACACTACAGGAAAAAAGGATATTATGATCTTTAACATATCTGGAGATCAATCCATTTGAAGTCACCAAGATTTTAAATTATTCCCATGTGAGTTGATTAACAGCTATGACCTGAGGTATTTCTTGGTTCAGATCTGGGTAAGAAGAACAGATGTGAACATGAGGCATATTCCAAATTCATCTGACTATTCAAAAAATAATTTACGTACCTGTTGCATTCAGGACACCTTATTAGCTATGCATTCAGTCTTAATTCAGACCTCTTTTGCACTTACGTGAATCATTGCATTATAGCTATTTTTTACTGGACCTCTACTTCAACTTTCTCCCCCTTCTAACCCATTTTATAAAGCAGTGTCAAATTAATCTTTATTCAAGAACAGCTCTGATCTTGTCACTCTTTGCTCAACAATTTTAGTGACTCCCGATTGTTACAGATTGGTCTGAACTCAGCCTGGAATTCAAGGTCTTTGCTGTCTTTCCTTCTTTTGCTACTCCCCTTCACTTCATGTATGTCCTTTAATATAATCTTTGCTCCTTATAGGCTTAAGCCCTTGTTTGCCTTCTTCTGTACCTTTACCAGAGTTTTTCTCTTTTCCTTGAACACCCTTTCTTTCCCATTTCTGCACATCTTATCTGCTCAGCTCACATACTGCTTCTTTATAGCCTTCCTTCATTTTCCTTTCCCCCAAAGCTGAAAAAAATGTTTTCTCTTTCCTCATAGTATTTTATTGTTCAGATTTATGTGGTACACAAAACGCTTGCATTGTAAGTACAGCATAACTCACCAAATAAAATAACTAGTATCTAAAAATTCAGTGCACAAAACGTGGGACCATTTTATTGTATGGATGAAATGACCGGGTCTTCTAGCTAAAGTCCCAGAAGTTTCACTGCTGAATTCAAATTCCCTAGCTAAACCTGATGTGGTTGGCTGCAACTAGTGGCAGTATATTCTGGCTTAAACATCAGTGGGAAGATTCTGAGTCCTGTCTGGGACTTCTCAGATTTTATTATCTGGCCCCTGATTTGTAGACTTGATCTGGGAATATTGGGGTCCACCGCTACTCCCCGTTCTTTGATGTGTAGTGGTTGCTTGCCTTTTCTCTACCAGCCTAACCCCTCTCTCAAGTCCTGCTCTCTCTCTTAGAACTTGTTTGTCCCAGAGGGCTGGGTGAAGAATAAGAGCCAATTGTGAGTCCCATTCTGTCCAGTTTTCTGTTACGTTCGGGGTTCATTTTACATGTAGATAAGTTTTATCTACAAGTTTGCATGTAGCATATTACAGATGGTTGTAGCATAGTAATTGGACGTTGGGAGGATACTTGGAACTATTAAATTTCCCATAAAAATGTTTCTTAAGTGATAGTAGAACTTGGAAAGGAAAAATTAATTCTACCTTCTGACCATAGTAAGAGACATTTTATGTGGAAGGTTAGTCTCCTCATTGCTGATTTTTTGCTTTTAGTGTTTTTAGCTCTTCCCTCTATTTCTCATTAAAAGTAAGTCACATATGAAAGTTTTTATTTTCTTGAACTTTTTATAGACCTTATGCACATATCCTCTCAGTTCCTGTGTCGGAAACTGCTTACCCTGGGCAGACTCCGTACCAGACACTACAGCAGTCTCAACCCTATGCTGTCTACCCTCAGGCAACCCAAACATATGGACTACCTCCTTTCGGTAAGGCATTCTATTATAAGCAGTTTCTAAGAGTGTTGATTTTTCCCCCTAGAAACTTCGATCTTTCCCCAGATATCAAGTATGGCTAATCAGGAAGCTGAAAGATGATGGGTTGTTCTTTATAGAATATTTACTCAGTTACAAGTGTGATAGATGTTGGGTGTGCAACTTTCCAACAGTATGTTTGATGCATATTAAATAAAATCATAACTTCCAATACTCATTTGTGTATCTGCCAAAATTTAGCTGTTTCCAGAAAGGTACTAAATCTTGACTGTTAAGCTTGGAATCTTCAAGTGTTGGGGGAAACTCTTTGAGGAATTACTATTACTTTCTTTATACAAAACACATTACCATGGTTAGATAAGCATAATAAATATATTTTGAGATGACTCATTTTCCTGCTAAAACTTGGTAATCTAAATATCCAGATAGAGTATGCCTTATAATGTACTCTCCTTTTTTTTTTTTTTTTTTTTTTGGTCAATTTCTCCCTCTCTTTTTCTCCCTCTGCCTTAAACCGATCAGTTGTTGCTCTGCTGAACTAACAAGTTATCTTAGAATGAGGAGAATCCCCAATTTTATATAGCCCTATCTTTGTGCGTAGTTTGTTCTGTGGTTTTAGGTATGTTGGACATGAACTGTGAATTAGGTTGATTTACCGGAAGTCAGTTTGAGACTCTGGGAGCACTTAATATCTGTGCTGATTTTTCTTTGTGTAAATTGATAGATATTTGCAGTATGCCTTATTGTCCCTTCCCTGGTTTCCTAGAACCAGTGTTAGAAAGTTGAGCGAATACTGTATTATTTTCACATATGCAACATTTTAATAAAATTTTATCTCTGTAGCCTTTACTGAAACTAACTGGAAATTAGAAAGATCTCTAAACAGATCGCCACAGATTCTGGATGTATTAGTGTTGCCTGCTTTTGGTTTCTACATTCTTGCTTTATCTGGCCCATTTGACTAGTCCCTTGTGACAGGGACAGCTCTCTTAGTTTTAGGCTTGTTAATATGCCTTGGCTCCTGGTAACTAGTAGAAATAAAATGGGAGGTTATGTTTTAATGATAGTGATGTGTCCATAATCAAAGGAACAAGACTGATAGAAAGGGAAAGTCAAGCAAAGCTTTATTTTGCGCCAGGTATTGGGAATCAAACTGACCGTTCGGGCAGCCTCTTATAAAGAGGGCAACCTCTCCCAGTCTCACAGACTAACTTTTACAGAACAAAGGCCATGTGGTTGAGCCTGGCCACACAAAGGTGGCCAATGAGATTGTAACACACAGAGAAGGCTGCACAGTCATGCTAGGTCACACACGGGTGGCCAACTGAATTACAGTTCACCCCATAGTAGCTATTTGAACTAGCCTATTACCTTGGTCAGGATTGGCGTCCAAAAGGCGGGGCCCACACTCCTTGGTCGCTAGGGAGACAATATGCTCGCTTTACTGATTGGATGTCTCCACCTGGCCCTATTCATCCCTGCTTTCGGGCTCTGTTACCTCCACCTGACCTGACCCGCCCTTGTATTTGGGCTCTGTTATCAGGGACTGGTCGACCATATTCTACTGGTTTCCCGGACTTGCTTTTAAGTAAGTTACCCTTGTGGGGGTGGGGGGTAGGGTCAGTTTAAGTTTTACTGCATAAACAACAAAATCACTGTTTAACCAGATGGAATCGCTCTGGCTAAATAGGCCCTTACAATAGTGGTAGTTGATAACTTCATGAAAGAAGACAAACAGAAATGCTCTTGTTCCCCCATTTGTATGTCCATACCTCCACGCCTGTCAGTATCCACCAGTATACTAAAATCTTAAATTTGTTATATATTTAACCAGCCATGACTGAGCAGTCCTTTTGGAAATGGAACTCTCTATGAATACGTTTGTGCTTATATCTTTTTGCATATGTTAAAGTTAATTTTTCAACAACTGACTAGTAAAAGCTAGCAAGTATAAAGTAAGTATTTTTATATTAGTTTTTTACCTTCTGTTTTGGTTGAAATTCATTGTTAGCAAGCCCAGAGCTCTTTATGACATTGTTGAACAGTTGATCATTCCTGCTGTTCAGTATTGAATAAAACTCCTATTACATCTCTGAACTCAGATTATGGAACACCTAACACAGTGCCATGTGCGTATTATGGTATCTTTTATGAGACTGACGCGCTACCTACTGCGCTAACGAGGCACCTTATGGTATCTTTTATGATCACTGCATTTCCCATGTATTAAAGAAAAAAAATTCTGTATTTTAGGTCCTTGATAAAAACTTGAAACTGTTTATATTGTAAAGAAATATTGGTAATAGCAGGCTCTTTTATTAATCTGGTTTTGTTTAATATTTGGGAGTGAGGGAGACTTGTTTCATAAATTCCTCTCTCAGTATTTCAGAGAAAGAGAATCAGCTAAATCTGACTCTTAAATAATATATGAAGCTTACTGCAGGGAGATTTAGGTTGGGGTAATGTGAATGAAAAATGTGGCATATTCTCAGAATTTATTAAGGAAATTATAGATATGGCTGTTTTTTTAAAAAGTGTGTTCACTCAAGTAGAAAATACTGTTTCTTTCTTGTGAAGATTTGGCAATTTTATCTTAGTGCTGCCTATTAGCATTAAAACTAGATGAGCTAGTCTGTTACTTCATTTCACATGTAAACAGGGCTTCAGGAAATCTCTAATATCTAATGTTTATGAAGTGCTTTATATACCAAGCAGTATGCTGGGAATAAGTACCTCACACTTTACATTATTGTCTTATTTAATCTTAGAACAGCCCTCGGGAGTGAGCAGTAGCATTATCCCTTTTTATAGATGAGGAAACAGGCTTAGAAGGATCAAATGACTAGCCCAAGGTCATACAATTAGGAAATGCCAGGATTTAGAATTGAACCCGGATCTGCTTAATTCCAAAAGTGCTCCTAAATTTAGTCTGTGTCTCAGAGTTGAGTTTGAAATTAAAAAATATTCCTCTTGATGAAAGGAGAAAAAAACTAGAGGAAATCTAGGAGGCCTATACTGTGAGCAGTCTGTAATGCTCACATGTAATGTGAGTAATGTAAAAGTAAAGAAATAGTGGTCATACTCTTTTAAGAGCTCTGTAGAAATGTAGTGGAATGGCAGAAAGAAGAATGGGGGTTAATTTCCAGTGATCTCAGTGAACATGTGGGAGGAAAGGGGCACCTATTTATTTTTAGGAGTTCTTAAAATATTACCTTAGTGCCACTATTCCGGCTTCTTTTGGAAGAACTCTAATGTGAGTTGGAGATTTGGTAATACTAAAACCTCAAGGACGTTCATGCCATTTCCCCCAGCAAATTCACTTCTAGGGATTTATCCTATGGGACTAATTAGAGATATCCACTAATAGAGATATTAGAGATATCTTATCAAAATAAGATACTCATCACAGCATTATTTATAACAGCAAAAGATAGGAAACAGTCTACATTTTGAATTGAAAGCCGTGTGTTAAATTGCAGTGAATTTATAGAATGGGAAAGTTAGAAATCATATTCTTATAAATTCACGTTCTTAAAGAATATTCAGCATCTTGAGAAAAGTTTATTATTAATTTAAAAGCAGTATGTAAAATCAAAAGAAATATAATATGCCAAGTTAGTGTTTTTTTTAAAAAATATGTACATAAAGAATAATTTGGAAGAAAAATGTGCATGTTGCTGTACAGGCATTATAGATTTGATCTCAGTTATCAGGGAACCATGCAAGGCAAGGACTTAGTTGCATTATGTGCAGATTTCTGGTAACAGTCCTCTACAAAAGCAAGAACTGCCTGTATTTTTTTTTCTGTGCAAGGAGATTATGCACTTTTTTTTTTTTTTACTTTCTGTGTTTTCTCAATTTTCTATAATATACATCTACTCACTTTATAATCAGGGAAATCTCAGATTAATTATTTAGTATTTGTAATAGCTCATCCCAGTGAGCTGTCCAGTCAACAAACCAAGATATTTTTCATTTGTTTTTTCCTGAGCATTGCCATGTTCCTAACCAAATTAATTTTTCTCTAAAGATCCACTACTCTGATATATATTACTATAAATGGAAGTGCTCAGATTAGTTTGGTTAGAGACTAACCAAAGATGAAGTATTTGTGCTGAGAAACTTGGGTAGAGTTTGTGATAAGACCCCAATGTGGGACAGTAAGAAGATAGAGCTTAGAGACTGGCTTCATTTGCTATTGTTAGACCAGCTGCTGTTCCACATCAGGCCCGTGGTGCTTAAAAGGCCTTGATAAGCTTGGTAGTTGTAGGGATAGAGCAGTGGACTGGGAGTCAGTAGACCAGGGTTTGGTTTCATCTTCGCTATGGGCAGGATTGCTATATAGTCAGACCATTTGGTCAAGCTGCCTGTGACTTGGAATTCTGGGAAGGGCACTTTAAAGGAAGATTCTTACATGCTTTCAGAGCAAGGCTACCGTGATGCCAGAGGCAGTGTTCATGTGGTCTTTTATTCTTATCTTCATCATAAAATAATTGTAATTTTAAATACCAACTTCTTGTTTCTGGTCAAAAACATTCAAAACTACTATAGTCATTTTCCTACTTTGCCTTGGACACTTTGCCCTGGTTTTTGGTCTTATAAGAAGGTCCAGTTCATAGACATTTTGCATTTTGAAACTGAAATACATAACTAAATAATGAGACTGGCAAAACATTTTCAGGGAATAACTATTCTCATGAATAAGATTGTATTTTAGTACAGTGTAATCTGAATGTGTTCACAGATCCAACACCTCAGATTCAAAACCTATTTAGAAAAAAAAAATCACATCTATTACAATAAATCTGAAAGTTATTGTGAAATTGAAATGGCAGTTTGCTAATTAATACTCAACCACAAAGAATCATGGCACTGATATTCAAATTTCACATAACTGTTAAAAAATAATATTTTCAAATATTTTTAGTCTTGAAATTTAGGTTTAGTTAGGACTTTAGCTGTGGTAATGATAATAAACAAAGCACAGAACAGGGTCCAACCCTCCAAATGCATGCTGTAGAAGATGGTATTCTTCATTTTCCTCAAATAAGTTATTTCATATGTTTAATAGGTAAGAAAAGAATATGACTTTTTTTTATGTTTTAAGAGTTTGGGACAAGGCAATTGCCACATCCCATGTCGAATTGAGATTTTCGCAGCTCCCTTACATTTAGTAATTAACAAATTTTACAGAGCTGAGTTGTACCTGGATATCTCAGTGCCCTGGTGAAGCAGAGGGCCCTATTGTCGGTGCATTTCTATATTTCTATAAATTCAGTATCAGGTTAGAAGTAAATGAAATGAGTTAATATTGAATTTGGAGCTGTGGCTGACCTTGGTATTGATTTCTTACCTGAAATGTGATTGATGAACCTTCTTGGACTGGTTAGCTTCAACTACACTGATCCACCAGCCATAACTCTTCAGAACACAGTGAACAACCAGACAGTAAGATCTTTTTTTTTAAAAAGATTGTATTTATTTATTTATTTGAGAGAGAGGGAGGGAAAAGCAGATTCCCTGCTGAGCCAAGAGCACGATGTGGGCCTCGATTCCAGGACCCTGGGATCATGACCTGAGCCAGAGGCAGATGCTTAACCAACTGGCCATGCAGGCACCCAGTAAGATTTTTTATAGATAGATTTTTGCATAGCCAAAATTATCACTAAAAGTGTTCACCATAAAGGACATCCTTAGGCTGTCATGTAGAAGCAAAGCTTCATTTATGGTTTCCTAGTTTATTGCAAATGAACAAGGAGGTAAAGTGAGAAGCAAGAGATTGTCAAGTGACAGGTCACAGAGAAAAAATCAAAATGATGTAGAACTATAACTGAGTTGTATTTAGTACTAAGCAAATGTCTTCACATATCCCAGTAACCTTCGGGGGTGTCTCTGTAATATATATATAGCACAGCACACTATTAATCTTTGTGACAATAATTCTGAGACAATCTAAAGGTACATTCACTATTTCCTCCCTGCAGAGAAGGCAGGAAAGGATATAAATATATTTTTAAAAGATTGTCACTCAGGAGCATTGTGATAAAAATAAAATAAAAGTGAACAGCTATGATATCTATCAGTATGAGAAATTTATGTGTTCTGACGTGGAAAGATGTCTTTCACAGGTATTATGTGGAAAAGCAAATTATGAACAGTATGTATAATATCCCATTTTTATTAAAAAGGAAAAAGATTAGTAAATATGTAGAAGAAATCTAAGTGACTTCTGCAAACTGTTAATAGTGCTTAAGTCTGGATGCTGGGATTATATATGACTTTATTTTTTCTAAGTTATATATTTCTGTAATATTTTTAATTTATAAAAATAAGCAAGTATGTCTTTCCTAATCAGAAGAAACAGGTAATAAAATAACCAGCTTAAGAAGGCAGAAAAGTACTCAATACATTTTAGAAAGTTTTGGTGCTTGTTTAATGGGTAAGTGAATTTTAAATTTATGTGGAATGTCTCCCACTTTGATAATGGATAAATGATTTATCACTGTACATGATCATCAGGCACTCTCTACAATAAACACTCCAGTTGGGTGTCAGTAGTTTTTTTTTTCCCTGAACCCTGATCAGTCTCCCTCAACCATTGAAATGAACTTATATACATATCATTATGGGGAATTTTGACAAGATTTTTGTTTCTGTGGCCCCACTCCCCAGTTTTTGAAACTGTATTTGCTTGTGGTATATTAGGAGTGGGACAATCAGTAATTTTCTCTTACAAGCAAATTTACTTTTGTTCTAAGATTTAGGTTTTAAACCTACTGGCTGATATTTGAAAGCATAACCATGCTCCTCAGTCCCAGTGTATTGTTTGTAATTGGTCCAATTTATCTGATTCAGGTGCATTGTGGCCAGGTATGAAACCTGAAAGTGGTTTAATTCAGACTCCATCTCCAAGTCAACACAGTGTTCTTACCTGCACTACAGGGTTAACCACAAGCCAGCCAAGCCCAGCACATTATTCTTATCCCATTCAAGGTAAATAGGCATGGTTGTGTGTGTTTTATTATTGTTGTTTTTGTTGTTTTCAGTCTATCTGTATCTCCAAACAAATTGGGTAATACAGGAGCACTGTCTTGTAAAAACAGAAGGGGGTGATATTTGCATTTATGCATGCTTTTTGTGTTAGGCACCCAGAAATCGGGACTGTGGTTTCTAAGTAGTTTAGCCTTTAAATGTGAATTGTAATTCGTAGAACTTCAGCCTTTCCTTTTGCATGTTGGTGTCCAGAAAACCTGTCTGATTTTATTTTAGTCTGTTCTCAGTGGCACTTTGTCCTATAAATGAGCAGAAGACTCCCCATGGGGCAGAACTTTGCTGATTTCTTTCATGTGAAGTCCAGGGAGGGCAGAAGTGGGATGCGTGCTGCGTTTTTTTGCTGCAGTGTTGTCATACCTCCACCCCCACTTGCTGCTTCTTGGTGAGAGCATTTTTCCTTCTTAAAAAGTTTAGTCTTGGGGCGCCTGAGTGGCTCAGTGGGTTAAAGCCTCTGCCTTCGGCTCAGGTCATGATCCCAGGGTCCTGGGATCGAGCCCCGCATTGGGCTCTCTGCTCCGCAGGGAGGCTGCTTCCTCCTCTCTCTCTGCCTGCCTCTCTGCCTAGTTGTGATTTCTCTCTGTCAAATAAATAAAATATTAAAAAAAAAAAAAAGTTTAGTCTTTTTTCTGTTTCATGATAAAAAGCATAGTCTTAAAGCTTGAACTCTGAACATCTTTTCCTTCCTGAGTTGTTCTTCTAAAAGGTTAGAATTATGACAGAACTATTAGGAATAAAGAGAGAGAAATTCAGAAGGCACTATGGGATTAATTCCCAGCCCTTCCAAATCTAACACAGGCAATTTGTCATTCCTCCAGATTGGAAATTAATGTCCATGTAACTGACTTCTCATCTGCCTCCTTTCTCCTGATTTCTCCCAACTTTAAAATTTTATTCCCCATAAAATGGGTGCTAGAGGAGTGAGGATGGGACAGCAAAAACTGGTCTGAGGTACTCTTAAGATATGAACTTTGGTGATAAAAAAGTGTTTTGATATAGATTATAGTAAATAAAATATTTTGCTACTCAGTTTTAATTGTTTTCATTTAAATGATTAAGAACTACTTCTGCTTGATCCATTTACCAGTTAGTAAATAATTAAGTCAGGATGTAAGCTGGGCAGTCTGACCTCAGAGCATGAGTGCAATATTCATGATTTTCGGTATTGAAATCATGATGTCAATATCAGCTCTCCCATAAGAGAGAACCTTTACTGACAAACAAGTAAGTTTATTTTTCCTCCCTTTTCTGGTTAACCTCTTGGCACATTTTGTTGTTCGTTAGAACTTTGGCAGAGGGTAGAATTTAAGGCCGAAGGTAACTAAAGTTACTAATTTTTGCCTTGATTCTAAAGAAACAGTTGATAGAATACAAATTGAAACAATTGGCCAAAGTGAAATATGAGTATTGACATAGTCAAATTACCTAGGTTGTCTGCTATCAATATCACTTTCCTCTCTCCCACCTTTAGTTTTACTTAGCATGGATAGTGAATGGCTGTCCAGAGCTGCTCTGTTACCCCTGTATAACTGTCCAGTCCCTCCATGGAAGAAAAACAAAAAGAATTCTGTCAGTCTTTGAAAAATGGTCAAGATAGCAGTGTCTCCTCATCGTACCCTAGAGTATTCTACAATTGACATATAGAGTTGTCTAGAGTTGTCAAATCACTATGTTGTACAGCTGAAGCTAATGTAATATGTGTCAACATACTGCAATTTCTTTAAAATGTATAATTTCAACCAAAAAAAAAATTATACTTCTGGCTTGATCAATTCTGATCAAAATCCTTTCTTCAGTTTATACAATGCTTATGAAAGCCCTTCAGTTAAGTAGATCTGGCTGCTTTATATCAACCTTTTCCTACAGTATAAATATGTGGCCAGTCTCTGGTTATTTTCTTCAGTTGAGGTGGTTTAAGTGGTTAATATTTAAGTGGTAAAATTAATTTCAGAAATTTCAAAACTAATTTTAATGCAATCTTGACTTTGAATGTTTGTGCTTAATTTTGTTGGTAGCACATGATAGTCTTTTTGGATAGTCTTTTATTGATTAGGAGTTTTGTTTTGTTCTGTTTTTTAATAGACATTAGTTTTTAGATTAGTTTTAGATTTATAGACAAATTGAGAAGACAGTATAGAGAGTTACAGATCCCCCCCCATCTTGTCTATAATTTCCCCTATTATTGACCTCTCACGTTAGAATGGAACATTTATTATAATTAATGAACCTATATTGGTACATTATTATTACCTAAGTCCATAGTTTATTCATAGTTCCTTAGTTTTTACCTGATGTCCTTTTCTTTGTTCCAGGATCCCATCCAGGATCCCACATTTCATTTAATTGTCATGTCTCCTTAGGCTTCTCTTGACTATGCAGTTTTTCAGGGGTTTTTTGTTTTTGATGACCTTGACATGCTATACATGAGTCCCACAAGTTATTCGGGAGTATACCTGTCTACAGGATAGATGTGAATCCCACAAGTATTTATCGAGCATCACCTACTGTGTACCAGGTGTTTTGCTAGATATTGGAGATAAGAATAAGATAGTAAGATTCTGCCTTCTTGGAGCTTACAGACAGATGGAAGAAACAGAAAACAAGCAAGTAAATAATTAAATAGATTTTGAAAAGTTCTCTGAAAGAAAAAAAAAAGAACAGATTGCTTTGATTGGGAAAACAAGGTTTTGTTTGGGGTTTTTTAAATTTAATTTAATTTTTTTAATTAGTGTGCAAGCAGGGGTAGGGGAGTGGGGGGGAGGGGCAGAGGGAGAGAGAGATGGAGAGAAAGGATCTTAAGCAGGCTCCATGCTGGGTGTGGAGCCTGATGCAGGGTTTGCTCTCACGACCCTGAGATCATGACCTGTGCCAGAGTCAGGAGTCGAATGCTTAACTGACTAAGCCACTCAGGTGCCCCTCAGGTGCCCCAAGGAGTTAGTTTTAATAGAGGGGTCAAAGAGCGTGCCTCTGAGGAAGTAGACGTGCTGAGCATGAGCCATCATGCTGGGAGGGCAAGAGAGACAGGCCAGGGAGAACAATCCAGGCAGAGCAAGCAACATTGCCAAGGTGCTCAAGTGAGAAAGAGCTCATCTTATTTTGAATAACTTGAAAGCCACGTAGGCAAGGGGGGCTCTGCTCCCTCTGGAGATATGTATAAAGTTAAGACATGGGTAAAAAGTAAATCTTGTACCAACCTTTATATACCATTAACCTTTAGGTCAACCTTCTGGCTTTGGGGCAGTGTCATTTAATTCACAGTGCTATAACCACTGTCTTCTGATTAAAGCTGTCTGTGTATATTGACTATATTATTTGGACCTCTACTGGGGCATGGTTTTTCACAACACACCTATGAGGAAACTACTGAGTCTCCTCTTTGCACATTTATTAATTAGACCTCTAGTGGGGCATGGTTCTCAGAAGCTTTGTTCTATTATTTCATGGCTCCGTTGTCAGAACAGAAGTGGAGACTATCCAAAAACAGTTGGGTGTGTCATTCACATTTGGAGAGCAAATAGTCTTCAGATATGTATCAGTAGGATTGACCACTTGAGTTGTCTTTGATCCTCTAAGTTTGTATGTGTTGTTGCAATTTTATTGCTGCTATTTTTGTTTCTTAAATCTGCAATCAAATATTATTTGTTGAGACATATATATGTGTATATATATATGGGCAGAATGATAAGTACTTTTTAGTACTTTTAGTCATAGTTATGTATAGGGTAGGGTATACAGTGATGTGTGTGCCCTTTTAGGTGAGTTTGGCTTGGGTGCAATGATGGTTACAAGAGCCTAAAAAATTATGTATTTAATTGTTATCTCACTCCATCAATGCAGTCTGATCTCCGTGAGAGCAGGGGACTTTGCCTTGTTCACTGCTCTATTCCTCAGTGACTGGAACAGTTTCTGGGTACATAGTAGACCGTGGTTTGCTGAATGAATGAATTTGGTACATATGAGAAAGGATTTGATTGAATTAGAGAAAGAAGTGTTACTGAACCCTATAAACTTTCTAGGTCAGCAGGCCAACATTTTCTGTAATAGAAGTCACTATTGCTGAAAGTAGTTTATGATCTTTAGGAAGTTATGTATTAAAAATTCAGTATCAGCAACTAGCTAATCAAGTCATTAAACTTCCTAGTGGAGATAATAAGAGTATATGACTGGTTGTTTATAAGGTCTACCTTGTTACCTTTAGCCCAGTTCAGTAAGTGGTCTGAAAATTGTTAAATATATTTAATATTTTATAATATTTATAATAAATAATATATTTATATTAAATCATATATTTAATAATTATATATAAAATTGTTAAAACCACTTTGTCAGTCAGAGTACCTTTTCCCCATGTATGCGAAGATATGAATGGGTTGTACTGCTAACCATTTATAAGTTAGTAAGAAGGTAGAACAAAATTAAAGGTAAATAGGAGGAAAAGAGGATTATATGCTAGAATAAAGACCAATGAAAAATTGAGCTAGATATGGACTTTGCTAGGAGAAATAAACTTAAGAGATTAACTAAATTATTCATTTTCTTTTCCACCTTAAATCACCTTATGTCCTTTGTGTTTTATTACTTGGCTACCTAGCATAATTACTGGTAATAAAACCTGAAAGTCACTCAAAATCTCTACCCACAAGAATGATTAAAAACTACTTACAGAATCATCTAAGCCTGTGTATTGTACAATAATTCCTTGTACTTCCCCATGGGGGGGAAATGGGTTAAGCCATAGTAAAGAAGAAAATGAATATTGGTAGGAAGAAAATACCATCTATGAGGTTATAAAATCTGTTTCATTCAGTTGTTATGTTTAAGAAAGTAAACTCTTTTCAGAGTCCTGTAGTTCCCCTGGGAGAAGAAGTATTGTAGAAAAAATCTCCCTGGATCGTCAGGAAATCTGATCCCTGGCTCATCCAGTTGGGAGATCCTAGATGCCATCATGACTACCACTGGTTCCATAACAGTAGACAAATTACCTTAACTCTTCTTTGCCCCAAGTTCTTCATCTGAAAGCTGGGGTTTCTCTTCTGATCTCTTCTAGACTTTCTTCTAAGCAGAATACCCTTAGGTACTTAGGTACTTAGGGGAAGGAATAAAAATTTCCCTGATTTTGATGAGTACTCTCACATTTCTGCTTCATTTGTTCATCTGTTCTCTTCTTAATGGAGGTTTTCCTATTAACTTTACCTGTAAAGGACTTTGTTGCTAATGGGATAGGTAGTCAGATAGTCAGGTCTACCTGATGGTAAATCCTTATGTCATGTGTGACTGCAGCAGGAACCAGGTCTAAGTGTGCTTGTGATAAATGAGGGAGCGGACCAGTTCAAGACCCGTACCTCAGTTACCATACTGGTCCACCTGAAAAAGTACCTTGAACAAATAGTAGTCACTGAAGATTTGACTAAAACGCTGGTGGAGTCCGTGGTAGAAGGATATGAAAAAAATTAGCTCAAATTCCTTGTCCCAAGACAGACAGCCTAAATAACTTCCAGAGTATATTGTTACCTGGCCAGAATAATATTTAATATTTTCCAGGTTTTTCCAGGCTCATTGGTAAAATCATTAAATGCCAGATCATGTTTATTGATCCACATTAATAATTCATGACATGAGTAGAGCCCCAAAAGCAACTCCAGGCAGGTTTGGGGGATCAGCTCTATTCCTCAAAGTTAATTATGTTGCATTAGGAGAGTTATGTTGCATTAGGAGAGGCATCATTTGGGGCCAGTGACAACAAATGTCACAGTCTAGGATTTACATGCGGATTTACCAGAGCTCTCGTGGTTTCTGCTGGTTGTCAGTCGGTCACACTACAGGTGAGTCATCTTTCAAGAGCTCAGAAGATAGACTGGAGATTTGTTTAGCTACTGATTCCATTGACTTCATTAGTATGAGCCAGTGCATTGTACATGTGTCCTTCCTAGGACTTTAATAGGAAGAGTTGAAGACTCAAGTTGAAACAGAAAAATGTTTGAACTGTTTTATTTAGAGTAAGGTATGGCATGCAAAAGAGCAAAATCAGTATTTGTTTCCTTTGTGCAATGTTCTTTATCTCCTTGTAGATCTGTTTACGTAAGACACAATATGTTTTCCATTTCTCCTAGGCTTTTACATGATATCTTTAACATCTTTTCACACTCTCCATCCTATAGCTTCAAGCACAAATGCCAGCCTGATATCCACTTCATCTACAATTGCCAATATTCCAGCAGCAGCAGTTTCCAGCATCTCAAACCAGGTACTGTCTACTGCGTTCATCCTATTTGATATGGTTCATCAAGCTTGATCTTCTTCTCTTCACTCTCTGGTCAATTTGCTAATCTAAGAAACAACCAGAACTGGGACCTTGGATGGTTTCTCAGGCTGCCCTCCAGTTTCTTTCATTACTCTCCTGTCTGACTGCTATAGTCTGTCTGTTCCCTTACCTACTTGGTGTGTCTGCCTCCTACCTTGTCCCTACTTGAACGTAAGCTCTATGAGGATAAGGACTTACTTTACTTTTCTATTTTATTCACTTACATATTCCCAGAGTTCAAAAAAGGCCTGGTTCTTTCCACTTTTTTATTTAGGCACTCATTCCTTCTTTGTGGTCTGGTCTTGATCACTGTTCTATTAATCCTTTATGTTTAGATCACTGGTAATAGCTTCAGTGTTTTAGGGGTTTTGTTTTTGATGTTAGGTTTTTATTTGTTGTTTTCTCTGCAGCAATGAAACCTTTCTCCGTGAATCTCTCTTTTGGCTATAATTAACATTACTATTCTGGTTCATCTTTTATGTTTGACTGTTTTTGCATTTCTTCATTCTTAGAGTTCACAAATTACTGAGTTCCTACTATACACCTGGCACTCTTCCATGTTATTTATCTTTCTTTTTTTTTTTTTTAAGATTTTATTTATTTATTTGACAGACAGAGATCACAAGTAGGCAGAGAGGCAGGCAGAGAGAAAGGAGGAAGCAGACTCCCTGCAGAGCAGAAAGCCCGATGTGGGGCTTGATCCCAGGACTCTGGGATCGTGACCTGAGCCGAAGGCAGAGGCTTTAACCCCCTGAGCCACCCAGGTGCCCCGGTTTATCTTTCCCTTTCTTAAGTTTTCTTTTTGATCCTGTTTTCTCTCATGGACAGTGTAGGTAGTTTTCCACATGTTTATTACTTCATCCCCAGAAATGTTTAACCACATTCACAGTGTCCATTTACTACCTCCGAAATGAACATTCTAGTCCTAACTTCATGATTTCTACAGGCTTCCTGCTGATTGATGGCCATGTTTTTCTTTAATGTCTTGCTATTTCCCTAAGTTTATCATATCAAAAACCAGGCTTTCATTCCAACTTTTTTTGTCTCGTTGTCCTTCAAAAGTAAAAACCACTTTTCCCTATGATTTTTCAATTATCAGTGAGACCATTTTTAGATAAAGCTAGGCCTCAACCAAACCAGTTGTTTTCAGTTTTTTTTCCCTCATCCATTCCTAATGCAGCCATTTCTAGAATTCTTTCTTTTCCATTTTGGCTACTATTTCCTATGCTTTGGTTCTTCCCCTTTAATCCTGAATTACTTCAGTTAACTGTTCATCTCATCTCCAGTTTTCCTCTGTACCTAACCATTTCCTGAAACACTATCTGAGGGCACATGGTTGATTCAGTCAGTGGAGCATACGACTCTTGGTCTAAGGGTCATGAGTTCAAGCTCCATGTTAGGGTTAGAGATTACGAAAACAATTAAAAAAAAAAAAGATTTAAAAACCCTATCTGAATAATGTCCTCAGAAGTCCACTTTTATCCATCAATCATCTGTCCAGAGTCTTTCTGTATTTTTTTGTTGTTTTGATTTTGATAGTCCCTGTTACCTGCCCCCCCCACATACTATACACCATGGTCTTAAAGAATCCAAGTCACATTCATAGGCTTGCATGACTCATTAAAGCCTGCAAGATCCTTTGTTTCAACCAGACTCAATATCTCTGGTCCCTTAATAAAACCTTTTCAGGGCCTATTCATGCTCTTATTTCCTCTGTCTGTTTAGCTTAGAAAGCTCTGACTACCACAGTCTGCAGGATAGTTGTCTTCCTCTGTATTTCACTCATTTGGCATATAATTTCCTGCCAGTTTGTTGGAAATATTGTTGTCTTCTCCTGCTAGACTTTTAACTCCGTTGAGTTCAGCCAATACAGCTTACTCTTTTCTTTAATGTTCCAGCTCATACCCAGACACATACCCTGACTGAGTTGTATTTGGTTTATGATAGATTCTCAGTACTCTTTATAATTGGTCTGGTTGATTAGCTTCTTCCTACTTCTTACCAACGTCAGTATCGGTTGAAATTTTTTAAGGTATGTATTTGAGCTATACATCATACACATTTTTTGTACAGCTTTATTAAGGTATAATTGATATACAATAATCTGCATACATTTAAATTGTAGTTTGGTAAGTTTTGACATGTGTGTGCCCATGAAACCATTAAAAAGTTTCCTCCAATTTTCTTTTTTTTTTTTTTTAAAGATTTTATTTATTTATTTGACAGAGAGAGATCACAAGTAGACAGAGAGGCAGGCAGAGAGAGAGAGAGGGAAGCAGGCTCACTGCCGAGCAGAGAGCCCGATGCGGGACTCGATCCCAGGACCTCGAGATCATGACCTGAGCCGAAGGCAGCGGCTCAATCCACTGAGCCACCCAGGCAGGCTCCATGCCCAGCATGGAGCCCACAGTGGGGCTTGAGCTCATGATCCTGAGATCAAGACCTGAGCCAAGATCAAGAGTCAGAGATACTTAACGGGCTGAGCCATCCAGGTGCCCCAATACTCAGTTTTCAAACTAGGAAACCTTAATGTAGGATATATGCTTTTTTGTTTAAGCTCATCAGTACTTAGAAAGCACTAGCATCTAGTGAAGTTGCTTATAAACTTCTTAAAGAATAGAATCATCAGAAATTCTGTGCAGAAATTTACACAGAAATTCAATACCTAAAATGGAAAAAAAAAGAAAGAAAGAAAGCCGTTAGAGTAGAAAGGGGACATTGTGTGTAGAGTGCATGGGACCCTTCTCTCTCAGCCTCCTGCTCATGGCAAAGATAGTCCCTGAGGTCTCTCCTCTTGACTCTTAGGTTGCCACAGAAAACATTTTGAAAATCATCGGTTTAGGTGGAAGCCATAGATGGGTAAATGAGAAGTCAAATAAATGTTTTAGGAAACTAACAATGAATAAGAGGGACATGAAAGTGGGGTGCCTAGGTGGCTTGCTTCCTTTTGCTAAGGCCATGATCCCAGGGTCCTGGGATCGAGCCCCATATCGGGCCTCCTGCTTGGCGGAAAGCCTACTTCTCCTTCTCACACTCCCCCTGCTTGTGTTCACTCTCTTGCTCTCGCTGTGTCTCTCTCTGTCAAATAAAGAAATAAAATCTTTAGGAAAAAAAAAAAAGGACAGAAAGTCTCTTGTGTTGAAATCAGCATTTTGCTCTTTCTAAAAATCTTGTTTTCCTCCCTTATTCCCCTTGGTCTACAGGACTATCCCACCTATACTATCCTTGGTCAGAGTCAGTACCAGACCTGCTACCCCAGCTCCAGCTTTGGAGTCGCAAGCCAGACTAATAGTGATACCGAGAGTACGACATTAGCTGCAGCTACATACCAGACGGAGAAGCCTAGTGTCATGGTACCTGCGCCGACAGCACAGAGACTTTCCTCTGGTAAGCACTGTACCTCTCAAGCCTTTGGCTTAAGGGTACTTCATTCAACATTACGGAATAGTAAAGATCATTTTGTTCTGGTCTGAGTCACTGTTACTGTGCTATTGGCTTTCCTTCTCAGGTGAGGAATATTTAAATATTAGAACCAGACTATGTGATGAGTCATTGGCAGGCTGAATGTAATACCTGATATTGTGGACAGAAAAGCACCAAGAATGAGAAGACTGTGACAGCCACTCCGCCCTTCAGCTTTACTGTGTTTGTCATGGGGAACTTCAGAATCTTGGCACATTTTGTCAAAGCTGAAGGACTCTAGTTTTAGTCAGTACATATTGTGGACGCCTGCTGAGGCCTCAGAGCAGTAGTCCTTAACTTTTTCTGTGTCATGGATCTCCAAGATCACGAGGAAAGCTATGGTCCTTCCCCCCTCAAGGAAATATATAGTTAACCTACAAGTTTAAACCTGTACATTTAGGTTTAAAATGTGTCGGTGAATTATGAAGTCCAAGTTAAAAAAAATACTCTGGCTTTATACACATAAAGGCTTTATACACACAATCAGTAAGTAAACATACGTATATCATTTTTGTCTCTAAATTCAGGAAAATTTAGTGGTTGGCTGTCACGTCATATAATTGGACGAAGGATTGTTTATTGTTAGCACCAATGCATTTTTAAAAACAGTGCTCTATCTCAACTAAAGCAGTTTTTTGTACACCTTCACTTTATAGTCTTCTAAGGATGCTGCTTCAAAATTACATAACTTTGAAATAGTTACACTTGTTGATGCCTTAGTTTTGAATTCATAGCTCTAAATATCTGTATTCTTCATAACAATTTTAACTTCTTAATAATAGGGAATTTCAAACCTAGAAGTTGTCAGAATAGTATAATGAACATATTATGTAGCCATCATCCATGTTCAACAATTAACTCGTATTTCAACTGTACTTAATCCATTTCTCTCGCCGAATTCCAGGCATCGTATGTCTAAGATAAATATTTGCTAGTGTAACCACAATGCTATCCCCTCTGAAATAATTCAGCAGTAATTCCTTACACTATCATAAAATACTAAAAGGTATTATTTCTACTATTCTCATAAATGTGAAGAGTTTTATTTTCCTTTTTTATTAGAGTTTTTAATTTATTAAAAATTAACCTATTTTATTTAGAGTTTATTTAAATTAGGATCAAAGTAAGGTTCATACACTGGGATTGGTGGATATATACTTTCTCTTTTAACTTATAAATTCCCCTCTTTTTTTTATTCTCTGATGTACTGTATTTGTAAAGAGACTGGAGTGTTTATCTCATGCCATTTCCCAGTCTGAATTTTGCTGATTATCTCTGTATTGGGTAGATCAACGTGTCCTGCTGGCTTCTGTATTTTATTTTAAATTGGTAAATAGATCTAGAGTCATGGTTTTCAACTAAAGTGATTTTTGTGCTTTGCCCTCTCCCGCATTCGCCTAAGACATTTGGCAGTGTATGGAAACATTTTTGGTTGTCACGGTGGGTAGGGAGTGCTACTGGCATCTAGTGGATAAAGGCCAAGGGTGCTGCTTAGCCAGTCATCCTATAATACATAGGACATAGGCTCAACAAAAATTACCTGGCCCAAAATGTCAATCGTGCCAAGTCGAGAAACTCTGAGTAGAAACTTGGCCAGATACAGGTTCAGGATTTTTGGGGGGGGTGGAGGTGGGGGTTGTGAAACAACTTTATAGCTGTGTTCTTGCATTGAGAGGCAGGTATATAAATTCTATTATAACTCTCTCTCTGATATTAGGAGCTGTTGATGCTCGATGTTGGTGCCTGGGTCTGCATTCCTAAACTGATCAAGCAAAGTTTGATTTTCCAGCCTTTATCACTGTAGTATGGTTCTTATGGACAGAAAGCATGCTGACCTTCTTCCAGCTCTGGTTCTTATAGCCTGTGACTACTGGCAAGATATGTCTCACTTTTCTTTCCAGGAGACCCTTCTTCAAGCCCATCTTTGTCCCAAACTACACCAAATAAAGATGCGGATGACCAGTCCAGAAAAAACATGACTGGCAAGAACCGGGGCAAAAGGAAAGCTGATGCCAGCTCTTCCCAGGACAGTGAATTGGAAGTATGGGAAGAAACTCATTTGAGTTACCTACTTTTTTTTCTCATTCTTTAAGTTCATCGAACATACTTATCTGAAACTCATGGAAATACTGTAGTTCTGTGTTTAATGTCCCCCGACCCCCCACCCTGCCGCCACCTGTGATTCTTGGTCAAGAGAAACGAAACTGGCCTAGTGAAGAGAGAAATGTAAAAAACACATTTCTCCAAGCCCATAACTTGCCATATTACTTTCGGATGCTTTTCACCAAAGCATTGCAGAAGCTTTTTTGAATTTAGGTAGCCAGGTAACTTTTTATTTAGTTTGTTAGTTTGTTTAGTTTGCCAGAACAGTTTGCCCTCTGTGTTCCAGAGCAGAACAGAAAGAACAGTTCCCTCATATTCAGAAAGCACAGGGTGTCACAGATAATGTCATAGGGTTCTCCATTTAAAAATCTAAAAGTAAAATGAGAAGATGAGAGTGCTTTAGGCCAAGCTTCTGTGAAACTGCATAACTTACTGATGAGATGGGTACTCACTTATTTTGTGGTTAAGCACTATAAGCATTTATTAGGGACATTGCTTTTGGCTTCGTTATTAAAAAGATTAGAAAATCATACAAAATGCTAATAATGGTGGAGTTTTTATATGCTTTTGTTTTTGTATTTGATTTTTCTATAATATGAGCATTTAACAGGCAGGGAAATGCTGTATTTAAAAATGAGTTTATCGGGGCACCCACTGGGTGGCTCAGTGGGTTAAAGCCTCTGCCTTCAGCTCAGGTCATGATCTCAGGGCCCTGGGATCGAGCCCCGCATGGGACTCTGCTCTGCAGGGAGCCTACTTCCTCCTCTCTCTCTGCCTACTTGTGATCTCTGTCTGTCAAGTAAATAAATAAAATCTTAAAAAAAAAAAAGCCTCTGCCTTCGGCTCAGGTTGTGATCCCAGGGTCCTGGGATCGAGCCCCGCATTGGGCCCTCTGCTCGGCGGAGAGCCTGCTTCCTCCTCTCTCTCTCTCTGCCTGCCTCTCTGCCTACTTCTAATCTCTGCCTGTCAAATAAATAAATAAAAATCTTTTAAAAATAAATAAATAAATAAATAAATAAATAAATATAAAAATGAGTTCATCGATAGGTATTAAGACATGAGTAAATTAAGGCTGTGTTTGGGGACTCTCTTTCCTTTTGTTCCTGACCCCCCCCAAAAGAAATCTAAGTCCTTTTACATTTATTGGGAAAAACAGAACCAATTTTTTTAGTAGTGGTAAAATATACATAACATAAAATTTACCATTTCAACTATTTTTTAAATGTGCTGTTCAGTGACATTAAGTACGTTTACAGTGTTGTTTGTTGCCACTATTTCTAGAACTTTTTCATGATCCCAAACAAAAACTCTGCCTATTAAGCAATAACTCTCCATTCTCCCCTCCCACTAGCCCCTAGCAACCTCTATTCTACTTTCAGTTTCTAGGAATTTACCTAGTCTGAGTATCTCACATAAGTGGAATGATACAATATCTACCCTTTTGTGTGAGACTTCTTTCCCTTAGCATCTTTCCAAGGCTCATCTGTGTTATAGTATGTATAAGATCTTCATTTCCCTTTGTTGCTGAATAATACTCCGTTGTATGTATATACCACGTTCTGTTTACTCATTCATTTGTTGATGGACACTAATGGTTTTTTTCACCTTTGAGTTATTGTGAATAATGCTGCTATGAACATTGTTACCCAGATATTTCTTTGAGTTTCTCTCTTCAGTTATTTTGGGTATAAACTAAAGAGTAGAATTGCTAGATTATATGGTGATTCTGTGGTCAACAACAAAATGTTTTCCATAGTGGCTACATCATTTTACATTCCCACCAGCAATGCATGAGGGTTCTAATTTCTCCACATCCTCCCCAGCACTTATTATTCCCCACCCTCTTTTTTTAAAATAATAGCCATCCTAGGGGTGCCTGGGTGGCTCACTGGGTTAAAGCCTCTGCCTTCTGCTCGGGTCATGATCCCAGGATGCTGGGATCGAGGCTTGCGTCCAGGGAGCCTGCTTCCTCCTCTCTCTCTGACTGCTTCTCTGCCTAATTTTGATCTCTGTCTGTCAAATAAATAACTAAAATCTTAAAAAAAAAAAAATTAAGGCTCAGTCAGTTAAGTGTCTGTCTTCAGTGCAGGTCATGATCTCAGGGTCCTGGGATTGAGCCCCACATGGGGCTCTCTGCTCAGCAGGGAGCCTGCTTCCCCTTCTCTCGCTCTGCCTGCCTCTCTGCCTACTTGTGATCTCTGTCTGTCAAAAAATAAATAAAAATATTAAAAAAAAAATAGCCATCCTAATAGATGTGAAATGGTTTTGATTTCCATTTCCTTAATGGCCAATAATAGTGTTGAACATCTATTCATGTATTTTATTTATTGGCCATCTGTATATTTTCTTTGGAGAAATAGCTGGTCAAATCCTATGACTAGTTTTTAATTGGGTTGTTTGGTATTTTGTTGAGTTTTAGGAATTCTTTATATATGCTAGATATTAATCACTTATCACATATCTGATGTGTAAATATTTTCTCCCATTCTGTGGGTTCTTTTTACTCTCTTGATAGTATTCTTTGATGCACAAAAGCTTCACATTTTGTTGAAGTCCTGTTTTTCTTTTATTTGTTGTGCTTTAGTGTTAAAAATACAAGGTTATAAAGGCATTTACCTATGTCGTCTTCTAAGAATTTTATTGTAGCTCATAAATTTAGGTCTTTGATTCATATTGAATTACTTTTTTTCATATTGAGTTAATTTTTGTATATGGTATAAGGTAAGGGTCTAATCTCATTCTTTTGCACATGGATATCCAATTTTCCCAGCACCTTTTATTGGAAATATTTTCCTTTCCCCATTGAATGGTCTTAGCATCCTTGTCAAAAATTGACCGTATATGGGGGCACCTGGATGGCTCATTCAGTTAAGTGTCTGCCTTTGGCTTGGGTCATGATCCCAGGGTCCTAGGATTGAGCTAGTATTTTTGTGGAGAATTTTTTGCTTTGATGTTCAT
This sequence comes from Meles meles, assembly GCF_922984935.1. Classification (NCBI taxonomy): domain Eukaryota; kingdom Metazoa; phylum Chordata; class Mammalia; order Carnivora; family Mustelidae; genus Meles; species Meles meles. Next base: position 196,304,176 of record NC_060066.1, read on the forward strand.
AAGAGATATTCGTCTGCAGTTTTCTTGTAGTGTCTCTATTATCTGACTTTAGTATCAGGGTAATGCTGGCTTCATAGAATGACTTAGGAAGTAGTCCTTCATCTTCAACGTTTTGGAAGAGTTAAAGAAGGATTGGTGGTATTTCTTTAAATGTTTGGTAGAATTTAACAGTGAAACCATCTGATCCCTGGCTTTTCTTTCTTGGTATCTTTTTGATTACTGAGTTCAACCTCTGTTAAAGGTCTATTTAGATTTTCATTTCTTCCTGAGTCCGTTTGGCATTTTGTATATTTCTAAAGTTGTCCATGTCCATCTAGGGTATTTGTTAGTATACAACTGTTCATAGTATTCTCTTATAATTCTTTTTATTTCTATAAAATTGATAATAACATCCCCACTTCCATTTCTGATTTTACTAATTTGAGGCTTCTTTTTTTCTTAACCTAGCTAAAAGTTGTCGATTTTGTAGATCTTTTCAAAGAACCAACTTTTGGTTTCATTGATTTTTTTTCTGTTATTTTTCTACTCTCTGATTTATTTATCTCCATTCTAACCTTTAGTCTTTCCTTCTGCTGGCTCGTTCCAGTTCCTTAAATTGGACAGTCATGTTATTGATTGAAATCTTACTTCTTTTGAAGGCATGCATTTTACAGCTATAAATTCTCCTCTTTGTACTGCTTTCACTGCAGCCTATAAATTTTGGTATGTTGTGTTTTAGTTTTCATTCATCTCAAGGTATTCCTATGTTTGATCTGTTAGTTGTTTAAAATTGTGCTGTTTAATTTTCACATATTTGTGATTTTTTTAGTTTTCTTTCTGTTATGTATTTCTTGTTCCATTCCATTGTATTAAGAAAAGATGCTTACTCACTATTTCTGTTTTCTTTCCTCAGCGGGTATTTCTGTGGGACTTGGATGAAACCATCATCATCTTTCACTCTCTTCTTACTGGATCCTATGCCCAGAAGTATGGAAAGGTAATTTGAGTCTTTCTTCCTTTGTTGTAGTATCCTCCTCCTGACTATATGGGCTTGTAACCAAAATCACTTTTTTCTGCTACCTCTATCTTACCCTGTTGGCCTTTCTTTCACTTTCCATGTAAAACTTCACCTGATGGCTGTACCAGGCAGGCTACATGGTCAGGCAGTATTAATAAAGCTGGAGACTAGACCTAGGACCAGTGCTATGTCAGCTTAAGTTGTTCAAGACTACTATTTTATAAAGACTAAATATGGGAATGAAGCTCAAAACAGAATGGAGTCTTAGGATTATATATTCCAAAGACATATCTGTTAACGTTAAGTCACTTTTAACAGCCCAAACTGAGCGTTTTATTTAGCTGAGTATATGCCGGATATGTAAATTTAAAATATATATAAAGTAAAAATATTTTTCTTACATAGATTACATACCTCCTTAAACTAAATATACCAAGCAGAATTTAATTTTATTAGTCATCAATATAAACAGGGTTTTGGGAGTGGGACGTTGTTTGTTTGTTGTAGATTGATTTATTTGAGAGAGAGAGTGAGAAAGAACACACATGCACAGGGTTGGGGAGGGAAGAAAGAAAGAGGCAAATCCAAGTAGACTTCACACCAAGAGTTGGGCATTTAACCAACTGCACCATCCAGGTACCCCAAACATCAGCTTTAATAGAGGAATAAGCTATGTATTTCTACATTAAATTATCTCCAGGCTTCTATTTTTTGGTTTCTATGAATAAATTTTATGAAAATATCTGCCTTCTTTGCTTTCTTACTATTCCCATTTACTTCTTATTATCATTCATGTTTCTGTTAGAAGTACTTTCCACAGGCTTTTAGTATCCAGGCTGGTAAGCTGACATTAGCTCATACACTGTATAAGCTGATTATAAAAGTATATAAAATAAGAGCACACTGAAGGCTAGATAGTTATTGAACAAACAAAATGTTTGTGAACACTTTGTGAAGTGAAGACCTGATGGTTCACTTTAAAGCTAAATGCATTGGTTTTCCTACAGATATTTTGACTTTTCAGCCTTCTTCACATATTTCCTGACTGTTGAGATTGTCAGATAACTGACTTCCAGTATTTATACTGTGTGTTTGTGTCTGTCTGTCTGTGTGTCTGTGTCTGTGTCTGTGGCGGGGAGACTGAAGGGAAATAATGGGTATTACAGTAGAAATATTTCAGCAATAGTTAGCATTTCTTACAAAACAGGGAATTTCTGCTCAAAATGGTTTTTTTTAAGTGGGTTTAGTTTTCTAAAAACTGACTTCAGAAATTAACTTTGCATAATCCCAGATTAGATTCCTCTCACTGTGAATGAAATTGCATGAGTAATAGGTAGAAGCACTTTTGTAGGCCTGTGTTGTTGTGGCCTTGACCCAGAATAACTCCGAAATACCTGAAGACTAGACCAGTGCTGTTGGTACCAAAAAACAAATTTTTCTCTTACTGTCTTCTAGGATCCAACAGTAGTGATTGGCTCAGGCTTAACAATGGAAGAGATGATTTTTGAGGTGGCTGATACACATCTATTTTTCAATGACTTAGAGGTAAGCATTTTAAAGTGTTCTGTGCTTCAGTGAAACATTTTGTTTGTTCAATAACTATCTAGCCTCTGCTTACGTATTGAGAGGAAATGTGGTGAGAAGGGGTGGTTGTGGAGAAGCCAGCTGGCCACTTAGGCTTTTATAGTCTTAGAAGAACAGTACCTTAGCTTGGTCATCAGTCTTGGTACTGGCCCTCAATTTTATTGGTTCAAAAATTTGATTTTTGTTAGCCTCTTTGGAAATGATCTAGCTCTAGAGGAAATGCCAGCCCTTCACACGAAATAGTGAAATATAAACCAACATTCCTATTTATTCATCTGCCTTAAATAACAAATAATAAGGTGGGTTTGACTCTGTACTCTTAATTATATCTTGACTATCTTTTGACTTTACTTTCTTAAAATATAATCTCTTGATTTGTCAGATCTATAAATGGCTATTCTAACTCATTATACTTTATATATGCTTATTATCCATGTATAGGTTAACCTTGATGTCCAGAATCATTTTATAGTTAGATGCAAGGAAAACCAGGGACACGGAGAATTTCTTGGTGAAGTTTTTTGGCTTTGACATTTGAGTTCACCTTTGAGGTGACCGTGGTGTAGTGGCAAGAGCACAAGACTGGGAAGTCAAAAGACCAGAGTGTGAGTTCCAGTTTAGGAAAGTTACCTCCCCATTCTGGGCCTCAGTTAAGCAGTTACCCTACACAAGAAACTAGTAACAGTTGTTCTGTCTGGGGAAGGGGATATGTTGCTGGGACACAGGTGGGAAGGAGCAGACTTTTCACTTCATGCCCTTCTGAGTTTCAGACTGTGTACTACTTACGTAACCTAGTTTTTTTAAAACGGTGAAAATTGTAAGTTAAAAAACAAAATAGTGGGGTGCACGGCTGGCTCAGTTTGAAGAGCATGCGACTCTTGACCTCAGGGTTGTGAGTCCAGTCCCACATGGGGTGTAAAGATTACTTAAAATAAATATAATTAATTAAAAATAAGATAACATTTTATAAACACAAAATAATCCTATTTATTTTTAAATATAGTCTAGTTTTACTCAATAAACAGTTCTCCAACAAATTGAATTACCAGGGCTCTAAACTCCAGTACCTTTGTCTAACCTCCACGATGCTTTAATCTTCCTCAACTTCACATGTTGATATGTTAGGACATCGTAGTTTTTACTCAGCAACATTTATTGAAAACCTACTTTGTGCCAATAATTATTGCCAAATTGTATTTGTAATGATTTTCTAGACATAGACCTCACTCAGGACTGAAAGTTCTGTGAAGAATTTGACCTGAATGTGTTCCTGCCCCCCAGGTCAGTGGTTCTCAACTTTAGGGGGCATAAGAATCACCTGGGGAGCTTGTTAAAAATGAAGATTCTAGGACTTCACACCCAGAAATTCTGATTGAAGTAGGTCTGGGGTGGACCCAAGAATATGCATTTTTAAAAAACTTCCCCAGGGGATTCTGATACAGGTGGACATCACAATATTGCCTTAGGTGGTATCAGAGGAGTGAATCTCTCAGCGTTAGGCAGTGGGTGGCATTTTATGTCCATAGTAGCACAGGCTTGGTGGAAAGAACCTTGGATTCAAATTGGAAGGCCCAGGCTCTTTCTAGTTCCTTTTTATCACTCAGTAGTTATATGAATGCGGGTAATTCGTTTCACCTCACTTTTGGAACATGAGGAGATTAACTTAGGTGACCACTTCTAATTCCCAAGTTTGGATTTACAGATTTCTGTTATAGTCATCCTCCGTTTTGATACCATACTCTACCAGCATCTGTTTCATCTGCAAAAACGTATTGGATACATGCTACCTTAAGAGCGAGCACATGCTACACAAGGACTAGACTGGAGGGGTACAGAGAAGCTATAGGATACAGATTGTGCCACAGGAAGGCCACAGTGTATAACAGAACTTCACAGTCTGGCATAGGACATTGACATCCCTGACAGTGGAAAGAGCTTGTGTTTATACCCATGAGCTATTGTGTTATACCCATGACTACTGAGAGAAGAGCATACTTGAGAGTTGGGCTGGGTAAGGAAGATTTCATGAAGACCGTGGGACATGACTTAGGCCTTAAAAGAGGTTGGACAGCAGGGGGGTGAGAGTGGTCCTCCACACACAAGAGAGTGTATAAGGTATTTCATCATCTGCCATTGTTTGTGGTCTTTATAATATGTCATGGTGGTGGTGGCGCTTCCACTCCCCGGACTGAAATAGTTTTTGGTTTTGTCTTTCAACAGGAGTGTGACCAGGTGCACGTGGAAGATGTGGCTTCTGATGACAATGGCCAGGACTTGAGGTGATAGAAGCAGTGATGTCTTAAACATCAGTATACCTGCTAGGCACGAGACACTGTCTAGGTTCAGAGGAAAACAAAGACGAGTAAGAGGTGGCCCTAAAAGATCTCACAGTCTTAGTGGAGACCGAGAGGTAACGATGGGCCATGTGCAGGGGTGCCTGTAGAGAATGTGACGGAGCTCAGAAAAGAAAGTAATTCTGGTGGCTGTGGTTGCCAGCATTGGAGGGGTCTTCTCAGTCCAGTAGAATTTGAGCATGGCCTTGAAGAATGGGTAGCAATGATGGAATGAAGAAAAAAGGCTTCAAAGTAAAGGATACACTAGTTTCTCTTTGCCCAGATTTTCAGTCAGGAGGAGTGTGCTTCCAGACTGGTTAGTTTTAGATACAAATAAGCATGGGGCATTTTACCAGGGAAACTAACTGTGGGGTCTGTTGGTATCAGAAATAACCATATCAGAGACAACCTTAAACATTGTGTCAGTGAACACTATACCAAGGGGATCTTGATGGCAAAGTGCTTGTTTTGTGTCCTCATTTCTCTCTTGACTACTGTCTTTTTACCCAGTAGTCTTACTGAATAATCCAAAAATGTATCAAGTTTCTATTTAAAGACGTACAGAAAAAAAGACTGTCACACTTTTTCATGTTAATTTGTTTTCATGTTTGTCCCTTTCATAGGTTCTTCCCTGTGTCTACCCTAAAATTGTTTCCTCCATGAATTCTCAAACATAGAGCAGAACTGGAAGGATCTAATCCTGTAGGGCTGCGAAAGATTACGAGGTCCCACGTGAGGAGCAGCATCCAGTCATGCACGTGGCTCACATGGCCACGGAATGCACTGTACTAATGAGATCTTACTGGACCTTTTAGGAAAGTCCCTGGTCTGAAGCAGTTTATGATCCACTCTGAAGCCCAGAGTTTTTTTCCTCTTATACATGAGGCTAACCAGTAATTACCTAAATGTCTTGACAGCTTTATTTTCTTAAAAGTAGAAACTCATACTTAGTGAACTCAGTTTTGACTTTTTTTTTTTTTTTTAAGATTTTATTTATTTATTTGACAGACAGAGATCACAAGCAGGCAGAGAGGCAGGCAGAGAGAGAGAGGAGGAAGCAGGCTGTCCGCAGAGCAGAGAGCCCGACGCGGGGCTCGATCCCAGAACCCTGGGATCATGACCTAAGCCGAAGGCAGAGGCTTTAACCCACTGAGCCACCCAGGCGCCCCTCAGTTTTGACTTTTGATTGAACCAAGTTGTCTCTAATTCTGTTGGTCATTTTTTTTAAATCTTTACTTAAGAAGTGTTCACCTCTCCCAGCTTGTTTAACTGTATTACTTATTTCTATGGCAGTGTAACAGATTACCCCAAAACTTAGTAGCTTAAAGAAATAAACATTTATCATCTCATAATTTCTATAGGACAGGAACTTGAAAGTGACTCAGCAAGATAGTTTTGAATCAGGGTCTCTGAGATTAAAAATCAAGATACTGACTGGAGCTTAAATCATCTGAAGGCTTGATGGGAGCTGGAGGACCTGCTTGCAGCCTCTCACACGTGGCTGATAACGGGACACCTCAGTTCCTCACTGTGCATGCCTCTCCGGGGGGGCAGCTCAAGTGCTCTCATGACAGCTGACTTCTTTCTGAGCAAGTGCTCCAAGAGAGCAAGAGAAGCCTGTCTCTGCGGTCTGACACCATCACTTCTACCACATCCTGTTTACCTTGAAATGCAGTCCATACCCATAGGAATTAGAAGAGAGGAGTTATTAAAGAATTTGTGGACATTTTAAAGCCACCACTTTGACCCATGAAATTAATAAACCAGCTAACGTATGTCTGAAGAACATCTCCATTACACCTCGCAATTATTAATATTTGGGGTTATTTCCATTATTTCTTCACACGTTTCTCCACATTACATAGTTGCCGTGTGTGCGTGTGTGTGTGTGTGTGTGTGCACGTGCCCCTGTGTCTCTGTCTGTGTACATAAAAATGTTATATTCTGGGTTTGGGGTTTTTTGTTTTTTGGGTTTTTTTTTTTAAAGATATTCTATCACTGGGGCTCCTGGGTGGCTCAATGGGTTAAGCCTCTGCCTTCAGCTCAGGTCATGATCTCAGGGTCCTCAGATCAAGCCCTGCATTGGGCTCTCTGCTCAGCAAGGAGTCTGCTTCCCTCTTTCTCTCTCTGCCTGCTTCTCTGCCTACTTGTGATCTCTCTCTCTGTGTCAAGAAAAAAAAAAAAAAAGACACACAATGATATTCTATCATTAATGAAAAGATGCTCTATTCCCAAGACAACCTCTAGGGGATGCTGGTGCTTGAATGGGCCCTAACCGCTCTTTCCCTGTCTCTCCCTCCTTTCTTTGATGGCAGTAATAGGGGTGAGGTAGACAACTAACGAAAGATAGATTCTGACAGAGATTAGGAGAGAAGGTTCTCAAAGCCTTTAGACTTTGGGGCGCCTGGGTGGCGCAGTTGGTTGGGCGACTGCCTTCGGCTCAGGTCATGATCCTGGAGTCGCAGAATCAAGTCCTGCATCGGTCTCCCTGCTCAGCCGAGAGTCTGCTTCTCCCTGTGACCCTCCACTTCTGTGTTCTCTCTCTCTCGCAAATAAGTAAAATCTTAAAAAAAAAAAAAAAAAGCCTTTAGACTTGATGTCAGATGCCAGGAATAGGACAGAGAATCCAGCCCAAAACCTTGTACAGTTAAGATATTAATTTTCATCATCCTCTCTCTCTCTCTCTGCAGCAACTACAGTTTCTCAACAGATGGTTTCAGTGGATCAGGAGGCGGTGGCAGCCATGGTTCCTCTGTGGGTGTCCAGGGAGGTGTGGACTGGATGAGAAAACTGGCTTTCCGCTACCGAAAAGTGAGAGAAATCTACGATAAGCATAAAAGCAATGTGGGTGGTAAGTGTGTCATACAAAAGTCTGATACTCTGTTTCCCTCTTATTTCCTGTGTTCTTTTCCAGGGATTCCTCAGAACTCCCTAGCAACTGCTTAGAAATTGGGGCCACAATCACATTTTAACTTTGTATTTAAAAAAAATGAGATTTGACTGAAACTCTTTGAGGAGGAAACTCTGCATTTCTCATGGACTTCTCTTAGTAAAGCTTTGCAGAGTTCTCTTGTTCTTTTTAGATAAATACCTTTTTAAAGAAGTGTGTTTCAAAGATTATATCTGATTACGTATGTTTTATTCTGGAGTCACAGCTATTGTCAATACTAGTTAATAGGTTGCCATGTTTTTTTACTGACTTATGTAACTATCAAAACAAGTCAGGCAGAAATAGTGGCTAGATTTATAAAGGATGGAAAACTTAGTCCAGAATTAAAGGTTGGCAGTAGCCATGTGTTGGACCTTGGAAATCCTGCCCAGAAATATCTCAAATATCAGGTGTCACTTTGCCTAAAATAGTGTTATTTAAGATTAATAAATTAGCCATAGATTGTTGAAATTAGAAGAGACATTAGAAATCTAATCTGAGGGAGCCTGGGTAGCCAGGGGGTTAAGCCTCTGCCTTCTGCTCAGGTCATGATCTCAGGGTCCTGGGATTGAACCCCACATCAGGCTCTCTACTCAGCAGGGAGTCTGCTTCCCTCTCTGTCTCTGCCTGCCTCTGCCTACTTGTGATCTCTGTCTCTGTCAAATAAAAATCTTTAAAAAATAAAAATAAATAAATACATTTAAAAAAAAAAAGAAAGAAAGAAATCTAATCTGAGGGGCGCCTGGGTGGCTCAGTCAGTTAAGTGTCTGTCTTCAGTGCAGGTCATGATCCTAGTGTCCTGGGATCAAGCCCCACATCAGGCTCCCTGCTCATCAGGAAACCTGCTTCCCCCTCTCCCGCTCCCCCTGCTCATATTACCTTTCTCGCTGACTCTCTCTGCATCAACTAAATAAATAAAATCTTTTAAAAAGAGAAAGAAAGAAAAAGCAAATTCATTATTTAAAAAAAAAAATCTAATCAGAATCCCTCGTTTGGCATTCGAGAAAGCACATTTATCATGAAGGTGCTCAGGACAGCTTACCCACGATCACAGCTGGAACCCAATCCCCTAACTCTTGGTCCAGTGAACTTTACATTCATGCAGGGCCCCCGCCTTTTTTAAGTATGAAAGGTGTTTTTTTTTTTAATTTGTTTGTTTGTTTATTTATTTATTTATTAAAGTAAGCTCTGTGCCCAGTAGGGGGCTTGAACTCATAAGCCCGAGATCAAGAGTTGCATGCTTACTGACTGAGGCACCCAAGCGCCCCGATGCAGTTCCTTTTTTAGTGTTGTACCCTTATGAGAAAAAACTTTGAAGCTGTGAACTGTCACCCTCAAAACATGAAGTTTCAGGGATTCGATAGACTGTCTAGAGGTATATTACCCCACATCCTCTTGCCGCGCTGTGCTGCCTCACATTGCGCTGCAGAACGTGAAAATAGGGCTTCAAAGGTAATTTGGTTCATTGCTGTTAGAGCCCCCAGTACCAGATAAAAAGCACAGGCATCGGGACTTTGGGAATTTAATTTGCTTTTTTTAGAGTGCCCTCTTTATGGCCTCTATTTTTTTTTATGGTTCAGAGCCAGCACTTTATTTTGGCAACTCCATCTTTTTGCTCTACTCTTGCCACACATTAGCCTTTCTTTTGTTTTCGTATACAGCCCAAGTGTCTGATCCTTTTTCTGTTCGTTGGGTGCCAGGACCTGGTTTCCTGAGGAAGGTGATATAACCCTCTGTGAGAATCCCCTGAGCCTGCCCTGGGGAACATATTAAAAGTAATGTCCACCTGTATTTTGTAAAATAGGAATTAACAGGGGCACCTGGCTGGCTCAGTGGGTTAAAGCCTCTGCCTTTGGCTCAGGTCATGATCTCAGGGTCCTAGGATCGAGCCCCGCATCGGGCTCTCTGCTCAGCGGGGAGCCTGCTTCCCTTCCTCTCTCTCTGCCTGCCTCTCTGCCTACTTGTGATCTCTGTCTGTCAAATAAATAAATAAAATCTTTAAGAAGAAATTAAAAAGGAATTAACAGAAGTGCCACATCATATTTGATAGTTAAGTGTGTGACGTGTACTTAACAAGTAGGGCCACACATGACCTAAAGGTGCTGGTTTTGTTGTTGTTTTATCAGAGACCTTGAGAGTCGTGTAATTCTAGGCTTGCATTGTGAAACCATCAATCTGTAAACAAATTATATACCGTTCTCACAGAAATGCCTTCTGTCTTTGTGAAATACTTGTAATAGAATACACGATTTCTCTTTTACCTTCACTACAGAAAATACAGGGTCAGATTTATGGTTTCAATATTATAATTCAAGTGGCTGATAACATGCTCCCATCAGATGAATTCTGTTTTGTTCTATGCTTAATTGTCTGATCTTAAGCAGTGTTTTAGTCTCTTCTTAGCTGGAGTTGTTTCAGAAGTAGGTACAGTACAAATAAATGACGTTCATGAAATTGGTCATTCAGCCTGGAATCTCAGGTTGATGCGCACTGTGCAGGGATGAGAATTGCACAGTCACCGTGGGCGCAGGATATGACAGAACAAAGACTTCAGAAGCCAAAAGCCACTAACTTGCTGTGTGACCTTAGGCAGCCCCCCTTTCTCCCTGCACTTCGGTTTCTTTAGAGAGATTGGAAATGCTGCAGACTCTTCCAACTGTAACCCTCATTTCTCCCTCCTTGATTCTTGATGTCACATCTAAAACAGTGCAGCTCAGAGTATGGTCCACCCATCTGCCTCGTGGTGAAAGAGTGAGCTTTGGCAGAATGTCATCACAGTGTTTCTTTCAGCTGATTTTGTGGTTGTGGTCCCCCTCACCCCCTGCCCAGCAAAACATTCTGAGGAGGAAAGTCAAAAGGGTATCTTAATTAAGGAGGCTACTCCAGGGTTTTACCAAGAAGAGAAACCTATTAGCTCATTGGAATATTTCAGTGACTCACACTCTTTCTACATTGAATTTAGAAGTTGCTTCCTCAGTGTCAGCAAGGATACACTGTCAGATGACAAATGTGTCTGCTTTTATTCCCAAAGGCCTACTCAGTCCCCAGAGAAAGGAAGCGCTACAGAGACTAAGAGCGGAAATTGAAGTTTTAACAGATTCCTGGTTAGGAACTGCATTAAAGTCCTTACTTCTCATCCAGTCCAGGTATGGAAATGGTTCTCTTAGTTCTCATCCTCTCCTAGATGCATCTTTCCTATCCCAGTCCAGGATAGGCCACTCCCTAACATTGGTCTCGGATAGGGGCGAGAGGAGTCGAAAAGATGCAGGCAAACACTTGGGTTAGGTGGGAGGCAAGGTCATTCCGTGCTGACAGCACGTGTTCAGATCTTCAGAGAATATTGATATTTGAAAGCCTTTGTTCTTTCCCTTACTTTTTGCTCACAGAACTAAAGTTCGGTATCCCATAATCTCCAGCCCAGGAATGGGCCTGGTCGCATCAAAGTATCCTGTAGGAGACACATCACATATCCTAAGTACAGGAAGCGCCCAAGAAATGTATCAGAGCCCCTTCAGGAAGGCGGGATTCAGAAGAAAAGGAAAATTTAAACAGTTTAAGGAGATTTCTGCTTGAAGCTTAGAATGGGAAATATAGTCAAATACAGTCTACTGTAGTATTCTTTTGCGCCCTCCCTCGAAGCAGGAATTCCAGGTACAACCTAGTAGAGCAAACGGTAAAACTGACACCAAGGGGTGGATATCCGTGAAGGTAAAGGACATGTGAAATTAACGTATATTCTGGAATCTATGTTGCCATTGTGTGAAAGGCAAAGAGGATTTAAATCATACCTTATTAAAGGGCTGAGTTGCATTCCGATGAAATAGTGCTGTGACTGAAAGTCTTCGTTACTGGTTTTCTAGAGTCTGCTATCAGTGGCATGGGTTGGTGGTTTATTTGCTAACAAGTGCAGTGAGCTAGAATGGTCAGAAGGGAAATGGGACAAGAATCAAGTTGTTGGCTCAGTGCCCATTAAATATATAGAATCTCTGTCCTTTAATATGGGAAATAAAAAAACCTGACGTAATTAGAGCAATAACCAAACATGGCACTGAACAAGTATCAGGCCCTTTGCAGTTAGTTTTTTATTAGTTAGATTCTAAAGAGGTTAGTTTCTATTAATTAGATTCTAAAGAATTCTTGCTCTCAGATGGGTTTAGTTTCACTTTTTCCTTTTCTTTTCATTTTGTTTTTTCTCCCTTCTAGAAAGAATTGTGTGAATGTTCTGATCACTACGACACAGCTGGTTCCAGCTCTGGCCAAGGTTCTCCTGTATGGACTAGGAGAAATATTTCCTATTGAAAACATCTATAGTGCTACCAAAATTGGTATGGTTTCAGTTCTGTTTCTTGTCACTTGCCTTACATAATACTTCATAATTATGATGTACTGAATTACTTATCAGTCCCTTAATTAGACACTTTATGTATATCTCTCTAATATTCATAGCAGCCTTTTCCTAATATTAGTGATGGGCCAGTTCAGGCTTAACAGTTAGTTGTGTAGCTTCCTCAAGGCTTCACAGCTAGTAAGTTACGTAAACCGGATTCAAATACAGGTTTGTAGGACTTAAAGTTTATCATATTCTTTCCATTTATAATAATTGAAAGGACATAATATGTAGCTTGGAAATCTACTTTTGCCTCATCCCAGATTTATTTTTATTTTCCAGAGAGAGTGGTACAGTATAGTCTAATAGAAAAAGCACTAGATTAAAAATCAAAGACTAAGCTGTATACTTAAAACTGTTTAAATTCCTCACACCCATTCAGATGGCTGCCATCAAAAAAAGAAAAATAGGGGCACCTGGGTGGCTCAGTCAGTTAAGCATCTGCCTTCAGCTCAGGTGATGATCCCAGGGTTTTGGGATCGAGCCCTGAGTTGGGCTTCCTGCTCAGTGGCCAGCCTGCTTCTCCCTCTCCCTCTGCCGCTCCCCCTTGCTTGTGCTCTCTCATTCTTTCTCTGTCAAATAAATAAATAAAATGGAAAAAAAAAATGGGGGGATTACCTGCCTGACTCTGTCAGTGGAGCATGCAACTCTTGATTTCGGGGTCATGAGTTCAAGCCCCACATTGGGTGTAGAGTTTACTTAAAAATAAAATTAAAAAAAAAATAAGAAAGAGAAAGAATAACAAGTGTTGACAAGGATGTGGATGAATTGGAGCCCTTCTGCCTTGTTGGTGGGAATATAAAGTGGTAGCATTACTGTGGAAAACAGTATGATGGTCCCTCAAAAAATTTAAAAAAGAACTATGATCAGCAATCCCACTTCTGGGTGTATATCCAAAAGGATTGAAAGCAGGATCTCAAAAAAATATTTCCACACGCATGTTCAGAGTAGCGGTATTCACAATAGCCAAGAGGTGGAAGCAACTCAGATGTCCATCAAATGAATGGATAAACAAGATATGGTATATACATACAGTGGGATATCATTGTGCCATAAGAGGGAAGAAAATACTGTCGTATGTTACCACATGTGTCAGCCTTGAAGACATGATGCTAATGAAGCAAGGCAGTCACAAAAAGGCAAATACTGTGAGTTTCTTAGTCAGACTCATAGAAACAAAGTAGAATGGTGATTAACAGAGGCTTAGAGGAAAGGGAGATAGGGAATTGTCGTTTAATGGGTATAGAATTTCAGCTTTGCACCATGGAACGTTTTAGAATAATGTCAGTGTACTTAACACTGCTGAAATGTACATTTAAAAATGTTAAGATGGCAGATTTTACGGGTTTTAGTACAGCTTTTGAAAAGAAAAACAGTAGTAAGGACCAGAATTCAGGGCGCCTGGGTGGCTCAGTCGGTTAAGCATCTGCCTTGAGCTCAGGTCCTGATCCCAGGGTCCTGTGATCGAGGCCCACATGGAGCCCTGCATCGGGCCTGCTTCTCCCTCTCACTCTGCCCCTCCCCCTGCTTGTGTCTCACCCTCTCTCTGTCATGAATAAATAACATCTTTAAAAAAGAAAAAAAGAACTAGAATTAAAGTCCTATCTCCCCCACTTACTGGTTCTAACCTTAGGCAAATTACTTTATCTCCTGACCCTCAGGTTTCTCATATAAAATGAGAAACTTCCAGAGAGGTTGTGAAACTCAAATGGGACTATGTATATGAAGGTACTATTTAACCCCTAAAAATGTATTCAGTACCAAGTATGGGAAAGAGTAGATACTCAATAAATATTTGCTGAATTAATTAATTAATTAATTCGCACCAGGTTTATACAAAACCAACTTGTTCCACTAAGAAGGCAGCAGAGTGTGTCACTCTTTTTCTTGTGTGCCGCACATGGTCAGAAGAAGAGAACTCTGGCGGCCCTCTCCTCATCTCTCCAAACTCTTACAGTTCCTACTTCCCTGTTGTTATCAAAGGAGAGGGTCCTGGAGTTTGAAGATGAGCTGTGGTTATTCATTATTTTTTAAAATCTACTACATACCTGTTGTAGTATGCTTTCTCCATAAAAAGTAGGTCTAATTTTATATGTTTACACACACACACACAAACACAGTGCGCGCACATACCCCAGGACCTATGGAGGCAATAAGCCCACCAGGTCCTGTTGACATTTTCTTTCTTCATTCATTCACCAAGTATTTGTTGGTCACCTTTATCTGCAAGGCATTTTTCTAGGTAGTGGGGATACAGCAGTAATCAAAAAAAAAAAAATCAAAAAAAGATCAAAAATCCTTGCTCCTAGTGGGAAGAAGCAGTCAGTAAACAAGTAAATTAAGGAAAAGAAACCACATACATCAGATGGTGGTAAGTGCTATAGCTAAAAAGCAGTTAGGAAAAGAAGGCCATGTTTCAAATAGTGTAGTTAGGTGTGCCTCAAGGAAAAGCTTTGTGTCTCTTTCTTTCCCTCCTTCCTCCCTCCCTCCCTCCTTTGCTTCTTTCCTTCCTTCCTTCCTTCGTTTTCTTGAAAAGTTAAGCAGAGACCTAACAGAAGTGAAGGAGTTAGCCATTAGCCTTTACCTGGAGAAAGAGCATGCCAAGGAGAGGGAACAGCCAGAGGAAGAGGTTGGAGGCATGTTCAGGGAAGAGCAGGGAGGGAAGAATGTTGGGAAATAAAGTCACGAGAGAGCAAAGGAAAGGGTGGGGAGAGCCTGCAGGTCCTTGTAGATTATTTTAAAGACTTCAACTTTTATTCCAATGAAATGCTATTTTTAGGTTTTTGAGCAGAAGACTGACAAGAAATGACTTGCCCATTAAATAGGATTTGTGTAGGAGCTTGAGGAAGATAGCTAAGAGGCAAATTGGGAGGTTGTAAATACAGCATGAGATCCTGGATGGCTTGAAACAAGGTAGTAGTAATGGAGGTGGGGACGTAGTCATATATGACGATAGATGTGTCTGTGATATATATAGGATATATTATGAAGGCATTATTTTGACAGGCATTGCTAGTAATTTGGATATGGGGTGTGAAAGAAAAAGAAGTTAAGGAAGAGTCCAAGGATTTTGGCCTAAAGCAGCTGAAAAGACGAAGATGCCATTTACTGAGATGGAGAAGGCCGTGGTAAGAAAGATTAAGGGTCTAGTTTTAGATGCTATGTTTGCAATAATTATTAGATAACTATGTGGAGATGTCAGGTAGGCAGTTGGATATCTGAATCTGGAAGTCAAGGGAGAGGTACTGGTTGGAGACGAATAATAGGAAGTCTTCGTGTGTGTGCGGTTATTAAAAATGACTGGATAAGTCATAGGAATGAATGCAGACAGAAGAATAGAGGTCTGTGAACTAAGCCCTGAGTCCGTCTGATATTTAAATATTTGGATCTTAAGGTGGAACGAGCAGCAGTGTTAGAAGGAGAGGTATGTGAGGTAGGAAGAAAAATGAGAATGGTGTCTTAGAAGAAGACAGAGGGAGAGTGTTGGACTCAGATTTTGCTAATGGGTCAGATACGATTGCTACATGGAGGCCATGAATAAACTTGACATGCAGTTTGAGCACAGTGATGGGAGTGACACCTCATTGGAATGGGCTTAAGAGAGACTGGAAAGAGAGGAGCTGGAGATGGTAACCATATGACTCTTTAGATCAATTATAAAGAAGGACAAAGAAATGAAGTAGTAAGTGGGGGTTATATGGGCTCAAGAGAATTTTTGAATGTAAGAGAAATTTATACAAAGTTTATATGCAAGTGGTAACGATTCACTAGATGAGAAAGGACGATAGCTGTTGCCTCCTGTGTGTCTCACATTGTGAAGGTGCTAGGAATACAGCAGTGACAAAAATCCTCTGTCCTCATGGAACTGACCTTCACTTCCTGGTATGAGGGTAACTGGGTTATCCATATGAGGAGAAAAGCAGAATTGTATTCCTGCTTTGTGCTTTTTGCAGAAATAAGTTCCAGGTGGGTAAAAAAAAACTTAACATGAGAAGCAAAACTTTAATTTTTAGAAAAAAATACAGAAGGGTATCTATGGCCTTAAGGTAGAAGAGGATCTTATTTAAAAGTCCCCAAAAAACAGTTTTAAAAACAGCAACAACAAAATGATCATTTCAATTGGATGATGCTCTATTTTATATTGAGTGAAAATACAAAGTTGGCAAAACAAACCAGACTGGTAGAAGATAACTTGCAACTCTTTTACTTGTTAATTTGTGTACAGAGTCTGTAAAGAACTGTAAATTATGAAGCAGCAAACAGCATTTTAGAAAAGTAGGCAGAAACCTTGGAACAGTTTGCAGAAGAGGAAAATCAACACCAGTGAACATATGGCGAGTTCCTTAACCTCACCAATTAAGGACATGCAGATGTCCTTAAAGTGTGATGCATTTCCTATTTATCAGATTAACAGGAATTTAAGTCTGGCAGTGCCACAGTTGTCAAGGAAATGGGAACACTTAACTCTGCCTATGGGATTAAAAATGGAGATAGCCTTTTTTTTTAAAGATTTTATTTTTTAAGTAATCTCTATAACCAACATAGGGCTTGAACCCACAGTCCCAAGATCAGGAGTTGCATGTTCTACCATCTGAGCCAGCGATGCGCCCCTGGATATAGCCCTTTTTGGAGAATAGTTTGGCAATGTGTAGTGGTTTGAGATGTGCATAACCCTATGATCAAGCAACTCCACTTTTAGATAAATACACTTTAGTCCAAGGCTCTGCAGACTATAACCCCTGTGCCAGATTCTGTGCACTGCCTGTTTTTGTAAAGTTTTATTGAAACATAGCCATGTCAGATTATTTCCATAGCTACTTTGACACTGTAGGAGCAGAGTCCAGTAGTTGCAACAGAGCAAAGCCTGGAATATTTATTGCCTGACTCTACACAGAAAGTTGGCCCACCCCTGCCCTTGAGTAATTTTCATGTGCACAAGGAGACGTGTGAGGATTTTTTTGATGCCACATTGTTCATAATAGAGTATAATGGGAAACAGCCACTCTGTGAACCTGTCCATGAAAAGAAAATGATTGCTGTATCCAAACAGTGGGATGCTATATGGCAGTTAAAAGTGAATGAATGAAAAGTACATACATCCTTAAGGATTAATATGGAAGATAATGTTGAACACGGGAAACACAGTACAGGTAGATATGTACAGTGTGTATTATTTATCTAAAGGTCAGAAGTGTTCACAACCACATACCATAAATTGTTTATGGATATATATACGCACAGAGAAAGGAAGGGTCAGTGGGTACACAGGAAATCAAATCTGTAGTTTCTTGTATTCTTTTTTGTATCGAAAGCAACTGAAAGTGTTACAGTTCGACAAAAATGGAGCGGCAGTAGGTATATGGGAGTTTATTTTTATCCTCCTTTTTCTGTATGTTGAATTATTTCATTTGCAAGGGATTGGGGGAAACCCACCCCCCTTCATGTTTTGCTCTCGCGGCCACTGCTTCACTTTGTGTTTCATAAGAACCCAGAGCACTCACTAAGCCTTTCACTCCTGAAAGGTGGAAATTCAGAAATACTCCTGAAAGGTAGTGCTTGTTAGAGTGAGTTCTGACACCCAAAGTCTCATCAGACTAATGGGAATGAGTTTATTCCCTCTGACAGTACATGTGTTTATTTGGTAACTATTCTCAGTCTCGTTTCATCCAGAGCTCACTTGCAAAGCTGTGGGTGGGTACCTAGCACCTTGGGAATAACTACAATGAGAGACTTGAGGCTTTCCTTGTGAGATGGGAGCAAGGAGAAGAAATATTTGATTTCAGAGTTATGATTCCTTTAATGGTCACTCTGTTACCTTGGACATTAAAAGGAACTCTCAAAATTATTTCTGAAAATCTCAGAAGTGTTTTTGATAGGGGAAGCCCAGAAACCCAATATTCATTCACCAAAGGTTTAGTTGGTCTTGGGTTAGATTCGGCCATTTGACGTTTGGTAAGCTAAGTAATCATTGGCCATATCCTCCTGAGTGGAAAGCTCATCTTCAGGATTGTTTGCAGAGTGTAAAATGGAGAAAGTGTATTTACCAGCGGTAGGGGAGTCATTTTTTTATGTAGCTGCTTCTTTACTGTGAGCTGTTGATAACTCTCTCTGTCTCCTAATCCTTTTAGAAGAGACATTCCTAAATTTATTTCGTCCTTGACCATTACATGCCATGACCATGAAAAACTTTTTATGTCCTTGTCCTCTAAATATGAGACATTCCTGGGGCCCTTGGGTGGCTCAGTTGGTTAGGCGTCTACCTTCTGTTCAGGTCATGATCTTGGGATCGAGCCCTGCATCAGGTTCCCTGCTCAGTGGGCAGCCTGCTTCTCCCTCTCCCTGTGTCGCTCCCCCTGCTTGTGCTCTCTCACTCCTTCTCTCTGTCAAGTGATTTAATAAAATATTCTGTAAGTAAATAAATATGAAACATTCCCTTTGTTAGGCCTTAGGGGAAAAGTCTAAAATCTGACTGACTTAAGGTTATTTTCCATAGACAGATCATAAAGTAGATTGGGTCTGGCAGAGGTTGTCTTAGTTTATAGGGATGTAATGTTTGCCACGGAATTAGGCAAACAACTCTTCAACACTTTGAACATAATAAGAATTTATTAGTTGAACTATTTAATATTTGAATTAGGGCTCAAGACATGGACTAGTCATCTGTTGAATCATTTATGAGATTAATTTGCATTTATTCTGCAGACATTGTCTGCACTGCCTGATTTGATTGTCGGGCATGACGATGCTATTGTAAAATGTTAGCACTGAAAGGGACCCAAGTGCACCTGAACCAAGCTTTTTATGACAAGTGGGAGACTGAAGCCCGAAGCAGACTAGGTGTCTGGTCCGGGTGACTTGCTCAGTGGGGTGAGGTGCCAGTTGGGCTCGGGATTTCAGAGACTTGCAGTTGCTCAGATGTGCCAAGCAGGACTTCTGGGTATGGGTAAATAGGTTCTTGTGGATTATGGTGGTGTCGCAGATTCGTGTATTTGTATATTTATTACAACAATCTTCCAGCAGATGGCAGTCAAGTGCCTTGAAGAAGAGGCAACCTTTTCTTGTTCACACAGGAACCCTGGTGCTAAGTCACTGCATCTGGAAAGAAGAAAGGATGAGAAGGTTAATGGAGCAGGATGAAGAAGGAAACAGAGTTAGGACCTTGCTTAACTGAAGAAGGTGGCAGAAACAGGGAAATAAAGTATAAGATGGTGAAGAAAGAGCAAGGGAGATAATTTCCCTTTTATTTATGTAAATAAAGTATCTTTTCCCACAGCAGTATCATCTGTGCAAGTTGCTGGTGCCTTCCAGATGGGATTTGAATTTTGATACACTGCCATGTTTCTCAGCTGTCTGCAGTGGATTGGAATCACCCTTTCCCAAAGTCAGCTTCAGAGATCCACTCTCTGAGTTGCAGTTACAGCATTCAGTAGATACTCTGGATGTGACATTCTAGATATTCTGGTCTGATTTACTGCCATAATCATTGGTACTCTGGTGCTTTTACCCCCCGTGAAAGACCTAAGACCCAAGCCAGAACTGTTTCTGGAAAATGAAGAATTGGAGGGAGATGGACGTTTGCCTGTTTCTTGTTACTAATACGAAGTCAGGACCTTATGCTTCCACTTTTTTTCCGTACACTAAAACAGTTTCCCTCCAAAATTATCCTTTCATCATGGCAAGATAGCCACAGCCTAGATTGGATCCTGGAGCCCAGAGTGTAGCTACTAGCTTGTTTGTGATCTGAGACAAGTAACTAACATTTCGATCCCATTTTCATCTTTCCAGTAGGGAATTGTACTGATCTCACTGGATTATTTTCAGAGTTCATTACAGGAATTACCTTTGTAAGCTATAAAGTAGGGAGGTGGTATCCTAGCTTTCACACTGCCTAGACACCATTGCTTTTCATTTATAAAAATTCCCCACACTGAGGGGTGCCTGGGTGACTGGCAGTTAAGCTTCCAACTCTTGATCTCAGCTCAGATCTTTTTTTTTTTTAAGATTTTATTTATTTATTTGACAGAGATCAGAAGTAGGCAGGCAGGGAGAGAGAGAGGGGGAGGCAGGCTCCCCACTGAGCAGAGAGCCCCATGCGGGGCTCGATCCCAGGACCCTGGGATTGTGACCTGAGCCGAAGGCAGAGACTTTAACCCACTGAGCCACCTAGGTGCCCCTCAGCTCAGATCTTGATCTCATGATTAGGAGTTCAAGCCTCCACGGGGTGTGGGCCTACTTAAAAAAAAAAAACAAAAACAAAAAACAAAAAAAAACACCCACACTTATTAAAATAAGAACCTAAAAAGCACAATGCTTAGAAAGTCTTGTCTTAATAGCACAATTCCACATTCTTTGGACACCAGGCCTGCTGGATCTGCAGCTGCCACCCCCACTCCCCACCAAACAAATTACATGCACTGTCACTTGTTTTTTCTAAGCCTAGGCAGGTGAACCAGCAGCAGCTCTTTTCTTTGGTGTTGAAAAAAGGGGGAATGTCCTAATGGGAAATTTCTTTTTCTCATCAGGTAAGGAGAGCTGCTTCGAGAGAATTGTGTCTAGGTTTGGAAAGAAAGTCACATATGTAGTGATTGGAGACGGACGAGATGAAGAAATTGCAGCCAAACAGGTAACCATGGTAAAAAGAAGAGTCCCTGTGGGAACGCATCAAGTAATTAGAAAAACGGTAAAAGTCAGAAATCCTAGCAATCTTGAGCATTTACAGTGTTTCCCCCTCTCTGTCCTGTTTTACTTTAAAGAAAGATGTTCATTTTCCCCCCAAATAGGGTTTTCCCTTAAGTTATTAGATCTTTCCTTTCCCCCCTCCTCCCTGCCACTCAGAAATTTTAAAATCTTTGAGTCCTGCTGTAGGGCCCTCCATCGTTAAACCGAATATGGGCCCCATCTTCTATCTTCATCCCAAGAACATGAGACTTCACTACAAAAAGGTGAATCGGTCTGACTTTTCCAGGCTTTAGATTCTCAAAAAGCCAGTGAAATTTGTTCAGATGAAATCCTTCCTATCTTTGAGCCCAGAAAATCCTGTTCTGCTATTAACCTCCTCACTGTGCGGGTCCCAACTCCAGGCCACCTCATCTCACTGCAGGAAACCGTAGATGAAAGAGTCTTGACTGTGGAATCTAAAATTAATTTGGGTCAGCTCTCCTCCCTTGGTTAGCTGTGTGACTTTGGACAGTTTACTTTTCCTCTTGGAGTTTCCTCATCTGCATTTATTAAATGGATCTACAGAAGTTCTTTTTCTATGCCCTAGTTTCCTTCCAGCAACTCGGTTTCTTACGATTGGAGGTGGAGGGTTGCCAGCCAGGACAAGCTGTCCTGGTTTTCTTCATCCAATTAATGTAAAAGCTTCAACTATTAATCAACTGTGAGATTGCTAATCGGGTGGCATTATTACCTCATTACATTTTCATTCACGATTTTATGTAGCAATTCAAGGACCTTTATCTTTTTTCTCACGTGTTATCTTTGAGGCTTTGGTTCCGAAGTGCTTGTTGCCCTCTGGGGGGGAAAAGACACTAGTGGATGGAGGCAACAGGGCTGCTTGGTTTGAGGAAGGGAGTCGGGGAGATAAAGAAGGATGACGTCACTAGCGGGGCAGGCGCCTCTCAGCTGCTGCCTGTGATCACCTACCGTAGCATGTACCCATTGGAAGATGCCTTAGAGCTCCATCCATTCCAGCTTCTACGCTGTGAGGGACCTTTTCTGCAGCCCCTTTCCCAAAGGACTTTCTAGTCCTTGTTTGAATAAACCCAAGGATGGGGAGACTGTTTCCTGTGTGTCGTGTTCTACTATGGGATCATCCAAACTGTTAGGATATTCCTCCTCCCACTGAACTAAAACTTGTATCTCTAACTTTCACATCCTGGTCCGAGTCCTGAGTACGACATAACAAGTCTGTTTCCTGTTCTGTATATGAAAAGCTGTTTAACTATGTGTGAGCAGCATGCTTGAAAAACACTGAGCTTACTGCCAGAAGAACTGCTCTAAGACCGGTATTTCGGGTAACTTGCAACCAGTCAGAACAAAACGATCAGTAAGGCTAACCCCCTTCGGCTTCACAGAACATGGTCTCCCACACTTGGATTTTTTCCGATCCCTTCTTGAAAATGTGGTTTCCACAACAGCACACGGTATTCTGGACCTGATTTTGACAACGTGGTAAATGGGATTATTACTTCTTAGATCTGTGTATTCTGCATCTCAGTTGTGAACAAGATTTGTCCTTTGTCAAAACGTGGAGAGGGGCACCTGGGTGGCTCAGTGGGTTAAAGCCTCTGCCTTCGGCTCAGGTCATGATCTCTGGGTCCTGGGATCGAGCCCCACATCTGGCTCTTTGCTCGGCAGGGAGCCTGCTTCCTCCTCTCTCTCTGCCTGCCTCTCTGTCTACTTGTGTTCTCTCTCTGTCAAATTAATAAATAATTTTTTTAAAAAAAGGTAGAGAAACTTTGTCTGAAATTTATACAAAACTAACCATCTGTGGGCGCCTGGGTGGCTCAGTGGGTTAAGCCGCTGCCTTCGGCTCAGGTCATGATCTCAGGGTCCTGGGATCGAGTCCCACATCAGGCTCTCTGCTTGGCGGGGAGCCTGCTTCCCTCTCTCTCTCAGTCTGCCTGCCTCTCTGCCTACTTGTGATCTCTCTCTCTCGCTGTCAAATAAATAAATAAAATCTTTAAAAAAAAAACAAAACTAACCATCTATAAGAAAATGTGATAGATTAATAGTAATTTCTCACAAGGGTCATTTTATTTGATCCTGAGGACCCTATATAATGGCTAGAACAAGGATGTATCATAAAAGCACAGTTACCATGAAAGACCTGGTAAAAATCTCTCACATTTGGGGCGCCTGGGTGGCTCAGTGGGTTAAGCCGCTGCCTTCGGCTCAGGTCACGATTCTGCATCGGGCTCTCTGCTCAGCAGGGAGCCTGCTTCCCTCTCTCTCTCTCTGCCTACTTGTGATCTCTCTGTCAAATAAATAAATAAAATCTTTAAAAAAAAAAAATCACATTTGTAAAGTGTCCTGTAATGTACAAAGTCCTTATACATATGACTTACTTGATCCTTATAACAATCCAGTAAGGTGGGCAGGAGAAGAGAGTGTTACCCAGTGTCTTGGGGAGTGGAAGAGGTGTAGAGGTAAATATAAGCTCCCAAAAGAAGTTGGGTTAATCCGCTATGAACTGTCCCCCTCTCTTCCAGCACAACATGCCTTTCTGGAGAATCACCAACCATGGAGATCTAGTGTCCCTCCACCAGGCTTTGGAGCTTGATTTTCTCTGAGAACTGGAATGAAGACCCTTCCCTGTGAGCTCCTTTTCCCTCCTGAAAGGAGCTAGAGACCAGAACCATCTGGGAACTCTCTCTCTCTCTCTCTGTGTGTGTGTGTGTGTCTCTGTCTCCCTTTCTGTCTCTGTCTCTATGTGTGTCTCTCTCTCTTTCTCCATGGAATGCTGGCGAGAACACAATCAGAACCAACAGCTGCAAGGGACGAAGCTTATTTTTGCTAAGAGTTAGCTGCGGCCCCATGTTCACCCTCGTGCAGAGGCAGGAGACACGGGGCTGGGGAGGACAGTAGACTCACCGCCGCGACAGTGGCGGGTTTAATTCTTCCGGGGTTTGTTTCGTTTTATTTTGTTTCAAAAAATGAAGAAAAGAAAAGGCATTTCTTGGGGCAGAGTTGCACTCTTAGATCGTGCGCAGTTTGAGAACTGCTCTGAACTTGCGGGAACAGGATACATGTGGCAGACTTTTGTGATACCATCTCTTGTGGTCTTTGTAATCTCCTTAGCTCTAGAACATATTCCCAGGGAATGTATATGTTATTTTTATAGTTAAGGGTCTGGTCTCTGAAGCAGGTTTTCCCTCCTTTTTCTAACAAGAAAGGGGTGTGTAACTTTTCCTTGGAAAATAGCAATTGAAATATCTAAAATACCTCTCTGTGACAGTCGCGCCCCCTTTAGCTGCTCCGGTGGTCTGCTCTCTAGGGCGGTTTCCTTCCCATTCTTCCATCTCCTAGTTTGCTGAACTGTGGAGCACTAGACACTGATAACCTTGAGACTTTGGAATTTCCCATCCTAGAAGCCTTAGTCCCCTCTCCAGTCCCTCTTCCCCTTCAACCAAATGGCACAACCCTAGAAACTCCCTCTCAAGACGTAAATTCCAAGCCTTCAGCTTGACTTTTATTCAAAGACTGTGTCCCAGAGGGCTTACCTCCCAACTGGAGGGAAAGGACTAAGGCTTCGTAGGAATTTCTGCTTCTTTGGCTCTTGAAACAAGAAGATTCCACCTTCTCCGGCAGAGAAGCACCCTTCCCCAGCAGAGGCTCACCCCTCCAGCCTCCTCTTCCTTCTTAGTCACCAGTGCTAGACTCTTGCCCCTGCCCTGCCGTCTGTACCTCACATCCACCTCCATGCAGCTCTGGCCAGTCCCTCAGCTTTGGACCCAAGAAGTTAAATCAAGCCTAAGAACAGACTCGTAACTACATTTGACTTCCTTTGAAGCCCTTAAGCCAAGAAAGGTATTTTGGGCATGTATTTACCCAAATTTCTTGCCTGAAACCGAAGAACAGATTGCTGTGATCAAAACCCACTTTTCCCATGGAACACCCTTCCTGCTTCTCAAATCCCATTCTAAAATGGGAAACCAGAAGGCCAGAAAGACTTTCCTGATTTAAATGAGGGTGCTGGGACCCTACTCCATGCCTGAAAATTTAACCCAGGGCTACATGCAGGAACATCTGTCACCCTGACCTCTAGGAAGATTGGTGGGTGCCCGGCAGCTAATCCCAGCCTTAGAGCCCAGCTGTGTTTGCGGATGCTCCATCCCTCCAAGACGAACATGGGCCCCTGCTCGGGCAGGATACAATTCCTAGCGCTCAGGAAGTTGAGGCTCTCCCAGGCTGCCTGGAGAGGTGATCATGTCAGCCCCTCAGGCGTGCAGTCTGGGTCCTCAGGAAGAGGCGTCCTTGACCACCCCCAGCTGTAATCGCTCGCCCCCAGAGATTCTGTGTATCCATTTCTGGAGATGTTGCGGCACTGAGGGGCCAGGCTCCTCCTGATGCCAGGCCACCAAATGGCAGCAGAGAAAGACTGATAGACACATTCCTTCAGAACGGATTGAGAAAGTGCTCCATTCCTCACAGGTTTGGAGAAGGAGCTGAAGTCAGTGCTCATTACTTAGCTGTCTCTCCGACCTCGTCTCTTGACAGGTGGGGAAGAGATGAGGCGTGTAGTCGGAGGCCGACCTTCCACGGTCTGTGTTCAGCCTAGTTGTCCACATGCTGCTGCCTTGCTTGATAATCGATCTTAGAAAGCTCTATGATGGGCCTTTCTTCCAGGCCCCAAGCTCTCCCCCTACTAGCAGTATAACTGGGGGTTCCCTGAGCTGGACAGAGGCCATCTGGTTGGTGCTGCATGTCAGGCTTGTGAGGCTGTGCTGTGGTCTCCCCGTCATGCACACAGGGCCACACACAAACACTTCCCTTCCCCTGCCCTTTGGGAGAAGCTTTCTATCCCTAGGAGTTGGACTTCTCGTTCGATGGTATTTCCCCCACCGCCCCCCTGACTGCCCAGCCTGGGTCTTTGCAAAATGAACTTGGAATTGGCTAAGAGAAGTGAGGAAGCTCTACCGAGCAGAGCACCTCTGCTTTCTTCTGGTTGTTGCTGCCCCCATTACGGAAAATGAGAGCATCTCGATTTCTCTTTGCCAAAATGAATTGTGCAGGGAACACAGTGTTCTTTTACCCTGTGTTTTCTTTCTTCCCAGCACAAAGATCTGGAAAGGAAAGTAAGTGGGTAGCACCAAGAGCTCTTAGAAGTTGAGGGCAAAAGGATACCATGGGTCATTTCTTCAAGGGGAAGCCCTCTTTACTAGAAAGCGTCCCCATGAAGTTACCCACATGATGAGTCTTTCCCCCAGCCAGGCACTGTGGGTTCTGCCAGATGGGTCTGCACGTCTCATGGCGAGGACTGTCTCTAGTGCGGGGTCTGGAGTTGTCAGATGTGTCCTGGGTTTAAGAGGTGGCTTGACTTTCGAATGTAAAACTGACTGTGCCTTAGCATCACCCTGTCCAGTGCCCCTGGGGCGGCTGGTGGTGTCCAGGAGAATAGATGCCTGTTTCAGACTTCGATGCCTGTTTGGGCTTTTATTTGGTTTGGGATGTTCCTGTCTTCTGCTCTGCAAGTTGAGGGGCAAAACTAGCATCCCAGGAGATTTGTGCCGCAGCTTGTCCACAGTTTATACAAACTCACTTTTCAAGCTCCAGGTAGAATCTGATTGGCAAACTCTGGCTGCAGCACATGGAGCATCTAGACATTCGCTACATTGAATGGGTGTTGGCGCCACCGAACCACAGGGCAGAGGCCGGGAGGGGCGGGGCCACATTCTTTCTCTTTCTGGGAGAATGATGGTCTAAGCCAAGGGTGGAGAGCCGGGGGGCCTTCCTCTCCTCACTCCTGTAGAATGGGGACAGTTAGGGGCCTTCTTAAACAGGCTTCTACTTCTTACCACCTTTTTCATTGGCTTCCTTTTTCCTCCAAAACTTGGAGCTCCCAAGATATTCTCACTTATAAAGAAGCCAAATCTGATTTCTGGGATTCTAAAATATCTTAAACTATGAGAGAAAAATCTAGTTCTGTCCCATCCCCAACTTGCAGGCCCTCTGTCCCTTTCTCTCCTCCGATTTAGACCGCTCCAGCAAGCAAGGCTCCGTGGCTAGTCCCTAATGCACTGACGGGAGCCATCTCATTAAGGACAGCTTCTACTCAAAACGTAACCCTCTGGACTTCAGATGCCTCATTTAGCAGGAAAAGGCATTGAGTGGATTGGATATATTTATGTGACTGCGGGCATTCGTGGCTGTGTAGAGTCCTTGACCATAATGTTATATGTAATGGGAACTATCTTATAAACTTGAAAAAATAAAGTTTTTATTTTCTATACAGTTTGCTCCTGTGTCTTTTCTGAGTAGGATCAGCCCAGTTGCCCAGCTAAGTAGGCTTCTGAGTAGGGCTTCATAAAAAAATCCGAAGAGCTTATTAGAAAGCTGGCACCCTTCAATAACCCAGTCATTAATTTCATCGAAAATAAAGACTAACCATTTGGTATAAACAAATGCACATGGGGAAATAAAATAGTATTTTAAAATAACTTGCAAGGGGAAAATTTATTTCTTTTTTTTTTTTTTAATATTTTATTTATTTATTTGACAGAGAGATCACAAGTAGATAGAGAGGCAGGCAGAGAGAGAGAGAGGGAAGCAGGCCCCCTGCCAAACAGAGAGCCCGATGTGGGACTCGATCCCAGGACCCTGAGATCACGACCTGAGCCGAAGGCAGCGGCTCAACCCACTGAGCCACCCAGGCGCCCCGAAAATTTATTTCTTAATTGTTTCTAAAATCTGCTTTTTAAAGTATAGGACTGGAATGATAAGAGGCTTCGTTTGCTGTCAAATTGTGCTGAAATTTAATTATTAAAGAGAATACATTGCTGTGATGAGCTTAACATGCAAAAGCAATAAAACTGACAGTCTAATATCAAACCTCGCTTGATTTGGCCTCATTTCCTGTCACATCAACTACTTTTGCTCATTTCGTTTCTTCAGATTTGGGTCTGACTATCCCTCACTGGCCTGGAAAACAGTCAAGAATCCCTTTGCCTTCTATTGCGACGAGGGAGGCCAGAATTTGGGCTAGCTTCCAAGTGCCACGTGTCAGACTGTTAAGATGTATCTTTTTTTCCAAATTAATTCCCTCTTAGAAAAGAGGGTTGCCTTGTATTCTAGGCATTAAATTTTTTAATCAGAAGGGACATATTTCGAACCACATCATAGCTGAAGCAGACTTGTTACATCTTTAACTTGGTCATCAGTACAAATACTGGAGTATTATTTGCTTTTCAAGCCCTAGGAGTAAACATCTCCCATCTCCCCTATAGTAAGTGTAACATCTGCGCATTTCTCAAAAACCTTTGGTTGGCAGGTAAAAATTAGTAATTCAAGGTGGTTTTATTCTTCAAAAACAAGTTTCTTGACCTTTAAAAGAATTTTTTTTTTTTTTAAGATTTTATTTATTTGACAGAGAGAAATCACAAGAGAGGCAGGCAGAGAGAGAGGAAGGGAAGCAGGCTCTCCGCTGAGCAGAGAGCCCGATGCGGGACTCGATCCCAGGATCCTGAGATCATGACCTGAGCCGAAGGCAGCGGCTTAACCCACTGAGCCACCCAAGCGCCCCGCCTTTAGATGGGATCTTGAAGGAAATTTCTAATTGCAAATCATGTCACTGCCATCTTTTTAAAACTCTTAATTCTATAAACTGGATATACAAATGAAGTGACTGCTTCGTTCCACAGATTTTAGGTGGTAGACCTTGTAATTTCAATTTAATTACGTATTACCATCATTTGACAATTTCATTTAGCGATTACAGATGACAGTTTAGCCAAAACATTAAGAATACACATCTTGGGGATTTTTCTCAGGAAAGTAGGGAGTTGCCTAAAACACTGTCTTCTGTTTGGGCATATATGGCATCTCCCCTGAACCTAATCTCTACATATGACAGGAAGCTTGGAAAAGTAAACAGTACCAATGTTTTAGTGAAACCTTTAGGACCTATGTCCAAAGCTAGGTTGGGCACTAAGCCTACCCTCTGGGTTCTCAACCCTTGATATTCTCAGTGACTTGAGAGAAACTATAATGATTTCACTTATGGATGTATTTATGGGTGTTTAAATATATTCAATTAAAAGAACCGTCCTTTTATAATACCGTATGTCAATTATACCTCAATTAATTTAAAAAAAACCCAGTTGGAGAAAAAAAAATGATCCTTTTTCTAAGGCCATTATATCTTATTAAGAGACGATGAAGATAATAATAAATGGTAGTTTTTACTGCCTTTTTTTGTTAAAATTAAGTCAGCAGCCATGTTGGCCATTTTACTGGCCCATGAAATTCAAGTCTGGAAATCACTGGATGGGATGATCCTGGAGATCCTGCCTGCCTTACCCTTCTATGTCAAAAATCACCAGCATCATCTCCCCAGGGCTCCGACCCCCCACCCGCCCACTTCTATCATCCTTGGCCCCAGGCCAGCACAGGTGCCAAAGCCTCCCGCCAGGCCCTGCTGATTTGGCCCCAACGACAGAGGGCTCGGTGTGGTTCTCACCCTCCCCCCTTTAGGGCTGAATCAGGTTCTCAGGGAGGCCTTCCCAGGCCATGCTACGCAGAACTGGACTCCCTCCCACAACACGCATTCATCCTCTTCCTGTGCCCTTCCCTACTTTATCTTTTGCACTAGCTCGGACAGTTTCACTTATTCTGTTGTCTCCCCTAAAATGATCACCAGAACAGAACTATCCTGGTTCCCCTCACACGGATGACTGCACCTTTTTCTTCTGTCTCCAGTGCCCTTTTCCTGTTCCCTGGTTTCCCCAAACCACGTATCTTCCAGGGCAACAAAAGTTGCTCTGGACCCGCGGCCCACATCCACACCCCTAGGCACACGTACCATTCCTCCCCCGGGCTCTAGGGTCCACTTCCTGGTGCCAGAGGTGTTTGTGGCTCCTTCTGCCAGGCCCAGCAGCAAAGCTGGTTGAGAACACACAGCAGAGTGGCCCCAGATCTGGGCTCTGATGCCCACCTGACGATAATCAACCCCACAATGGCCTACCAGATAACCAAAAGTTGGAAAACAAGGCCGAGAACCATCCCTCTTCTCTGGTCCCAGAGCCCGTACCAATTTCAAGGGTGGACTTCATGTCCCTGACCCTTCTTTCCAGGTGTCTTTGAACTCTGTAAATTTAATGACACAACTAGGTTGCAGGGTTTCATGAGGTTTTAATAATAATCTAATAATACCGTTAAACAAAAACAACACATACATGTCCTTCACTTGCAGAGACACGTATGGACGCACGTTCTCTTCCTCTCACATAGACTCTGAGGTAGAAAGTGTACTGCCTAAAGTAGAAAAATACGCAACGGGCTGAGCCATGGCCCAGGCCGCAGGGTCACAAGCACTTGGCTGAAAGGTGGCCCCTTGAGAGCAGGGCCAGAGACTGGGCTGGCTGCACTGAGGCCTTGGGGAGGCGGACAGGGCCACTAGCTGGACATCCCTGGCTTCCAGCATGACCACCCACTCAGGAGTAGCTAGAGAGGGTAGTCTTGTTCCAGACTCCAAGGACAGAATATTCCTGCCACAGACAAGGCTCTCGGTAAACATCAGGGGGATGACCAGAATGACAGGTAAGGCAGAGAGGAAGAATTCTGACCTTGTAGCCCAGGATCAGGGAACCAAGCTGTGGGACAGCACCTCCACCACTGATGTTGGAGGTGGCCGGGGAGGCGAAAATACCATCTCTCGGAGCTCTGGGGTACCAACTCTACCGGTTGGTGGGGGAGGGGTGGGGAAAGAGGGGGGGGTCTCTTCTTTCCTTCCAAAGTGTCTTGTATATAACTGGAGCCCCTGACTCTCCAGAGCCCAGCCCTTTTCATCTTGTTCTCATCCTCAAAGACAGGCCTGAGTCTTTGCTCAACTCTGGTCTCCAGGGCCTGGCACATCGGGCATCGGGTGCTTCTGGAGGGAATCAAGGCCGATAGCAGCATCATTAGCTTATCCTCTGCATTCTACCAGTTGAGTCCATCCGTTCTGGGCCTGCTGGGTCTGGCCTCGCCTCAAAGGACCCCATTCACCTCTTCTTTCTGTGGCAAAGCAGGCTCCTCCTCCCTAACCCTAGGGAAAAAGTTCTGCGCCAACCGGGTCATGCGGCTGTTGTGAGGCAGCCTAAGGCCCTCGAGGGAGCGGAAGCCCCGGGTCCCATCCACCCGATCAGGCTCCCAGCGGCAGCTTGGGTGCAGCCAGCGGTAGTAGGCGAGCCGCAGAGCCAGGCCCAGAAGGAAGCAGAGGCCGCTCGCGGGCACCAGCACATGCAGTGGGATCCCGCTGGGCAGCCAGCTGGTATGAGTCGACCAGGTGACCGCCAAGAGGATGCTGTCGCTCAGGAGGAATACCAGGTGGATGGTGGCACGGCCCTGGGTGTGGCCCTCAGCCACGTTGAACCAGGAGAAATAGAGAATGGTGGCCACGGTGGCCCGGTACAGCCACTCGGAGCGGGCATCTGGCATGAAGTCCGTGCCCTGCAGCCAGACCCACAGGAGCAGCACCAGCCACAGGCCCAGGAAGTGCAGGGCCACGGAGTGGGGGAAGAGAGCGGAGAAGAGGGCCACGGCCAGGACCCGGGGCCACAGCAGCAGCAAGTTCCACAAGAAGTAGACCACAGAGGAGCCCAGCCCCAGGGGCGACTTGGAGGGGAGGCAGGTGCGCAAGGCCCGGTGGTAGTCAAGCAGCGCCCACGAGATGCCCAAGAAGGACGTGCCGATGCTGACCCCTGTGGAGAGGAAGCGGGAACGGGTGAGCCTGCCTGGCATCCCCTAGAGGCCACACATTCCACCAGGCCCCACGGCCACCCCGAGGCGGATATGAGAGCCCCTGATGGCTGAAGGGAAACTACAGCTAGAGAACGTCCCTTCAAACAACCGAAAATGGACCGAGGGTCGGAGCGTGGAGTCTGCCCTTCGCCGCAAGGCTTAACTTTTCAGGTGCTGCCAGGGTGAGACCTTCCGGGATTGGAGGGGGGAGGGCTGTGTGACCTACACCCCCTCATCTGCACCCGTGTCACCCAGCATCTGAGGCCCCGGGGCCCTGGCCACACCCTGAGCATCTTCTCAGGCCCCGTAACCCCTCCTTTCCCTGAAGAGCCCAAGCCTTTCTGGGCACTGAAAATCAGTAATCCCGGTTCCCTGTCTGCAGTCTTGCAAACGGAAGCGGGAACTTCCACGGACGGCAACCGGGCTGTGGCGGAAGCCGCCCTCCAGGCCAGGAGAGCCAGCTCTGCCACACACATAGAATGTCCCGGCTCACACTGGGCCTTCACCTCGATTCTTCAACGCTAGCAGTTTAGGGTGGCGAGCCTCTCCCACCTCTTGGTTGCTCAACCTGGACTAGGAGCACCAGGACCTCCAGGGAGGGGTGCAAGCAGCACTGGAAGGCCTCTAGAATGCTCACTCCCCAGCCCTTTCCCAGTCCATCAACAGATGTTTACTGGGCATCTGTTGTGGACCAGGAGGCCACCCCAACCCTGCAAGCAGATCTGGGGCAATGGCCCTTCTACCGCACAAGAGGTCTCGGCAGGGCTGCTATCCTCCCAGTTCGCCCAGCATGCTGCATTCGCTGACCTGGACAAGCTCAGCCCACAATACTGGGGAGGCCAGGAGCTAGAGTCACCCATCCTGCCCCCGCCCCGCCCCGCCCCACAGGTGACCCGGTACACCTCACCCACTTCCATCTGGAATCTTAGCACACAGTCATTCTCTGTTGCCTTGTCTCTGAGCTCCTCCAGGGTACAAGACCCCCTTGGGGTCCCCAGCAGCGCCGTACCTGGCACATAAGAGCCACTGACGGAAATGTTCACTAAGTAGAAAGTCAGGAAAATCTGTCTCTTCCCTCACTCCCTGCCTCCCCACCCCCCTGACAATGGAGACCGTCCCCATAGTGGCCCTGATCCTAGACACCCACAGCCCTCAAACAGAAGGATGTGCCCCGGAGTGCCGTGTGCCCCAGTCCAGATGCCTCACCTCTGCACCTCGGTCCTCTCATGTCCAGTGGACAGAGCCAGCGCCAGCCCCTAGGGCCGCTGTGCGTGGAAGCAGTGTGGTCCGCAAAGTGCTCCACACGGCGCTGGCCCAATGGCAGCCCCTCAACCCCCACGGCCGCCGCACTAGTCACTGGTCCTCACTCGGAAGGCTAAGGGGTAACTTCCAGATTGAACGCACACCTGCCTAAGGGACATCCTCCTATTTTCCAAGCGACCTTTAGAAAAGAGTGAAAACCCTCCTGACATTCGTCGGCAGCTCCCCCACACCGTAAAGGGGGGACCGGCCCCCGGCCCATCACTCACACTGGTAGGGTTCAGCCCGGCCACTCTGCAACACGATGGCCAGCACCAGCGTGAGCTGTGGCGTCGTCTCCAAGAAGGTCTCGAAGAGCCGCAGCATGCTGATGTCCATGGTCAGGAAGTCCGCATAAGCCAGGTCAAACTCAGAGGGCGCCTCCTGCTGCCACACCAGGAGCCCCTGCTGCAGCCCCTGCACGCACCTAGGCAGGGCAGGTCCAGAGGGCCCCAGGGGCCAGGTTAGTGTGCACTGCGTTCCCCCTCCCACTGTGTAGATAGAGGCGGGCTCTAATCCTAGCTCGTCACTCACATACTGCGGGGTCTTGGGCACGAGTGACTTAACCTCACCCAACTCTTTCATTGTAAAATGGGGATGGGAACCAACTGCCACCGCTCGGACTGGCCAGGATGTCCCCGGGTCATCCCAAACCCTGGCCCATTTCCCCCTTACAACATCCCCACTTGACAGATGGGGACACAAGACCAAAGAGCTAAGGAATGGTAGAAACAGGATTTGGACCCACAACTGTGTGAATTTCAAAGGCATGCTATGAAAATGCCCCAGGTGACAGTTCTCAATTTTTTTTAGAAAGCCTAAGATTTTCGGGGCGCCTGGGTGGCTCAGTGGGTTAAAGCCTCTGCCTTCGGCTTGGGTCGTGATCCTGGGGTCCTGGGATCGAGCCCCGCATCGGGTTCTCTGCTCAGCGGGGAGCCTGCTTCCTCCTCTCTCTCTCTCTGCCTACTTGAGATCTCTCTCTGTCAAATAAATAAATAAAATCTTTAAAAAAAAAAAAAAAAAGAAAGCCTAAGATTTTCTTAGGACCCTATGGGGGAAGGGGAGCCACCGAGAGCTCCTGAGCACAGGCAACATAGGTCAGATTGTGCTGTAGAGAGATCTCTCTGGCTATAAAGGAGTGGAGGGGGAGGAGGGGTTAGACGGGAAGGACAGGTTCATTTAAGAGGACTGTCCAGAGTGATGGACATGGAGACAGACACAGAGTTAGGGGAGTCCAGAGGTTAGACAGTCAGGCCTGGGTGACCCGTCGGCATGTGGGGAATAGTGGAACGTGCACCACGATCTCCCCCACCCGGAACTGATCTCAGCTGGCCACTGGGAGGTGAGCCCATTCCCTCAGAGCCAAGTCATTCACCAGGCATTTACTGTCACTTCCCCTGGATGGACTTGACAGCACATTAAGGAGCAGGGGTGGCAGGCCCAGGCTCGGGCTCTCCCTTAGCAGGAGCCTCTGCCCGGGTCCCCTAAGGCCTCTGCCTCAGTCCAGTCAAAGGCAGGAACAGACACCCCATTTTCAAAACCAAAGTTCAGTAAAGGCTGTCTGCCTGCTGCTCAGCAGAAATGGGACGAGAGGGGCGCCTGGGTGGCTCAGTGGGTTAAGCCTCTGCCTTCGGCTCAGGTCGTGATTCCAGGGTCCTGGCTGGGATCGAGCCCCGCATTGGACTCTCTGCTCAGCAGAGAGCCTGCTTCCTCCTCTCTCTCTGTCTGCCTCTCTGTCTACCTGTGATCTCTGTTTGTCAAATAAATAAATAAAATCTTAAAAAAAAAAAAGAAAGAAAAGAGGATTCCCTGCATTTTAACGAGGCCCTTGCAGTCCCTCAGGCAAAACCGCAATATTCAAAGCTCCTCTTGTCCCCTCCTTGAGACTCAATGCAGCTTTGTCAAAGCAAGATCTGGAGAGAATCTGCAAAATGGTTTCAAGAACAGATCCTGGCTCCAGCCGCCCCATCTCCACCCAGACCACAGCGTGTCCTGACTCCATCGCAAGACTCTCATCCCTTCATTTCAGCTTCTTCATCTCTAGCGGGCCCTGTGCATTGTGAGGGGTACCACCCACACAGACTTTCTGGAACCCAGCCTCTGCCCAGCCCTGGCTGGCTCAGGGGACCCGGCTGAGTCAGACCCCATCGCGGCGCTCTTGCTTGCTCTGGGGACCAGAGGGTGGGGCAGGGAGAAAGAAACTGGGAAAGAGGCCTTGAGAGGACAAGCTCTGCTCTGAGGGTTGGGGCTGCCAATGCTCCCCGGTGACCCGGGTAATCAAGCCGCTGACATTTCTTGAAGGCTTACTCTGCGCCAAAGCAATTCAATCCCTTATTTCTTTTAATCCCTACCAAACAGAAGCAGGTGCTACAACCATCCCCACTGGAACAATGAGTAAACTGAGACCCGGAGGACTCAAGGGACTTGTCCAAGGAAGGCCCCACCCACAACAAAAAGGAACATTTTTTTGTATGGAACAGGTCAGGGGTCGGCTGTTACACTAGAGTCCACCAAGAGCCCAGAGCACCAAGCTAGGCACACTGGACTCTTGCCTGCGCTCCCCACAACAGGCCAGCCGGCCAGACCTGTGTCTACACTCCTGTCGCCATTTCACAGAGGAGGAAACTGAGGCAGAGATGAGGCCACAGATGGTAAATTAGGTAGGACTGGAGCCGAGACAGGTCTGACTCCAAATCATGTGCCTCCTTTTCTTTTCTGGGCTTCAGTCTCTTCCCTAGTGCCAGGAGGGTTCTGAGGGCCGTCAGCCGGCCCCTCGTGCTTTAGGGGCGGGGAGCTCACCTGTAAGCAGAAGTCCCCACAAGGGCTTAGCTTCCTCTCCTGAGTCCCGAGCCTCTCCTTCCCACCCCTCCCCCGTGTCAGGGCTCCCCCAGGGGCTAGGGCGCGGCTGCAGGGGCCGCGGGCTCCGCCCTCCTCCCCCTCCCGAGGGAGTGGTGCTCACCTGTACAGGTAGCCCAGCTGCACGACATGCAGCAGCGCCAGGCAGCGGCCCGGGGGCTGCTGCGCGTGCAAGCCGGCGGGGTCGGCGCGCAGCCAAACCCAGCTGAAGAGCTGCAGCGCGACCGAGGCGAGGCCCAGCAGCGCCAGCACCAGCGCGGCCCACAGGTAGCGGCCGCTGAGCACATACTGACCCGCGGCCCACAGGTCGGCGCCCAGGTCAATCAGGAAGGCGGCGGTGCCCAAAAAGCCCAGGACCACGTCCCAGAGGAGCGCGGCGCGGGGTGACCAGGGCATGACCCGCCAGCCTCTCGCGTACCTCCTCCTTTAGGCACGGACCCACCCTCCCGGCCCGGGGTCGCCACTGCAGGAAGGAGGCGGTGCAGGCCTAGGGGCCGCCCGGGGCCCGGGCCTCCTGGGCGGGACTTCCCCGTCCCGCCCCGTCCGGGGAGGAGCAAGGCCCGCGGACCCCGAGCTTAACGGCGCCCGCGGTCCCAACACGCCCTTGTCCGTCTGCGTCCCGGAAGGCCGCCCCCCGCTGCGGCCCAGCAAACTGCGCAGGGCACCCGCAGCAGTCCCGCTGAGCCCCGAGGACCGCTAGGCCCGCAGACGGCCGGGCGCGGCCACACCGCCCTTCCGTAGCGCGGCCGCCGTCTAATTGCCTTGATTTGCAATTGAGGCCAGGGAAGGCCCGAGACGATGGCAGTGGCTCAGGGCGTAGCGCCCGGGGTTGGACCGCGATCCCTCGCGTCCGCGTTGTTGCAAAACAGGCCCGTTCTGCTCCCCGATTGCGGGACTTCGCAAGCCGAGTGTGCCTCGCGTGCAGGCGAGGGCGGGGGGTGGGGGGACGGATGAGGACACGGGATCCCTCAGGCGCATCGTCCCGGTGGCTCATCTTACTCTGTTCTGTAACTGTTCAATCACTCTACGGGAGTCGCAGTAAGCATGAAACATATGAAAAGGGAAAACGCACAAAATGAGATGCTCGAGGAGCATTGTGTTTTGGAGGAAACTTGGGGGGTAAAATGTGCTGGGGACGGGGAAGGTCTTCGGCGCTTCATTTACTGCCCAGGCTGCTGCTCCACGCGGGTTCCCGCTGCGGACGCCGGACCGGGGTGGCTCCAAGTCTCCGCCAGGGTAGCGGCCGACCGGCGCCTGAGGTTAGGGTGCGAGTAGCGCGCGCAGGCCCAGCAGCGCCGCCAGCAGGAGCGCGAGCCCGGGCGCGGGCGCGGCGCCGGGGGCGCGCAGGCAGGCGGCGTATGCGTCGAAGGCCACCTCGCGCAGCGCGCACACGTGCTCGGCGCGGCAGGCCTGGTCGCAGGCCTCGAGGTCGTAGGCGACCGAGTTGTAGACGTAGTAGCGCTGCAGCGCCCCGGGATCGTCGGTGATGCGGCCTAGCGCCGCGTGCATGGAGCGGGCGCCTGCGTCGGGCACCCCGTAGGCCTTGGTCAGCCGGTACTCGAGCTCCCAGAGCGGAGTCCCCTGCGCGTTCGCCTGGCTCAGGTTCACGAAGTAAGTCACCCCGTCCTGGAGAGAGGGCGTGAGGAGGGCTGGCCCTGAGCAGCTGGCAGTTTCCACCCAACCCCCAATCCTACACCTTGCATTTGCCGCCTCCCCCCCAGATTCTTTATAGCTCTAACAATGACTGCTGTTAGCGAGCATTTCCTACTTATGGGGTGTGCCTGGTATGCTAATGGGGTAACTGCCCGTGTTACCCCATTTCACAGATGAGGAAACTGACTCCTAAAGAGGTTAATTCATCTGTCCAGGGTCCTACAGGTGTTCAGTGGCAGAGGAGGGCTTGGAATCCAGGTTGCTAACCCTACGAGTTTTCAGCCCCAGGTATGTAGAGAAGCTCAGTAAATATTTACAGAATTAATGGATAAAAAGCAACTTAAAGAAATGGCATGGAGTGCCTGGCTGAAAAAGGTTATGGAATTGTGGTTGACGAGGGTTTGGGATACACCCAGGACTCCTAGGATCAGATGCGTCTTTGGAACTAGAATCTGGAAAGGCTTATCTGTCTGATGCTTTCCACTTAAATTTATCACTAGAAGTGGGGTAAGAGGAACTGCCATGTACGGAGGGCAGCCTCCCCAGAGGCACATTATGTTACTCCATTTGGTCCTCTCCAAACCCTGTGAGGGACTGATACTACCATTTTCCAGATGAGTGGAGGCGGGAAGAGGTCAAAAATCTCATGAGTGGTGGAGCCAGGATTCAAACCCAGGCCTGTGTGACTCCCTCCCTGAGAAGGCGTGTTGGGGTGGGGGAGGGGCATGGGAACCAGCCAGTGACTCCTCTGCTAAGGCCCTCTGAGTGCCCATGTGGACAACAGGCCACACTCTTGAAAGACCTCAGACGTCTCCTCCATGCACACTTACTCTATAGTCAAGGACCTTGGTTATCTGGTCCAGGCTTTAAATGTCCTCTCTCAAGCACCCAATTAAATCTCTATACCCACCTCTTCCTGGGCCTCCAACTTGAATACCCAGCTGCCTCATCGCTGGGCATTTTCACTGGGACACAACTTAGACCTCCCCAAGTGAGCAGGTCCCAAACCAGACTTCTGATCCCTCTGAAACCTGCTCCTCCCACGGTGATCCCAGTTCAGTAAAAGGCAGCTTCACCCCTCCAGACGCTGAGGCCAAAGCCCTGGCTCCTCTCTTTCTCTCACACCCTCATCCAGTCCCCAAAAAAATCCTGTGTCCTCTGCCTTCAGCAGACATTCAGGCTCTGGGGCTTCTCGCTGTCCCACTGCCACCCTGGCCTGTGCCAGAGTCACCTCTCAGTAGTTATTGTGGTCACCTCCCAACCCCCACCCGTTTCTGCCCTTGCCCGCTACAGCCTGTTCTCTACAGAGCCGGCTAGCCGGCAGTGGGGGATTTTGTAAAATTGTGTAAGTCAGAATATTTCATCCTGCCCCAAACCCTCCAGATCCAGAGTCCTAATCACAGCTGACAGAATCTGACCTCGTCCCTCCCACCCTCTGCCTGTGCCTCCCTCTGCAGCCATGACCTCCACATTCCTCCCTGACACTCACCAAAAGCACAGTCCCACCCAGGGCCTCTGACTTGCTCTGTCCTCTGCCTTCCCTGGATGCCTGCAGGGCTCCCTCCCGCCATCTACTCAGAACTCACATGTCACCCTATGGGTGAACTTCCGTCCCACCGACCTCACGGCACGCACGTGCGTGTGCACACACACCCCGCAACAGAGACACCTGCCCCCTCACTCTGCTTTGTCCTTAGCGCTTCTCTCCACGTCACACTAAACGTTCCTTTTCACAGTGTCTACTATAGGATAGGATACTACCGCGTGTGTCTCCTGTGAGAACGCCAGCTCCAGGAGAGCAATAACTTTGTCACCATTCACTGACATATCTCCTGAGCTCAGCACAGGACCCCGCTCACGGTAGATGCTTAGTACATTTTGTTGAATAAATTAAGGAATACTGTTTCTTTGCCATGTCCACAATTACAAGCCCAGCCCAGGAGATGAGGGGTTGCTCGGTGAGTCAGGGGTCTGCTTTGGCTGAGGCCTAGTCGGTGTAGGCATAAGGCGGGCAATGGTTCATGCTCCGGGAGGCCTTGAACACCAGGCCAAAGAGGTCCAGCTTATCTTGTGGGCACTGGGGAGCCATGGAAGGTCTTAGAGCCTTCTGTAATGTGTAGTGGATGAGCTACAGCAGGGCACAGAGCTGGAGGTAGGGAGGCCCGGTAGGAGGCTATGATCTAGGCTGAAGGGAGATTTGGGGACAAAGAAATATCTGAGTTGGTTGCAGGATCCCGAGTGGCTCAAGGAAACCTGAGCTCTAGAAGAGGGCGGATTAAGCTGGAATGATCAGGTAAGGCAGTGATACGTTCAGGTCCCTCCCCATCCTCCCCCTCCAGCCCCAGGAGACCCAGGGCTCCTGACCTGCAGGCTCAGTGTGGTTCGGTCGTATTCAAATACCCGGATGCCGGGATTGTTGGCCCCATTGACCACTCCAGGCAAGGTGGTTTTCCACGGGGTGACTCCAGGGGTAAGGAACAGGACACTGATGGGGGCACCTTTCAGGAGAGAGACCGCAGGACTGAGATAGAGGCCGGCAAGAGGAGGAGGCAGGTGTGGGCTGGCCGGTGTCCTCCGCGGCGAGTACCTGCATCATCGTAGAACATCCGGAAGCTGTCGGTGTGGTGATGGCCGAAGAACTGCCCTGCGATGACCCGATGGTACTTCCGGACCACCTTCAGGTACTCCTCATTGAAGCCCTCCCGGAACCACGCTTTGTTCCGTGTCTTCTCGAAGAAGCCCGGGGGCACGTGGCCAATTATGTACACCTGCATGGACGGGGTGCCCAGGAGGGGCTCAGGGATGCCCTCCCCGACCCTTCATGTCCACCTCTCAACACCGGCCCCTCTCGCCAGAGGCAAGCAGACAGGATCCAAGATCCCCCCTCAAGCCCACCTCCGGGCGGATGCCAGTGCTCTGAAGACCCAGCCATGATTTTTTTTTTTTTAAGATTTTATTTATTTGACAGAGATCACAAGCAGTCAGAGAGGCAGACAGAGGAGGTGTGGGAAGAAGGCTCCCCGCTGAGCAGAGAGCCCGATGTGGGGCTCGATCCCACGACCCTGAGATCATGACCTGAGCCGAAGGCAGAGCCAGCCCTGATTTTACCGGGTGTTTCCCACCTCTGTGCCTTCGTGCATGCTAAGGCCGCCCCCCGGAGGACCCCTCTCTTTCCCAGGCTGTCGTGAGGCTGGAAAAAGAAGCCCCCTCCTGGTGCCAGGCTGCTGAAGGACCGTCAGGGATACAGGCCCCTGAAGGGAGTGGCTGAGCTTGTGCAGAGGTGGCACACTGACTCAGAGGTGACCCCAGAGAGGGTAGCAGGTGGAGGTGAGAGCCCTTACCATCTCCTTAGCTTGGGATGCACTGGTCAGCACGGCTTCCAGCCACCGGAACTGGTGCGCAGGGTCTGCCACGCCAGCCGTCTGCTCGTTGTTGCTGTAGTACAGGTTGGTGTTGAGGACCACTATTCGCCCGGCTCCACTCGGGCCCGGCAACTTCTCAGAATAGAAGGCACCTACGGCGTCACAGCCAGGGAGAATCTGAAGGGTCCCCTGCCTCTGATGAGACACTTCTCTGTGTCCCCCCAACTTCGCTCCCACTGTCTTCTGCCCCAGTGTCCTCCCTTCCCGTCTTGCCCATAGGAGGACCACGGTGAGAAGACCAGAGGCTCTGGGGGCCTGCTGCCCCGGCTCCAGTCCTGGCTCCCGCAGCTAGCTGTGCAGCTTGGGAACATTTTGACTTGACCGCTCTGTGCCTGGGTTTCTCCCTTGTTTGTCCCTCCAGATCCACTGTCAACCCTGTTCACTCAACTCTCTGTCCTAGAAACTGATCTCCGGGGGTGCCAGGGTGGCTCAGTCGTTAAGTGTCTGCCTCAGGCTCGGGTCATGATCTCAGGGTTCTGGGATCGAGCCCCGCATTGGGCTCCTTCCACCATGAGAAGCCTGTTCTCCCTCTCCCATTCCCCATCTTGTGTTCCCTCTCTCGCTGTGTCTCTGTCAAAGAAATAAATTAAATCTTAAAAAAAAAAAAGAAAGAAAGAAAGAAACTGATCTCCATGGACTACATCAACGGGTTTCTGGTTGGGTTTGACCCGCTGGGACTGAGGACAGGCAAGAGAGCAGCCAGGGTCCCTGTGGGCTGCTATGTCTCTGGATCAGTGGCTCTCAGCTGCTGATTTTGTACCCCCCGGGGAACATTTGGCAGCGCCTGGAGACATTTTGGATTACGGTAATGGAGGGTGTTCCTCGTATCCTGCATCCTTGGATGTTACTAAATATCCTAGAATGTGTAGGACGGCCCCCACGATGAATTATCTGACCCAAGATGTCAGTAGCACCAAGGGTGGGAAATGCTGCCTGAACCAGAGGTCGCTTCCCCTTCCTTGTTTCCATGAGGAGTCTTGGAATGTGCTGAGAATGGTGCCTGGCACCCAGTAAGTGCTCAGGAAATGGTCCGTTATGATCCTCCTTGGAGCCACTGAGAGCATGGGCAGCGGAGTCAGCCCCAGAGTCTGCCCCCTAAGCCGGCCACCTCTACATTGGCTGATCTTCGCCAAGGGACTCAACATCTTTAAGCCTCTATCTCCTTATCTGTGTAATGGGGATAAAATTGGTACCTGTTTCCTGGGGTCTTGGTGAGGACAAAATTCTATTCGATGAGACCTGGGCAGACAAGGAAGTGCTTATCGTTGCAAAAAGTACCTTCTTTGAAGAGAGCGATGGATTCATTACTGAGCCAGGGTCTCCACAGCTCTGCTACTTGATTGTAGATATTGTTGCTCCCTGCTGGGAACTGGTTTTTGGGATGAAAGTCATGATTTCCCAGAGCAGCGTAGACTTTGGTATCTGGGAGGAAAAAGAGACATGTAAACATGTTTATGGGAAAACGCTCAGCGGAGCTGGTACTTTTCAGTCCACCACTGACCGTGGGAGCCCGTGGGAAGAGCCATAGCACAGATGAGGGAAATACAGAGATAAGCAGAAAACAGCATTCAGTAGAATCTGGCCGAACATGGCTCAGACCTGGGAAGGAAGAGCAGTGAGTTCCCTGACCCCAGTTCCTAACCCCATTCCTAGCAAAGGGTTTTCCGGTCAGAAGAAAGCATCAGAAGATGAGAAGACGTAAGCTAGAAGATTGAAATAATTTTCCCATCCCTTACAAGCCCCTCGGTAATGTAGAACTTCTTGTTCTATTCCATTCCAGGTCCACCTACTGTTAGGGAAGGGGTCTGGT
Organism: Meles meles; assembly: GCF_922984935.1. NCBI lineage: Eukaryota > Metazoa > Chordata > Mammalia > Carnivora > Mustelidae > Meles > Meles meles. The sequence continues at coordinate 196,346,886 of NC_060066.1, forward strand.
TCCCTCTGGGAGCCTTAGGAGTTTGACAAATTCCGTGATTCAATAGGTGTTTACTGAACACCTTGTGTGGGCCAATACACGGTCCCCAGACCAGGCACCCAGTCCCAGTTCCAGGGGCCTTGAAGTGCAGTAGGGTTGACAGGTATTCAGTAATCAGAGAGGGGAGAACTGTCACAGAAAAGGGAAGAGCCACTGGCTGTGGAAGTGGGGGTGGAGGTGGGGGTCAGAGGAGGGAGTGGCTTGTGAACAGGGGTGGGGGGTGGGGGGTGGCCCTTCAGATACATTTCCTCCTCATGAGTAGCCTCATTCCTGCTTTTAGTTTATGTCTGTGTCTGCCCAGTAGTAATTGCTCCATAAGTGTTTGGCCAGAAACAACAACTCCTCTGAGCTCAGGGCAGGGTTTTGCCCTTACAGGAACTTGGCAGTCCCCAGGACATGAGTGACCTTGAACCAATGAGGGAGGCAGGAGCCTCTAATTCCCACGTGGGAAGATGTTTTCACCAACTTTTCACCCTGTAGAGCAGTGACCTTGAACCAATGAGGGAGGCAGGAACCTCTAATTCCCACGTGGGAAGATGATTTCACCAACTTTTCACCCTGTAGAGCCCACAAGATCTGGGAGGGTTGAAAGCCCCACGTAAGGTTCCCATCAGGAATTGCTTGCCAACCCAGAAACCAGCTCTGTAACTGCCTGGGAAAAAAACCTCCCCTCTTCAACGTAACTGCCGGCAGCCATTAAGAATCCCTTTAGAGGAGGGGCGCCTGGGTGGCTCAGTGGGTTAAGCCTCTGCTGTCGGCTCAGGTCATGATCTCAGGGTCCTGGGATCGAGCCCCGCATCAGGCTCTCTGCTCAGTGGGGAGCCTGCTTCTCTCTCTCTCTGCCTGCCTCTCTGCCTACTTGTGATCTGTCTGTCAAATAAATAAATTAAATCTTAAAAAAAAAAAAAAGAATCCTTTTAGAGAGGCTCCTGGGTGGCTCAGTGGATTAAGCCTCTGCCTTCAGCTCAGGTCATGATCTCAGGGTCCTGGGATTGAGCCCTGCATCACACTCTCTGCTCAGCAGGGAGCCTGCTTCCCCCTCTCTCTCTGCTTGCCTCTCTGCCTACTTGGGATCTCTCTGTCAAATAAATAAATAAAATCTTAAAAAAAAAAAAAAAGAATCCTTTTAGGGGGGTCCCTGGGTGGCTCAGTCATTATCTGCCTTTGTCTTGGGTCATGATCCTGAGGTCCTGGGATCAAGTCCTCCATCAGGCTCCCTGCTCAGAGAGGAGCCTGCTTCTCCCTCTGCCTGCTGCTCCCCCTGCTGTGCTCTCTGTGTGTCAAATAAATAAATAAAATCTTAAAAAAAAAAAAAAAAAAAAAAGAGAGAGAGAGATTCTGTCTCTTAATTCCGCTCAGGTCACGATCTTGGGGCCACGCTCCGGTGGGAGTCTTCTTGAGATTTTGTGCCTCTCCCACTGCTCCTCCCCTCTAAAATAAATAAATCTGAAAAAATAAATAAATATAAGGATCCATTTAGAAAAAACACAAAACCCTGGAATTCCAAGGACAGATGAGAAGGGAGGGACTCTCCCCTTTTCTTGCTGCTTCTTTGTGCCGGTCACTCTGAGAAACCCCTTATGAGCATAAGCTCCAATGAGGGCACGACCTGGCCTCTAGTCCACGGCCAAGTTCCCTCCTCCTAGAATGGCATCTTGCTCTTAGTGGATACTCAGTAAATATTTGTTCACTAGATGAACGAGTGGATTACTCTACTGAATCCTAACAACATCCTTCTGGGCAGGGACCATGATTGTCCTCGCTCTGCGCAGACGCGACACGGAGTCTCCAGGGCACCGCCCAGCCAGAGCATTTACCGGTGTCCCGGCTCAGCAGTTCTGGAGAAGTTGGGCCGGCGTTCACAGTGACTCACGGGGGAACGCAGGTGGCACATGGCAGAAAGAACACGTGACACGTGATGTGGACCCAGAAATCTCGAGCTTCCGTCCCTTCCTCCTTGCCAGCGAGTTGCCTGACTGCCCTGTGCTTCCGCTTATTTATCTACAAAGCGGAAAGTGTTCTGCTTCACCTGTGTTGCCGTAATTCTCAAATAAGATAATGTCTCCTTTTACTTCTTCTAGTATGTTCTTAGTTTAACATCTCTGCAGGTGGGCTGTGACTTCTCATGGAGGCCGAGCGCCGTCATACTCTAACAAACATTTTTTTTTCTAACATCCAACAACATTTTTTTTAAGATTTTATTTATTTGATAGAGATCACAAGTAGGCAGGGCAGCAGGCAGAGAGAGAGGGGGAAGCAGGCTCCCCGCTGAGCAGAGAGCCCCATGTGGGGCTCGATCCCAGGACCCTGAGATTATGACCAGAGCTGCAGGCAGAGGCTTAACCCACTGAGCCAACCAGGCGCCCCAACATTTTTTTTCTTAACAGTACATAAAATAATGATGCATCTCACAGTCAATGGCATGTTGGATATTAGGAAATTCAATAAATGTGCAAGTATGTTTATAAACGAGAGACTCTTCTAATTTACCTTTGTACGTGAACTCAGTTGTAAAGCGTTTTCTTTTTTTTTAATATATTTTATTTATTTGACAGAGAGCACAAGTAGGAGGAGCGTTAAGCAGGGGGAGAAGCAAAAGGAGCCCGACATGGAGCTCAATCCCAGGACTCCAGGGTCATGACCTGAACCAAAGGCAGATGCTTAACCGGCTGAGCCACCCAGGTGCCCCTGTAAAGCATTTTCTTGTCCATTATTTCACATTTATTCCAGAAGCCTCTCTGGAGTAGAGAAAAGGGTGCTCGGAGTCGGACTTGAGTTTGACTCCCTCCCCAGGAACTGACCAGCTTTGAGCCATCCGTGCCTTCCCTACACATCCAGACAACTGTGCATAGAATGATTCGGGGTGAGGGAAGGAGGTGGGAAAGGAGGTTGTCTCGAGGACCAGTGTGAGCTGGTGACAGCAGCTGAGGGCCCCTCCTGGAGTGGTGGGTCAGATGGGCGCTCAAACAAGGATTTGTGTCCCCGCCCTTGCCACATGACCTTGACCTGTTTACTTGACTCCAGGGCTCACATTTCTCAGCAGTAAAATGGAAGTATCAGTAGCACCGCTCTGCAGGAGCACCACAAGCGTGAATGAGCTACAGCATATCGTATACTTAGAGCAGTGCCTGACACTTAGCCCGCAGTACATAGATCCGTGCAGTTACTGCTGCTGCTAATACTTATTTTTATTATCATCAATCCTATCTGGGACCTGGGGATCTGTGTCTAAGGCCTTAGAGGCTGCTGTTTCAGAACCCCAAAGGGGTGAGGGTGGGGGCTAGTGGGCTGCTCTGACAAGTCCCCAGCGGGTAGCCTGAGAGCCTGATTCGGTCCCTGGCACCTTGGGTTCAGCACAGGTTGCTTAAAGACATCTTCCAGGGCCGTTAGATGGGGCATCAGGTCCCACTCGTCTCGTCAGGTCCCACGGGCTCTGCCTGCTCTCCTGGGCTCTGAAGTCCTTGCAAGCACTAAGAACAGCACCTGGGCTGGAAATCAGCATCTCCCAGAGGCCCGGGCAGCCAGCGTGGTTGGAGAGCCGTGGATGGCAGCTCTGGGGCGGCAGCAGAACATAGGGCTACATGCGAGTCCCCAGGAGACCTCCAGGAACGATGCCTTTTTATAGCTGCAGGTGCCCCGAGAAGGGGCTGTGAGTCGTTGTAAAGCAGGCTCGGGCAGAAGGCAGAACGGAAAGTCAGGCATTTCCCTTCTGCATGGAAACAGGGCAGGGGTGGCTCACGTTCCTCGATGGATCGCTGTGAGACCTGGCCAGCGGCCAGCATTGGGGCTGTTGCTGTCCCACCCCCACCGGGCCAGACACTGTCGGGCTTCAGGCAATGCTGCGGGGGACAGATGGCAGGGGCTTACCTGGAAAGACCTCTCTGATGAGCCTGGTCAGGCGCTCCACGATTCCCAGCACAGCGGCTTCTCCCAGCCTCTCATCGGGCACGTGAGGTGTGTCATCACTGCAAAACACCACCAAGCCCGGTCGGTGCAGGCAGCTCAGCAGGGGGCCCGAGAAAAGGAAGGAACAGCTCAGCCATCAGAAAACAGGCCGTGGAGCCGGCTTTCTGCAGCCCCTTCGAGGGGAGGGCCAGGATGGAGCCGGAGTCTCTCAGGACAGAGTTCAAACCTGGGTTCTGCCAGTGACCTGATGTGGGTCCCTGGGCTGGCTGCTTAACCCCTCTGAGCCTCCCTTATCTCATCTGTAAAATAGGGATAATAATGGTACCTACTCCTAGAGTATTTCTGAGACTCTAATAAAGCTGGGAAGATAATATACATAAAATATAGCCAAGTGAGACGGGACCACTCTCCCTTGTGAAGAGCGTATTTCCCGGGCAGCTGTCCTCACTTGGGCTCCAATGAAACTCTTCTCCTTTCTTTCTAAAACAATAGATAAAAACAAAGGAAAATAAAAAGCAGAATAGTAGCTGCCAAGTTGCAATTAATATTATTATGTTAAAAGGGAAGCTTGGGGGTTGGAGTCCCATCTGCAAGTCCCCAGGGAGCTTGGGGTGGAAAAGCTGTCTCTGAGTCCTGCTCCGTCTCCCAATGGTTCTAGGGAGCTGGGAGCTGGCATCAGAGTTTAGAGTTCATCTCTACTCTACGGCAGATCTAGGACCTGCCCTAGGACAGTTTAGTCCACTGTTCTGCTGACCTAAATTCCTGGATCCAAGTTAGAAATGGGGCACGTGGATGGCTCAGTCGGTTAAGCATCTGACTCTTGATCTCAGCTCAGGTCTTGATCTCAGGGTCATGAGTTCAAGTCCCACATTGGGCTCCACACTGGGCATGAAGCCTACTTTAAAAAGAAATATACAGCAAGGTCAGAGAGCAGAGGAGAAAGGGAAAAGGTAGGAACCCCAACAATATAAAGCTTGAGGACCCAGCTGGACCCGATGGGGTGAGGCAGCTGCTGCCTCCATCCTCCCCCAGGAAGTTAATCAGCTTAATAGCAGTGCTACTGTTGCCTGCAGCAAACCTGGCTTGCTTTGTGCCCCGGACTTTCTGTGTGTTGTACCCACATCCCCGAATTTGTTCTCCATGATAACCCTCCAACGTGGGTTCTGTTATTCCTGTTTGACAGATAGAGAAACAAGGCACAGAGAGGCTGTGGATTCTCAAAGGGGTGGAGCCAGGGGTTGAACCCAGTCGGCCCCGACTCCACTGTCTACACTCACACCCATTACTCCCTGCTGCGTCTGTGACCCTCCTTAGGGCTGCAGGAGGATCCTAGCCCCCTGCCCACCCCAGAGACAAAACTCCTCTGCCCTTTATTTTTCTAGTGTGGAGGATCTAATTCTTTCTTTTAGAAAACACTTCCAGTTTCTACACTGTAAGGGATGGCAACTTGCCCCAAGAAGTCAAACTTTTTAGAAATTGATTTATAAAAGGTCCCAGAGGTCATCTCATTCAACATCATATATATCCGCAAGGCCCCAGAGATTTCCCAGAAACATCACGTTTCTGTTAAAGGATCGTGAATTTCCCAAAGCAGTCGCCTTTCCCAGAGGGATCACATCACATCTTTCAGAATATTCCTCCTGAGCCCCTCCTTGGAGAATCCAGAGGCTCCTGGAGCACAATCCCTCTTGGGAGCAAGAGTTCAGGGTCAAAGCCTAAAGCTCACTCTCTTCTTAGACTGATTCCTGAGCTGCCCAGACTTCTCCTGAGACATGGTCCCTTCCTTCCTTCTTTCCTTCTTCCTTCCTTCCTTCCTTTCCTTCCTTCCAAGATTTTATTTATTTGTCAGAGAGAGAGAGCACAAGCAGGGGGAGTGGCAGGCAGAGGGAGAAGCAGGCTCCCCACCCACCAGAGAGCCCAAAGTGGGACTTGATCCCAGGACCCCAGGATCATGACCTGAACCAAAGGCAGACGCTTAACCAACTGAGCCACCCAGGCACCCTGACACTGTCACATTTCTGAAGTGTCCAGCCCTGCAGCCTCCTACTGTCAACCAGAGGGTCCATCTCAGGGTCATTCCCAGTCACTACCACACCACACTGAGGGACAGCTGGGGCATCAAGGGCTTAATCCCACCCTGTACAAGTGTCCAAGGAGGCTGGAAGAGGGACCAGAAAGTCAGAGCACTGGCCAGCCTTCCTCACCAGCCCACTGCTTACCACTTCCTGTGAGATGGAGTCAGGTGCCCTGCAAAGCTCCCACATCTGCCAGTGAGCCTCCCTCCCGGCTGGGATACAATGATCCGTGGGCTTGTCACCCACAAGCCTGGGAACTCCTTGAAGGCCAGTCTGGGTTTGTATCATCTTGGTTCCCCAGTGTCAACCCAGGGCTGAGTGCAAGACGGGCTGCTCCACCGAGGGAGAGAGAAAGGAGCCAGGGAGTGAAGGGTGGACCGCGAGGGACTAAGACAGCCAGTTCTGAGGGAAGTTGGAGGACTCATGGCATGTCCTTGGATGAGAAGTAGAAATGGAATCTGGCTGAGGAGAAATCACCCACCCCACAAGCTGTCCTTCGGCAGAGCAGTGCTGTGACCAGTGAGAACCCCCCCAGGCCAGGGCAGCCAGAACACTGGGTCCCAAAGCCAGGATGACTCTCAGCCCCCCTACCTTCTTCCCTCCTTGCACGTGGATCCCTAAACCCCAGTGGGAGTGGCCCCAGTGTTCATCGCCCTGACTTAGAATCTGGGAGTTCTTGGGGCACCTGAGTGGCACCGTCTATTAAACCTCTGACTCTTGACTTTGGCTCAGGTCATATCTCAGGGCCATGGGATCGAGCCCCTTGTTGGGCTCTACACTCAGCGGGGAGTCTGCCCGGGTCTCTCCCTCTTCCTCTGCCTCTGACCCTCCCCCTGCTCTCCCTCTCGCTCTCTCTCTCAAATAAATACATAAATCTTAAAAAAAATAAAATAAAATAAAATCTGAGAGTTCTCCACATACCCAGATGTGCCCTGACTGTGTCCCCAGCCTCAGAGAGAGCTGTGTTCTACTAAGGTCAGGAGACAGAGTCAAGGGCATAGACTATGGGATCGGCCAGGCCCACAGTTCCCTCAAGCTTCAGGTCCATCCTCTCTGAATCTGGACCAGTATGAGGACTAAGGGAGCTGGCCGGGGGAGGGAGCCAGGCTTGCAGGTGGCACTCAGCAGCGGCCTGGTGAAGGGTGGCTTTTGTGACTACTCTCACCCGGTCCAAAGGATGAAGTCTGGCTGCGGCTCGATCTCCTTCATGGCGTAGATGGAGGAGTTGATGAGGACCCAGGGAGAGTCACAGAGGTAGTCGCCCCAGGGGCCTGCGTTGGGCACTGGCTGGGAGCCAGCTGATGGGCACACCTGGAGGGGGTCTTCGGATACCTTGTAGTCAGGGTCGAGGTGCAGGTCAGAGATGTGCCAGAACTTCCCTGCAGGGGAAAGGAGATCGTCTTTGATGCTGGTACTTCCCTGAGCCTGGATGGGGAGGAAGCCCAGTGGGGGTCCTGGCTTGGGGAGAACAGGCTCCAAATGTGAGACACTTTCTTCAGAAGCCAGGGTTCACAGAGAAAGAGCCACAGGTCTGACTTGGCCCCAGGAAGCCCTGAGAGGACCTGTGACCTTTGAACCCTCTCCATTTCCCTACCTCGGGGGACCCAGCAGCAGCAAGGGGATTGGGCTTCAATGACCCTCAAAGAATCCTTTGGAAATTCTAAGCAGCGTTCTTGTTTGAAAGCTAAGTTTGGGGAGAGTCATGGTGAAGGCTCTGGGGCCACTTACAAGCTGTGTGACCTTGGGTGTGTCGCTTCACCTCTCTGAGCCCAGAACTAGAGCCACAGCTTCCAACCTAGGCTGGCCGGAATGTCAAAAATCTCTTGGCATGAGGAGCGCCTGCCTGACTCAGTCTGAGCAGCATTTGACTCTTGATCTCAGGGTTGTGAGTTCAAGCCCCATGTGTGGTATAAAGATTATTTAAAAAGAAAATCTTTTTTAAAAAATCTCTTGGTGTGATCAAGAGAAAGGAATCCCAACAAAGAAACAGGCCACACAGAGTGGATTTGTCATCTGTACCCAGCAGGGGGCCGTGGAAAAGTAGTTTCAACCATTCTTATTGACCACATTCAGCCTCTGCCCTAAATCCTGTGTTTTTAGCTACGACCAGGGTGGGGCCTGGGATTTCCTTATCCTCCATCACTGCTGTCACTTCCTCCTCTATTTCTTGTGTCACTCAGTGGCAACAGTCATACACGCCAGCCCCACCCCCAGCCCAGGAAACCCAGCTTCCGCCAGGGAGCCCCAGGGTTCCCAGGGCTGCTTTCAGGGATGGATAGCCACTGCACCACGCAAGCCACAGGACACCCTGTGGGGCTGTAGGAGAGATCCAAAGGTCAAGTCCAGCCCCTGATCCTCTCTCCAAAACTTCTCCTCACCTCTCCTTACCTAAACCTGGTCCCAGGAGAGGATCAGAACCTTGTTTATACTAAGGTGCAAATGACTGATTAAGTAAGTCATGATCCCTCCCATGGTCATTACACAGTCTCTACAGCCCTGGAGGGGCAGTTGGCCCTCAGACAATGCAGATTAGGGGCAACGACACCCACACAGTCAAAAATCTGTGTATAACTTATGACTCTCCCAAAACTTAACTACTAATAGCCTATTGTTGACCGGAAGCCTTTACTGATAACATCAACAGTCAATAAACACATATGTTGTATGTTATATGTGTTATATGCTGTATTTGTACAATAAAGTAAGCTAGAGAAAAAACGTTATTAAGAAAAGTCATAAAGGGGCACCTGGGTGGCTCAGACGGTTAAGGGTCTGCCTTGGGCTCAGGTCATGATCGCAGGGTCCTGGGATCAAGTCCCTGGTCGGGTTCCCTGCTCAGCAGGGAGTCCACTTCTCCCTCTACTCCTCCCCCTGCTACTGATCTCATTCTCCCTCTCTCAAATAAATAAATAAAATCTTTAAAAAGAGAAAAAAGAAAAATCATAAGGAAGAGAAAATACATTGCAGTACTGTATTTATCAAAAAATCTGTATACAAGTGGACCTGTACAGTTCACACTTGTGTCCTTCAGGGGTCAACTGTATTGATCATTATCCCCATTTTGCAGATAAGGACACTAAGGCTAAAGTCATGTTAACTAAGATCAATATGCCTGAGATCAGCCAGCAAAATGGTGGAGGTTCCGTGGCTCTCGATTTTCTCCCAGGAAGATGTGATTGCTAAGGGCGTAAAACCAGTGCCTTTTTTTTTTCCCTAAGTAGGCTTCACACCTAATATAGGGTTTGAACTCACTACCCTGTGATCGGAGTTAGATGTTCTACCCAGTGAACCAACCAGGTGCCCCAAAAGGGTGCCTTTTTATTTTTGATATTTTTTTTGTAGACAGTCTATGCCTGCATGTTTCTTTTTTACCCAAACAGAGAGTCTTTGTTTATAATTAGGGGAATTCAAACTTGTCATACAAATTGTGATCACTATATGTGAAATTACTCCTAAGAGAAAATCCCAAGCCAAAGAAACTAACTGCCTCATTTCAACTAGTAAATGGGCAGAGTTGGTAGGCTCTCCTGAGCCCATGCATGGAGACTGGAAGGGGGTCACACCTGCTTCCAAGCCTGAGACCAGGCTGGGGCCAGGTCAGATAGAGTGAGAGGTCCTTTGCCCTTCTCTCTGGAATGCGGTCCCCTGGCTTCCTCTGAAGACCAGGCAAAGACCAGTCCCCCGCCTGGAGCAGGCTCTTCAGCTAACCGTAAGCAGGAAGCAGTTCTGCCCCTTTGATGTCAGCCCTCCGAGAAGCCAGGGAACATTGCTTCACTCCAGAAACTCCTTGTCTGCTGACAGGCTCACATGTCGGCTGTCAGCTTCTCTTCCCACAAGCTCTGGTCTAGTCAGAGTGTATAACTGAAACTCCTTCCAGCCTCCCCGGGATTCCTAGTGATACGTGTATGCGTGCTTGTACGTGTGTGTGTGTTAGTGAGGTGCCCTTTATCCGCTCATCTCATTTCATCCTTACAACCATTCTGTGAGGTGGGATTCTTATGCCCATTTCACAGATGAGGAAACTGAGGTTCAAACCCAGCCTTCTCTGGCTCCAGAGCTGAGGCACAAAGTTGACTCAGAGCATTCAGAAGGTGGCTTTTACAAAACACATATGTTACCCATAAAACAGTGGAAGCCACGGGCTTCTATAGAATTAGTCACAGACTGTGAGGAATTAAGCTCTAAAACATCATGGAGAAGAGAGTGAGTCTAAGGACCCTGAGGGAGGTGGGTTGTCTGGTTTCTTTTCTTTTTTTTTTTTTAAGATTTTATTTATTTATTTGAGAGAGAGAGAGAGAGAAAACATGAGAGGAGAGAGGTCAGAGGGAGAAGCAGACTCCCTGCTGAGCAGGGAGCCCAATGTGGGACTCGATCCTGGGACTCCAGGATCATGACCTGAGCCAAAGGCAGTCGCTTAACCAACTGAGCCACCCAGGTGCCCCGACTGTCTGGTTTCTAATCCAAGCTCTCCCCTGTGTTGACTGAGGATTCTGGCAAGCCCGTTAGCCTTCCTGAACCTCGGGGTGTTTGACATCTGGCCTGCTTGTCTCAGAGCAGCAAATAAGTTGGTGGAGAGAAAGGGCTGGTAGAGAAGAATCCCAGTACACCATGGCCCCTGGTAGCTACCCCTGGGGCAGGAGAGACTGGGAAGGTGTGGGGCATCGGGCAGTGCAAAGTGTTGCACTGCCCGATGCCCCACACTTTCCTCTGAGACCAGATGTCCTCAGACTTTCCTGTGTGTAAGCCGCACCTGGGGGTCTCATTAAAATTAAGAGCCTCTATAGATTCATGCTGCTTGAATCTTTTACAGTAAGAAAGTATTCGTGTGTTCCTTCAGTTTTAAGAATAGGTATACCAATCTTAGCTGTCATTATTATTCATTAATTAGTGAGAATATGAATAAATTGGGGCACCTGGGTGGCTCAGTCGGTTAAGCATCTGCCTTCAGCTCAGGTCATGATCCCAGGGTCCTGGGATTGAGCTGTTATCAGGCTCCCTGCTCAGCGGGGAGTCTGCTTCTCCCTCTGCCTGCTGCTCCCAGGCTTGTGCTCTCTGACAAAAAAAAAATATATATATATATATATATATAATTATAATATAATATATATAATATATAAATATAATAAATATATTATATATATATAAAATATATATATATATTTTTTTTAAGAGAATATGAATGAATTTGGTATTAATTCCATTGAGTAGTTGAGAGCACAAACCTGGGTTGAAATTCCAGCTCCACTGCCCACTAGCTGTGGGACCATGAGCAATTCTGTGCCTCAGTTTACTCAGCTGTAAAAGGGGGACAGCAGTGCTCCCTATCTCTTCCGGTTGATGTGAGGGTTAATTGAGATAACAGGAGACAATGCCAAGGCGCTCAGCATTGCAAAGCAGCATGTATGCTGAATCTGCTCCCTGCGGGTTCCTGCAAGTCCCCCCTTCACCATGGGAGGGAGACAGGATGTGGGGGGAGTGGCTACCACTTTCCACAGTCACCCCTGCCTCCCCTCATCTGCTGTCCTCTGCAGATAAAGTGCAGAGGGCTAGGACTTGAGAACAATGTGAAGACAGATCCTGTCTCCTCCTGGACGGCTCTCCCTGAGCGGAGGGCTGGTGGGCACAGTCCATCCTCCAGTTTAAATTCTGAGAGCTCAGTTCTGTTCTTCATCCCTGGATAGGCAAAACAGTTTCCTAGTCTTCCTTCTCCATCACACAGGTCACCAGACCCCCTTGTCCACTAAAGGACAACAAATACAGGACCCAGGGCCTTGTAGCTCTGTAAGGCCCATGGAAATGTTTGAGAGCTGGAAAAAAAGTGCATGGGTTCCCAAGCTCAGCCATCAAAATCTATAATTCATTTGAAAAGCAATGATGTATTTAAAATTTATTAAAATCGTATAATGTGAGATCCTTTAACTGTGATTCTTGATGGGGGCGGGAGACTTGCAAAAGTAATTCCTAGAGCCTAAGAAAGTCTTTAGCTGAGTCTTCTTTTATGATTGGCGACAAGAAGAGGAAGGCAGGAGCACACCTGCTATTAATTTAGCATCTACTGAATGCCAGAAGCTGTGCCAAGCCTCTATCATGACAGAATCATGATATACATTCTAGTATTGTATCATTTTACAGATGAGAAAAGTCAACCAGTCAGTGGCAAACTTATGATTCAAATCGCATCAGAACAGAAAAGATCATGATACACTTTACTTTGTCGCTAGCTAGCAGTATGACCTTCGATGTTTATTTATTTATTTTTAAACTTTTTTAAAAAATATTTTATTTATTTGTTTATTTGAGAGAGGAAAAACGAGATAGTGACAGAGAACAGGAGCAAGGAGGAGAGGGAGAAGCAGGCTCCCCCTTGAGCCCGACATGGGGCCTCTATTCCAGGACCCTGGGATCATGACCCCAGCAGAAGGCAGACGCTTAACCTATTGAGCCACCCAGGGCTCCCTGACCTTGGATTTTTTTTTTTAATGGTCCTTTAAACTTTTACAGTACATTACAATGTATGTACTTGATCTCACTTAGCTATCGCGTTTCAACTCTCCTCTACCTTATCCCTATCTTATTTTATAGTAACATAAGAGAGTCAAGGTCACATAGATACTAAAAGGTAGGATCCAGGTTTTTTTGGCTTAAGGCAGTGGGGTTGTTCTGGAAAGGTCAAGTGTGGAATGTGGAATAAGGGAAATCTGGTTTTGAATCTAGGCTCCTCCACACTGGCAATGGCAACCTGAATGAGAGATTGCCCCAACTGAGTCTCAGTTTCCTCATCTGTACAGTGGGGATCGCAGTGCCAGTGGCAAAGGGGTGGATGGTGGATGAGAGGAGCGATCTCACATGCAGCTCCTGGCCTCGTAGCGGACAAGCCAGCCCGAGTAATGCTTATTCCCTGAGCCACTCTGCCCCGCGGGCCTCGGTTCTTCTTCTCTTCCAAAGCCTCTGTTTCCTCAGAGGGTAAGAGGACGGTACTGTGCAAAGTTATCTGAAGGCCCTGCCAGTTCTAAGGCTCTGCGATTCCATGACTTTTTTCTATGATTATGTGTAACCCACATCACAAGATGATCCGGTCGCTCTTTTAGTCCTTTGCATTTGACCTTGAGCAATCACCTCCCCTGTAAACTGAGGCCCTCCGAAACACAGGCCTCCCTGGTTCAAGCCGACATTTACTGACGCCCTGTGTTAAGCCCGCAGACGGCTCTCTCCTCACTTGACAGCCCCCCAGGTTCATTGTTGAGGGAAATGTTAGCCTACTGTGCTAACCCCCCATGCTAACCCTGGGACAGGGTTTGGCTCTCTCTCTGGTTTGGAGGATAACCTAGGGCGGCAAGGGGCAAATGTGGGAGGAGAGGGAGCCCGCTGGCTCTTCTGTACCCGCACCCAAGGTCTTGGCTGAGGAAGTGGAAGTCCAAAGGCCACAGGCATGACGGCTCTCTGCCAAGGGTCTCAACCTTCTGCACTTAGGGAAAGACCCGGAGTCTGAAAAAACTTACGGGTGCTGTGGAATTTTTCTAAAATTTAATTTTGTTTTTATCAAGATGAAATCAGAGAGAAAGACAAACCAGAACAGACTCTTAACCGTAGGGAACCAACTGAGAGTGGCTGGAGGGGAGGGGGGGGTGGGGGAGCGGGAGGGGGTGGGGTGGGGGTGGGGGGATGGGCGTGAAGGAGGCCACGGGATGTCAGGAGCAGGGCGTGTTACACACACGATGAATCACTGACCTCTACCTCCGAAACTAACACCCATATGTTGATTAATTGAATTTAAATTTAAAAGAAGAAAATAAATAAAATTTAATTTCCTTTTAAAGTATAGATGTATACATTCCAGAAAGTTTGGAATAAAGAGAAAAAAAACAGTACCTATAAAACCCACCATCCCAGGGGCGCCTGGGTGGCTCAGAGGGTTAAGCCTCTGCCTTCAACTCAGGTCATGATCTCAGGGTCCTGAGATTGAGCCCCACATCAGGCTCTCTGCTCAGCAGGGGGCCTGCCCCCCCCCCCCCACCGTGTGCCTCTCTACTTGGGATCTCTCTCTGTCAAATAAATAAATAAAATCTTAAAAAAAAAAAAAAAAAACACCATCCCAAGAAGACCTTTCAAAGGGCATACTGGGTAAGGCAGCTGAGAACAGACTTGGTCCTGCCTGCCACTTCCTAGCTGTGGGGCCCTGAGCAAGTGGTCTGCTTCCTCTGGCTCTCACTTGCCTCGTCTGCAAAATGGGTATCATGGGAATAGTACTTGCTTTACAGGGACTATAAAAACCAAAAGAGGTTTTTCTTCTTTCATTTTTCAAGGGGGCCTGGCCCATCCTAAGTCTCAAAACCTAAATGTTCACCCTTCTTGGTTCTTTCCTTTGTCTGTTTCAGCGTTCCTTTGACAGTATTATTTTCTAAACAGGGTGAAGTTGTACAGCCTGGGTTCATGTCCCGACTTGGACACTTACTACGTGTGTAACTTCGGGTAAGGTGTTTTACTTCTCAGTGACCTCGATAATCCCCACTTGACAAGGCTGTCATGAGGGTATAATGCAAAAAACTTTGGCAGCACCTGGCACGAAATAAGTACTTAATAATTGTCAGCATTGGTCTTGGTTTTGCTGTATCGCCTTGAATCTTTCCACAATCCATTGAGCTCTTCCCTTACTGCTGTCAGCGTTTTTCATGACCGTAAATGATGCTCAATGAACATCCTGTGCATTTATGGGGGAGGGATCCTTTTTAACCCCCAGGCCTCTGAGCTGCGGGCGCCCAGTGGCATTTGGATTCCCAAGAAAGCATAATTGAAAGTGAAAGAGTAAGAGAGTGGGAGGTCCTTTCAACTATTCCCACGCTTCTGCCAGACCGGCAGGGCCCTGGAGTCCCTCAGTGGGGACTAGGGTCTGCCTTCTGGGTGGAAGGAGGGTGGCTACTCAGCCTTCTCCCAGGCAGGTCGCCCTCATAGGGAATGACACACACTCAGGGCTCATCCCAGCGGTATTCCCAAATTTGGATCACAGCGTTTGGAGACCCTCTTTGGCATTTTGCTTTGGTCTCCTACCCCCAGGCTCTGGTGCTCTTCCTCGCTGGCCTCTGAGATGCCTGGCTGCACGAGCAGAGCACTTGGGCGGAGCACCCAGCCTCTCCTGGGTTGTGTCCGAGGGCGTGCCCTGAGTACGGGAGCACCTAGAGGCCACCGACTTTCGGGGTCCAGCCTGGAAAAACTGAGCGCCACAGAACAAGCAATGAGCAGAGCCCAGAGCCTGTCCCTCCCTCTTTCAGCCTCATTCCTAGAGCTACAGAAAGGGTGTTGGGTTCTCTGTTAGGTCCCTTCCCAGGACTCCAGGAAAGGACAACCTAGGATCATTAAGGAGAACCATTAAGGGGTCCAGCCTGGCCACTGACTCCTTTTCCACCTCATGGAACTCTAACGGGCATCTCCAACTGGACACATCCCTAATCAAACCGCCATCCTCTCCTCCTACACCTCAGCCAATGATAACTCCGTCCTTCCAGCTGGAGGCAAAGACCCAGGAGTCACCCTGGAGTCCTCCTGTTGCCCCACATCTGCCAGCAAGTCTTGTCCAGAATCAGACCGTCTCCAACCCGCCATGCTCCTACCCTGACAAGCCTTCATTTCCTCTCACTGGAGGATGACAACAGCCTCCCCACGGGTTTGGCTGCTTCTCCTTTACCACAGTGGCTCAGGTCGTGACCAACCACCACAGTGCACCCAGGGCTGAGGGAGTACTCAGGTCACAGAACTTCAAGTGCTAAGATTAGGTACGTCTTGGGCGCACTGAGACATGTTGGTCACCCTGACTTTTACCCCACTATGGTCTCTTCTCAGGGCATAGCCTAGGGGGCTTATTTTCAAGCTTATTCGAGTCAGATCACCCCACGGCTCTGCCTAAAAAGTCTCTAATGATGTCGCACTCCACCCCGAGGCCTTACACCGTCTACATGTTTATATGTGAGCTCACGCCAGCCCCCCACCCCCACCCCCATGACCCTCAACTTCATCTCTCCCATTCACCTTGCCTACTTTGCTCCAGCCACTCTGGCCCCGGGCTCGTCTTCACATGCATCCCCTGACTGTCAGGTGTAGGGCCTGTGTGCTTTCTATGTTCTCTTACTGGAAAGTCCCCTGGATGTCCCCAGAAGGAGAGATGCTCCCTCCCTCACTGCCTCAGGTCTCTACTCAAATGCTATTCACTCGTCTTAAGCCCCACCCCCACCCCCTACTCCCACCCCTTTCTTCTGCTTTATTAGTCTCCATAACACTTATTACTCCTGGAATATCATGCATTTATTTGTTCAAGTGTCTTTTGGTCTGCTTCTCCCTAATTGAAGGAATGCTTCCCTAGGACTGGAGCTTTGTTTCCTTTCTTTTCTGACACATTCTTGGTTCCTAGAAATAGGGTGTTGGTATGCAGACGGCCCTTAACGGTTGTTTGTTGAACGAAGTCATGAATCTGCCTGCCACCTTCCACCTCTACCAGATAGCTGGCTCTTATGTACCCGCACATCTTTGCGAAGTCGGTGTCCCTCCCCTGGCCAGCTGTGGCCTCCACTTAAGATCTTCAGGCTCAAAGAGCACCCCCACTGCTCACCCACTCTCTCTCCCCGGGCCTCCCTGCCCCAGCTTCCCACCTTGCTGTTTTTAGCAGCATTTCAGCTCCCTGTGAACCACTTCCAGTAGCCACCGACCCCAGGTTCACAGTACAAAACCAAAGCATTTGCAAGTCCTACCTAGTTCAGCTCTGGCGACTCCCCAAGGGGCCAGGAAAAGGAGCAGTTTGAGCAGCCTCATCTTTGGAGCTCACTTCCTGGGAGCCCCGGGCTTCTCCAGCAGCTGGGGCCAACACTGCAGGTTTCCTATCTGGATGCTCTTGGCCATGGGCTTGAGCAGAAGTTCCGGCCTGTTGCCCTGTGTGCCCAGTGATCCGAGGCACTGCCTCCTCTGGCTTTTCTTCCTTTGCCTAGCAGGGCGTGAGCTGGGCTGGCCCAAGGAGGGGCATCAGCCAGGCCTTTGAACTCTGAGGTGGAAAGCAGCACTCGTCCTGCCTGTTCCGAAGAGCACACCCTTCCAACCAGCAGCTGGATTCTCCAGGAACCTCGCCCAGCCCCTGTGACTGAGTGGCAAGTATCCACCCACTTTCCTCGAGCTTTTATGTAGCCCCACCCCCGCAGAACCTATCGGCCTGGATGAAAAGGAGGGACTCACTGCTAGCTGGCGCTCTAGACGCTTTCCACAAGCCAAGACTAGGTCACACATGCATTTATGCCAGGAGCCATGTGCCCAGGAGGTGGAGGGGACCCAGGGCAGCCCCTGCCTTCAAGAGGGACAGGGAAACCAAGGGACTGCCGTTTGGCACGCTAGAAAGTTTGACAAGCTCAGAGGAGGAATCTAACCCTGAGGAAAGGGAGGTGATAGGCCTAATCTCTTCTTTTATTATTGAAATTGCCAAACAGAAACAGAAGTAGACAGAATAAGATCATGAACCCTCGGCGCCCACATCCTCCAGTTACAGCAACTGGGAATTTAGGGCCAAGCTACTCATTTGTACCCCACACCAAATAGACTGGATTATTCTAAGGCAAATTCCAGAGATCATATTGTTTTGCCCACAAATACTCTAGAAGATAAGGATTCTTTTTTTTTTTTCCTAACAAGATGATAACATAGTAATTCCTTACTATCACTGGGTAGATACTTACTTGGTCAATGTTTAAATGTTTAATTTTTTTAATATTTAAAGTCCCGATTGTCTCATGATATTGTTTTTTTGGGTTTTTTTTTTTGTTTTATTTTGTTTTGTTTTTTACAGTTGATTCATTCAGATCAGGTTCCAAACCAGGTCTGAGGCAGGCAGGCTGAGTCTGAGTACCCAGGGGAGGGTTCCCACCAGACCAGCCAAAAGGTCCTCGGCTTCTTGCAGGGTAGAAATCAAATGCAAGCCAGAGAAAGTGAAAACAGAGTTTATTGAATCGTGCAGTGACAGGTAGAGAAGAGCTAACAGTGTCTGGGAGCCTCGGAAAGGAATGGAGATGGAGTCTCGTTGTTGCTTGGAGCTAGAGTTTGTTATTAGAAAAGGGTCTAAGGGGGTGGGGCCCTTGGGTGGCTCAGTGGGTTAAAGCCTCTGCCTTCTGCTCAGGTCATGATCCCAGGGTCCTGGGATCAAGCCCCGCATCGGCATGCATGGGCCCTGATCTCAGGGTCCTGGGATTGAGCCCCACGTCCAACTCTTTGCTCAGTGGGGAGCCTGCTTCCCCCTCTCTCTCTGCCTGCCTCTATGCCTACTTGTGATCTCTCTCCCTGTCAAATGAATAGATAAAATCTTTAAAAGAAGAAAAAGAAAAGGGTCTAGAGTACGTGTTCCTCCAGGAATCCAGGGTAGGGTCAATCACAGACAAGTATCACTCCTTTGGCTTGTTCAGAGAAAATTACGGAACATGAGTAAATGGGGTCCAACAGAAGAACAGCAGACACAGAGTCTTTCGAAAACAGAGTCCTTGCAGCTTTCCTACTTCAGGTCCACACATTCCAGTTGGCTGATGGATCTGTTAAGTTTCTCTTACTCTGTATCCCACCCCACCTCCCCGCTTTCCCCTTGTTCTTATTAAAGGAACCTGGTTGTTTGTCCTATTACAACTCCCACATTTGGGAGGATTTGACTGGTTGCTTCTTGCTGGTGGTCATTTCAGATGTTCCTCTGTCCCAAATATCCCTGTTAACTGGTGGATAGACCTAGAGGTTCGATGACATTCTGGTTTGCTTTGTCAGCAGGGAGACATCTCGGGTAGTCTTGTGTCACTCCTGTTACACCCCATCCCAAGGCATATAAACTGTATTGTTGATCCTGACGTATAAGCAGCAGGTGGCTAGGAGAAGGAGGAAACAGAGCGGAAGTTGTCCCAGGCCGAAGGAACAACACCTGCTAAGACAGAGAGGCTGAAACATTCCAGGGAGCGGTGTTGGGTGACGGGGGGCATTTGAGGTCCTGAGCCCGGGGAAGCAGGGAGGAGCCAGGTCATGCTCGGTTGCCAAGCTGAGAGTTGTGGGGAGCCATGGGAGAGTCTTAACTAGGGGAGAGACCCAGCCCAATTAACATCTTAGAAAGACTGCACTGGCTCTGTGGAAGGTGCATTTGGGGGAGAGACCAGCAAGGAGGCCGAAGCAGAGAAGTCCCCGTGAAAAGCAGTGAGGGTCTACACTGGGGAATTAGTAAATAGCAGTAGGGAAGAATGAAAGAGACAATGGGCGGAGCCTTGGTTGGGGTGTGAATTTGTATTCTCGCCTTGTTTTTTTTTTTTTTTAATATTTTATTTGTTTATTTGACAGAGAGAGGTCACAGTAGGCAGAGAGGCAGGCAGAGAGAGAAAGAAACAGGCTCCCCACTGAGCAGAGAGCCCTATGCGGGGCTCGATCCCAAAGGCAGAGGCTTAAACCGCTGAGCCACCCAGGCGCCCCTCGCCTTGTTTTTTTAAGTCCTGCTCCCAGCAGGTAGCAAAGATCCCTCCCCTTGGGGGAGCATATGTGGGGTGTGGGGGGGGGAGGCCACAGCTTTTTGAAGACAGCCCCCTCCGGGCTTTTGTCCTCTGCCCTCCTAGAAGGGAGAGTGGAAAGGGGATGGGGAGGAGAAGCGCTTCCAGGCTGCTGGGTGCCAAATGTGTCCAGGCTGTTTCTAGCGGGGAAGCAGATCTTCAGATAAGAGGTCCTTGGACATGTACTTGGGTTTAGTCGATATTGGATGTCTATTGGCTTCCGGGGACCAGGGACACAGTGGTGAACAAAACAAAGCCTGTGCTCCCATAGACTCACATTCAGCAGCAGGAAGGATGTTACATAAACGAGTCAACAGGGCTCCCGACCTGGCAAAGCCCCACGGGCCACAGTTGCAGCAGAACCTCGGGCTCCTTGAAACGGTACAAACTCAGCCAGCGGACTTTCAAAAAGAAAACCATGGGAGTGCCTGGGTGGCTCAGTTGGTTGAGCATCTGACTCTCCACTTCAGCTCAGGTCATGATCTCAGGGTGGTGGGATCGAGCCCTATGTCTGGCTCAGCTCGGGGTCTGCTGGAGAGTTCTCGCTCTCCTTCTCCCCCTACACTTCACCCCGCTCAAACTTTCTCTCTCTAAGTAAATAAATTAAATCTTTTCAAGAAAGAATTAAGAAACCCACAGGCCCAGAATGGAGCCAAGTCATTACACTGGGACTCAATCCCCAAACTAACTGCAGTTTTAACTCCCCTCAAGTAGTCTTAAGCAGTCAGTCAGGAATTTTCTGGTTAGCACCAATGAGGTCATCTGTCACATGGGCCTTCTCTATCCCTCCCCACAAAGGAAGATGAGGTAATCTGCGTGATCAAACCTCCTGCTGTTCCCGCTAAGGGAAAATGATCTTGCCTGAAATAATCCTTTCTTTTCCTCAGCTAATAGCTTCCTTGCCCTACCCTCTTTCCTATAAAAACCTTCCATTTTGCACACCTGCTCTGAACTCCTTGGTGGATGGGATGCTGCCAGATTCATGAGTCACTTAATGAAGCCAATCAGTCCTTCAAATTTACTGGGTTGAATCTTTTTAAAGGGGCCACAAATAACTGAAGAGCAAAGTCCGGCCTGTGTTCAGGGCCCAGGGTCACCCCAAAGAGGAGGAGGGGATCATAATAACCGCTAAGAGTGAACTTCCCGCCAGGGCAGGAGGAAGAGGGCTCAGAGACCAAGTGCTGTTGACTTAACAAAAATAACGCGATGTGGGGGCGCCCGGGTGGCTCAGTGGGTTAAAGCCTCTGCCTTCGGCTCGGGTCGTGATCCCGGGATCCTGGGATCGAGCCCCGTGGCCCGCTTTCTGCTCAGCAGGAGGCCTGCTTCCTCCTCTCTCTGCCTGCCTCTCTGCCTGCTTGTGATCTCTGTGAAATAAATAAATAAATCTTAAAAAAAAAAAACAAAACCACAAGGCGATGTGGCTTCTTGCTCCTGAGCCTACAGCCTGATTCAAAACCGCTGGGCAGTGTCCAGGCCACATGGAGGCATGATTGGAAGGTAATCTACGGGACTGCGGAGGGGAAGGAGGGCAGGCAAGGGGTTAGGGTAGGTGGCTCCCCCTGGGCTGAGCAGGGAGCTGGTAATGACTAGGCTTGAAACTGGAACAAGGAGGAGAGGTCTGAGGGGGCTTGGGAGCTCCTTACAAACCCATCTCAGGGGCTGCTAGAGTCCCACTCAGCTTTTTGCTGGAGGCAGAGGCTTCTTTTATTTTTATTTATTTGTTTGTTTATTTTAAAGATGCCTATTATTTTATTTGAGAAAGAGAGCATGTGTGCACAAGCATGCATAGGGGGAGGGGCAAAGGGAGAGGGAGAAGCAGGCTCCCCACGGAGCAGGGAGCCCCATGCAGGACTCCCTGTCTCCCTCCCATGGGAGGACCTTGAGATCATGACCTGAGCCCAAGTCAGATGTGTAACTGACTGAGCCACCTAGGTGCCCCAACAGAGGTTTCTTTTTGGTCAGTGTCCCCAGAAGGCCCTCATCACTGTCACCCCCTGCTAACCTGTAAGGTGTCTACAAGTAGAAAGGGGCACCCCTCCAGGCCTTCTGTGAATTAGAAAAAGATGCCTCCCTCCCAGACAGACACAGCCAGGGCTCAGGGTGGAGCTGGTGGGAGCGCAGATTTCAGCCCCCATCAGCCCCTGCTGGAACTGGGTTTGCTGGAAGAGGTAAGTGAGGCAGAGAAATCTAAAGAGTTAGGATTTTGCCTTCTTAAGTACAAAGAAGCTCCTCTTCTTCATATCGGCCAAAGCTTTTTTTTTTTTTAAAGATTAATTAATTCATTTATTTGACAGAGAGAAATTACAAGTAGGCAGAGAGGCAGGCAGAGAGAGAGGAGAAAGCAGGCTCCCTGCCAAGCAGAGAGCCCGACGCGGGACTCGATCCCAGGACCCTGAGATCATGACCTGGGCCGAAGGCAGAGGCTTTAACCCACTGAGCCACCCAGGCGCCCCAAAGCTTTTTTTTTGATTCTTGGCAGCTGAGATCTCCAGAAAATCCCTATTGCTCTTAGAGAAAAGCTAGTGTAAAAGCTCACCTCAGTAGTGCCTCTAAGGCAAACAGCCTGGGAGCAAATCCCTGGAGGTGTAGGGGTGGCCCTCAGGTGACTGATGCCCTTTGTCCAGGCCTCAGAGTTTCTGGGAAGCCAGGCTGTAGCTGTGGTAGTCTTGGGGTTCAAGTCCACAGAGTTCAAGAAGGTCAAGAGTGAGGCCATGATAACAGATACATGAAAAAGTGCTCAACATCACTCGACATCAGGAAAATACAAATCAAAACCACAGTGAGAGGGCGCCTGGGTGGCTCAGTGGTTTAAGCCGCTGCCTTCGGCTCAGGTCATGATCTCAGGGTCCTGGGATCGAGTCCCGCATCGGGCTCTCTGCTCGGCAGGGAGCCTGCTTCCCTCTCACTCTCTCTGCCTGCCTCTCTGCCTACTTGTATCTCTCTGTCAAATAAATAAATAAAATCTTTAAAAAAAAAAAAAAAAAACAAAACCACAGTGAGATACCACCTTACACCAGTCAGAATGGCTAAAATTAACCACTCAGGAAATGACAGATGTTGGCAAGGATGCGGAGAAAAGGGAACCCTCCTACACTGTTAGTGGGAATGCAAGCTGGTGCAGCCACTCTGGAAAACAGTATGGAGGTTCCTCAAAAAAGTTGAAAATGGAGCTACCCTACGACCCAGCAATTGCACTCTTAGGTATTTATCCAAAGGACACAATCACAAGGATTTGAAGGGACACCTATACCCCAATGTTTATAGCAGCAATGTCCACAGTAGCCAAACTATGGAAAGAGCCCAGATGTCCACTGACAGATGAATGTATGAAGAAGATGTGGTATATATGTACAATGGAATATTAGTCATCAAAAAGAATGAAATCTTGCCATTTACAACGATGTGGATGGAATTAGAGAGTATTATGCTAAGCGAAGTAAGTCAATCAGACAAAGACAATTATCATTTGGTCTCATGCATATGTGGAATTTAAGACACAAAGCAGAGGATCATAGGGGAAGAGAGGGAAAAAAAAAAAACAAGACAAAATCCAAGAGGGAGGGGCGCCTGGGTGGCTCAGTGGGTTAAAGCCTCTGCCTTCGGTTCAGGTCATGATCCCAAGATCCTGGGATGGAGCCCTGCATTGGGCTCTCTGCTCAGCAGGGAGTCTGCTTCCCCTCCTTTCTCTCTCTGCCTGCCTCTCTGCCTACTTGTGATCTGTCTGTCAAATAAATAAATGAAATCTTAAAAAAAAAAAATCCAAGAGGGAGACAAACCATAAGAAACTCTTAATCATAGGAAACAAACTGAGGGTTGCTGGAGGGGAGGGGGGAAGGGGGATAAGGTCACTGGGTGACCGACATTGAGGAGGGGACATGATGTAATGAGCACTGGGTTATATGCCACTGATCAATCACTGACCTCTACCTCTGAAACTAACAATACATTATAGGTTAATTAACTGAATTTAAATAAAATATATATATTATAAAAAAATAAAATAAAAAAGAACTTCTTTATTCATTAAATCAAAGATGCATTGTTAGAATTAATTACTATTGCTGTATTTCTGTAAGGTAATAAAATGATATTTCTTTTAAAATTAAAAAAAAAAGAGTGAGGCCATGATAGAACCCATGAATGTTGACAGTCCAGTTACTCTAGAGCAAACACATTCCTTCATTTACTCATTGAGCGCCAAGTGCTGGTGATACAATGATGGACAAAAATAGTTTATAGTTTGGGGTGCCTGGGTGGCTCAGTCAGTTAAGCATCTGCCTTCGGCTCAGGTCATGATCCCAGGGTCCTGGGATCAAGCCCTGCATTGGGCTCCCTGCTCAGCAGGAAGTCTGCTTGTCTCTCTCCCTCTGCCCCTTCCCTCCCCCTGCCTTGTGTTCTCTCTCTCAGATAAATAAATAAAAATCTTTAAAAAAAAATAGTTTACAGCTTACTGAGAGAAATGGGCTTTAGTAAAATTCATACAGATTTCTGTGGAATTATAACTCTGGTGGTATCCAGGTTGGATGCCATTCTAAAGGACCTCAAACTGTTTCCTGTAGGTCATGGGGGGGGTCACTGAAGGTTTTGCAGCAAGGACATGAAAAGATCATAGAGTAACTCCTTCCATTTTCCCTTTGCAGCAGCAGTGCCTGACCCAAAAGAATGACTGTTTCACGATGAACCCTGAGATGCCTCCAAGTATGCCATATAATTTGTGTCTGCTCCAAGCTGAGCTTTTCATGATGATCGATTCTTAAAGATCCCAGAGAGAAATTCTGAAGTTGGCCGGACCTGACAAACTCAGCATGACCAAATCTTCACTGAAGAGGCTTGCTTCTGCTCCTGAATTCCTGCCTGTTTCTCCTTGTCACCCAGATTCAAAACTAGAGTCGGTGCAAGGCTAGCATAGCTCTTGACACTCGACAGGCACTAAATAAACATGTGTTGAGTAAATGAATGCTGGAGTAATTAAGAATGAATGAAGAACAAATTAATAAATGGCAGGCCTCTTACACTCTTTCCTTCCCTATGGCTTCTGCCTTGACTCTGCCTCTCTTCCTCACTGCCTGCCCTGGTGCAGGCCCACAGCACTGCTATCTTGGCAGTTTTCACAACCTCCTAGCAGATCACCCTGCCTCCGGTCTTGGCCTCCCCTGGCCTGCCCTTGCTCCCTCACTCTGCCGGTGAGATCATCTCAAAACCTAGAAGTGATCATGTAAGTCCTCTGCTCCAAAACCTTCAGTGGCTCCCCAAGGCCGAGGGGAAAAAGTCAGGTTCTTAGCAGGACATCCAGGTGGGGCACAGTGGACCCCTTTGTTGGCACCTCTCTTACCATCTGTCTTCTTGGGCACATTTCCTCTTCCTGAGGCACTGTTCAGAGTTGCAAATATTTTTGAGAAAAGTGAATAGAAGCCCCTTTTACTTCTGTTGGTTTCAAAGTGTTGAGTATTTAAGGATGAAGCAGTAAGGACTGACTAGGCTGGGTGGGGGGGAGGGGCACAAAGGAGACACAGAAGGACAAGTGTTGTGGTTAAGAGTTAGGCTTGGGAGTCACGTGTGGCTGGATTCATTCCTGGCTCCTCTCTTTACTAGCTCTGTGACCTCGGGCTGATGGCTCCATCTCACCTGAAATGGGCAGGCACAGCAGTGAACCACTGGAAGTTTACAAGAGCAAAGTCAAATTCATCCATAGGCCAGCCAGGCCTGAACTGGACGTGGGGCAGCCAGACTGGACGTGGGGCAGCTAGAGACCCCTGGCCAGGCTCCTCTGCAAGGATGGCTAACCATCTTGGTTTGCCTGGAACTAGAAGGTGTTCCAGGACATGGTACTTTTGGTTTTAGAACTAGGAAGTCCTGGGAAAACTGGGACTAGGGGTCACCCTCTAACTTTGGCCCTTGCCAGCCTTGTATATTCAATCCAGGGTGCCATCCAAGCATAATTTTGTACATGTGCCTGTGGTATGGAAAAGGCTGGAGGCTCGGTTTCCTCATTTGTAAAATGAACATGCCAAGAGAGGTTACCTCATTTGGCTGTTGTGAAGATTAGGTGAATAAAGCAGGACCTTTTAATTCTGCCTTTTTGACCCAGAGGCACACCCAGATTCTATGTCTTCGCCAATCTGTTGCCCCTCACCCCAAGAATACTACAAACAAAACCATCCACAAATTATCTGCCAGTGTAACAAATATAGGGTACAGTAGCACTCTATGTTAAATTGGAAAAATAAATGCAAACTCCTAACCTTAAAAAATAATCATTGTTGGGGTACCTGAGTGGCTCAGTGGGTTAAAGCCTCTGCCTTTGGCTCAGGTCATGATCTCAGGGTCCTGGGATCGAGCCCCGCATCGGGCTCTCTGCTCAGCAAGGAGCCTGCTTCCTCCTCTCTCTCTCTCTCTGCCTGCCTCTCTGCCTACTTGTGATCTCTGTGTCAAATAAATAAATAAAATCTTTAAAAAAATAACCATTGTCGGGGCACCTGAATGGCTCAATTGGTTAAGCGTCTGCCTTCAGCTCAGGTCATGATCCTGGGGTCCTGGGATAGAGCCCTGCATCAGGCTCCTTGCTTAGCAGGGAGCCTGCTTTTCCCTCTCCCTGTCCCCACCACTCATGCTCTCTATTTCTCTCTCTCAGATGTTTGAATAAGAATCTTTTAAAAAGATAACTACTGTCATTGCTGAGTGATTACTAAGAGGGCTCCAGGAACAGCAGCCCCGGTGCCCCGCCCCTACCCACAGACAACACTCAAAAGGCTCAGGGGTGCTGTTCTCCACCCAGAGGAGGGGTACTAGGCCCAAAGCATGGAGAAAGAAAAAGAATCAGGCTGCATAGCATTAGAACATGCTCTCCTGTTGCCAGAAAGCCAGAAGGCTATAAATAACATTAGCAGCACTGGCAGGACAGAGGGACCAGCCTTTCACTGGCCAAGACATAACAGCTGTGGCATCCACAGCAACATGATGATTATTGTATTACTATTGCTGTCAAAGTTACTGGACAAATTGAATCTGAAAGGCCATGAGTTCATGATGACAACCCAAATAGGAAAGTTCCAGATAGAAAAAGAGCACAAGGCGTGCCTGGGCGGCTCAGTGGGTTAAAGCCTCTAGGTCCTGGGATCAAGCTCCACATTGGGCTCTCTGCTCAGCAGGGAGCCTGCTTCCCCCTATTTCTCTCTCTCTGCCTGCCTTTCTGCCTACTTGTGATCTCTGTCAAATAAATAAAATCTTAAAAAAAAAGAAAAAGAGCACAAAAACTGGTTGAAATGCACAAGAATGGTAACTACTATAGGATATGTTTAACTTTTTACTTTTTCCCCCTCTTTTAAGTAAGCTTGACACAAAACCTGGGGCCTGAACTCAAAACCCTGAGATCAAGGGCCATACGCTCTACCGGCTGAGCCAGCCAGGTGCCCCGTAACTTTTTAATCTTAGTAAGTAATGTTAACCCATATGGATACTTTACTTCTTTATTAACTAGACGCCTATTTATAAAGTATATATGTGTACTTGTTCCCATGTGGATAAGGAAGCAATTCACAGGACAGTGAGGAGTCAAATCATTCAGACAAAGGGCAAAATCACTAAGTTGGTGAGGACTGAAAGAACCAACTAGCCAACCATCCTCTCATCCTGCTAACCCCACAGAACTCAATTCATTCCTCTTCTAGAAAGTGAAGCCTTCAAGTGGGCCTATGAATATAACAAAATAACGTATTGATGAGAATATATGAACTTTCAAAAACCCGAAAGTCCTCATCAGTGTTATCAAACAGGACAATGAGTTGTATAACGGTGCCCAAGTGAGGCTGAGAGCTGATGATTTTGAGGAAAAAGATCAGGTTGCAAAACACTCAAACCTCTCTTAAAGTATGACTTCCATCCAAAGTCTTAAAGACACAACAAAAAGAAGCTTGTGTGTAGCCTACTGACAGTCCCCTTGGACCGCACAAGCAAGCCTTGAGTCCTGACCAGAATGGACTGATGAAGGACCCACATCCAACAACTTCCATTTCCACTGGACTAAGATGATGTTTCTTTTTTTTTTTTTTCTAGTCTGATGACATTTTTGAAAGCCCAGAGAGGAATAAAAACAGTCTTACAAGGATGCCTGGGTGGCTCAGTGGGTTAACACCTCTGCCTTTGGCTCAGGTCATGGTCCCGGGGTCCTGGGATCTGGGATTGAGCCCCGCATCGGGCTCTCTGCTCCATGGAGAGCCTGCTTCCTCCTCTCTGCCTGCCTCTCCGCCTACTTGTGAACTCTGTCAAATACAGAAATAAAATCTTAAAAAAAAAAAAGAAAACTGAAAATGGCTACTTTACCCAGCAAAATTATCTTAGACCAAAAAACCCAAACAAATGAAAAGCAAGAGAATCACATGTTGTATATAACACTGAAAACTTCAGAAAGTGCCCTGAATCAAACTGTACTTGATAGAAATAGTGAGCACCCATAAACTAAAGTAGCAGATCTGAAAAAATTTTAGTAACATTTGGTATGGATCAAATTTGAATGACGAATTAAACACTCCTTATAAAATTTGTCCAGGAAAGAACTGACTCACACAAAAATGATTTTAGTAAAATTAGAACTGGAAAAAATTAGAAATGGGTAAATCTCACCGTGGAGAAAACTGAACAGAAAATTAAGTCTAGGGCGCCTGGGTGGCTCAGTGGTTTAAGCCGCTGCCTTCGGCTCAGGTCATGATCTCAGGGTCCTGGGATCGAGTCCCACGTCGGGCTCTCTGCACTGAAGGGAACCTGCTTCCCTCTCACTCTCTGCCTGCCTCTCTGCCTACTTGTGATCTCTCTCTGTCAAAATTAATAAATAAAATCTTAAAAAAAAAATTAAGTCTAAGTGAAAATTCATCATTGTTGGGACAGTTCTGATTAAAATACGTACACTTATAAAGTGGAGGCAAAATGACGTTAGAGGTTGAAATAGAAAGTCAAAAACATCAGAGAGGGACACCTGGTTGGCTCAGCTGGAGGAGCATGTGACTCTTGATCTGAAGGTCATGAGTTTGAACCCACACGGAGTGCAGAGGTTACCTAAATAAGTAAAACTTCATTAAAAAAATAAGGAGATAATGCATATTAAGCATTTAGCAGAGGTAATACATGTACGTGGCATGTGGTACATGCTCAGTAAACACCAGAGTGGTCGGCTTCAGGGAGATACAAATCAAAACTGCAATGAGATACCCCCTTACACCAGTCAGAATGGCTAAAATTAACCACTCAGGAAATGACAGATGTTGGTGATGATGCAGAGAAAGGAAAACCCTCTTACACTGTTGGTGGGAATGCAAGCTGGTGCAGCCACTCTGGAAAACAGTATGGAGGTTCCTCATAAAGTTGAAAATAGAGCTACCCTACGACCCAGCAATTGCACTATTAGGTATTTATCCAAAGAACACAATCACAAGGATTTGAAGGGACACCTATACCCCAATGTTTATAGCAGCTATGTCCGCAGTAGCCAAACTATGGAAAGAGCCCACATGTCCATCAGCAGATGAATGGATAAAGAAGAAGTGGTATTATAGGGCACCTGGGTGGCTCAGTTGGTTAAGTGACTGCCTTTGGCTCACGTCATGATCCCAGAGTCCCAGGATCAAGTCCTGCAACGGGCTCCCAGCTCCAAGGGGAGTCTGCTTCTCCCTCTGACCTTCTCCCCTCTCGTGCTCTCTCTCTCAAATAAATAAGTAAAATCTTTTTTTAAAAAAGGAAGTGGTATCATATACAATGGAATATTTTTTTTAAAGATTTTTTATTTATTTATTTGACAGAGAGAGATCACAAGTAGATAGAGAGGCAGGCAGAGAGAGAGAGAGGGAAGCAGGCTCCCTGCTGAGCAGAGAGCCCAACGCGGGACTCGATCCCAGGACCCTGAGATCATGACCTGAGCCGAAGGCAGCAGCTTAACCCACTGAGCCACCCAGCGCCCCTATACAATGGAATATTACTCAGCCATCAAAAAGAACAAAATCTTGCCATTTGCAATGACGTGGATGGAACTAGAAGATATTATGCTACATGAGATAAATCAGTCAGAGAAAGACAAATATCTATGATTTCAGTCATATGTGGAATTTGAGAACAATATGAACACAGAGGAGGGGAAGGGAAAATAAAATAAAAACAGAGAGGAGACAAACCACAAAAGACTCTTAACTATGGGAAACAGACAGAGGGTTGCTGGAGGGGAGGTGTGTGGGAGAGACAGGGTCACTGGGTGATGAGCATTAAGGAGGGCACTTAATAGAATGAGCACTGGGTGTTGTATGCAACTGATGAATCACTAGATTCTACGTCTAAAACAATAATACACCATATGTTAATTAAATTTAATTTAAATTTTAAAAATTTTAAATAAATAAAAGATGATTAGCCACCTGCCAAATAAATAAACACCAGGGTGGGGCTTTTTTTTTTTAAACTTGTGGTCAAAAAAAAATAACAATATTTACCATTTTAAAATGTATAGTTCAGTGGCATTAACAACATTCACCTTGTGGTACAACCCTCACCACTACTCATCTGCAGAACTTTTGAAAAGAGAGAGTATAAACACTGGGCCACGGAAACACACACACACACACACACACACACACACACACACACACAAGAGGCAAATACCTGTTATTTGAGTGCTGATTGAGAACTCTGCTCGATATACTGGATCATCAAGCTCTTGAAAAGACGTGGAAAAAAATTTTATTTTAATGTTTTGCATTGTGCAATATTTTAGTTAAGACACTTTCATTTCATTTATATACTTTTGTATTTCTTTTCTCTTTCACTCTTTGAAAATATTTTATTATTATTGAAACCTCAAACAAACAGATACATAGGGTTACCAGCACTCCCATCCTGGATACGAGATAGCTTCAGCCTTTGCATGCCTGTATAAGAAAATACTTGTTACACATCCTTGTCAACTCCCAGGAAGATCTTTAGCAGGAAGCAGAGGAAGCTTTGACTCTGAAGGTGTGATCATAAGTAAAAGATCACCCTAGGAGCTGATGCAGGCATAGTGAAACAAATCCCTATGGAAAAGAGAGGTCAATGTGGGCTACAGGTTCCTGTATACCCGCCATGCCATAGTTTCCTTTATTTAATTTACTTATTAAAGTTTTTAAAAATTTATTTACTGAGAGAGAAAGCGTAAGCAGGCGAATCAGCAGGCAGAGGGAGAGGGAAAAGTGGGCTCCCCGCTGAGCAGAGATTCTGCAGGAGGACCTCAATCCCAGGACCCTGAGATCATGACCTGGGCCAAATGGGCTTAACCTACTGAGTCACTCAGGCGCCCCATTTCCTTTATTTTTAAGAGTATGATTTTCTCAGCTGAATTTATATCTAACTGAACTCCAAATGAACCCAATTACCCCAAGTGAATTCACAACTTAAATTTCCCAGAATAATACTCTTAATGTCAAATATTTTATCCTATATATCATAAATACGCTCTTATTTAGACTCTGTAAATTCCAGTCACCTTACACTTAATGTAACAATGTACTCATGACATGCCTCAGGTTTCTGTCCTTGGCTGTATCTTGTTTATTTCTCAGTGATGACTTGGAGGCTTACAGAATTTACACAGGTAAGAGGCGGCAGACATGCAGCATCTGACCCACAGATACCTTTTCTCTGGCCCACATGGTGTTTTTAAAATTTTAAATTTACCTAAAAACACTTAAAACTCAAAAATTTTTACACAATAATCAAAACTTCTGGAGTCTGCTAAACATGTATCGGTGACAACACTGTACCCATATTTGTTGTCAGTTGCTATTTACCATTATGCTTGTGTAGTTGTTTTTCTCACTGTGGACAAAAAAAAAAAAAAAAGGTTAAAAAAAATTTCCCTTTATTATCCAGCCCACTACATTCGCAATTTTCCTGCCTGATCCCAGTTGTCAACTTGAGTTTGTGTCCCAGTTCTGGGATGTTCAAGAAGGTACAGTGTCTACACTAGTGGATAAAATCAGACTTCCTGGGGCGCCTGGGTGGCTCAGTGGGTTAAAGCCTCTGCCTTCAGCTCAGGTCATGATCTCAGGGTCCTGGGATAGAGCCCCGCATTGCGCTCTCTGCTCAGTAGGGAGCCTGCTTCCCCCTTTCTCTGCCTGCCTCTCTGCCTACCTGTGATCTCTGTCTGTCAAATAAATAAATAAAATCTTTAAAAAAGAAAAAATCAGACTTCCTGGGCTTGAATGCAGACTTCCACCACTTAGCCTCTCTTTGCTTTGGCTGCCTCCCTTGTAAAACCGGGGCAGGGACAGTATTCACCGACCTTACAGGACTGAGTTACTGAACGTAAGGAATTTAAGACAATGCCTGCTGTTTTAGAAAAATAAAACGGCCCAGAAGCCTAGGGACCATGTCTGTCTGTCTTACCGTTGAATCCCAGTGGCCAGCACAGAACTTGTAACAAAAGAGGCAGCAATAAAAACTTTTTTAATCAAAGTAAGTGGGGTGTGAGAGGGCCTAACAATCTGGCGATATTTAGAGGAAGGAGCTGACAGACGCGTTCTCCCCTCTACGGGAGGGACAGAACAATGTTACATGAAAAAGAGTTTAAAATCAGGGATGCGGAACCCTATTAAATCAGGCAGAGGAGGGGGCAGGGGCGGGATGCGATCCTCAGATCTTCTAAAAGGCCCTTCCGGGGAGGAGGGTGTATTTCCCCACAGCCTTACTGGGGAAAATCAGGACGAGGGAATGCCGATACAAGAACAGAACCTGGCTTTTTCTGGGGAAGGAACTAGCAAACCCACGACCTGCCCTGAAGACAGCACGGTGACACCCCGGGTGTGAAAGCGCCGCACGGGACGGCGAAGCGGAGTCACCGAAGCAAGAATTCTGCCGCAACCGTGTAGATTAAGGCGTCGTCTGATTGGCGAGAGTTTGGCGGGAACAGGGGTACTCCAAACAAAGGAAGTGATGTAAGATGTCGCTCACTGTCGGGGGTGGGATTATGCGGCCAGATTCGGAATTATCATTTTGATTGGTTGTTTTCTTGAGACACGGCCCTATCAGCCTCTCGCCGCTCCTTGCTTCCGCTTGCGCCGCTTGTTTTGCCCTTAGGAAAAATGGCCGCGGAGGCTTCCAGCCCCCTCGGAAGCAGAGTGCGCGTTTTCACAAGCATAGCCCGAGAAGACCGGAAAAAGCCTAAAGTTCGTGAGCATTGATTGGCTGAAGCAAGAAGCGTTCTGGACGCTGATTGGCTCCATTGTTCGCGGGAAGGAGTTTGTGGCACCAGCGGGAAGTGGATTTAACAGGGCGGCCGCAGCAGGGTCCTGAGGAGCTGGACGAACCCACCAGACAGGCGTCTTCTGGACTTCTTTCCTGAGGGAGTCGGGACCAAGATGTGGTTTAGTAAGGATGAGAGTCGCAAAGAGGATTCAGCAAGAGGGCAGGGGTG
Source organism: Meles meles (assembly GCF_922984935.1). Taxonomy (NCBI): domain Eukaryota; kingdom Metazoa; phylum Chordata; class Mammalia; order Carnivora; family Mustelidae; genus Meles; species Meles meles. The sequence continues at coordinate 196,379,864 of NC_060066.1, forward strand.
GGAGAGGCTTGCGGCGGTGCGAGTGGGGGAGGGACGGGGTGGCGAAGGCGCGGGGGACCCGTGTTAAGGTGGTGAGGAATATTAGGGCGATGCTGGGAGTGGTTGGCGGTGGGGTGAAGTCTGAGGGGGCCTGTGGGGTGTTCTGAGGCTTGGAAAGCGGCACAGGCATTGATACTGTTGTTTAAAACCAGATGCATCTGAAAGCTACAGCAGCTCCTCCTTCGGCGGAGCGGGCGGCTACACGCAGTCCCCCGGGGGCTTCGGATCGCCGACACCTTCGCAGGCTGAAAAGAAATCAGTAGGTTGAAAGAGTATTCGTTTTATTTCATTCTGTTCTGAAGTTCCTAACTCGTCCCTGAGAGAAAATTTATGCGGCGAAAAGTGTCAAACATGAACTGATTGGATAATTACCAGTTACTGCCTTACCGAATCTTAGAATTAAGTGCTGTAAGTTTAAAAAAAGGACATTTCTCCTACTTTCGCTTCCATCGTTGAATTGGCTTTATTCTGAAATTTGCCAATATAGCTAATGAATCAGTCTTGTGGAAAAACTGGGCTTTTGTTACTAGCCTATTTTGCATTCTTCATGTATTCGAAATTTTTTTTTTTTAATTAAATGTATTGAGGTGATGAAAAGCGGTGGGAAGAGCATAGTCTTGGAAGTCAGGCATATCTGTGTTGTACCGTTACTCTGACACATAGGGTTTCATTGGACAAATTTCTTAACATCAGGAATCAAATGAGATTAATAATACATACCTTATAAAGTTGTTATGAGACTGAACATTCTAATATATGGTATATATGAAGTGACTGTCCTGTAGTCACTTTCAATAAATGGTCCCAGGTTTTACTTTTTAAGTTTGTATTTATTTAAGTAATCTCTGCACCCGACGTCGGGCTTGAACTCAGAACCCGGAGATCACGTCACATGCTCTTCTGACTGAGCCAGCCAGACACCCCTGGTCCCAGATATTTTTGTTAAAAAGAACATGAGTGTTGGAACCAGGATCGATAGTGTCTGGAATCAGCTTTTAAGGGGCAGTATCTTTAGTGCCGCGACCTGAACCTTGTGGCCCTTAGTGTTTCTCATCAGGTGATGGTACTGGTACTATTTATATCACACAGTGGTGCTGAGAATTGATAAATAAGGTAATGTAATGTAGAGCAAAGGTAATGTAATGTGGAGCAAAGTGATCTATAAAAAGCTGTCTAAATGCTTGTTATTCAGTCTTTCAGAGGTGAGTTTGCATTTAACTGCTGTTGATTTCATCTTTTAAATACAGGTTGATTTGGCTACTTATTAGGTGTCATTCAGATGTGTTTAGGTTCAATACTAGCAGGTTCTATATTTTTTGTACAGGTTGATAAGCTTTTACCTAAACTGCTAATTCAAGGTTGTGTGTCAGTGGGAAAGAATTGATTGATAATTCCTATACATTTGGACATTGCTTTTTATTTTTCATACAAATTACATCATATAATTCCATAATGTATTTATTGATTATTCCATTGTACAAAAGAGGGTCTGGGAGGTGAAGGGACTGCCTAAGCTTCTATAGCTAATAAGTAAGTGGAACTAGACAGTGCACACAGGATGCTGAGCAAATCCAAACTCTGGTAAGCAGCTTCTCTATTGCACTTTTTCTTTTTTCGCAGGAAGACCAGGGAGGACTCTAGTATTCTTTGTCTTTCTTGAGATTGTGAAGGAGAAAACAAAAGATAGATCATTGGTTTTCATCTTTCCTAAGCTTAACTGTTTTCTTCATGCCAGTCAATAGAGTTTTTCTCAGGATCCCTAACTTGGGCAGTGTATTAAGACGGCATTTCAGAGAGTGATGATGGTTATAAGCTGGAGACTCAACCTAGATCTTTTTGTTTTTAAATCTAGTCCCTTTTCCACAATAAATTAGAAAAATATGCTATCTAAAAGGTTTCCTAGGGGCGTCTGGGTGGCTCAGTGGTTTAAAGCCTCTGCCTTCGGCTCGGGTCGTGATCTCGGGGTCCTGGGATCAAGCCCTGCATCGGGCTCTCTGCTTGGCGGGGAGCCTGCTTTCCCCTCTCTCTCTCTCTCTGCCTGCCTCTGCCTGCTTGTGATCTCTGTCAAATAAATAAACAAGCTCTTAAAAAAAAAAGTTTCCTATCTACTGTAAACCTGTTACATTTTATTGAACCATGTGACATTTTCAATACTGACTACTTTTTTACCCATAAAAAATGGTGGTTTCATACAATGCTGTCAGAGTAACCTGTGATTAATAGTCAGCTAGAAGAAAATTCTTTTGAACTAAATATACTTATGCTAGCACATGCTCTATGCATCTCTTTGGAACAAACCAGGAATTCCTTGTAATCATAATAGGTACTTGTTAAAAAACAAGAAATAGCTGTGATTTGAGATGACTTTGAAGGTATTGCTGGCACCTGAATCATTACCCATATGTAACTTTTTTTACCTGAGGAATAATAAAATTTGTTGAAACATACTACGTGTAGAGACCGGCATTAGCACTTCTATATACATTATATGTTTTATTTACAATTTGGAAGGTGGATATCCTCATTTGACATTTGGCATGTCCAGAGCTATGGAGTTGGGATTAAACACAGGGCTATAGGACTATGTGGCCCATGTTCTTATTCCTGTTCCCAACAGTGGTTCTTATTTTTCTTACAATGAAAATCTCACCTGTGATAGGTGGAAACAGACTGTATCACAGTGAGAGCTAAAACAGGGGACCTCAGCAAATTTTAAATCTATAAATACCAATACCTGTACAGTTCTGTAAGGTGAAATTAAAAAGCCTTGTTCACTCCTTAACGTCCTTAGTGAAAGCCGTTGCAGATCTAAACGGTGAGGAACAGTAGTTGACAGAATAACATTTGCTCACATTTTTTTGAGTATTACTTCACCATATACTTAATTATTTTCATGATTTTATCACTTCTAGTCTTATAGATAAGAAAAGTAAGATACAAATAAGTTGAAAAACATGACCAAGAGCACACTGCTCCGGAGTGACAGAGCCACAATCTTAACCCTCCTTGGGCGCCTGGGTGGCTCAGTGGGTTGAGCCTCTGTCTTCAGCAGGGTTGTGATCTCAGGGTCCTGGGATCGAGCCCCGCATCAGGCTTCTGCTCGGCGGGGAGCCTGCTTCCTCCTCTCTCTCTCTGTCTGCCTCTCTGCCTACTCAAATAAATAAAATCTTTAAAGAAAAAAAAAAACCTTCCAGCTTAATTGCTGCCTTTTATGACTGTGCGCCGGTCGTTGGCAGGGCATACTTTATACCATCCTGGCAACACTCACCATTCAGAATTGGGCTTCAGCAGAAGGAAATGTTGCAAGTATCATGGACCTTCAGGGCAAAGCTGCAGCTGCGAAATCCATGAGTGCCAAGAGTCTGTTACGTTCCATCTTACGTGAAGAATAGCTGTTTGGTTGTTGATTTCTGACAAGACCTCTAATCTTTAATCCACCATGCCTTTTCTTCCTTGTGCTTATTTCCTAAATGAATTTATGAGAGTGCATATTTACCCGTAGCCTGTAATGCCCGTGCCTTATTGTTTTTTTAGTGTTGACGTTTTCACACTTCAGGGTAGAGCCTGAATGCTACCTTTGAAAGTGCCAATATGTTTTTCTGGGATCCCATGTAGTGCGTCTCACTCTGTAGTGTATCAAGACCAGGTTTGTTATTTACATTTGTGCCTCCATTAGGTAGGAGTGTCTTGAGGGCAAATCCTATTCCATTTTCCTCATCTTTATGCCATGAGACCAGCCCTGGCCAGTGGTAGGTAACAATAAGAGTTTACACTGTTGTTAGGCTGCTTTTGAATGGGATTTCAGTGTCCTTGGGTAGACATCACCTACCCAGCGCATCGTGTCTTTTCCCTTTAGGATGTCCAGCATGGTCAAGCCCTTATCCCATTTTCCCCAGGACTTCCATCCGATTGTCAGAGCATCTGTCCTTAAGAAAACTCTGCCTCGAACTTTTGTTATATTTTATCACGAGACTTAGGGCAACTCCAAAGTCCTGTCTCTGCTGGCCATTTCTCACACCCTTTCCAAATACCATCTCCTGTCATTGGTGAACTAAACAGCCAGCTCCAGCTTGCCTTTGTCGTAAAACTGGAGTATACGTTTTGTCTGGAAGCAGGTCATCCTTCCTTATGTTGTCCCCACTCTGGCGTGCTCATTTTAGTGAATCCATGGTGCCACACAGACTTAACCCATTGATCAGGAGCTTTGGAGTCAGACACCTAGTTTGAATTCTGAAGTGTGGCATTTGTTAGCTATATGATCTTGGTTTCCATCTCTGTGAGGCAAGAGTGATGAGATTCATTCTGAGGATTCAATGTTAACGATGTATGTCAAGTGCTTGGCCCATGAAAGGTGTCAGTGGGTGGTAATTATTATTTTCTTAACTGAATTTATACATCTTCTTTTCAGAGAGCCCGAGCCCAGCACATTGTACCCTGCACCATATCTCAGCTGCTTTCTGCCACTCTGGTTGATGAAATGTTCAAAATTGGGAATGTTGAGATTTCACAGGTAAGTAAAACAGTTTATGGAAGAGTTCCTTCATCACGTGAAGAATAAAATAAAAGTTACTCATTTAAAAAGTACATGAATGTTGTTTTAGTTTCCAGGAAAACCCGACTTTTCTTTCCTTCTGATCTAGGTCACTATTGTGGGTATAATCAGACATGCAGAGAAGGCCCCGACCAACATTGTGTACAAAATAGATGACATGACAGCTGCGCCCATGGATGTTCGCCAGTGGGTTGACACAGACGTAAGCAGTTATTTTTGAATTTGGGGTGGGGCTACTTTGGGACTCGAGATGTTGGACTTTTTTACTTTTTAATTTCTTAGTATAAGAATAATTTATAAGCAAGACGTCAAAGGCAGAAACCCTAAAATGAAAGGTTAACACATTTGAATTCATAAAAATTTGAAATGTTCCAAATTTCACTATATATAAGCAAAGTTAAAAGGCAAGTGACAGGACGCACTAGAATATAAACTCTGTGAAAACAGGGGTTTGTTTTGTTTTGTTTTTGTTTGTTTAGAGAAGGAAGGGGTGGTGGGACAGAGGCAGAGGGAGAGCGAGAATCTTAAGCAGGCTCCACGCAGGGCTCACTCTCACGACCCTGCGATCATGACCCAAGCCTAAATCAAGAGTGAGACACTTAACCGATTGAGCCACCCAGGCACCCTGCCATTTTTAATTTATTAAATTAGCATAGGAAAAAAAAGAATGACAGTGTCCACTTCTGATAAGAGTAGTAGCTATCAGGGCACCTGGGTAGCTCAGTAGGTTGAATGTCTGCCTTTGGCTCAGGTCATGAACCCAGGGTTCTGGGATCAAGCCCCACATTGGGCTCTCTGCTCAGCCGAGAGCCTGCTTCTCCCTTTCCCTCTGCCTGACGCTCTGCCTACTTGAGCTCTCTCTCTCTCTGTCAAGTGAATAAATAGAATCTAAAAACGTATATATATACTCTTTTAAAAAAAAAGAAAGTAGCTACCACAGTGCCTCTAGCACTTAGCAAGGACTTAACTAAATATTTGTTGAGTGATTTGTCATGTTTGTCAAGGGAATTGGATGCCATCCTACCTTGATGGTTTGAGTATAAATTGATACAAGCTACCTCACAAATCAGTTAGTGATCAAAATCATCCGTCATAAGAATGTTGATCTAGCTATCCTCTGCCAGAAGCTACGTTAAGGAAATAATTAAAGATGTGCGCAAAGGGACGCCTGAGTGGCTCAGTTGGTTAAGCATCTGCCTTCAGCTCAGGTCATGATCTTACGGTCCTGGGATCAAGTCCCACATCAGGCTGCTTGCTCAGCGGGAGGCCTGCTTCTCCCTCTGCCTGCTGCTGCCCCTGCTTGTGCTCTCTGGCAAATAAATACAATCTTTAAAAAATAATAATAATAAAAGATGTGTGCAAAGATTCAGTTGTAAGAGTGTTGATCATAGCATTGTTTATAATAACAAAAAATTAAAAACAGTTTCAGGGGTGCCTGGGTGGCTTGGTTGGTTAAGTGTTAGATTCTTGGTTTAGTCTTGGGTCTTGATCTCAGGGTTGTGAGTTTGAGCAGTGAGTTGTGCTCTGCACTCAGCAGGGAGTCTGCTTCCCTCACCCTCTCCTTTTGCCCTTCTCCCACTTGAGTGCACTTTCTCTCTCAAATAAATCCTTTAAAAAAAAAAACAAAAACAAAAACAGGGTGCCTGGGTGGCTCAGTGGGTTAAAGCCTCTGCCTTCGGCTCAGGTAATGATCCCAGGATGCTGGGATCGAGGCTTGCGTCCTGGGAACCTGCTTCCTCCTCTCTCTCTGACTGCTTCTCTGCCTAATTGTGATCTCTGTCTGTCAAATAAATAACTAAAATCTTAAAAAAAAAACAATTTCAGGGGCACCCAGGTGGCTCAGTTGGTTAATTGTCTGCCTTTGGCTTTGGTCATGGTCCTGCAGTGCCGAGATCAAGCCCCACATCAGGCTCCCTTCTCAGTGGGGAGTGTGCTTCTCCTTGTGCCCCTCACCTGGTTTGTGTTCTTTCTCTCTCTCTCAAACTCTCAAGTAAATCTTTTAAAAAGAATAATTATTTTTATTTTTTTATTTTTATTTTTTTAAAAGATTTTATTTATTTGACAGACAGAGATCACAAGTAGGCAGAGAGGCAGGCAGAGAGGGAGAGGAGGAAGCAGGCTCCCCGCTGAGCAGAGCCTGATGCAGGGCTCCATCCCAGGACCCTAAGATCATGACCTGAGCTGAAGGCACAGGCTTTAACCCACTGAGCCACCCAGGCGCCCCAACAATAATTATTTTTAAAAAACGATTTCAAAATGCAAGGACCGGGCCCTACTAAACCGTGGTGTATTTATAATATATAACAGGTGATACAGAAATGTGTAACTGTCATGAAATGTTTACCATAAACTTGAGAGGAAAAGAGCGTATTACAAGATGGTATACGTGGTATGACCCCATTTTTGGAAAGCAACATGTATGTGAGTATCTGTGTAAACATGGAGAAAATAAACTAAAAGGAAATCTATACTTTTTATCCTTTTTATTTTTAATTGGGTAAAAGACCTCTTGGTGTTTTATATATATTTTTTAATGTTTTATATATTTATTTGACAGACAGAGATCACAAGTAGGCAGAGAGGCAGGCAGAGAGAGAGAGAGAGAGGGAAGCAGGCTCCCTGCTGAGCAGAGAGCCAGTTGGGATGTGGGGTTCGATCCCAGGGCTCTGAGATCATGACCTGAGCCAAAGGCAGGCTTAACCTGCTGTGCCACCCAGGTGCCCTGGTTTTTTATATTTTAAAAATACATTCATTATAGAAAATTTAGATCACAAGTACTTTGTATACTATTTTCACTTAAAAAAGCGTAAGTTATCTATGGAGAAATAACTAGGTAGTTCTGCTTCTTTAATTTTTGCTTCTTGGAAAAATACGGAATAGTTCATTCAGTAATTATTATTAGAGTACCAATTTTGAACCAGTGCTTGGTCCCTTGTATACAAAGAAAGACCCAATCCTTGACATCAAGTGGGGAGGTAGATACTATAATGCCTAATACTACATGAGCAAACAAAATGTACCATGCTTATTTATAAAACATTTAAAAGTCACCTGAAATCCCACATTCCAGAAGGGACAATTAATTGCTCTAACCAGTTTTGGTAAATATCTTTTCATACATTTCTGTCTGTATATCTGTACATAGAGATGTGTGCAGTCTTACATAAAAGATAAGATGATATGTAATTTTTTATATATGTGAACATATATATTTTTTTTTCTTTAAGATTTTATTGTTAAGTAATCTCTACACCCAACATGGGGCTTGAACTTACAACCCCGAGATCAAGAGCAGCATGCTCCCCCAACTGAACCAGCCAGGCGCCCTTAAACTTTTTTTTTTTTAAGATTTTATTTATTTATTTGAGAGAAAGAGAGCATGGCAGGGGAGGGGCAAAGGGAGAGGCAGACTCCCTGCTAAGCAGGGAGCCCAACACGGAGCTCAATCCTAGGACCACAAGATCATGACCTGAGCCGAAGGCAGATGCTTAACAACTGAGCCACCCAGGAGCCCCTATACTTAAACATTTTATGATCAGAAAAGAACTTTAAGACTTAGTTAATACATATTTGTTATAAATCATATGTACATATTTTAGAAAACTCAAAAAGACATGTTAAAATTAATGATAATTATCCTAGTTAACCATTGTTAGCATTCTGGTGTGTCTTTTCCTCCACAAGGGAAATCAGCTTTTTTTCCCACGTGCCACCACAACTGGTCTTCTCTGACAATAAATAGAAATCTACATTATGAATTGCAGTGGTGTGAAGTATCCCATTGTATGAATGCATGACTTGTTGGTTATTTAGGTTGTTTTCGGTTTTTTAGTATTTTAGATTATGCCATATGAATATTCATAAGGCTAAATTTTTAAACTTCTTTTATTTATTTCAATAATCTCTACACCCACTGTGGGGCTCAAACTCAAGACCCTCAGATCAAGAGCTGCATTTAAAGCTAAATCTCCGGGCACCTGGGTGGCTCAGTTGGTTAAGCATCTGCCAAGAGGCAGGTCATGATCTCAGGGTCCTAGGATTGAGCCCTGCATTGGGATCCTTGTGCAGCGGGGAGCCTGCTTCGCCCTCTGCCCCTCCCCTTGCTTCGGTGTGTGCGCTCCCTCTCTCTAACAAAAAATCTTTAAAAATAAATAAATAGGGGCGCCTGGGTGGCTCAGTGGATTAAGCCGCTGCCTTCGGCTCGGGTCATGATCTCAGGGTCCTGGGATCGAGCCCCACATCGGGCTCTCTGCTCTGCGGGAAGCCTGCTTCCTCCTCTCTCTCTGCCTGCCTCTCTGCCTACTTGTGATCTCTTTCTCTGTCAAATAAATAAATAAAATCTTAAAAAAAAAAAATAAATAAAATAAATAAATAAATAAATAAATAAATACATCTAAATCTTAATACAGGTTCTTAATTAATTCCTTAAATTCCTAAGTGTAGAATTGCTGTGCTGATAAGTAGATCCCCTGGAAAATTTTGTGCCCAACAGCAGTGAACAAGAGTGCATACTTGTTTGCTTTTTTTTTTAATTTGTCAGAGGGAGAGAATGCACAAGCAAGGGGGAGCAGCAGCAGGCAGAGGGACAGGGAGAACCAGACTCCTCACCAAGCAGGGAGCCAGATATGGGACTCAATCCCAGGACTCTGGGATCATAACCCGAGCCAAAGGTAGATGCTTAACTGTCTGAGCCACCCAGATGCCCTTTTGTTTGCTTTTTTTTGATGATATACATGACATAGAACTTTGGAACTGGCAATTATTATTAGAGGTCTTTTTATTCTAATGCCTGATTTCCTAAAAAGGTAAATTCTAAAAGGCAGGCAAACTAGTTAGTGCTACGTGAGGATCTGTTAGCACTCTTACTTTATAATGTTCTCTTTCTGTACATAATTTAGCAGGTTATTTTGGTTTTTTTTAGCAGTTTTAAAGTTTTACCAACATCCCTAAAACCTTCATGTGATACATTTTTTTCTTTCAGGATGCCAGTAGTGAAAACACAGTGGTTCCTCCAGAGACATATGTGAAAGTGGCTGGCCATCTGAGATCTTTTCAGGTGAAGTAAGAGAAAATGATAGTTAAGTTATATTTTGAATGAAGCAGTTTCTGGACTCCTGCCTGAGTTTAGGATACTTAAGATTGAAACAAGTCTTTCTGTTAAATGGGAATTAGATTGAAATTACTTCATTATTCTCTTCAAAGAGAAATAACAGGTTTTTAGCTTAATATAAAACTAATAGGGGCGCCTGGGTGGCTCAGTGGGTTAAAGCCTCTGCCTTCGGCTCAGGTCATGATCCCAGGGTCCTGTTTTCGAGCCCTGCATCGGGCTCTCTGCTCAGCAGGGAGCCTGCTTCCCTCTCTCTCTCTGCCTGCCTCTCTGCCTAGTTGTGATCTGTATTTGTCAAATAAATAAATTAAATCTTAAAAAAAAAAAAAAAAACAACTAACAGAGGGGTGCCTGACTGACTCAGAAGAGCATGCAACTCTGGATTTCTACATTGAGTTCAAGCCCCATGTTCAGTGGAAAAAATCACTTAAAAATAAAATCTTTAAAAATACACACACACGGGCGCCTGGGTGGCTCAGTGGGTTAAGCCGCTGCCTTCAGCTCGGATCATGATCTCAGGGTTCTGGGATCGAGTCCCGCATCGGGCTCTCTGCTCAGCGGCGAGCCTGCTTCCTCCTCTCTCTCTGCCTGCCTCTCTGCCTACTTGTGATCTCTATCTGTCAAATAAATAAATAAAAAAAATCTTAAAAAAAAAAAAAATACACACACACACACACACACACACAACTAATAGAATGGTAGAGCAAGAACAGGATTCCTGCCTATAATTGCCATCCACGACATCCGCTAGGGGTAAAGGGGAGGACACCAGATTTGGAGTCAGCAGACTACTTTGCTTGGTTGTGTAACCTTGGGCAAGTTACTGAACAACTCTAAGCTCGTTTTGTTTTTTCCTCCCATTAATGACTATATTAGGATTAACTTGAGTTAAAACTTTTAAGTATATAACACATTTTTTCCATATTGGCAGAATATCATAACCAAGACAAGTGCCATAGTGTTTTGACCTAAGGTTGATTTGAATGTGCTTGTCCTTTATTCACGTTTTTCTCTTTATTTTATTAGAACAAAAAAAGCCTGGTAGCCTTTAAGATCATGCCCCTGGAGGATATGAATGAGTTCACCACCCACATTCTGGAAGTTGTCAATGCACACATGATCCTAAGCAAAGCTAACAGCCAGGTGAGCAACTTTACTCTCAGAATTTTTTCTCTTCTCTAGAAAAACATAGCTTCTGTGCTCTGGCTTCGATTTTCTTGATGTTTTGAAGGTTGAGCCAGAAGAAAGGCCTCACTCAGTCCTCAGAGCATTTTCTTCATGAGGTTTGCCATGTTATTTTATTCCAAAGGAAGCACTCCTTTTTCTCTCAGAATTCCAAGTTCCTCTAACCCCACTGACTCGGAAGGCCGAAGCCTAAGACAGCCTTCTCATGTAGACACGTAACTAACTGTAGGCTGAGTGCTTGGCTCCAGGATTGTATTCAGAGAAATATCCCAACATGGATAGCATTTTACTGCTTTTCTTCTAACCTGTTGGCTAAATAGGAAAAATTATGCACCATTATTTTGTCCCTGAAGTTATCTTCCCTGCTTCATATTGAAAATTTTCAACATTATTTTCTACCATGTAAATTCCATTTGACCAGTCCATCTAGGGCCACACAGAGGGTTTATTCTTATATTAGAATGTCCTTAGATTGGGGTGCCTCGCTGGCTCAACTGGTATGGTAGAGCATGTCACTCTTGATCTCTGGATTGTGCGTTCAAGCCCCATGTTGGATGTGGAGCCTACTTTAAAAAGGGGGGGGGGGGCAAAAAAAAGTCCTTAGATGATTCTGGTGCCCAGGTGAAGGACTGTTGGTTACAGAGTAGGAAAGGTTAAAAAACCCATGAGCCACTAAGGATGCTATTGCATCCGGTTCTGTGACAATTTGGTAAGCACTGGGGATACAGAGAAGTCCATTCATTTATTCCTTCCTTTGAGAAATATTTACTGAGCCTGATGTGTACTAGTCATTATTCTAGGCCCTTAGAAGGTTTCAACGAGGGAGTGACATGGTCTGATACGTCTTTTAAAAAATTCACTTGGGCTGGGCTGCTATATGGAGTGTAGATGATGAGGCACCAGGAATAGCCACAGAATTAATCTGGGAATGGTAGCAGCAGCTGGGGCAAGGAGTTGATGGCTGATGTAATTTGAAGGTAGAGCTGACAGGACTTCTTGGTATGACTTTGGGGCTTGAGCAACTAAGTGAAGCTAGCACATTTGGAAGGTAAAATCCAGAGTTCTGTTGGGACTTGCCAAGTGTGAGGTGCCAGGTAGATACCCAAGTGGAGAACAGAATGGATGGTTGAATATGTATAGGGGATCCAAGGGAGAGGTCAGGGCTAAAGGTGGAACTTCAGGAATCATCGTGTAGGTGATATTTAAAGCATCGGATGAGATGAGATTACTGGGGAGTTAAGAGGTCAGAGACCTGAGCTCTGGGGCACACTAACCTTTAGAAGTCTGGAGTAGAACAGAAGCCAGTGGAAGTCAAAAAAAAATTGCCAGTTGGGCAGGAGGAAACCAGGAAATGTCATTCTGTAGAATATTCTGAAAAAAGAGTATTTTAGGAAGGAGGGGGTGGTGATCAACCGTAGAATGAGGCCTTGAAGTCAAGGCAGGTGATAAGAGACGTCTGCCACTGGATTTGGAAACCTGGATCTTCACAAGGGAGTCTTCGGTAGAGGATGTGGGAAGTGGGTTAAAAAAACAGAATTTGGGGCGCCTGGGTGGCTCAGTTGTTAAGCATCCACCTTTGGCTCAGGTCATGATCCCGGGGTCCTGGGATAGAGCCCCACGTCGGGCTCTCTGCTCAGTGTGAAGCCTGCTTCTCCCTCTCCCACTCCTCCTGCTTGTGTTCCCTCTCTCACTGTGACTCTCTCTCTGTCAAATAAGTAAATAAATAATCTTTAAAAAAGAAAAAGAACAGAACTAGGTAGAAAGTTTAGAGTGTTTATTTTATTGCCATACTTAATGACATATACGTGTATGGATCACATATTTCATAAACGTGATTTATAAAGTGAGAATGGATGGTGAGGGAGTGGAAACCAGGCATAAAGACAGTTACATTGAGGAGTAAATAAAACACTCTTGCCTGCAAAGAGTTCATATCGGCAGTGAAGGCAGGATGAGTGGTAAGCACAGGGTACCGTGGAACCACAGCAAAGGGTTTCCCAACCTGACCTGGACATCAAGAAAGACCCTTTGGAGGAGGTGATGCCTAAACCAAGTCCTAAAAGGTAAGTGAGGTGTGGGGTTCCCTGAAGCAGGACCCGAGGCCCTTTCAGCAGAGTATTTGGGTAAGAACTAGCCTTCAGTTCAGTATTCCTGGATCATAAGATGTAAGACTTCTGGTTTTTTTTGTTTTTTTTTTTTAAAGATTTTATTTATTTATTTGACAGAGAGAGAGATCACAAGTAGGCAGAGAGGCAGGCAGAGAGAGAGGAGGAAGCAGTCTCCCTGCAGAGCAGAGAGCCCGATGCGGGGCTCGATCCCAGGACCCTGAGATCATGACCTGAGCCGAAGGCAGTGGCTTAATCCACTGAGCCACCCAGGCGCCCCGTAAGACTTCTGTTTTACCAGCAGGCAGCGTGAAGGTATCTAGCTTGAAAACAAGAGACCATGACTGATTTTTATTTATTACCTCAAAGCAGTAGGCATTTAATGAGCATTTACTGAATGAATGCGTCTCCTCACTGGGTGGGATTTCTCCTAACGAGTTTCCGCAGTGCTTTTATATCTGTTTTGGGTACTTAACACATTTGACGTTCTGTCATCCTTATTTATTCAGTTCAGTAGATAAAACATTGTTCACAGGTTGCACCAGGCACTGTGAAAATGGAGGGGCTTGTGGCAGAAAGTGCCAGGCAAACAGTGTGCTGGCTGCTATGAGAGGGAATGGGCCAAATGTTTGAGAGCTGAGGAGGAAGAACTTGGCTGACTTGGCTTGGGTCATGTTGGAAAGCTTTACAAAGGCAATAGCGATTAAGTTGGGCTTTGCCGGATGGGAAGTCAGTGTTTACCAGGCAGTGTTTACCTCTCTCGTGGGGAGGAGCATTCCAGACAGGGAACAACATATTCAGGGCAGAGGCATGTTTGTAGCTGGCAAGAAGTCCAGGTGCAGCTGGGGAGTAAAGTGTGTCGGGAAAGAACAGCCAAGAATAAAGTAGAGATCTTGACATCCGTGGTGGGTCTTGACTGTCTAGGTGTATATTATTTTCACAGGCAGGGGGAGCCACCTGAAAGCTTTCCGACACAGGAGGGACATGATCTGAAGCTGTTACTGTTACCTGAAGTTGTTATCTGAGGCAAAGACAGGAGTTGACTAGAGTAGGGGAGACTAGTGGCTGAGATGCCATCGGGAGGCCAGGGTGACGAGGATGGACTTGAGCTACACTGAACTTGTGTGGTAGGCTGTGGTGACAGACTGGGAAGTGAGTGAATGGACTCAGGACTGAAGTCTACAGGATTGGGTTAGCTTTACTCGCTGAGGTGGGATAGAGCAGGGCAAGCAGGTTTAGGGAGGGTCATAATCTTACTTTGGAGTGCGTGAGAGCACGAGGTGGATGTATCCAGTCCATGGCTGGGAACAAGAATTTGTGTCCCAGGAAGAGGTCTGGGGTGGAGTCCTGGGGGATCTATCACCCTTTTGGGGGATAGGTAGAGAGAGAGGCTGGTGAAGGATGCTGAGAAGGTAGAGTTTGAGAAGTAAGTGGAGAACCAGAAGAATTTGCCATCAAGAAACCTAGGGAGAGGTGGGTACATTTCAAGAGGAGTGTGGTCAGCGTGTCTTTCTGAGAGGTAGTGTTAGGACTGAAAGGGACTGTTGGGTATATTGGTTGAAAAGTCATTGGTGACTTCAGTGAGAACAGTTTCTGAGGTATATTAAGTAAGAGTGCAAATATAGTGGGCTGGGGAGTGGACTGAGAAGAAAGAAAATGGAAACAGGGATTATAGTCTGTTGTTATTAAAAAGAAGAACAGAGTGTGATGGGAACTGGGTTTTTTTTCCCTCTTGTCATGCTTCATGCCTAGGTGACAGTAAATGCTTGAGTTGGGGTGGGGGCGGTGAGTGAAATGGGTGAACCCTTACTATGGTGAGCATCTGGTAATTTATAGAATTGTCCAATCACTATGCTGTACACCTGAAACTAACGTAAATAACACTGTGTGTCAATTATACTTCAATAATAAAGTTTTTTTTAATAATAATAAAATCAGGAGCACGGTAGGAATTCCCAAAAATAAATAAATGAGTGAGCCAAGTGTATGTTTGAATAATAAAGCACCAAGGATATATTCCATCATAGTAGATCTCCAGGTAATTTCCTTCTCGGTGCTGTTTTCCCTCTGGTTCCCCTCAACAGCACGAAAACAAGAAGGAGCTAAGAGGTACCTTTCTGGGTGATATTATGTGCTTCAGAGAATCACTTTCTCTTTCTTGGAAAGATTCTTTAATGATGATAGTTGTTCCTTCCAGTGTAAGCAATTGTTATTGGGGAAACTGCTTAAATTATTTTTGTGAGCTGCTTACTAACACACTATAACACAATACAAGGACTGTATTTAAATTGGTAAATTTTCTAATGCTGTGAACTTCTTTCTTAATGCAGCCCCCAGCAGGAAGAGCACCTATCAGCAATCTGGGAATGGGTGAAACAGGGATCTTTGGTGGGAATAGCTCCATACCAGTAAATGGCCTCACTGTGGCCCAAAACCAGGTAAACGCTGAGTGTCTCCGGAAATCCAAGACACAGACCGTCTTAAATTTGTTACTTCCTTGATGAGTCTAAGGCTGTCTAAGGACCTGACCCATTTCTTTCTTATCAAAGGACTCGGGTTTACATAAGGGAGTTGATTTAGAGTAGTTGCTAAAGACTTTCTCCTTTGAATCTTCAGGTGCTGAATTTGATTAAGGCTTGTCCAAGACCTGAAGGACTGAACTTTCAGGATCTCAAGAACCAGCTCCAACACATGACTGTAGCCTCAATAAAGTGAGTATTTGGTTCCCATCAGCTGGGGCTCCAGAATTGTACCCATTTTACCTCACCAGGGTTTCCTGGTAATGAGAAGTTATTACACATAAAAATAAAACTGTCAGCTGCCATCTTTTTGACAGAGGGGAGTTGTTCCATCATGGAAAGATAGAAAAAGGACTCACAAAGGTGACGCTACCCATCACATCACTGATTCACTTGTTATTTAACAAATAGTGATTCCCATTATGTGCAGGGGATACAGTTTTGAGCAAAATTGACCAGATAAAATTTGACCGTTTTGTGGAATTCCATTTGGAGGAGTGAGATCCTTACCTCCTGGTCCTCAGACGTATGGGCCCGTTAGTGTTACTGTTTCCACTGTGGAGATGTGCATTTGGCCCTCTGGATCTGAAACTATCAGTCCTTCCAGCATCCTTCTGATTCCATGTTAGACAAGCTGCTTCCTGATTCCGATGAATCAATCAAACAAGCTGAGTATTTTGGTACCTATAATAGTTACTTGTTAATGTAAATCTGTTGATATTCTAGGTTTACATAGAAAAGAAAGGCTTAGGTGTAATTTCATTTCCTGTTTTATAAAATGAAGAAGTTAATTCCTATCTCAGAGTCCCAGTGTATGAAGAGGTACAGAAACATTGTGTCACAAAGGGGCGCCTGGGTGGCTCAGTGGGTTAAAGCCTCTGCCTTCAGCTCAGGTCACGATCCCAGGGTCCTGAGACTGAGCCCCACGTCGGTCTCTCTGCTCGGTGGGGAGCCTGCTTCCTCCTCTCTCTCTGCCTGTCTCTCTGCCTGCTTGTCATCTCTCTCCATCTGTCAAATAAATAAAATCTTTAAAAAAAAAAAACAACAAAACACTGTCAGGTAGTAGTTGCTCTGTTACTGTTAGTAAACATTTTAGTAGTAGTTAGAAAACAGTTACTGTTAGCAAACATTATTAAATATGTTACACTGATCCTGAGGGTCTCAAAGGGTTTGAAGGCATCCTCCCATTTCTGGAAAAGACCTTTCTTAATGTCCTGCAACTTTGCTTCCCAGAGGGTTGGTGTGTGGGTAGGGAGAAGGAACTTTGAAAAATAGCTATTTATGCTAGGAGTTTCATGTGCAAGCTGGACTGCATTTTAATTTTTATTTATTTATTTTTTTAAGATTTTATTTATTTATTTGACAGGGAGAGATCAGAAGTAGGCAGAGAAGCAGAGAGAGAGAAAGAGGAGGAAGCAGGCTCCCAGCCAAGCACAGAGCCCGATATGGGACTCGATCCCAGGACCCTGAGATCATGACCTGAGCCAAAGGCAGAGGCTTAACCCACTGAGCCACCCAGGCACCCAGGACTACATTTTTAGATTATTGTTTTCATTCGCTTAGCCTGGCATTCGAGTTTGGCTCTATTTTCTTGCCTTTACACAGACTGGGAGAAGGGTCCAAGGCAGCTCTAATAATCAGTGTCTCCGTGCATGATCTCACTTTGGCAGTTTTACTGCCTCTTCCTGGAAGAGCCCTCTGAGCAAAAGGGCTGTGACTTCTTAGCTAAGGTAGAAAGTGGGAAGTGAGCAAAATCTGTGGTTGCCCATATCCAGAAGTCAGTTTCCTTTCTTCTTTGTCAATTTGAAAATGAGCCTTTTTCCCCCTTTGTTTCTTTCTAGGCAAGCTGTGGATTTTCTTAGCAACGAGGGACACATCTATTCCACTGTGGACGATGATCATTTTAAATCCACAGATGCAGACTAACTGGATCTAATTGAGTTCCCGAGGCATTTTCCAGCTGGACCTGTTCTCATAGTATGTTTTCTCCCACTGTGCATCTGTTTGGCCAGTTGGCTTCTAGGGAGGAGGTTTCATCTAGAAAGGGTCTCACTTAGCATCCTTTTGAAACTTGCTACTCTTCTGGCTTTTTGTTTGTGGTTATTTTTGTTTCTTGAAGCTCAATTTTGGACAGTTGATAAGAATGTAAACCTGGGTGGACTTTCTTAAAGAAGTTACAGATGGGGCGCCTGGGTGACTCAGTCTGTTAAACGTCTACCTTCAGCTCAGGTCATGATCCCAGGGTTCTGGGATCAAGCCCCAAGTCAGGCAGGGGTCTGCTTCTCCCTCTGCCCCTACCCCTGCTTGTGCCTTCTCTCCCTTTGAGATAAATAGATAAAATCTTTTAAAAACGAAAGAAGTTCTAGATCAGCTGTTTACAACATCAACACGTTCCACAAGGTGGAAGTGGAAGAAACATGCTACCAAGGGAGTTGGGTGGTGCTGCTTAAAGGATACGCGGGAGTTTCTGCTCCTGTAATGTTCCCTGTGGAGAGAAGATGAGCAGAACCAGCCTTCAGCAGGGAGCTAGCCAAGAAACCCACTAACCTCTGCCTGGTTTTATTCCCACCCTTTGGTTGGTTATATGGTGTTATTTTCAGAATTGCACTTTCCTTTACCTGTCATGACTGCTTCCAAAAGTGTGTTTTTATGAACACGAAGTTCTGTGGTGGCCTCATGAGGGTGGAGGGGAGAAAGACGTTTGCTCGATTTTGTACCAGATAAGTACATTAGTATGTTTAATAATAAAAGCTCTGTTGTAGAATTTGTGAAGATGTTCTTTTTCTTCCTAAGGTGGTAAAATTACTACTTTATCTAATGTGTGCAGCGTAGCTTGACTTGGGTTTGAAATCCTGGCTTTCCCCTTTTAGTTAGGATCTCGCGCAGGCTACGTCAGTTCTCAGGGCCTCCCATTTCCTTATTTACGAAGACAACTGTGTCATTTCCTCATAGATGTGTTGTGAAAATTGAGTAAAATAATGTTTGCATAGCATCTAGCATTGCCATTGGTAGAGGTTATAAAGCGGTCCTTAATCTTGACTCTAGCAATATGTGGTCACGTAACTGAATTGGTAATACACCATTTGACCTCAAAAGGAGACTAAGGGTACCTGTGTGGCTCAGGTGGTTAAGCACCTGGCTTCTATTCAGATAATGATCCCAGGGTCCTGGGATCGAGCCCCGAGTTGGGCGTCCTGCTCAGTGGGGAGCCTGCCTCTTCCTCTCCTTTCGCCCTCCGCCCCTCCCTGTGCTCATGTGTGCATTCTCTCTCTCAAATAAAATCTTTATTAAAAAAAAATCAAAGATGAGACCGTTTAAAGGCCTACAGGCTTTGGCCAGCTTAATCGGTTCTGTTTCTTACGGGAGAGCAAACTACCTCAAAGATGTTTTTGACAACTCCAGAATGTAAGCTACGTTTTGAATAAAAGAACTGATTGTGAGGTAAGTTAATGAGGCGTAACATGCAAATAAAAATTCTATAATCACTTTAACTGTGTTTCAGAATGAAACCTACCAGCAGCCATGTGGAAAATGCCCCACCCTCTGGTTTCTAAAAGTGAACAAGTCTGGTATTTTGTTTCTATACATACAGAATAGTTCCTATCTAAGGAGCTAGATGGATGCTTAAAAGTCTGTCAACCAGGATGTTTATCTGCAAGTCTGTCCACTCTTAATTATTTTCTGAAAGAAAGGGCACTGGCTTAAAATAGGTTAAAAAATCATATATTTGAGGGCACCTTGGCACAGTTGGTTAAGTGTTTAATGTGGTTTTGGCTCAGGTCATGATCTCAGGGTTGTGGGATTGAGCCCCACACTGGGCTCCGCTCTGCAGAGTTGGCTTGGGGTTCTGTCTTCCCTCCCCTTCCCCGCCTCGCGTGCTTGCTTGTGCTCTCTCTCAATTAAATCTCTTTACAAAAACCACACATTTGGGGTGCCTGGGTGGCTCAGTTGTTAGGTATCTGCCTTTGGCTTGGGTTGTGATCCTGGGGTGCTGGGATCGAGTCCCACATTGGGCTCCCTGCTCAGTGGGAAGCCTGCTTCTCCCTGTCCCACTCTTCCTGCTTGTGTTCCCTTTCTCACTGTGTCTGTCAAATAAAATTTTTTAAAAAACAGCATGATTTGAATTTGGAATGCATGGTAGGATATGTTCATGCATAGTTGACTTCTGTAGTTATCAGACTAGCACTCGCAAACAGGCAAGGCAAGAGCAGTGATTCTGGGTAGAAGCCTTTTTTCCTTTTGATCTTGAAGCCGATGATTCAGCAATTACAAACTACTTAATAATTCAACAAGTATGTGTTGAATACCTACCGTGGCGGCCCACTGGTCACGCACTAGAATACAGAGCAAAACAGGAGGTAACGTCACTGGCGGTGCTGGTCCCATGTTGCTCGTAGCACAGAGTGGTGCTCAGTTGTGCAGAATTCCCAGCCGTGCGGAATTCCCTGCTGTCCTGGCATTTACGGCCCCACAGCCATGTGGCTTCTGAGCACAGGCAGGCCTCCTCGTTAGAACGAAACACCAGCCTTCTGGGTGACCGTGCCCACCGGATGTCAAGTACACAGTATTTTTTTTTGCGCCTTTATTAAGACTGCAGGAACAGCAGCTCAGCTCGTGTTCTCAGAAAGCCCCCAAGAGCACAGCCAAGCGATGAATCCAGCTTGTTCTGGGGAGAATCTCTAGGTATCCTGCCACTTTCCTAACGGCCCAGGGAGAAGCCTGAGGCACAAACACGTCAGCTGTGAGAGGGAGCAGGGGACCACAGCTGGAAGGACTGTGGCCTCCTCAGTCCTGTATTTATTAGATACAAGAGAGCAACAAAGGAGAACAAAAGGTTGTACAGTAGCCATCGTTCTAGCAGGTCAACAAGAAGGAATGTGAGTCATGTGGGTCACAAGTCTTAGAGGTGAACGGGGTAAAGAAGAGTACGGTGTGTGGTCCAGCAGCACGGATTTGTAGTTGAGCAAGCGTGCTGGAAGGGATTAGCTCAACAGCAGGCTTTCTGGGGAGACAACGAAAAAGGGAAGCAGGTGGCCTTCCCAGCTGCTCATCTTCAAGGACCTGTTTCATCCTCTCCCCGAGAGGCTGTGGCTAGTACATGTTTTTCTCAATGTCATCTTTAAGCATGCTTGCGTGACCAGCACAACTCATTAGTTATTTTGAGCAGTATGTTATTCTGAGGGACGGTTACAGTATCCTGGTGGGAAATTAGGCTCCTTGGTTACCAGTAGTACTTAATCAGCTTTAACTAGAGAAGAGCCAGTAAGAATTAGCATCCGATGTGGAAGAATAAATGGGGGTTTTTGTTTCGTTTCTAAGATTTATTTAGTGGCGCCTAGGTGGCTCAGTGGGTTGAAGCCTCTGCCTTTGGCTCAGGTCATAATCCCAGGGTCCTGGGATTGAGCCCCTAATCAGGCTCCCTGCTTGGCGGGAAGCCTGCTTCCTCTCCTACTCCCCCTGCTTGTGTTCCCTCTCTCGCTGGTCTGTCAAATAAATAAAACCCTTAAAAAAGAAAGATTGATTGATTTATTTTGGGGAGTGTGCATGCATGTGTGTGAGCAGGGGGAGGGGCAGAGGGAGAGAAATCCTCAAGCAGATTCCCCACTGAGCGCAGAGCCCCATACAGGGCTTGATCCCAGGACCCCGAGATCAGCACCTGAGCCAACATCAGAGTCAGACGCTTAACCGACTGAACCACCCAGGCATCCCTGAATAGATGTTTCTTTTTTTTTTTTTTTTTTTTTTTTTTTAAAAAAAACGCCGTTGAGGTAGGGATGTCTGGCTGGCTCAGTCAGTGGACTGAGACTCAGTCCACTCAGTCAGTGGATTAAGACTCTTAATCTTGGGGTCATGAGCTTGGGCCCCATCTTGGGTGTAGCGATTACTTAAAAAAAAAACCAACTTGAAAATTCATTTGGGGAGATTGAGAACTCGGTCCAGTTTTGAGTCAGCACCGCCAGTTCACGTTCATTTATTCAGCAGTCGTTGACACCTGGTACAGTGTCCGCATGCCCTCTACATCACAAGACATTCAAAAATAGAAATGAGAAAAGATAGGAAAAATAAATAAGAAGGGATAGACTAATCTTTTCTATTTCCCAGGGTACATCTTGTATGTTCCCAGGAGTGTGTGCTCGCCTTGGAGAACATCGCCTAGGGGGAACCCCTAGCCCCACTCTAACACCCTCCCCACTGCCCAGTGGCTTAGTCCAGAGTTAAGACAAAAGCACCCCACGGGCATTGTCTGCCTGCGGTCCCTGCTGCCCCCCCCCGCAGCCCTGAATTGCTATCATAAGCCACTCACAGTTGTGGTTTTCAAGCATGTTTTCCTTTTCAGTCCAGCTTTCCTAGCTATGAAATTGCTTCTTTCTCTTGCAGCATCGGGACACTCAGAAACACCCTTCTGTAGGAGCTGGTCGCCCTCTCTGGCCCCCTTTTGTGATCTTGCTCAATTTGGTGCCACAATTAAATGCAGATGTGGAAGTGAGAACTACTGGCGTTCTGCACATGAACTTGGCCCTTGGGGTCCTGTGCCCAGGAGGAACTTTTTTCCATACTTTCCTTATTGCTTGTCCCAGAGCACACTCTTCTCAGCGTGCCCCAGTGCAGCTGAGCTGGTCTCTGGAGGCAGGCCTGGGAACTGGCCCGCAGCTTGTACTTGCTGTTCGGGGCTCCTCTGGAGCACTGCTTGCCTGGGTGTGGGAGCCAGGAGGCCTAGGAAGGACACACTCAGGTGCACTCCCTCAAATCCGGGAGCTCCAGACTGACAGTCTTTCCATTCCCACGTCAGCCAGAAATTCTGGTTCCCTTTTTATCTACCTCTTGTCCTCTGCTGACTGCGGTGTGCTTGGAACCAAAACCCTGCCACTTCCAGGAAGTGAGGCCTGTGGTCTTACCGCAAGGAATAGGCCTGGACTGACCTTGGAAGCTGGGTTAGTGTCTGCATAGACCCAGGTTTATCTCCGTCACGCTGGGTGGGGAGGCCCTCCAACCAGTCCACACGTGTCGTCTCCACAGTCTAGGAGCTCAGTATATTCCAGACACAGAAGGATTCCATGATTGGGAGACAGTGTGGGGGTGGGGAAAGAACATAGGCCTCAGAGACAGAGCTGCGCTATCTGGGTCAACGGGAACGACGTTAACATTTTTATTGAGTGTGTATTATGTGCCAGGCATTGCGCTAGATACTACACCAAGATTATCGCATTTGATCCTTAGAACAATTCTGTGAGGTAGATAACCGTTAGTTGTATTTTACAAATGAAGGAACTGAAGCTTAGGTTAAAAGAACTCGCTCACAGTCACAGCCCAGATGGTGGTGAGCCCAGATGCTAACCCAGGCCCATGACTAGTCAGCCCTCCTGAAGTACCCGACCACTCAGGCTAGTTTTCTGACCTTTAAAATCAGCGTGTTGTCTATCCAGAGAGTTGAGGATTTAGATAATGTTTAAAAAGGGTCTGGCACGCAGACCTTACTACATGGTATCTGTTCCCATATTTCCAGACACCCACGTGTCATTTTTATTCTATGGTTTTCGAGCAAAAAAATCTTGGATCGTCATGTGTAACTATCATGTTCCTTCACAGACAACCCAGTCCTGCTCTCTCAGGGGCTTAGGGTATGGTGGCAGAGGATGAGGGCGAGGGGGTGGCAAACAGAAGAAAAGGCTCTCAGTGCGGGGTGTTCTGGGTTGAGTCCCCTTTACCGAGAGGCAGGAGACACGGTGCCACCGCCATCAAGGTTGGTGATCTCGAATTCCTTCCTGCACCAACTCATGAGACACGAGCGTTGGGGACTCAGAACTGAACCAAACCCAGCTGCCTCCTCTGGACACCAAAGCTCTGAGCTGAGAAAGGTGAGCGCGAGGTACTGGCCCCAAACAAGCCGGTCCTCGGCAACAGGAACCTGGAACATGAGGAAAACACTAGAACAATGTCCACCCCTTTTCATGTTGGTCTCCATGAAGCCATTTCCTGTCCACAGTCTGAGTTCAGTGAGCTCTTGTCTGAGGTCTTGTAAAGGCTTGTAACGGTTGGCTGGCCTTTGATTCCCCGAGACAGCAGGTAAGAAGCAGGGCTGCTCCGGCATCTAAAGGGTATTCTGAAATTTCTCAAGTATCTCTTCATAATCATGTTCGTCATCATCTACAAAAGAGTTCAAGTCAATGATGATCTTTGGCGTTAAGGCAGGTTCCTGAGGTCCTTGCTAGACCATAACTACAAATTATTCTGTCTGAATTCTGTATAAATACTCCCCTTGCCTGCCTCGGGGAGGGTATTATGTTGGAGATGAACTCATTTTCCTTGCCAGGACTCCGGAGCCCCTGGGGAAGGAACAGTGGGAACCCCTTCTCTCTCTCTTCTTTTAAAGATTTATTTATCTGAGAGAGGGAGAGGGAGGAAGGGAGCACAAGTGGGTGGAGGGGTGGAGGGAAAGGGCGAAGCAAACTCCCTGCCGCGCAGGGAGCCTGACACGGGGCTCAATCCCAGCACCCTGGAACCATAACCTGAGCTGAAGGCAGACGCTTAACCGACTGAGCCACCCAGATGCCCCTAAGCCCATCCCTTAAAAGCCTCTCTGGGGGCACCTGGGTGGCTCAGTGGGTTAAAGCCTCTGCCTTCGGCTCAGGTCATGATCTCAGGGTCCTGGGATTGAGCCCCACATCGGGCTCTCTGCTTGTCAGGGAGCCTGCTTCCTCCTCTCTCTCTGCCTGCCTCTCTGCCTACTTGTGATCTTTGCCTGTCAAATAAATAAATAAAATCTTTAAAAAAAAAAAAAAAGCCTCTCTGTCCAACTAGGACTGCAGAAGTTTCTGCTCAAGGGCAGGGTCTTGCCGAGGGTATGGCCAGCATCACCAGAGGCACGAGCAGGAGCAGAGCAAGGAGAGGAAAAGCAAGGACAAGGGTGAGCAGGGGCTAAAAAGGTCCCACCTGGGTCCACGATGGGCTTAGTGTGCCTGAGGCCCTTCCTGTGGGCCGCAACCTTGCTGTACATGCTTGCGCTGTCCGTGGCACCCTGTGGCAGTGTCTTCATCTTGGCTTTGGGGAACACAGGAGCTTGCTGCCGTTCTGACACTTGACAAGACTGAGTGGGAGAAAAAACAGAAGTCAGCAGGGTCCCAAGAAACAGGGCAGCAGAGTCCATGAAATATAATTTCCTTCCAAGGTCACTTCCTCTGCTCCCCTCTTGACTTCCTGTTCAGGGTAGGGCTTCCTGGGACCCCAAGTGTTCTTGTTTCTAGCGCATGAAATGGTCTTTGGCGGGGGAGACAGGCCAGGATGAGCGATGGAAGGGCTGGGGGCTAGAGACGGGGGTGCCCTGAGTTTCTCCAGGGGGGGTTTCAGTCAGCGTCCTTCACCTCTGCTGCTGAAGTGGTGAAAAGCAGTGACAAAATCTCAAGACAGAGTGCCCGAGCTGAGAGGGGTCCCAGAAGGAGGAGGACTTTTGTTGAACTCCCACCTCGGGCCACAGGCACACCTGTTCGTTTCTCCTCAGGGGACCCTCCGAGGAGCTGTTTGAGCTCCTAATGTACCCATGAGGAAACCGGCTCAGAGAGAGCGAGTCATGTCATACCTCACACAGGACCTCAAGCTGGGCCGAGGTTCAGATGCAGAACCACGTCTGTGACCTCAAAAGTTCACGCTCTTTCTAGCACACTACGATTTGGAGAGCAAACGGGATCGCACCTCTGCTCAGTGGTGGGGAATACGGATGCCCACAGAAGAAAAGTTACAGGATCAAGGGCAGTGAGCAGGGATGGGGCCCAAAGTCACTTCCAACAGGAGCAAAGGCGGGGCCCGAGGTCTCACTTTTCTGTGCTGTGTTCTCTCCTGTACTGTCAGGCCTGTGTTCTGTCAGCAACCGACTGCCCTCCTCCCGCCTCCACAGATACAAGCCCCTCCGGATTCATCTGCTGCCTCCCCTCGCGGTACAAGATGCGGGTTTCCCCAAAGCCCCGCACAGCAATTTCCTTGCTACACTCTACAACATGGCTTTGGATGTGGTGAGGTGCCCGGGCTGGGTCGTCGGACCCGGCGTCAAACCCCAGCTCTCCCGTTTGCTAACTGTGTGACCTCAGGGCGACTCATCTCCCTCTCTGTGCCTCTTGTTTGCTCCACTGTAGAAAGAGCCGTCTCTCGGTGCCCACCTTGCAGGGACATCAGGAGAGCCGTGCGGGGTGAGGCGCAGACAGTGTCTGCCACGGAGAAGACACCCAGCAGGCCGCGGCCAAGAAGCCAGCACTGACCTTATCCCCGGGGTCACTGCGAGAAAATGGGAGAGCAGAGGCCACAGAGCGAGTGAACTGGGCCATAAGCGGGTCTTTCTGCTTCTGTGCCTGCTTCTTTCCCCATCCCTGGGACTCGGTTTGGGTCAGTTCAGCCCTCACCGGCGCTTTCTGCCCACCTGTGAGCCGGTGGGGTCCCTGTCCTCAGACCCCTCATGGCACGCTGGAAACTAGGTGTTGTCCCGCCCGCACCACCCCTACCCGCAGGGCTGGGTGAACACAGAAGGGGGAGGGCTTTCACTGCCAGGGGAAGCCTGAGCGGAGCCTTCCCTACTGAAAGGAGGAAGCACATTCTGGCAAAAGGCCCAGCATGTGTTAAAGTGCTGAGGCAGCGATCGCGGCACACTGAGTAGCTGTGGGAGCCTCTCAGCGGCTGAGTGCGGACCAGAGTGGGTGGCGGAGGAGGGGTCTGTCAGGGGGAGAGTGAAGTCAGCTTATAAATGACTCTCCCCGGATGGCACGCTAAGGGGTCAACATTACGACCTGGCCGTGGGGAGTCACTGAAGGTTCAGAAGGCTCAGAGGACAGGGCCGAGGCCCATCGGTGACCAGGGAAGGGCCTGGGAGGCCATTCTGACAGCGGCTGGGGCGGGACGGGGGCTTGGAGGCTGCTGACACGGTTTAGGTGACAGCTGATGAACCGGAATGAGGGGACGACAGCAGGGAGAGCACGGTGAAGCCTCCCGCTCCCGCTCAGGCCCCCCACGTCTGAACTGGGACTCTGGGCAAGTCTCAAGGTCTCCAAGCCCTCATGGTGTCGCCCATAAAATATGAATCCTCATACCAGCAGCAGGTGGTCCGCACTGAGTAAGAATGATGGGCGCACAGCGTGTGAGCATAGAGACTGTAAGCTCTGTACGACTGAGCTGTGACTCAGGACAAGGAACCGGCAGGACCCGCAGTGACCCCAGCGGGTTCCCCTCCCCACCCGCTTTGGTATGTTGGTACCTGGCCACTTTTGTCCTTGCCGCTTTGTTTCTTCTGCCCACTGAGGCCTTGACCTTTGGGGGGCCGCGGTGGGGGGCGCTGGTTCTCGAAGGTCGGTAGCTGCCGGAGCGTATAGTAGAAGGCTTCCGTCACCTCCTCCACGGTGGCGACCAGGGGAGGCCCAGCTGGCTGGCCGGGCTGCTGCTCGGTCTCCACGACAGTCAGGTCCAGCCACCGGGGAGGGAGCTCAAAGCACATGTCAGGGTTAGAGTCGAAGCTGACCACCAAGAAGGGTTCCATGATCTTCTCCTCCAGCCGCAGGCCTGGGAAGGAGGGCAGAGGGTCAGCAGGCTGGCTGCCGTCCTTGGCCACCACCTTGACTTCACAGGGCAGCGAAAACTGGGCAGTCAGGTCTCCCAGGCTGTAGCGCCGATTATCACTCATCTCCTCCACAAAACTACCGGAGACGTAGAGGGGCAGCAGGATCTGGTCTTCATTTTCTATCTCTTCATAATCTTCCTCTTCCTCCTCATCCTCCTCGGCCTGGTCACTCAGCCGCTGACACACCAAGACATCTATGTCCTGGCCTCCAGCCCCATGGGCCTGGCCGGGCCTCAGCACCTCCATCCTGTCACCCACAGCCAGGGACGTGAGCCTAAGGGTCTCTAACCCTTCGACCTCACAGTCCTTTGTGGCCACGACCCGGAGCGGCTGGCCTGGCTGGAGGGCACCCAGAAGGTCACAGGCCGTGAGGAACTCTCTCGGCCGCCGCCGCAGCTTGCCCTGATAAGCCCCGGAGACCATGAAGTGTCTGGGCACCTTCCGGCCCTTGGTCGAGACCAGGATCCGCCAGGGTGGTGAGGACAGGCCGTGGACGCAGAGCCGCTGGCCTTTCTTCAAGGAGCCCGCCCACGGGCTGAGGAAGATGGGGGGCCCCTCTGGAACCTCCAGGATCTCCGCGGACAGAGGGAAGGGGCCTCCTCGGGCCAGGGCCTCACTCAGCAGCAGAGGCTGGATAAAGTGGATGTGCTGAGAAGAGGCGGTGACGTCTTCCACGTCGACCTCCAGGGTGGAGGGGATCTTGACAACAGTTCTGCGCACTGTGAGGAGGGGAGGTCAGCTCAGGGGGTGCCCCGCACACCAGCCCAGGGGTGTCCCTGCACTCCCAGCAAAGAGGTCTGAGCTGGCTGACCTCCTCCCTGGCTGTTCTGCCAACCTTTTCCTATGGCATCAGATTCCTTGCTCACTCTGTTCCTTAACCTCTTTTCGAAAGCTATTATAGGAATTTTTTTTTTTAATTTTTTAAAAATTAAAAAAAATTGAGAGATCACAAGCAGGCAGACCGACAAGCAGAAAGAGAGAAGGAAGCAGGCTCCCCACTGAGCAGAGAGCCCGATGTGGGGCTCGATCCCAGGACCCCGGGATCATGACCTGAGCAGAAGGCAGAGGCTTTAACCCACTGAGCCACCCAGGCACCCCTTGAATGTAATTTTATAAGCTACCTTGCCAAATCCTTTCTGTGTTTGTGTGTTTGTGTGTGTGTGTGTGTGTGTGTGTGTTTTAAGGTTTTATTTATTGATTTATTTGTCAGAGAGAGAGCACGTGCGAATGCACACAAAAGAAGGGGGAGTGGCAGGCAGAAGAAGGCTCCCTGTGCAGCACTCGATCCCAGGACACTGGGATCACAACCTGAGCTGAAGGCAGACATTTAACCAACTGAACCACCCAGGAGTCCCTCCTTTCTGCATTTTAAATAAAGAGATAAAACCACATCAAGAGGGGTGCCTGGGTGGCTCAGTCAGTTAAATGTCCAACTCTTGATTTCAGCTCAGGTCATGATCTCAGGGTTGTGAGATTGTGCCCCGAGTCCAGCTCCGGGTGGCGTGTGGCGCCTGCTTAAGATTCTCTCTCCACCCCCAACGCCCCACCCCACTCATGCACGCTCTCTCTCTCCTTAAAAAAAAAAAAAGAAAAGAAAATTAAAATTAAAATTAAGAAAAACACCGGTTGGGGCTCCTGAGTGGCTCATTTGGTTGAGCTTCCGACTCTTGGTTTCCACTCAGGTGGTGATCTCAGTGTCATGTGATTGAGCCCCAAGTCTGGCTCCTCACTCAGAGGCGAGTCTGCTTGAGATTCTCTCTCTCCCTCTCCTTCTGCCCTTCCCACTTGTGCACGCTCTCTCTCTCTCTCTAAAATAAGTGAATGACGGGGCGCCTGGGTGGCTCAGTGGGTTAAGCCGCTGCCTTCGGCTCAGGTCATGATCTCGGGGTCCTGGGATCGAGTCCCGCATCGGGCTCTCTGCTCAGCAGGGAGCCTGCTTCCCTCTTTCTCTCTCTCTCTGCCTGCCTCTCTATCTACTTGTGATCTCTCTCTGTCAAATAAATAAAATAAAATCTTTAAAAAAAAAAAATAAATAAAATAAAATAAGTGAATGAATCTTTATTTTATTTTTCTTTAATATTTTATTTATTTATTTGACAAAGAGAGATCACAAGTAGGCAGAGAGGCAGGCAGAGAGAGAGAGGGAAGCAGGCTCCCTTGCGAGCAGAGAGCTTGATGTGGGGTTCGATCCCAGGACCCTGAGATCATGGCCTGAGTCGAAGGCAGAAGCTCAATACACTGAGCTACCCAGGTGCCCCTGAATCTTGAATAAAAATAAAAATAAAAAACACTGGCTAATGACCTTGGCAACTTGTTTCCTCTCTGGGCATCAGCGAGTACCAGGTTTATAAATGCAAGAGGCGGCTCTGTAAGTGAATGTCTCTTATGTGTGAGCCATACGGGAGACAAGCGAGGAGCAACCTCCCCCCTCACAGAGGGAGAAACTGAGGCTCGGGTGAGGACAAGCCTCAGGCCACAGTGCTGGGATTGTTGGGGCGAGCCAACGTCTGGTTGAAGCTAGGAGGTAGCCACAGGGGGTTCATTCTACGGTTCTGGTTTTCTTCTTCGAAGGACTTTATGAATTCCCAGAACTGCCTCATCATCCAGGGCAGACGCCAGACCCACCATTCAAAGCCCTGGTCCCCCAGACAGTGCTCTCTGAGTGCTATTTCCCACAAGACGCCAGGGCTCCCTGGGAAAGAGAGAACTTCCTGGAGCGGAAACGTCATAGTCTGGAACCTCTTAAACCAGAAAGCAAGAAAAATGTATTCGAGACCATTGCAGGTGTGTCAAAAGGCTCCCCTGGGCCAAGGCTGAGATAAGGTGAGCACCAATAATGATGCCAGTGTATTGGAACACTGAAAATATTGAGTTCACTGAATATTGAAAACACTGAAAATCTGTGAGTTCATAATGATTATTAAAAAAAAAAAAACCCACTCTAAATAATCATCCTTGAAGAATGCTAGGGAGCCAACTCATTTTAAAAACTAGGAAACGGGGGGGGGGGGGCGGAGGGGGGAGCTCCTGGGTGGCTCAGTGGGTTAAAGCCTCTGCCTTCAGCCCAGGTCATGATCCCAGGGTCCTGGGATCGAGCCCCGAGTAAGGCTCTGGGAGGCGCTGCACTCAGCAAAGAGCCTTCTTGAGAGTCTCTCCCTCCTCTTCCACCCCTCCCCAACAACCACTCTCTCTCTCAAATAAATCTTTAAAAAACAAAACAAAACCAAAACAAACTAGTAAACAAAGTATAGGTCATCTCTTAGGACGTTCCTCCCTATAGGCTGGAGGCAGCGTGCAGAGCAGGGCTCGAGAGCCAGGCAGAACCTGGCCAGGTTTGCCAGAGCAGAGGGAGAAGGGTACTCCGAGACCCTGACTTGCATAAGCACGGTGTCCCGCGCTTCTCAGGCAAGTGAACCAAAGCTGGGGTGGTGGGGGTGGGGAGTTGCTTTTTATAGTCCTCTCCTGACTACCAGATGAAGAAGGAGCCCTAGGACTCAAATCACTATTGCAACAGCCACTCACGTCACAGATGCCCGCCCATGCTTTGCATCTGATCACACCGCAAATTAGGCTGAGGACAGACACAGAGCCCGCGGTGGGGGGGGGGGGGCGCGGGGGGGGGCACTCCTTGCCTCACACCTCCTGCAGCCATGAGAACCGCCTCCCGGTCTGGTCAAACCTCTACAGATGCGTGGCAAAGAGCCAACAGCCAGCCTGAGGCTTCTATCCCTAGAAAAGCCTACCTACAAGGCTGGTCCTCGGCTGGTGTCTGGGGACGTGGTTTAGCGTGTTCCCACCATCCTCTCACTGCTGGGGGTGGTTCCCCGTCCTTAGCCTGTACAGTCAGGGATGCCAAACACGTGCTCTCTGACTGAGGTCTGGAATTGGGGTGCGTGCTAAGCAGAGAGGACCTACATGACCAGCCCCCAGTAAAAACTTGGGCACTGAGTCTATGAGGTTCCCTGACAAATAACAGCTCACACACGTTGCCACAGTTCAGTGCTAGAGGGACTCCGTGTGTCCTGTGTGACTCCACCAGGAGGCAACTCTCACGTCCTTTTGCTGCAATAAATCACGGCTATGAGTACAACCCGATGTCAAGTCCCATGAGGCCAATACAGGGGACAGACGCCCACTGGCTCCATCACAAGGACGCTGTCAACAAAATCCAAATACGAGATGGCCTGCAGGACAAAGGGCCGAGTCCCTTCAACAAATTAATTATAAGAAAAATAAGAAAGGCGACCCTGTAGAGTAACAGATTTAAAAGGCCTGAAATCAACAGCAGTCTTGTGGGTCTTGTCCGGATCCTGCTGTGAACACACGGTAGGACAATTTAGGAGACAGGAGAGGAAGTACAAACACCAAATAGTGGTACAAAGAGTTATTGTTAATTTTTTTGGTGTGATGAGGGTATTGTGTGCCTGTTTAAAAAAATTGTTTTTAGGAGCACATGGGTGGCTTAGTGGGTTAAGCCTCTGCCTTCGGCTCAGGTCATGATCTCAGGGTCCTGAGATTGAGCCCTGCACTGGGCTCTCTGCTCAGCCGGGAGGCCTGCTTCCCCCTTTCTGTCTGCCTGCCTCTCTGCCTACTTGTGATCTCTCTCTGTCAAATAAATAAATAAAATCTTAAAAAAAAAAATTATTAAAGATTTTATTTATTTATTTGATCTATAAAGAGAGATCACAAGTAGGCAGAGAGGCAAGCAGAGAGAGTGAGAGGGAAGCAGGCTCCCTGCCGAGCAGAGAGCCCGATGCGGGACTCGATCCCAGGACCCTGAGATCATGACCTGAGCCGAAGGCAGTGGCCTAAACCACTGAGCCACCCAGGCGCCCCTTTAATAATTTTTTTAAAGACACACTGAAGTATTTATACGAGAAATGATGGGATACGTGGGGTTTGTTTTGAAATAATCAGCAGGGTAGGGAGAGACGAAACAGGACAGATAGGTCCTGAGTTAGTACCTGTGATGTCGGGTGATAGGGTCCAGGAGGTCCTCAAACTCTGTCCTCCAGGGAAGAGGCCCCAGGGCACCCATTCACCTCCGCTCCGGCTCGGCCTCCCAGCAGCCAGAGTGGCCGGCTTCCACCTGTTTCACCAGCCTGCTGGGCACGCTGCCGCCAGCCTGCCCTCAGACAGCCGATGAGACAGCTACGGATTCACCCAGTGTCCTTGTCATACAGACAGGAGGGGGCCTTGAGGAACAATCCCTTCCTCCCCAGAGGCAGGAAAATCTGTTTCTCCTGAGCGAATGGTCAAGGTTTTACTGTGTAGCTGTTGCTTTGTCCTAGTTGCTAGCGAGCTCATAATCCAACTTTTGCCCAATTTTATAAAGAGTGGGACCTCACTCTTACGTTCTCTCATTTTTCTGTCTCCTTTTAGTAACACCCCACTATGTGGGACTCTTCATTCTGTTCTATTGTATGTACTGGGTAAGCGACCTGGTACTTGGGGTACCTTCCACCCGAGCAGCTTTCCAGGAGCCCCTTTCTCACCCCGTCAACCCTCCCCGCCCCACAATCTACCCCAACGACTCACTGTGCATGATGGCTTGGATCTCATACTGGGGCCTCAGGAGCAGGGACTGCCAAGGGAGTGTGGGGCAGGTGAAGAGGCGGTCACTGAGGGCTCGATCCTGCAGGGCCTGGAGCAGGGGCCGAGGGGCCCCAGGCTCCCATTCCCAGAAGGGGCCCCTCTGGGACAGGGGCAGGTGCAGAGTGAAGTGCTGGGTTTCGGTGTCCAGCACACAGCGGGCACGGTAGGTCCTATGATACTCCTCCACATCCTTGAGCAGGAGGGGCTGGTCCCTGGGCACCACCCTGGCCTCTGTGGTGATTCTGTGTGTCGACATGAAGCCAATGGGCAGCTTCCTGGAGCGCTGGGTTGCAGCAGAGAGCAGCTCCTCCAGGGTTCCATAACTCTGAGGGCCGGTGAGGGGGCTGAAGTGGCCTGTGGGGCACAGCAGGTGTCAAGGTGGGACGGGCCTTTGGGGGTCCAGGGACACACATACCAGGCCCCGGTGGGCCACAGAGAACCCAGTCAGAATTCCCCGAAGACAAGTCCCAAGCATCTGGTCATCCAGGCCGCAGGGCTGAAGGACAAGCAGCAGCCAGTGACCATGTGTGAAGGGACAGCGACAGGTAGAAATGGGGACAGTTCCTCCTTATGCAGAGAGGCAAGAACTTAGAGGGATTGTCATCAGAGACAGAACAGGGATGTGTTTTCCCACAGACACTGATAATGGCCACCTGGGCCTACCTCCTGACCCGTACCTACCTCCAACGCTGCCAACCTTGCTTCCGTGTTCCTCACCACTCCAATCCCATATACCCAACACCTATCACTCCATGCTGGGGTAGCGCCACGGTCCCCCTCTCTCACAAACGAGAAACCAGGAGCTCCTAGCCAAATGACCTCTGACCACTGCCCTTCACCCCACAACCTGTCTGCCAATTCTGGTGGCCCGACTGTTCTTCCCCCATCCAACTTCTTGCCCTGTCCCCATTCACGCTTCTCCTGCCACTGTACTGGCCTAAAACAGCCCACACCCAGACATCGCTTCTGGTCCCCTCTGCAAGTTATCCCAAGTTACCTCAAGGCCCCCTCCTGTCTGTGTGACAAGGGCTTTCTGCAAAGGTACCCGTCTAGACTCTTCAAGAAGCTGATGTCAAGATAAAAGCTAAAGATTTGTTCCAGCCTGAAGGAGATTAAGAAATCCATATGTGATCTGGGGGCATCTGGGGGACTCAGTTGGTTAAGCATCTGACTCTTGATTTCAGCTCAAGGTCGTGAGTTCAAGACCTGTGTTGGGCTCCGCGTTCAGTGCGGAGCCTACTTAAAAAAAAAAAAAAAAAAAAAAAGTGGCTCAGTTGGTTAAGCCTCGGACTCTGGATTTTGACTCAGGTCCTAAACTCAGGATTAGGAGATCAAGCCCCACGTCCTACTCTGCAGTGGGTGTGGTGCCTGCTTAAGAGTCTCTCTCCACCTTTCCTACCTCCCCCTTCCACCTCACATGCTCGCTCTCTCTCTCTCGCTAAAAAAATAAAATAAAATAAAAATAAAAAGGAGAAGGAAATTCCTATTCAAAAAAAGGAAAGAAATTGATGTGATTTGGGATTGGCTTCTGGATCAAGGGGAAACCGACTATAAAGGACATTTATTAGGTCAGTTGTTGGAATCTGAATAGACCAGGTTAGACAGAAGTATTCTATCAATATTAAATCTTCTGAATTTGATTACTGAACTGTAGTTTATGAACAAATGTCCTTGTACTTAGGAGTAATATTAGTAAATATAAGGAGTAATATTCAGGTATAAAGGGTCATCATGTCTGCAATTCACTCTCAGATAGTGCAGGAAAAATATATACATACACATACAAATATGGTAATGTTTGTTCATGAATATGGTAATGTTTGTTCATGAATATGGTAATGTTTGTTCATGAATGTGTGGGCGGGGGGAAGAGGGAGAGAAAAAAATATAACAAAATATTGGTAAACTGGAAAACAACTGGTCAGTCTGGATAAAGGGTATACCGTGGTTTTAGCAAGTTTTCTTTGAACTTGAACACATCACAGAATAAAAAGGAAAAAACCCCAAAATACGAAATAAAGCATACTACTTCCGTATCTAAAACCCTCATTAGCTCTTCAGTGCTCTCAAAGACCAAACTGTGCCGGTGGCCACCCAGAGCCCTCTGGGAATCGGCCTCCCACCTGCCTCCCCACCACCTGCCTTCACCAGGAACCCAAGCCCCTGCCTGTCGCACTCAGGCGATCACAGAAGTCATACAAAGAAGGTGCACTCAGACTACACCTGCTCTGGGCTGCGCCCCGTTCTAAGCCCTTCCTGCCAGGCCACTCATTTACTCCTCTCCTCAAGCCTGACTCCCCTGTTCTAGAGGTTCAAGTACACTGAGACACTGAGGTGCAGAGAGGAGCCAGGAACTGGCCAAGGCCATGGCCCACAGCCAGCAGAGTGGGGCTTCCCATCCAGGCTTCAGCGTCCCAGCCCCCGGCTCACGACACGTGTCCTGCAGGAACCGAGCTCTGTCACTCCTGGAGAACCACATATGCCCATGCTACTCCCTGTGTTACTCCCTCTGGAAGTCCTCTTTCCTGCTCAGGTGCCACCCCCTCCAGGAAGCCTGCCCAGACCCCTGAGGTGGTCTCCGCCTGCCAGGAACCCTCTCTAAACTCTGTGTTGACTCTTGTCCTCCCCTCGCTGTCGCCCTCCCAGGTCATCCTGCGCTCCACACCCCCAGCCCCGAGCACACACCAGGGGTCAGTAAATGTGTGGCGGGGAAATGTGTGAGCAAACACAGAGACAGGCACGTGGACAAAGATCCGGAACAAAGAGAGTCCCAGCTGAGAGGCAGATGTGACCAGAGACATGGATATGGAGAGGGTGCGGCCTCTCCAGGTTAAGGGCATCGTCAGACCCCTCAGAGGACATCCGGGGCCTTGGGGCAGAGCAATGGGGGATGTGAGAGCACAGGGGCCAAACTGGAGGGTTGGGAGTGCATGCTGGGGCTGGAGGGGGCCGGGGCACTCAGGGTTGGTGGGGTGGGGGGATCGGGGGGCTGGGGGAGTTTGGTGGTGGACGGGACACAGAGCTGTCTGCCTTACCACAGAAGTTGGGGGGGATTTCTATGGTCTGGCCTGTTCCTGGGTTCTCGCAGACCACCTTCTGGAGGCGAACCTGGGTGACTTTGATCAGGTCCCCTGTGGAGAGGCAGCACTCATTCCCAGAGATCTCGTAGATGGAGCCTGCCAAGAGACAGATTCGGTTTCTGTGTGCCACAGGAGCCAAGTGCTGGCTGGCCTGCGCCCTGGTCCCCGACAGGCTGCGCTCTGTCTCCGCTCTGTCCCGGTTCCTGCTGCCTGGAGCGGCCTCCCCTGTCCTTCCCTGCCCAATGGCCCTTGGCTCAGCCACACTCAGGCCGCAGGAACCCTGCCTGTGTCTTCCTTCAGCACTGGATGGACCCTTCTGTGAGACACTTCTCTGGCCTTCTCCACACCCTCATGCCTCCTGAGCGGAGCTCACAGGCAGGGCAGGGCTGGTCCACCCCAGCATCTCGGGCCCTGACTCAGGCCTCGCCGCCAAGCCTGGGCTGAAGTCCTGGGCGAGTAAGCAACGCCCAAAGTCCCAGCTCCCTCCGTACAGCTAGGGCATCGAGCCCAGAGAAGGGCAGGCTGCCTGGAGGTCACACACACAGCCTGACACCAGCACCAGCGCTTTCTTCTTCACGTGAGCTGTGTTTAAAGGAAGCACGGGAGGAAGCAGAGGGCCACCGACTGGTGGGCGCAGGAGGCAGGTGTCTGGGCTGCCACCACCAAGCACAGTAGTCCCACTTAATGATTTTAAAGTGTCTAAAGCAGTGTCCAGAAGATAAAAGGTGCTCGATCCCCCCTCCCCCTGCCCACAGGCTGGACAGACTCCATCTGTGGACTCAGGACCCAACAGCGCACAGAGGTCTGCCTTGAGGACACCTGGCCCCAGCCTTTCCAAGGCATCCCCAGCAGGGCTTTCAGAAGCTGATGATAATCCCACCCCCATACTGGGAAAATGCACACGGGCTCATAATCTGCAGTTTCAGGGGGCGGCCCCGCAGGGCTGGTGTGAACAGCAGCTGGGGCACTGGGCATGGGGCTGCCGCCGATGTGCTTTGCAGTGAAGATCCATGACTGTCCTCTGAGGGAGGACCTGTTCCTCACCCTAAAAATAATGAGCTGCGCCCGGGTGAGGCTGGGTGGGGTCCAAGGGGGCAGAATGGGGACTCCAGCCCCGGGCGCATGTCTCTACAGCTGGAAGCCCTCAAGACGCAGCTAACTGCTTCGGAGGGTGGGGTCCCTTCCCCTGCCCCAGGATTCCCACCACCTGGCCTCCTCCCAGGTTCTTCTCTCACCAAATGTCCACCACTTCCCATGCCCCGGGTCAGGCAGAATGAGGAAGCAGCCATTGTGACACTCGGTGGTCAGGGGATGATGTCAGCAGGAGCGCAAACACCAGAGGTGCCGGCAGGGAGCCCCCAGAAGAAAGTCAGCCTTTGAACCCACATCTGCCAGATTCCCAAGAGTTCCTGGCCAAACCCAGTGTGTGGTGGCAGGTCCTGTGCCCTGTGTGGCCCTCCATATGTCGCCCCATTGGTCTGGGCTCCTCCCTTGGAGCCTCAGAACACTTCCCCTGGAGCCAGCTGTGGCAAAGCAAGGGAAGAGAAAGAGGGAACAGATGCGCAAGGGTACCCCTGCCTTAGTTTGCTTTCTCAGGAAGGAGCCTCTCCCCCTCCACCCAGTCTCCCAAGTTCCCTCTACCTCCGACGTCCCCACTCCCTCGCCTCACCCTCTGAGCGGCTTCCCCGCCCCTCCATCGCCTGTCCATCTCGCCCTTAGGCAGCAGGAGCCGTTGAGCCTCTCTGCTCTGCACCCATTCCTGGGAACCAGGTAGGCAGATGTGCAGGTGCGCAAGGAGCAGAGAGCGGGGAAGTCTGCTGCGGGGAACAGCCACGCACGCTGAGAACCGAGCTGACAGATCAGGTCTCAGAGCTGAGAGATCAGGTCTCAAAGCGGAGGGCGAAGGTGGGCTGAAGCACTGAATGAAGGCGCGTAGACCGGCGTCAAGGGGGAGGAGTGGGACGGCAGGCGGAGGAGGGGGCTGACCTGGCACGAGCCCCCATGTTCCGCTTTCCCACGGTCAGACCTCCCGGGGTGCGCACCGCGGTTTCAGCCCCGCTTGGCTCGGTTCCACCCACCTGAGTGTCTAAGTTCATTGACGTCTCATCATCACCCTGCGGGCAATCAGAGCTCTCCCATTCCACGAAAGCAAAAGCCGAGGCCCAGAGAGGTTGAGTGTGGCCCCAAGTCACACCTGGGCTTGGGCAGTGGCAGCGTAGCTGGGTTTCCCGGGTTTCCGTCGCCTGGGCAGCGCCCCTGCCCCACCACCCAGCGAGAGCCAGGCAGCGGCGGGGGCGAGGGTCGCGGCCCTTCACTCACCCTGGAAGTAGACCCCCGAGCAGACCCGCAGCACACGCGGGAGGGAGGCAAGGTCCAAGGCGCAAACGAAGTCGTGCAGCGACACCGGCTCCATGGTCCTCGCGGTCCGTTGGACTTAGACCCAGTGGCCGCTGCCCGCGCTCGGAGCCCTCAGCCCGGCCCCGCCCCGCCCCGCCCCGCCGATGTGGGCGGGATGCTCCGCCCACGTGGGCGGGGCCTCTCCATCTCAGGGCGAGGGGACCTTGCGGGTGCCATCTGACCGCCTAGGTTTCCTCAGCCCTAAAATGGAAAGCAGCGCCTACCTCTCACCTTGGCGGCGCGACGTCAAAGGTCTAGATCAGGGCCTGACGCCCGGAGGCTCTGACTAAATGTCCCCTCGTCCCCAGTGGTCCGTGATGTATCCCATGGCGGAGGAGGGGGCGCTGATGGAGATGAAGGAGAAGTCCCTGCGGCTCCCCACCTGCCCCTGTCGTCTTCCCAGTTAGAAGGAGGAAACGCGGCCGGCCTGCTGTAGTTCTGGGTCTCACGGAAGACCTGGGCCCTGCCCTCTGCGTCCGCGGAGAAAGATGCAGTGCCAGGTCTCCTGACGGACTCCCTCTCCGGGACACTCGCGGTCCTCTGCATGGTCCTCTGGATGGGGAGCTCACCACCTTCCCAGGACGCTCATACCTGCGGACATTTGTAGTTAAAATTTCTTCCTTGGGCTAAAGAGAAATCTGCTTAGGCGAGAGCCCTCTTGCTGGGTATCTAACTTTAAACAAATCACTGACTTCTCAGTTTCAGTTTCCTCATCTGTAAAATAGGGCAAAGAATCTTTTCCTAGCTGGTGGTGAGGATTAAATGTCATTTAGGTACTGCGCAAAATTATTTCACTTTCTGTTACCAGAAAATAGACTTCTAATCAGAAATAATAAAAGGTTTGGGGCACCCCAGTGGCGAAGTCGATTGAGCCTCCAACTCTTTTTTTTTTTTTTTTTTAAGATTTTATTTATTTTTTGACAGAGAGAGAGAGATCACAAGTAGGCAGAGAGGCAGGGGAAGCAGGCTCCCTGCTGAGCAGAGAGTCCGATGTGGGACTCAATCCCAGGACCCTGAGATCATGACCTGAGCCGAAGGCAGCGGCTTAACCCACTGAGCCACCCAGGCGCCCCGAGCCTCCAACTCTTGGTTTGGGCTGAGGTCATGATCTCCCGGTGGACAGAGATCTGAGGGGAGGGACCTACCTGAGATGCTCTCTCTCCCTCAGCTTCTCCCCCTGCTCTCTCTCTCTCTCTCTCTAAAATAAATCTTTTTTTTTAAAGTAATAATAAATGTTTAAAATAAAAGGAATAAACCCTAATTAACCCTAATTAAAGACACTGATAAAAAATGACAAAAATAAAAAAAAATAAAGACACTGACAAAAAGAGGACATTCTTTACCACTATCCAAATATACTTACTACAAACACTTGGCTGTGTTTCTTTCAACTCTTTATTCTGTTTGTGTGCAGACTTTAAACTTTTTAAAATTTACATTAAAGTTGCAAAAAATAGATTTTCCATACATCCCTCAGCTAGTTTTAAATTCTCCTAATGCTACCATCTCACATTACCTGGGCACATTTGTCAAAACTAAGAAACCAACGTTGCTACATTAATGTTAACTAAATTGTAGACTTTATTTGGATTTTATCTGCTTTTTCTCTGATGTCCTTTTTCTGTTCCAGAATCTCACCCAGGAGTCCGTATTGCATTTAATCTTCATGTCTCCTGTTTGTGACCCGTTCTCAACCTTTTCCAGTTCTTCTTCTAAGCTTGACAGTCTTGAGGAGAACAGGTCAGGCATTTTGCAGAATGCCCCTCAAATGGGCTTTTTTCTGATGTCGTCCTCATGATTAGACTGGGGCTGTGGGTTTTCCGAGAGGACACTGCCAAGGTGATATGCCCTTCTCATCACTGCCTCTCCTAGAGGGCACATGACATGGGCACAGGACTTTTCACGGTGATGTTAACCGTGATGGCTTAGTTAAGGCCATCTGGGTTTCTCCACTAGAAACTTGCTATTTCCACTGTCCATACTCCATTCTTTGGAAACAAGTCGCTAAGTGCAGCCTACCGTTAGGGAAAGCTAAGCCCCACTTCCCAGAGTGAGGAACATCCAAATAAATGATTGGGAGTCCTCTGTAAGAAAGATGTGTTTCTTCTCCCCCATTTATCTATTTATTCTGTTATTTATTTACATCAGTATGGAGTCATGGGTATTTACTTTACACCTTGACTTAAAATCTAAAACTACATTATTTCTGTTGTTGCTCAAATCGTTCCAGCTTGGGGAGTTCCTTCGGGTTGGCACCTGGGTCACTTGGCCATGCCCTCCTCGTTCTGCATTCTCAGCACTTCCTTACTGTCTAAAGCTACAAGATGCTTCAGGCTCATCTGGTCTTTCTTCTGCCCCAGCCCTGCATGCAGCCATTTCTCCCAGAAGCCTGGTTCCTTTTTTTGGAGAATGGCATTTGGAACCCACGATCTGTCAGAGTACACCGTGCCACAGGTTTGCCTCTTATTTTTGTCTTTTTCTTTCTTTGCATAAACATTACAGACGCAGCTGCCCACCCCATGACCCAGCTGACATCAGGTCCAGCCTTGACCTTCAAGGAGAAGCTCCTGAGTGATAGCACTCAACAGAAAACTTTAAAATCCTCCCTTTCCTGGGGTGCCTGTGTGGCTCAGTGGATTAAACCTCTGCCTTCAGTTCGGGTCAT
The DNA here is from genome assembly GCF_922984935.1 of Meles meles. Classification (NCBI taxonomy): domain Eukaryota; kingdom Metazoa; phylum Chordata; class Mammalia; order Carnivora; family Mustelidae; genus Meles; species Meles meles. Next base: position 196,420,701 of record NC_060066.1, read on the forward strand.
GGTCTCTGGGTCCTGCAATTAAGGGAGCCTGCTTCTCTCTTTCTGCCTGCCTCTCTGCTTCCTTGTGACCTCTTTTTCTGTCAAATAAATGAATAAAATCTTAAAAAAAAAAATCCTCCCTTTCCTTTGCCTTTGGCTTTTCCCAGATTCTTGGGCACAGAAGTGGACCTACCAAATTAGCAGGCAAAAGCCTGCTACAACACAATACACTGAAACATTTCCTTGCCATTACAATGTTGCAGTTTTATATTTATATGTGCAATTGTTTATTTAATGTCTCCTCAGCAATTAGTCAGTTTCTGGGGGCGCCTGGATGGCTCAGTGGGTACAGCATGCGACTGTTAATCAGAGTCACGAGTTTGAGCCCCACATTGGGTATGGGGCCTACTTAAAATAAAATAGAAAAAAAAAATTTTTTAAATCCAGAACTTTAAAAAAAAGACCGTTGTCTTCTGGTGGTCAGAGGTTGGAGTAGCAGTCTGCTTGTTCCCCAGTAGAGCCCCAGCATATCACAGGGCCTGGCAAACAGTAGATGCTCAATAAATTACTGTTGTTAATGACTCACTGAATGAATGCGTGGAAAATGTTTCCTTGAGATAGATCCCCAAAGTGGAATTTCTGGGTCAAATGGTATGCTGGTGTTTGTAGCTTCTGTGGGCTTATTTGTCACGTTGAAAGGTTGTTGAGCCTCCAATGGACCCAATAAGAAAGGAAGGACTCTTGCAAGAGCTGAGAGGAGAGGTACACAGGTATGCCAGGGACCATGGGGCCGTAGGCCGGAGAGGAGGATATGTGAAGCCGAGGGGCCATTTCTATGTTTCCAGAAGCACGGTCAGGTGTGATTCTGTGGGCACCTATTCTGAGCAGGCCCAGTACAAACATATGTTCACTTATGCCTCCCCACAAGCAAGACAGACAGACATTATCATTCCCATTTCACAGGTGAGAAAACAGACTCAGAAGAGGCTCAGAACAGTATTGCCTGAGATCATGTGACAAGAAAGTGGAGGAAGCTAGGAATTTTCTTTTTAAGTTTTTATTCATTCATTTAAGTGATCTCTATACCCAGTATGGTGCTCAGACTCAGTCTGCTCAGACTCAGACCCCAAGACCGAGAGCTGTGTGCCCTACCACCGAGCCGGCCAGGCACCCCGAGGAAGCGAGGGCTTCTGAGACAGGCTGGAAGAGACAGTGACAATTACTCATCTCTCCCCAGAGGCTTCAGTGGACCAAGCGAGTCTGACAGATTTCTGCTCTGTTTGGTTTGGCCTAGAATTGCAGCAGAGGATGAAGAATAAGAAGACGAGCTTTGAAAATAGAGCTGGGCTCAAAGTCTGGCTCCACCACTTCTTAGCTGTGTGATCTTGGGCAAGTTCCTTAACCTCTCTGAGCCTCGGTCCCCTCTGTCCAGTGGGCGCTGGTGGGAGCAGGGTCTTGGTGGAAATGATAGTGTAATGGGCACAGGGCACGTGCCTGTCGCTCAACATCTGTTCTTATGATTGTTTTCTGAGGGCCTCCTGTGCCTCTGAATTCTCTCAGGAACCTCATCTCATTTACTTCTCTTAATTCCCTGTCTTCTAGTTGCGGAAAATGAGATTCCGAGTGGAAAACTGTCCTCCTTGCTGTTACACAGCATGCAAATGGAGGAAATGGGATTGGAAGCCGGGCCTGGCCTGGGGTAGCCTTGGCCCCACCTCTTGGCACTTTTCCCAGTCTGGGAGCACCAGCCTGGGTCTCCCACTCCTCAGGAGTTGAGTGGGGTGTGGAGAGGTCGGGGTGGGGCCTGGGAGAGGGGTAGGGGGAGGAGGGGCGGGCAGGCAGGGGGAAGTGGGGAAGGCAGCCTGAGGAGAGGCCTGCCACAACCCAGAACTGGAGTTCCTCATTTCTGTAAGTCTCACAGTTTTCAGCATTGGAGGATGAGTGGCTCCAGGCTTCCTGTGGTCACAGTAGTAGGGTGACTCAGGGTGACTGTGGGTGGGAGGGTAGGGGTTGTTGGGTCCCTGCCTGCTTTGTTGGCACCAAACACTCTTGCACTTGGTACTTGGCCCTTCCAGGGGCGGGGTCCTCTCCAGGAGGGCAATGCAGCATCTGTCGAGGGTTGTTAACAGCAACCTGTTGTCCCCTTATGGCCCCCAGGGTGGCCTGCTAGCCAGGGGACCGGCGGAAAACACTGTAGCAGTCAGGAGGCTTCTGGTGCTGTGGGCTTCTGCCTCTTGGCACAGGCTCCGCTGGCTGCCCAGAGGTGGCCCCTTCCCAAGTCCCAAGGCTCCTGTGGGGTTCGGGGGTGCCTGCCGGCACAGTTCCACACATGCTCCGTAGGCTCAGCCCTGGGGACTGTCACCCTCCACGTCAGCAGAGACAAGTTCCCAGAACTCATGGATGAAACCAGGACTGCTCACCGCACTGGGAGCCTCCGGGACTTGAAGAGCCATCTGTTGTCTTTTCCCTGTTTTCTAGATTTTCTAGAACATGGTTTGTAAGGATAATATAAGCAGCTCCCTGCCAAGGATTCCCTGAGACCGTGGCACAGGCCATCCTGAAGGGAGCCCCCCCTCCTCCCGCCGCCGCCATTGCAGATTTCCAAGAGGATGGAGGGACTGACTTCTGGAAAGAAATGCTCACTCTCCCTATGTCCTCAATGAAGACTTCACGTGACTGGTTGTGAAGCTTTGAAGGGCTGTCAGGCTCCCTGTGATGAGAAAGTCCTTCAAACCTTACCTTCTAGACCTTGTGAAGCAGGGGTAGGCGAAGGAGTTTTCACAGCTCCCAGTGTTGGGGGGAAAGAGGAGGAGAGGCAGGGCGTGAGAGAGGAGGAGAGGGATGAGGGGCAGAGAAAAAAGGAGGGAGACGGAGAGGAGAGAAAGGAGGGGACAGAGAAGGTGAGGGGAAGAGAGAAAGGAGGGGGGGGAGGAAACACGAGAGGGGAAGGGAGAAGGGAGGGGATGGAGGATTGGGAGGTAGAGAGGGGGAGGATGGGGAGGGGAGGAGACTGGAGGAGAGAGGAAGAGGGGAAGAGGGGAGGGAAAGCAGCTGCTGGGGAGGGCTGGGCAGGAGCTCCTCGGGCCAGGGAACTGACTAGGTCTCAAATTGGGCGAGAGCCCAGGAAGGAACAGACCAGAAAGTGAAACCATCGACCTCCAGCCTAGGGAAGCGGGTTTGAGCCCAGAGAACTTTCTGGCCCTGTACTTCCTAACTGGGACCTGATGGAGGCCAGACCACCTGCTCCTCTCTGCGAAGGGACCACAGCACATGCTCGGCTGGTGAGCAGAGGGAAAGACCGGGGCTCCCTTCTGGGACAGGGATCAGGCTTTCTGGGCTAGAGGAGAGCAGCCCGGGTCTGCTGCCTCCTTTCAGCAGAAGTTAAATGAAAAGTGGTCTCTTTATCAAAATATTAAAAATAGAGTTACTGTATGATCCAGCAACCCCACTTCTGGTATGCATACGCCCCAAAGAATTAAAGGCAGGGACTCAAATAGCTATTCGCACGATGATGCTCATGGTAGCGTTATTCATAATAACCAGGAGGTGGAAGAAATCCAAGTGTCCCTCCACAGATGAATGGACACACGTACAGTGGAATATTCTTCAGCCATGAAAAAGGATGAAATCCTGACATGTGCTTCGACAAATATGAACCTTGAGGATATTATGCTCGGTGAAATAAGTCAGTCTAGGAGGTACCTAGAGCAGCCAACTTCATAAAGAAGGTAAAATGTGGCTGCCGGGAGCTACAGGGAGGGAAAATAGGGAGTTGTTTAAAAAGGTCGAGTTTCAGTTTTGCAAGATGAAAAAATTCTGGGGATTGGCTGTATCACAGTGTAAATGTACTTAACATCACTAAGTCTGTAGTTAAAAATGGCTGGTCGGGGGCGGGGGCGTGTGGTGGGTGCCTGGGTAGCTCAGTCGGTTCAGCGTCGGACTCTTGATTTTTGGCTTAGGTCCTAATCTCTGGGTCCTGAGACCGAGCCCCACGTGGGGCTCCATGCTCAGTGCAGAGGCGGCTTGTCCCTCTCCCTCAGCTCCTCTCCCACTCTCTCTCAAGTAAACAAATAAATAAAATCTTCAGGAAGAAAAATGGTTGAGATGGGCAGTACGTGGCTGGCTCAGTTGGAAGAGCATATGTTGCTTGATCTTGAGGCTGTGAGTTCAAGCCCCATGTTGGGTGTAGAGATTACTTAAAAAAAATTTTTTTAGGCATGCCTGGGTGGCCCAGTAGGTTAAGCATCTGACTCTCGATTTCGGCTCAGGTCATGATCTCAGGGTCATGAGATGGAGCCTGGCATCAGGCTCCACAGTGGAGCCTGCTTAAGATTCCCCCTTCTCGGGGCACCTGGGTGGCTCAGTAGGTTAAAGTCTCTGCCTTCAGCTCAAGTCATGATCCCAGGGTCCTGGGATCGAGCCTCGCATCGGGCTCTCTGCTCAGTGGGGAACCTGCTTCCCTTCCTCTCTCTCTGCCTGCCTCTCTGCCTACTTGTGATCTCGGTCTGTCAAATAAATAAATAAAAATCTTAAAAAAAAAAAAGATTCCCCCTTCTCCCTCTCCCTCTGTCCCTTCCCACCACACACACATGCTCTAAATGAAGATAGATAGGTAGGTAGGTAGATAGATAGATAGATAGATAGATAGGTAAAATTTTTTAGATGGTTAAGATGGTGAATTTTATGTTATGTGTATTTTATCACAATCTTTAAAAAAATCATCTCTGATTGTTTCTAAACCTAAAATCCAATGGCTAACATCGTTTATTCTTATGTCTTTTTTTAATAAGTCTTTTTAAAAAAGATTTTATTAAAGCAGAGGCTTTAACCCACTGAGCCACCCAGGCGCCCCTAGCATCATTTATTCTTCAACAGTGATCTGGCTGCTATTGAGGTGCAGGTTGTAAGCAATGTTCCCCACAAATGTGGAAGCATGGCTCCATGGTCTTGTAGTAACGTGTTTGCTGTTGGGAAGTCCAATGTCATTCTTATCCTAGACCCCTTGAGTATGAAGGCTGGGAGTCTTCTCTCAGTCCCTGAGGCTCATTTCACACGGTCAGCCGTCTGTGGGTCTCCCATTCTTGCTTCTGGACACCTATGGATTTTTTTTTTTTTTAAGATTTTGTTTATTTGACAGAGAGAGATCACAAGTAGGCAGAGAGGCAGACAGAGCGGGGCGGGGTGGGGGGGAGGAGGCTCCCCGCTGAGCAGAGAGCCCAGTGCGGGGCTCGATCCCAGGACCCTGGGATCATGACCTGAGCCGAAGGCAACGGCTTAACCCACTGAGCCACCCAGGCGCCCCACCTATGGATATTTTTAATCTGGTAACTCACACCCCTCAGTTCTAGAAACTTCCTTGCTTTTTTGTTTGTTTGTTTTCTGGTTTTTTGTTTTGTTTTGTTTTGTTTTTTCTTTCAGGAGCTCCTTTAAATATATGTTGTATCTTCTGGGCCACTTCTTTATCTCCTGCCCTCCTGTTCTATGTTCTAGGAAAGTTTTAGGAAATTTCAGACTTCATCTTCTAACCATTCTTCTACTTCTAATAGTTTCTGCTTTTATATTTTTAATTAACAAGAATTTCTTTAAAATTGTATATTTGAGGGGTGCCTGGCTGACATGGTCAGTGGAGGGTGTAAGTCTGGAACTCAGGGTTGTGAGTTTAAGCCCCACATTCGGTGTGTAGAGATTACCTAAAAATAAAATCTAAAAAAAAAAAAAATTGCAGTTTTGATTCATTCTTTTCTTCATGAGTATTACATATCATGTGAGAAAGAGGGAGTTGCCAAAGATTGTCTTCTGCTTTGACCCACCCCTCCACAGGAAAAGGCTTAGAAGTAACTAAGAGATGACATTTGTATCATAATTATCACAGACCAAGTTATCAATGAAGATAGCCAGGTATCATCACAGGCTGATTTTTGTTTTCCTTTTTTTTGTTTTAATTTTTCTTAAGGTTTTATTTATTGGACAGAGAGAGAGAGAGAGAGATCACAAGTAGGCAGAGAGGCAGGCAGAGGGAGAGGGAGAAGCAGGCTCCCCGCTGAGCAGAGAGCCCGATGTGGGGCTCGATCCCAGGACCCGGGAATCATTACCTGAGCCAAATGCTGTGGCTTAACTGACTGAGCCACCCAGACGCCCTTATTTTTGTTTTCAATTAGCAATAATTGCCCCTCTAATAGGGGTTTTTAATAAGATTTAATAAGATTTTTTAAAAATATTTTATTTATTTGACAGAGAGAAATCACAACTAGGCAGAGAGGCAGGCAGAGAGAGAGGAGGAAGCAGGCTCCCCGTGGAGCAGAGAGCCCGATGTGGGGCTCGATCCCAGGACCCTGGGATCATGACCCAAGCTGAAGGCAGAGGCTTTAACCCACTGAGCCACCCAGGTGCCCCAAGATTTAATAAGATTTTATTTATTTATTTCAGAGAGAGAGAGAGAGAGTGTGTGCATGCATGAGTGGAGGGAGGGGCAGAGAGAGAGGCAGAAGGCCTACTGAGCAGGGCGTCCCCTGCGGGGCCACTACCCTAGCCAAAGGCAGACGCCCAACTGACTGAGCCACTCAGGTGCCCCAAGCAACTGAGTCTTGATTTCAGCTCAGGTCATGATCTCCAGGGCCTGAGATCGAGTTCCTACTCACCCCCAGCTGGGTGCTGTGCTTCCTCTTTGCCTCTCCTGCTGCTTGTGCTCTCTCTTCTCTCTCTATTCATAATAAATAAGTAATTTTTTTAAAAAAGACTCTCCTGTGCAAGGACAGATTTATATTAATAAAGCTAACATGTTTTTAATGAACAAAATCAAATTCCTATATTGGACATGAAAAGAAGATGGATACTTTTTTTTTTTTAAGATGGATACTTTTATGAAAGTTCTTATTTTGACCCCTATCGTGTCTGATCCTTAAACTCATTTTTATGATGGAGTATAATAAGTATTTCTTTTTCTACAGCTTCAGGAAACAAAGGACAGGTACCGTCTCATCTTTCTGAGGCTTGTTTTCACAGTTCTTGTTCATTAGGAAGATTTTCATTCTTACAGCCAGACATCGGAATTTCATTGACCTAAGGAGGCCAAGTCTTAGAACTAGAAAAAAGACACAATTATTTAATAATTCCATTATTCAACAATACTGGAATACAGAGCATTTGATGCTTTTCTACAATATTATAATTTGAGGTAACTTCCTAGAAGTATCTTCCTAAAAGGTGGTTTCTGTGTCTTGTACTTCTCATCCTATATATGTGTGTGTATATGGGTAGGGAGTGATTTTGGAGAAGAAAAGGGAAAGAAGATGTCTCCACTTCGCATTCTTGAAAAGGTAAACCTAGAGCATTTTTCTAGATTGTATTGTACTTCTTCCACCACAGGTGGAAGGTCCACCACAGGACCTTTGCATATGACATTCCCTCTGCCTAGAATACACATCACCTTCTTGCCTGGGTAACTGTGTAGGGAAAAAAAACATCTTCCCAGGAAATTTCCTCCATCCCAACTAATTCCCTGTGACACCAGATGGGTGGCCTACCATTCAACTCAATTCTGACACTATCTACCCAGAGAGAGCTTCAGATCCCACAGGTTAAGGGCTCAGTCCCATGGGACTGCTCCCCTCCTTCACTTCATATGCCAGTTGCAAGCCCAGGTCATCACCTGTGCTTCTGACCAACTGGACATTGATTGGAAAATGACCCTCTCCTTAGGTTTGATTAATCTGTTAGAGTGGCTCACAGAACTCAGGGAAACACTTGCTTACACTTACCAGTTTATTAAAGGATGTGATAAAGGATCCGGATGAACACTCAGGTGAAGAGATACAAAGGACAAGGTGTGGGAAGGTCCCAAGTGCAGGAGCTTCTGTCCCCATAGAGTTGGGGTACACCACATTCCTGGTGTGGATGTGTTCACACACCTTCTTATACTATTGGGATTTTATGGAGGCTTCCCATAGGCCTGATTGGGTAGTAAGTCTGTTTCCAGCCCCTCTCCTTTCCCTGGAAAAGTGGGAGGCCACAGGAGCTGAAAATTCTAAGCTTCTAGTCATGGTTTGGTCCCTCTGGTGATGAGCTGCCCTCCAGGAGGCATCCAGGAGCCCACCCAGAGTCCCCTCCATAGAAGAAAGATGCTCCTAGTGCTCTTCTCACTTAGGAATTTTTTTAAGTAATCTCTAGGCCCAACATGGGACTTGAACACACAACCCTGAGATCAAGAGTCTCATGCTCCACTGACTGAGCCAGCCAGGTGCCTCCACTTAGGAATTTATAAGGACTTAGGAGCCCTCTGTCAGGAACAGGATGTAGAGACCAAGATACAGATTTCCTAGTAACCTTCCCATCCTGAGTCTCAGCCTAAGCATCACGTCCTCAAGAAGGCTTCCTGACCCTCCCACAGACAGGGTATGGTCCCTTAGATCACCCAGTACAGTACCAGGAACCCCTTCTCCACAGCCCTCCTCTTGGTTACAATGTGACCTTTACTTGTGATTTCTCTTCTCAGCATCTCTTACCTGGCAGGCTGTGCTGGGAAGGAAAAAATTCTCCTCTACCGTTCAAGATTTTCTGGATAGTCTAAGAATTAAATTGACAGGAGACAGATTAACAGAAAATCAAATGTAATTATGTTATCTATGGCAACGCCATAAGAATATGAGACCCAGTCAGGCAGTTAAGGTTTATAGGCCACGGGGAGCTAAAAAGAAGGGCTTAGTAGTCTGGAACTTCAAAGAGAAGGAAGACAATTCACAGGAAGGTGAGAAAGAGTAAATGTTTGGTAAACAAAGGTTTGGGGGTGGGGGTGCCTACAGAAAAAAATGGGGCCTAGAGAGGAATGTTGGCAAGCAGACTTTCCTAGGCTCCTCCCTGTCTACCACACCAGGTTCGTATGGTACTGTAGTTATCCTTGGTGATAGCTCCCTTCCTGGAACAGGTCTTCCACCAAAATCCTTTTAAAGAGTTGGGGGAGAGGCAAGAAGAAAAACTTCTTGAGTTTTCTGTTTCATAAAAATAATTAGCCTAGGGGCGCCTGGGTGGCTCAGTGGGTTAAGCTTCTGCCTTTGGCTCAGGTCATGATCTCAGGGTCCTGGGACAGAGCCCTGAATCAGACTTCCTGCTCAGTGGGGAGCCTTCTTCCCCCTCTCTCTCTGCCTGCCTCTCTGCCTGCTTATGATCTCTCTCTCTCTGTCAAAAAAAATAAATAAAATCTGGGGCGCCTGGGTGGCTCAGCGGTTTAAGCCGCTGCCTTCGGCTCGGGTCGTGATCTCAGGGTCCTGGGATCGAGTCCCGCATCGGGCCCTCTGCTCGGCAGGGAGCCTGCTTCCCTCTCACTCTCTATGCCTGCCTCTCTGCCTACTTGTGATCTCTCTCTGTCAAATAAATAAATAAAAATCTTTAAAAAAAAAAAAAAATAAATAAATAAATAAAATCTAAAAAAAAAAAAAAATCAGCCTACACTAATCTTCTTGCCACAGAGACACATTCTATTCAGGCAGATTTTCTCCCCTCCGGCCACATGCCCCATGGGAGAGCTGGGCGTATCTCTTCTTTGCCTATTTCCGCAGAGCCTAGCATTCCTCCAACAGGTAATGGGAAGATTCTGGAATGGGATCGGCCCTCATTCCCCCAACCCCCACACCTTCCTCCTGATCCTGGGAGGATGACACTTTCTGGGACAGAAGAAAGGGTTCCAGGGAGTCTGGAGCCCTGGGTTCTTAGCTTGTCACACAACAGCCTCTTCCTTGTGACCTTGAGCCAAGGAATTGTCTGAGTCTAAAGCATGTGGCCTCACCACCACGATTCTCTTGGCCTGGCTTCCAGAAAGAGGCAAAACTTGCATTCATTGCAGTAAGTTCAGGAAAGCAGCGGTACCAAACTTGGTTCTGAGTGATACTCGGGCAACAACAACCGCTGCTGCCCACTCTTAGCCTCAGTTTCCCCAGCTGTAAGGAGAGTGGACTGAGGTAGGTCAGAGGCCCCTCTCCCTCTCATTAGGATTTCCCCGTCTTCCTCAGCCCCAGGAACTTGTCCCACAGCACAGAGATGGCCCCCAGCACTCTGCCTTGTGGTCCTCTTCCTCCTCCGCTGGGTCTGCCCCATCCATCCCCTGCCAGGCAATGCACAAACTTGAATTTGCATATACATGAGGCCTCGAGAAGGCCCAGGAAGGGGAACTTGGCTCACCAAGGGCAGGCACCATGCCAGCGGCTTTCTGTACATTGTTTCATGAAGCCTGCAAATACCCTGAGGGGTGAATTATCTTCTTTCCATTTTACAGATGGGAAAACTGCCACCTAGAAAGGTAAAGCGGTATGTGTCAAGTCCCGCAGTCAGGAAGGGACTGAGCCAGGATCCCGGCTTCGAACCACCCCTCTATGTGGCTCAGAGAAGGGAAAGTTCCCTTCCTCATCCTCTCTTGTGCATCTCCGCAGGAACCTGTGCCCTGCCTTACTCATTCCCTTACTTCCCCAAGGTTTGGGAGTCTTGCGGAAATGTGACTTCAGATTGGTGATGTCCCTCTCCTCCCAGCACCAGTGGGAGGGCCACTGGGCTCAGGGCTGGTGCCTTCTGGGGTCACAAGCGAAAGGACACAGCGTCGGGACTCAGCCTGTTTCTTCTAGCTGGGAAGAATCTGATTTCCCCATGGGGCAGGATCCAAGGATCCAGGGACGAAAGGGGGTTGGAAGAGCTCCATAACCATCTCTATTTTTGGCCTCCTGTGGGTTTGCTGGGAAATTGTGGTGAACAAGGCTACCAGTCTCTGTCCTCTGGGCTCCCGGGTGGGGGAAAACCCAGCCGGTGTGGGTTATACAAGCAGACCCTTCCGCACCCCGGGACCAGAGAAGGCTGCCCAGAGGAAGTGATGGGGGGCGGAGACTGAGTGAGATCAAGGGGGAGGGCAGCAGGAAGGATGCACACTGAAGAACTGAAAAGTTTTCTGGTAGGAACAGGCCCTGCAAAGCTCCAGAAAGGAGTTTGGCCTTTAACCCAAAGGTTTTGGGAATGAGTCCCTGATTCACTGAACGAGGTGAATTGCACTTTAGCAAGATTCTGGTGGAGGTGAGCAAGAGGGCATGGAAGGCAGGGACAGCTCTGAGGAGGCTATTGCTGGGCTCAGAGGGCATGTGGGGGGCTGGGGGGAGGCCCCACCAGGCCTGGCAGGCGAGGGGGCAGGAGGCAGACCAGAAAGGCATTTAGGAGGCAGCATGGTAGTGGGAGATGGAGCCCATGGGCTCTGGGTTAGAGCACCTGCCCTTTCCCACCTGGGCAGGGCTGCCTCCGGCTCAGGTGGGGGTCGTGGGGGAGCTGGGGGCTGGGGCCATTGGGATGAGGAGGGACCATGCCAGCCTGTGCCAGGCTCGCCACCAGCCCTGCTGCCTGTGGACTGCTGATCGTGGCTGGACTTCCTCTGGTGACTGCCCACTTCAGCCCCGGTAATACTCTTTCCCAGAACAGCAGGGCCTGAGTCCCAAGGCCAGAGCACCGTCTCCGCCTCCAGGCGGGGCTTGGTTCCAAAGTGGCCACTGCTGCGTCTGTCTGGGCTGGTGCAGCGCAGAACCTCCCACCCCTACTACCCCCTCTCGTCCCCCCCACTCTGCCCCCACTTTTGAAAGAAGCAGAAAGAAGTTTGAAGCAGCGAATTACTCATTAGCAGAGACAGGAGCCCTCTGTCCTAGCAAGTGACCCCGAGCCCCAGACAGAAAGGAGGAGAGAAGTAGGCCTCCCTCCGCCCTTCCTAGAAGCCCTTCCCACCATGGCTTCTCTGGCAGAAGTCTTTGGAACCCCCCACTGCTCCTTCAGTGTTATTTGCCAAGCCCTGTCTCCAGTCCAACCTTGAACTCCAGACGTGTGTTCCCCTCCGTGGTGACTGGCACCTCTGCACCCCCAGATGCCCAGACCAGACACCCAGGATTCACCCTGGGCTTTCTCCCTTCTCCCCAGACCCTACCCCTTTTCTCCAGCTGCCAATGACCCAGCTAACGGCATTTCACCCTCCAGCAGGCACGCCCTTGGCCTTCCCAAGCTCACTTGCTCCCCAGCACAGTCCGCCGCCCCATGACCGGGCCTCTCACATCCCGGCCCCTGACAGCTCTCAGCCTCGTCTGTTAGCTTGATTCTTCCAGAACCTCCTCTTCAGCCACCGTGAATTGCTCATTCTCCTCCAATCTTGAAGTAACCCCTTTTCTTCCCAGGCTTCTGGCACATGCCAGAACATTCTCATAAAGCCCACTCTTGTGCCTGGATCATGTCTGTTTACTCATCCAGTCCCAGCCCCCCACCCCGGGCCCTTCCAGGGAAGCTTTCTCAATGGCCAGACTGGTTAGCAGCTCCCTGGGCTTGCTCCTGGCCCGGCTCCCATTCCCTCGCTCAAGAAGTCTTCCCCGAGAGCCCACAGAGGGCTGGGTTCTCGCGATTTTGAATAGGTCCAGGAACAAACCGGACAAACAATCCCTGCCCCACAGTGGAGTTCACATTCAGATGGGGGAGGTGGGGGGAGACAGACCACAAACAGCACAGAGAAAGTCACTAAGGTGACCTAGTGTGGGACAAGGTGGGGAGAGGCAGGGGGAAACGGAGAAGGGGAGGGGGTAGGAGAGAGGGAGGTGGGTCGGCCTTTGGGTGAAGATTTTGTCAGTGCCATTCAGCCACAGAGGGCTGGGAACACAGGACACTTAGCAAGTTGGGTTTATGACTCGGGAGCGAGGGACTGCAGGTTCCACAGGGATTACAGGTGACTCGGCGAGGGAGGGTTAGGACAGCCTTGTTGTAGGATTTGAGCTTGAGGTGGGGGATTTGGGGGCGCTGATGGAAGCAGGGCTTGAATCTAGATTGGGTGCTTTCAGGAAACCAGGCTAATTCCACTCCTGGGGATCCTAATAAACTCTAGAAGGAGGGGAAACCAGGCTAAGGCCACAGCTGTCTTTGGTAAGAAGCAACACCCTCTCCTAGGAGCTGGCATGGGAGAGTGCATTCCTTTCCGGGGTTCGCTGTAACAAATCACACACGCTGGATGGCTTTGGCGGGACTAATGTGGCCGTTCCCAGAGGCTGGAAGGGCGTATCAAGGTATTGGCAGGGTTGGTTTCTTCTGGAGGCTCTGGGGGAAAACCTGTCCCATGCCTCACTCCTGGCTTCTGGGGGCTGCAGGCAATCCCTGGTATTCCTTGCCTTATAGACACGTCATTCCAATCTCTGTGCCATCCTCGCATGCCTCTTCCTCTGTGTGTCTCTCCTCCTTTCTGTTCTTTAGAAGGATATTTGTCATTGGATTCAGTGCCCATTCTAATCCAGGTGATCTCATTTCAAGATCCCTACCTTATCCTTTAATTACATGGCAAAGACTCTTTTTCCAAAGAAGGTCACATTCTGAGGTTCTGGGTGGACATATCTTTTGGAACCACAAGTCAACCCATGATAAAGATAGTGGTCTTTTTTGTGGTCTGGGCAATGTTCATGTTTTGTCTGTGTTCAGACCCGGTTACCGAGTGGTCCTGTTTGTGTTCATCATCGACACAGCAGGGCTTTTTCTGATGTCGATGTGCTGCGAAATTTTGTTTGATAGGAGAACACCAAGGCCCAGCGTTGAGTGCCAGGCCAGCTCCTAGAGGTCAAGGCCTGCTTTCCTCTTTCATGACTTGAAGGCAGTGAGGAAAGGGTCCAGGCTGATATCTGGGGAAGAGTCCTATTCACGGGGTTAGGGTTGGGGGACCAGCCAGCCCCCCCAGGGTGGCTGCAGCATGTCAGCAAGGAGGGGAGAATAGGAAAACTGAGAGATATTAGGGGCGGGTGCGGAGTAGGGCCAGACTTGCAGTGGAAAGATCGGGTCTTCCTCTGGAGGTAAGGAGCAGCCTCTGGAGTATTCTAGGAGGAGCAGTGATTGTGACATGACTGACGTCAGGTGATAAGCAGGTGAGGTTTTGATGGAGTGTTGGGGCTGAAGCCTGCCAGGAGTGGATGCAGGAGGGAGTGGAAGAGAGGAAGCTGATGCAGCAAGACAAGACCATTCTTTCCAGGAGGTGGACAGCAAAGCCCAGCAGAGAAATGGAAGGAAGCTGAGGTAGCTGGTGGGGAAAGGGAATCAAGAGAAGGTCTAGAGTGGTCTGAGCTTAAGTGCTCAGTAATGGGCCTGGGAGAGGGCGGGCTTGACCGTCAGTAGGAGGGCATAGCTGCAGGGAGGGCAGACAGGCTCTGGTGCCCGGATGACCGCCTGGCTGGTGCAGGAAGGCGGAGGCAATGGCGGGCGGGGGCCTGAGGCAGCCAGGCAGGCCGGGAGACCTGGGCAGCAGAGGCCCTCTCCTGAGAGCTCCTTGCGCGGCTACTCTGCTCATCTGCTTGTGGGTGATGAGTAACCTTGCCCCCAGGCTAAGGTGCGATAGTGTGTGTGGTTCGTTCCCCCTGGCCTAGGGGTGGAGAGAGCCCAGCCAGAAGAGGGCACCAGAGATGGAGACAGAAGGGGTAAAGAAGCCTCGCACGACCTCCATTTTGACCCCAAACTTTCTAAGTTCCTTCCAGCTTACCTCTTAACTCAGGCGAAAGACGGAGCAGGCAAAGCCTGCCCTGAGGGAACCGCAACTCCCACCTCAAGCAATAAGGACAGCCCTGAGCCAGCAAGACCCCGTGACCCCAAGACAATGATGGACCTGACTGACCTTCACTGTCCCCCTGCTTGGACCCACTGGCCCCTGTCCCACATTCTTCTAATATAAGCCTGGCACTTTGGCACTTGGGAGAAAGTCTTTGGGACACCCGTCCCCTGTCTTTCTGGGGTCGGCCTCACTGAATAAATCCCCCCCTTTTTTTCTAAAGATTTTATTTATTTATTTGAGAGAGAGAAAGAGAGAGAGAGAGAGCACAGAGGGAGCATGAGAGAGAGAAGCAGGCTCCTGCTGCGCAGAGAACCTGATGGTGAGGCTTGATCCCAGGACCCCGAGATCATGACTAGAGTGGAAGGCAGCAGCTCAAGCCACTGAGCCACCCAGGTGCCCCAATAAATGCCTTTCTTGTCCTGCCACCACTCGTCCCTCTGCTTTTGGATTTTGTCCGTGGTGAGTGGCGGAACCTGCTCTGTTTGGGGGCCCCGGAGCCGGGTGTTCTTGAGCCCCTGTGTCCTGGCCACAGTAGGACATTGAGAGGGAGAAAAATAATGGCCCAGGCCCAAGCTCCAGTCTCTCCAGTCTCTCCTGTCCCCCTGCCCGGACAGGGCAGCAACCCAAGTCAGGAGCTTCCTTGTGCCCTTCAGAATCCAAAACACCAGGCCCAGGCTTGAATCCCTGCTCTACCACTTGCCAGCATATGACTCTCCCAGAGCCTCGAGTTTCCCGGCTGTGAAATGGGGCTCTCCTGGGGCGCCTGGATGGCTCAGTGGGTTAGAGCCTCTGCCTTCGGCTCAGGTCATGATCCCAGAGTCCTGGGATCGAGCCCCCGCATCGGGCTCTCTGCTCAGCAGGGAGCCTGCTTTCCTTCCTCTCTCTCTGCCTGCCTCTCTGCCTACTTGTGATCTCTGTCTGTCAAATGTCAAATAAATAATAAATAAAATTTAAAAAAAAAAAAAAAAAAAAAAGAAATGGGGCTCTCCTGGCTTCCTCTCAGAGCTGTTGGGAGAATGAAGGGGAATAACATATACGAAGTGTGGGAAGAGGGCGCGACCAGGAGCCAGACCGGTTTCCTTCCTCTTAGCTTCCGCTCCCATGCCACAGCCCTGGGAGGTCACACTGGAACCACGGCGGCTCCAAGAATGAGAGCGGGGCCCCGCCTGCTGGCCGAGTTCGGAACTGCACCTCTGCCCGGGTTCAGAGAGGGTTGCCTCTGAATCCAGGGGGACAGGCAATGGTTTCCGAACTCTGTAGGTGAGCACTCCAGAGCCTTCCCGCCACCCTCATCATATGCCGGGGACTTTAATCCACCTGCCCCCTCTCTTCCTGCGTACCCTCCCTCTGCCACTTGAAAACATGCCCCCCCCCAAAAAAAAGAAGAGAAGAGAAAAGAAAAAAGGAAAAAGGAAAAGATAAGATCATCAAAGGTCACCCCTCTGAAGCGTTCCAGGACCCTCTCGCCTGAGGCCCATCTCCCTTCCGAAGACAGAATTACTGGAAACTTTCTCTCCCTTATTCCCTCGACAGGTAGACTTACTTCTAGGTTTGCTAACCTGTGAGAGAGGAAGTGCTAGAACTGACTGGCTTCAGGGAGACTCACCTGCGGTCAGGACAGCCATTTCTATCATTTGATTCCTGAAATACCCCCACAAGGAAGCCTCCATGACTCTACGTGGCATGCGGCGAGATGCCTGAACTCTGGATTTTCTAGTATTTCTATATGAGCATGCCTCTATTAACCCTTCCCTTTCCCTTTCTTCCTCTTCTTTTCTTTTTTAAAGTAAGGAGGAAAAACACCTTTTGTGGTCTCCTGGTAACTCAAAACTTTCCAATTCCCCGGGGAAAGCTTACAGGGTGGCATCTGGCCTCTGCCTTTCTGATTCCCTCCTCCCACTACGGGTCATACCCACGTCCTTCTGGTTCCTCTCTGCCTGGAGAAGCTTGAATACACACTCCTCCTTATGGCAACTCCCTACTTTTCTTCAGTGCTCTGCTCCAAAGTCATCTCCCTAGAGACCTCCCTGACCTCCTTGCCCACCTGTGCTGTCCTTACCCTGTCCGTCCTCGTTCCACTAAAGCCCTCAGCAGGTGACCGCATCACTAGTGTGTCAAGCCTCTTGCCGGCAGGGTGGTGCACTTCTGTGTGCCCAGCTCGCACATTTCCATGCCTACGAGTTGAAAGAAGTGGGTCCCCACGGCCATGGTTTGCTTACAAGCAAAATGAAGGATCCAGACAGTATCTCCTAAGTCCTTCAGACTCTAGAACTCTATGATTTGCAGTTAATGGGCATATTTTTGGCAAGCTGTCACCAAACGGCTGATCCTGAGCCAGGAACACCTGGGGGAATCAGCCGCTTCCTGTCAACAGGTATCCTTCTCTGTGGGGTTCATCACCCTCTCCTGTCCTGGGGAAGGGAACAACGGTCATTCCCTCCCTCCTTAGCTGATGGTCCATGAGTGGACACGGGACTCCATGGAAACCTGCTTCTCTTGGAGTGGGTGTGTGTCCTGGGCGGGGGAGGCGCTGTGTTCCTCCGCAGAGTCACGCTCACTAGAGCGACAACCATCTACGGATCCTGGTGGGAACAGGAGGGGCTTAGGCCCCTGTGGCCCATCTAGAGCCGCATTAAGGGTGGGAGGCAACCGAGCCCCTCTCCGTGGTGCTCATCTCTGAGAAGCACTAGGACACGACTGGAATGACTCAGAAGCGTGGTACGGGGGGGGGGCCGGTTTCTCCGCACGCACACCTCCTTCTGTCAGGAACTACTGGATTAAGCCGGTCCTGCTTCCACTGAAGTCAAACGGACCCTTACAGTATCTTGGCAGGCTTGGATATTCTCTGCTGAGCCTTCTGAGACGACACTGCGAGTCCTCCACCCCCAGCCCCAAACTAAAATTCTGAAACCAGCAAGGGTTTACTTTATCATCTCAACTACATCTAAACCCTTTAATGTAACTTCCAGTGAATTAGTTGTCCAGTTTGGGAAACTTTTTTTTTTTTAAACTTCTTGACCAACCTAGCCCCCGAACAGAGCTACAGGCTGCCCAGCACATCTGTCACCTCCGCCCTGGAGGCTGCGTGAGCCCGTGGTCGGGCTTTGGATTCAGGTCGGAGTTTTGCTACAGTGGGATCAGGGCAAGTTTGTCTTTTCTGTTTTCTCACCTGTAAAGTGGGAATAAAAACAGGCCCTTCCTCAGGGCTATGGAAATGAAATGACTTGCTGTAAATGGCGGGCAGGGTAGACAGGGACTTGGTGAGGGGCTGTGACCAGCACGGACGGTCACCTTCACTACAGGTGAAGGAGCCCTTCTAAGACGAGGACCCTCATTTTTACAGAAGCCAGCTAAGAAGTCAGCTTCTTACACAGCTGGGATCTTACGGATCCCTCTTCTTCCGCAGGCTACTCCTGCCCCCAGTCCGCGCTCTTAACCCAAGAGATCTGGAAGCCACTCAGCATCTTCAGCAAAGTCACTCCCCGCATCAGAGGTGGTGGGTACAGACCTCCCCAGGCGAGCGGCTGGAGCCAGAGCACGGGTGGCCAGGCTGGAGCAGTGCCCACCAGGCACCTGTGGCCTGAGGCCGGGTGTCCCCGCGTCTGTCGCGCAATTCTGCCTCCCGAAGAAGGGCAGCAGACACCTCTTACCCCACTTTGCTCAGTGAGGCTCCAGTCGGGGAACTGGAATCTCTAATGAGAATTTCGGCAGGGGGCATCTTTATTTGTGGTCATAAAACAGGGCCAGAGCAGCGCCTCCCAAGCCCATCCACCGTACCTCTGCTGCTCCGACAGCAGCCAGAATCCTGACGGCGACGCAATCACGGCCAGCACGAATGACAAAAGGTACGTTTAATTTACAATGTAATAAAGGTTACAGGTAAAAAGCTACACATAAAGCGTGAAAAGGCCTATTACACAAATGTACAAATCTCTGTACAAAGCTCGTATCACTGTTTGCTACCTTCGTCTCCTAGGTTTGTTAGCTGGGCCCAGTCCTGGAGCTCTGGATTATGAGAGCTCTCAGTGAAGGAGGGGAGAGCCGCTGAACCAACATTTTAAAATGTCCTCTTAAAGACATCAGTTATTTGCAAAGTAATCTTTTCCTTTTTAATGGAATTGCTGCTCTGACTGGTCATATCCTTAAAAAATTACCTTCACAACACACTTGAAAAGGAAAGCAAGGCTTTAGCAAGTAGAGGACAGTACTCTGGAATCAAACGAGAAACTTTGGGAAGTAGAGCACTCAGGTGTGACGAGAGAAACAGGTAAAATTCCAACAACACTGTAAGTTTAACTACCCATCCGTGTCTATGGCACTGGTCACAGATGAAGGAAAATCAAAATGTTCTCATTCCAACAGAAAGGACAAAAGAGAAAAAAGCCTAACTATTGGACCTCAAAACCAGTGACCTAGGCAAACATTTCTGAGTTGAAACCTTAGCTTAACTGAAGAATTCTAAAGCCCCTTCTGATCGATCTGGGATCCATGGCAACCCCTTTGCTATCTGGGACTTGCAAAGAAAGTCAACAGAAATCAGGCTACTGGACCCACAGGCTGCTGATGCCGCTGCCAGCGCCATGGCTCGAGATCCCACCCGAGGGCCTGGAGTCTCCCCTAAGGGTACATGACTTTAAATCAAAAATGACCCTAAAACGAGGAAGAACAGAAAAAGGAGGTGATGGAAGGCCTGGGAAAGAGCCAGGGCAGCCTACTTGGCAGGAAATATGAAACACTGCTGTACACTCGAAGTGTTCTGAAGACAGGTCTTTATGGGCTACTCCCCAGCTTTAATAGTACATGGTTAGGGCCCCAGGAGACATTCTGAAAGACGAGACCGCACACATGGAAAGTTTTCTCCCTAGTTCATTAGCTCCCCCCTCACCCTTCCACCCAATTCCCACCCAACCCCACCCTTCTCCATGACCAAAAATATCAAATCAGTAAGGAAGGTGTGGGCTTCTTGCCCGGCCAAGCCTCTTTTGCATATTTCTTCTTCTTGGGTTCATTGACGGCTTCGGGGTTATAGACCGCAGGGTTGGGTGCAGGGTTCATGTTCACTGCTGACGGCACGACGGGAGTCAAGTCCACGTCAGGGGCGAGGTTCGGGTATGGCATGGGCAAGCCACCGATGAGTGCTGTCCCGTGGATGCCGTGTGGCTGGGAGCCGGCTTCACTGTGCGTGGGGGGCAGGCCCCCGTAGAGTCCTCCACTGAAGGCAAAGTTCTGCATGCGCCTGCTCCCCGACTCCTCCAGGCCCAGGGAGCCAGGGCCTTCCACCCGCTTCTTCTGTGGTTCATAAGGAACAGAGGAAGCAAGACGTGAGGCACAAGAGCGTGTTAGTTAGCCTTTTCTATTCCAGCCCTAGAACACAGGGAGAAGGCCCCCAACCTTTTAGCTTGTTTTGTTTCCCAGACAACCTATTTCACTGTCCTAAAGTCTCAGGATTTGAAGAGACCAGACGGTCATTGTCTAACACGATGGCTCCCGAACACCACTGCCCACAAAGCGTTCACCATCCTACATCACGCTGAGAAAAATGAGGACAATGTGTGAGCTTTTCATAAAGCAAACCTATCCAGTTTAAGTGACTACTCTTTTTCCTACAGTCATAGCCTTCCTCTCTTCTGATGTTAAAATACCCTTTTAGGAAGCAGCAGTGTTATTAGGCAGTAATAAGAATTTAAGTAAAAAGCTAATATCTTCATACTGACAGCCCGATTTCTGAACATTACTCTGAGAGCAAAACAAATCTGTAGTGATGGAAAGTAGTCTACTGCGTGCCTGGGGCTGTGAGTGAGGGGAACTGACAGCAAGGGGGACATAAGGGAACTTTCTGGGGTTTCTAATCTATGTAATTAGAATAATGGTGGCTACCCATGTGCACACATTTGTCAAAACTCAAACTATACACTTAAAATGTGTGTATTTTATTGTATGTAAATTATAACAAAACTGACAAAGAAGTAAAAATATCTACTGGTTTTATGCCTTTTTTTTTTTAAGTAATCTCTGCACCCAAAGTGGGACTGAAAACTCACAACCCCAAGATTGAGTCACATGCTCTATTGACTGAGTCAGCCAGGTGCCCCTTGCTGGTTTTGTATTTTTTTGTTAGCAGGGGAGGGAGAATCTTAAGCAGGCTCCATGCCTGCACAGAGCCGGACGCAGGGCTCAATTCCACAGCCCTAAGATCATGACCTGAGCCACAATCAAAAGTACTCTTATAAAACCAGGAGTCCCTGGTTTTATACTGGAATGGTAAGAGAACACTCCAAAGGAAGAAGCAAAAAGAGAGAAAAGAGCTCTAGGAGAAATGTGACATAAATGCTATGGAGATGCAGAGAAACATTCCCTCTAGTACTTTTTCACATTTATGAACATTCACGAAAGATCCCCCTCAAACCTCTACCCCTTTTGGATTAAAAAAGACTAACCAAAAACTTGACATAGGTAATCAGTGTAGTCTACTGTAGTCTGAAGATTTTTTATTTTTTTTAAATATTTAATTTATTTATTTGACAGAGATCACAAGTAGGCAGAGAGGTAGGCAGAGAGAGAGAGGGGGAAGCAGGCTCCCCGCTGAGCAGAGAGCCCGATGTGGGGTTCGATCCCAGGACCCTGGGATCATGACCTGAGCTGAAGGCAGAGGCTTTAACCCACTGAGCCACCCAGGCGCCCTGAAGATTTTTTATTTTTTAAAGATTTTATTTATTTGACACCGAGAGAGAGACAGAGTGTGCACGCACAAGGAGGGGGAGCAGGCAGAGGGATAGGGAGAAGCAGATTCCCCGCTCAGCCAGGACACTGGGATCATGACCTGAGCCAAAGGCAGATGCCCAACCAACTAAGCCACCTTGGTGCCCCAAGATTTTTTTTTTTTTAAAGCGGGCTCAACACCCAACATGGAACCCAACTCAGGGCTTGAACTCACAACCAATCGTGAGATCAAGACCTGAGCTGAGATCAAGAGCTGGACACTTAGTTCTGGAACTGACTGAGCCACCCAGGTGCCCCTAAAGATCTTTTTTTTAAAAAAGATTTTCTTTGAGAGAGAGCAAGAGAAAGTGCAAGCACAAGCAGAGGGAGTGAGAGAAGGAGAAGCAGACTCTCCGATGAGCAGAGAGGCCAATGTGGGTCTCAATCCCTGGACCCTGGGATCACGACCTGAGCCGAAGGCAGACGCTTAACCGACTGGGCCATCCAGTTGCCCCTAAAGCCTTTTTTTTAGATAAAACTTTCTGTCACACCTGCGACCATCTTCCAATCACTTCTTGAACATCTCTAATTCACAGGGATCTCACTACTTCAAGGGGCCATCTGCTCTCTTTGGACAGTCCGAGCGGTCACATAGTTCCTCCACGTGTTGAGCAATGAGACCATCTCTGTAACTTCTATCTCCTGGCTCTTCAACATATCCGACCTTTCAGCCTAATCCACATCTGGGCTGTCTTTCCTATCCACGCCATTCCCAATAACAAAACAAAGGCATGGCCAAAGCTGGAGAGGCCACGCAGAAATGCAACAATGCCTCTTCCTCGCCGATTAGCTTACTTGGAGTCAGAAGGGCAAGGCTAAAGAAAGGTGGGTCTCTCTGCATCCTGCTGGGAGGTAAACTTACAGACTCCCAGTGTACCACAATTTACACGCAGCATCAAGCTGGCCAGTCACCTGCGGTCTTTCTATGGCACTCCAGGATCCCCTAGATTCAGGTGGAATGAAAATATTTCCACATGATGAAAAGCAAAGAATGTGTTTTAAAATTAAGCACACAATGAACACTTACCTACACATAAAAGAATGGGTTTTTTAAACCAGACTGTATGGCATTTCAAATACCGTTACAACACGCTTCCTACCTTGACTGGGACCACTGCAGTCTGCACCATGTTCCGGAAGCGACCGACTGAGGGATCCACATCCTCTGCAGGAGACACAAGATTGGGTTAGTGTGATGCTCTGCTGGAAAGATTAAGGGAACAGGACCCACTGCAAACAAAGTAATCGCAACTTGTATCAAAACAGTAAAATGCAGTGAACACTTCAAGTGCTTACTCAGTGCTGGCACTGTGTTAAACCCTCACAACCCCACGAGGCGGGCACTACCATTTAGCACCATTTAACAGACATGCTTGGGCCTGCAGGGGTGAAGCGCCTGGTCCAGTCACCCTGCTGGGGAGTGGAGGGACCAGAGTTCGCGTCCAAGCAGTCAGAAACAGGCCTGGGCTTTGGACCACTGCACTTTACTGCCTTTCCCAAGTTCTTTTCCATTCCATATACGTCCCTCTTTGAAGGGAGAAACGGAAGAGCAGATTTCATCAACCCCATGCTAGTGATAACACAATGACACGTGACATATGGGAAGGGATCACACACCACGTACCTTGCCAGTGCCTGCTCTTAGCAAACACCAGAAATAGGATTCAGGCTCAGGGCTTCCAAGTTAACCCGGCCTTGTGACCTGAACAACTGTATACAATCAAGACTTACTAAAGGAGTTGAAGCCCAGTGTTCAGGCAGGGTGGCGAGCAGCCCCCTTTTCACACGGTATACACACGCTATTGGCTCTAGCCTCATTCACTGCAGGAAGAAAGTGCTAAGACCAAGGAAGGGACATGCCTGCAGTAACTCTCTCATGCCTCATTTACTGGACACCAAGCATAGAAATAAAGAGCAAGATACTGTCCCACCTTTAAGAAGTTCACAGCTGAAAAACATAAGCTACAATATAACAGAGGGGTGCAAGATAGTGTTCCTGGAGCACACAGGGGACGACTGGCCTGGATCACCTTGGATAAACAGGACCTTTCTCGCTAAAGGCTGAGGGTGTGGAAAAAGGCGGGCACACTTACTATCATTACTGAAAAATGACTCCATGTGCCCTTTGTCTTAATATATGGGTGGGGAAGGAACTGTTTCCCTAATAGGGGCTGTACAGCTTATTTTAAATGCAAGGAGGGTGTCTGCTATTCAAAGAAACATTCCGATGAATCCCTTTGAACAGATTCAGTATTTGAGTAATTAATCCCTGGTTTATTTAATAAGTCTGGTTTTTCACAAATACGGTGCCTCCAAACAAGAGACCCTGAAATTGTGTTCACAACCAGTCTTTGCTCAGTGAACGAAAAAATGAACGACTTCTATATAGAGTAAAGAAGGAAAGACATCCAGCCTCATTAGGAAAGAGACAAGGTTTCTAAGAAAAGCATTCTTCCTTACCTTTTTCCTCATCCCCATAGGAGCCCTGTTCCAACCATCCCTTCAGCAAGGCAGGCAACATGAAGCAGAAGAGCAACTTGGGCTGGCTCATGGGGTATGCACCCCACATGTGCAACAGGCCTGCAGAGGGGCAGGCTCACTTTGTGGGGGACCCCGTCCTGTGCTGCACTGGCTGAACAGTGCCAGGGCCTCTCACCCTCTCCTCATCTCTAGCCACTCCACTCCAAGGAAGAGGATACACCCATTCCATGACATCTCTGCTCCTCGAAGCTCTCTGCTACTACGTCTACTTCTGGTACAGGAACGGTGGCATGGATAAAGAGCAAAAGCAGGGCTTGATGACAGTGGGGTCATGGCTAACATTTGTCAGTGGCTTACTAAGTGCTGAGCGCTGATCTAAAATATTTATACACAGATTAATCATTCAGCCTCCCTACCAATCCTGTGAGGCTGATATCTATTATGTCACTTGGTCAAGGTCACAGAGCTTATACTAAGTGAAGAGGTCCATTTCAAACCCAGGTCCTCTTAACCGTTATGCTGGGCTCTGTCTGAATATACATTTCACTCCACGGAAATGTTTTTTTTTTTTAATTTTTAAAAACGATTTATTTATTTGAGGAAGAGGGAGTGACAGTATAAGCATACGAGGGGAAGGGCAGACAGAGAGACAGAGAAAGAAACTTCAGCAGACTCCATGCTCAGCACAGAGCCCAACAAGGGGCTTGATCCCACAATCCTGAGAACACAACCTGAGCCAAATCCGAGAATGAGATGCTTAACTGACTGAGTCACTCAGGTGCTCCTCAGGGCAATAATTTTCTTTTTTTTTTTTAAGATTTTATTTATTTATTTGATAGAGAGATTACAAGTAGGCAGAGAGGCAGGCATAGACAGAGGGGAAGCAGGCTCCCTGCTGAGCAGAGAGCCCGATGCGGGGCTCAATCCCAGGACCCCGAGATTGTGACCTGGGCTGAAGGCAGAGGCTTAACCCACTGAGCCACCCAGGTGCCCCAGGGCAATAATTTTCAAGGAGAAAAACAGAGCAGACCAGACCCTGAGTTCTAAAGGGGATTTAAAAGACTGACTAGTCCAGGGGCACCTGGGTGGCTCAGTGGGTTAAGCCTCTGCCTTTGGCTCGGGTCATGGTCTCAGGGTCCTGGGATCGAGCCCCATGTCAGGCCCTCTACTCAGCGGAGAGCCTGCTTCCCATTCTCTCTCTACCTGCCTCTCTGCCTGCTTGTGATCTGTCAAATAAATAAAATATTAAAAAAAAAAAAAAAAAAAGACTGACTAGTCCAGTGATTCCCAAATTGCTGGCTGTTCATCAGTACAAAAAAGAGCTTGTTTAAAACTATAAAATTTCTAGGTCCAATCCCTAGGAATTCTTATTCAATAGGTTCTGGGGCCCAGAAGTAAGTTTTCCCAACTGGTACTCAGCCCCTGCCTGAACACTTCCACTGGGCACCCACTGCTTGGATAGTAACCCTCTACTTCACACACCAAATGGATGCCTGGATCTTTCATATGGCTCTTTTTGATTCTTCTAAATTTAAGAAGGATTTGTTATTTCTTTTTATGCTGAGCCAAATACTTACTATTCACTGGCTCTAGGTTTGCCTACTCCTTCCTTCCTAAGGTCAGCCCCGCAAATATCCAACGGCTGCCGTAGCTCCTCAAGCATGGATCCCCCCATTCCCAGCATTTGGGGGATGGTCTTCCATAGCTCTGCGTCTCCTTCTCCCTCAGGATCTATACAACACATTCGAGGGTTGAGGCTGTGCTTGCATTTGGTAACCTGTCTGGGTGAGTTCTGCTCAGAATGCAGATGAGTGGGGTTACTGTCTTCTGTGAACTAAGCACTTGCTTAGTTTCCCGATGCCCCGATGACTCATTCAATCAAATGAACTCCCTAGATCTTTTTCATGAGCTGTCACTGGGATGGATCCTCTCCATTGAAATAACTGGTATTTCTGAACCTAAATGCAAGACCTGAAAGTTATTCTCACTGTATTTCCTTTGGGAAGTAAAAGCAACTTATTAGTTTGGGATCCTTGTTTCTATCCACTGAGACTGATTTCTAACAAGGTTTTCAGAATCTCAAATTCAACCTCATCATACAAACGATACCTCCTGGCTCGATGTCATCTATCTACCAGGTACCTGACGTACAATGTGAGCCCAAGAAATGGATGTTGAATGATGGAACAAACTGGTAGAAGTGGTGGCCTTCCCATAAACAAGATGCTCTCATCTTGCTGACATTGCCATACAAACTCTCTACACATTACTTCCTTACAGAGAAGCAAGTCTTTAGTGCACCTTATGGTGGCAGCAGAAGGCTTTCCAATCTTCCAGTTACTACTCACACTCAGAATTCCACAAAGAAAGTTATCCTCTACTCTGAGATAAAACACAACAAACAACTCTACTTCAGCCTCCACTGTGACACCGACCTACTGGATCAGCAGGTGGGAATTAGAGCCTGGCTCTGTTTACGGAATTCCATATGCCCTTCCGCTGTTTCTCTCACACTGCAACTGCATGATGCTAGAGGGCTGGAGCGCACACCATCAGTGACCTGTAAGAATTCTCATTCCTGGTTATCCTATACCTTGTTGAGAAACATTACAACCAGCCTACACATTGTGCATACTATTCTCTGAAGTCACAGCTTTGTCATCGGAAGAAGCTAGGAAGACACCTCACCTGGGTTGATGATTTCATCATCCTCACTGAAAGTCACCCGCGAATTCTTCCTCTTCCTCTTTGGTCTCTGAATGTCAAGATTCCCCTCCTCAATGGTCAGGGTGGAAATCCGCTTGTTGTGGGCAGTGTTGAACTCTGTCAGGTTCTAGGCCAGGGTTCACACAAGACAGACAGGAGTCAGTACACAGGGAATCTGAAGAATATAGAGCTAAATAAAGGGCAAGAAGGCTTTAGGAGCGAACATTAACTTCTCCAGGAAAAAAGTTTCTCTTTTTGTATTCAGAAAAAACTCATTACTGGCCTTAGACTGCTACTATTAACAAGCCTCTTTCGACAAAAGATGGAACATCCTGACTAGTGGGGCAGTGATGGTCAAAACGAGGTGAAGAACCTTGAGTTGAGAACAGTTCATCTGTGCAAATATCCCTGAGGTGAGGTTCTGTTTGCGGGGGGGAAAGACTATCATGTCTTCATGCTGAGAATTAAAGAACGTGACTGGGAGGAACTCTACGAATTGCCTTAAAGTAATGAAACAGAGATCAGAGAGGGCAACTGACAGCATCTTTCCCAGCAGCTCTCCCCACTGAAGCTCAGAAGGACAGGGCCAGAGCACTTAATATTTGGCAGTAATAGTTTGTCGCAACCCGGCCCTGCCTATAGCCCCATTTCTATTCATAACCACCCATCTATTTCAATGATTAACTTGGCCTCAGCACTGCTGCCTGCCTCTTCCCAATTCCCTGGACTTATTCCAATCTGCACTGCAGTCTGAGACGCTCCAAAAGTCTTGAGAAGGAACACCCAGGGCAGACCTAAGAAACTAAACTTAAAAGACAGGAAAACAGGGAAGCAACCTGGAGGAGAGATGGGCAAGAGTGACTCTCAGCAAGGTACCCGGCTACGAGGTTACTTTTTTAGAACAAATAACTTCTAAATGATAAGATTTTTGCTGTGCTTTTTTTCCTAAGGGCCAGGAAACTGCCCTGATGAACAAGAGGTAAATGCATGAGGATGGCTGAGGACATGCTGGCATTTGGT
This sequence comes from Meles meles, assembly GCF_922984935.1. Classification (NCBI taxonomy): domain Eukaryota; kingdom Metazoa; phylum Chordata; class Mammalia; order Carnivora; family Mustelidae; genus Meles; species Meles meles. The sequence continues at coordinate 196,448,218 of NC_060066.1, forward strand.
CCACGTGAATAGACCGGTCACACCAGTGCAGTGACGGACATGTTAAGGACAACAGCTGCATCATAAACCACTGCGGCTAGCCTCTAGAAAAGGACAACTTTAGCACTTTAAAATCACATCCTATAAATTCACGGCCTTCAGGGCAGCTAGGTCCATAAGACCAAAAGCAATCTAGTTCTACTCAGAGATTCTTAGGCCTTTTGAACCGTATCAAAAAAAGCAATGTAAATGAACAAAAGCTTCAGTCTCTCTAAGCCTGTGCTGTCTACCAGAACTTTCTGGGTAACAGAAATGTTCTATATCATTGTCATTCAATATGGTAGTCGCTAGCCACATGTTGACTACTGAGGACCAGAAATGTGTTTAGTAGCTACCACACTGGACAGGGCAGCTCTAGAAAAGTCCAACTCCCAGCCTTGGCTTCTAACGTCCAGTGATGGGGCACAGACTACCATGAGGTCTGACAGGAACTCCTCTGAACGCCCAGCAGGACATAACCAAGCCCACACGGCACAGCTGTCCCAGGTGCATCATATCTAGCCACTCTGTATGGCAAAATGGCAGAGGCCCACTACTGCGCTCAAGAAAACTTCCCGATGCTAAGTCACTGGCATTTCAAGCTGCACAGAACAGCTACATACTGCAAAAACCAGAGTCCCCAAAGACAAAACAACACCGTAGATGGCGTAGAATTACATCAAGCTCAGTCTCCTCCTCTGGAAGCCCCAGTAAGCCCTTGAGCTCATCGTCCTCTCCACCCATCTTCTCATCTCCCTTCACAGCTGATGGCAGTGTCTGAGGCTTCTCACGTAGAGTGTAGGCCCTTGTGGATGCGCCAAACGAGACCGTGGAATCGATGGGAATCTGCTGAGGCTTGTGAGGTTCCAACCGAATGTGACCCAAGAAAGTGCCGTGTGCTGGGAATAACCAAATCAGAAATATGAGAGAGAAAAACAGAAACAAAAACCAATCTGAGTTGTAGAAGGGCAAGTAGCTCCTCCCAGCACATCATTTTTGCTTTTTAAAATGAAAATAGCACTGGGTCCACTTTGCATCTCTTGTCATGGGTCACAATGAAAAGGACACTCTTCACTGAATCTTGAATCTCTTCAGTGGATTTCTTACGCATCTCCAGACCTGTTGTTACCCCACAGAACGAAGACCATGGCCCGTTCTCTGCTGCCAGATAGGTTTGGCTTCATTCTGGGTCCAGCAGGTATGACGCTAACCCAGCAACAGCCATGCCCCACAAGGCAGAAGACAGGTACTGCTTTGGTCTGACCTCTCCAGCCCCAAGTGTAAGGAAAATAAGAACTTCTGGCCTGGTAGCAGTTATGTTTGGGTTTTCCCAGGGCAACAAAGGACATTGGCTGAAACAGGTGCAATATGTATGCCAAGATAAGCCAAAATTCTACTGGAGAGACTCAGTGTTTTCTCATGTCAGCATTCTGCATGTTACAAAACGGAGAAAAGATGCGATAAATTTGCAAGTAAGTACTTACGAGACAAGGCTCTCCAAGGCCATTATATAAGCACACTGGGGTGTGTGTGTGTGTTAGGGAAGGGAAGAGGAGGAGAAGGCTTTACATTTTACACTATATTGATATGTGGGCAAACTGAACAAACTTGAGAGCCCCATGCAGTGAAGTCTCAAGTGCATTTCTGAGATTATCTTTGGCAAAGATGAAAATCTTACTCGGAGTGTGCTCATGGAATTAAAATTGGTATTATTAGCAGTCAGAGCAAAATGCAGCTGGAATAAAGAACCCACTATAAAAAATTAAATTTTGCTCAAAGTAAGTATTTTTTAACGTCCTGCAATACTACTCTAATACATTAACGTAACTTTCCATGGCTTCTACTTAAACCAGACCACAATTTTATTGCAGTCCTATAAACACCTGAATACCTGGAGCCCCTGGTTCCTGGGTACATTTTTTTGTTCTCTGTATATACCTTTTGCCATTCCAGGAAATTATTCCCCAAAACCCTCTTCTCTCTCTAGTCATCAATTATTTCAGGAAAATGAGAGCTATCACAAAGAAAGAGCTGATTTAAAAACCAAACATAAGCTTCTTCCTAGAAGAGCAATAAAACATGATTTCAAAACTGAAGAACCCAAAGAGCATTTGCACATTGCCCCAAAGGGAATGTGTGAAACAGGATGGGATGTGAGTTACTTACTACTGTTGAGATCTATTAGGAAAACTCTCTTCAGATGCTTGTGGTAGACCAAGGCAGCGTGGACCCGAGAGCAAGACTGGTGGTCAATGGTAAAGTCACACAAATCAGGGTTTCTCCCAAATAAGTAATACTTCTTCTCATCAATAATCAGTTTCTAAATAAATATTAAATTAAATATTACTTAAATCTTGTTTCAACAGGGTTCAGCAAAAATTCTTCCAATCTAGTAAACAGAGAATCTTGAGTAGATAAAATTCCTTGCCATGGTAAAAACAAAATTATTTCCCACTATTCTTCAAGATAAAAAGCTCAGAATAATATACTAGCATTTTTGGGGGGTGGATTGTAATTAATCTCCCCAAATGCAGTGGTTAAATATCTTGTGTTGGTACGAAAAGAACTTTTCTTAAATCTATTAGGCGAATGTAGCCCGTGAGAGTGGCTGTCTTCCACCCATTGGAAATTTAAGATTTTACTAGATCTTAATTTCAGGTCAACCAGGAAACAAGAAGTACAAAGCATAACTACAAAGTAATGAGAATGCTATTCAGAAAACCTACATTCAGATGAATATTAACAACTGGTGAGGAAAGAAAAGTGGTGTAAACACCTATGGGTATTTTTTTTTTTTTTAAGATTTTATTTATTTATTTGACAGACAGAGATCACAAGTAGGCAGAGAGGCAGGCAGAGAGAGAGGGGGAAGCAGGCTCCCTGCTGAGCAGAGAGCCCGATGCGGGGCTCGATCCCAGGACCCTGAGACCATGACCTGAGCCGAAGGCAGAGGCTTAACCCACTGAGCCACCCAGGCGCCCCCACCTATGGGTATTTTAATCGTGCTGCCATAGCCCCACAGTATTTTTGGAACCCTCTTTAGGAAGTACAATTACATTACATACCATGGTATGGGTATCTAAATCCAACTTCATTAGCCAAGAAAAGTATTACTCTAAGTTAACTCTAAGTATTTGCGATGTCCAAACATAAAACTACTTCATGCTGCAAAGATTTTCTAGGTCTGGGTTAGAAGGGTATGGGGATAACACTGACTGACAGACCATTTACTGCTAGGCATTTTAAGCATGATCTCATCTAATTCTCAAAACAACTCTGTGAAACAATATCACCTCTATTGTTAAAGACAAGAACACCGATGGAAAGAGATGAAGTCACTCATCCAAGGTGGCCCTGCTGGTTAAGTAGCAGAGCTAGGATTTGAACTCAGGTGAGAATGACCTGAAATGCCAATTGTAAACAATGTGCCATTGTCTGAAACAATTCTAAGAGATGAGCTCTAGAACGTTTCTAGACACTGCTATGGCACGAAAAAGAACCCAGAACTATAGAATGACCCAATATAACACCATAAAAGGAGATTTCACAGACCAGCAAACTATTATTTAAAAAAAGCTATGAGGAGAGTAGGAGCTGATGTAGCACTGTTAACTTTTGACTTTGCCAAACAAGGACATTAAAAAAAAAAAAAAAAAAAAACAACTGTCACCAATTAGTATCATCATAATCATTTTATAAAAGGTCATTTCAACATCAAATAAGTAGGAAGGATAAGGATAAAGGACACTGAGCTCATTTTAGCTTTATGGAACACTCACATTATCCTTACTTTTATTTATTTTTTTTAATCTTTATTTAAGTAATCCCCACACCCAATGTGGGGCTTGAACTCACGACCCTGAGATCAAGAGTGGCATGCTCCACCAACGGAGCCAGCCAGGCTCCCAATCCTTGTCTTGCTTTTAACCCTCAATCAGTAAAGCCTTTGCTGGTTGGCTGTAGACTGCATTGTTATAGATGAAGGACTCTAGATGAATTACACGTCTCCCAGTTCCAGAAGTCTGTAACTTGACCGCTCAAGAAAATGTTTGTGTTTTTTCTTTACACACAGGTCTCCTTAAGCTCTAGTTCACATTTCACACTACACTCCTCCTAAAATCCCCAAGAGAAGATAGCACGAAGCTGAGTAGAGAAACAGTCAAGTTAGTATGGTACCAGGTAGGACCCAGAGGCTTAGATTTAATTCCTGGCTGTGTCACTGAACACACAGTGGGCCACAATTCTCCCCCATGCTTTAGTGTTCCCCTTGTGAATCCAGAAATATATCCCCCACGGATACTGCAGCAACTGCACAACACTTCGATGCCATGCACTGTGCTAGGTTTCCTGCTGTGTCCCTTCATCTCCACAACCACTCTGTGCAGGGGGCAGATACTTTTATTCTTATTTTGTGATAATGAAGAGCCAAAAGAAAGTAATTAACATATTCAAGTTCAGGCAACTAAACACAGCAGTTGCCTCCTTATCTGCAGGGTATACATTCCAAGACCACCAGCAGATGCCTGAAACCTCCTATAACACCAAACCTTATATCCTGTGTCTTTTCCTGTACGTACATACCTGTGATAAAGTTTAATTTATTAATTAGGCACAATAAGAGATTAACAACAACAATAAAAGAGAACTGTAACAATATACTGCAATAAAAGTGAATGTGAATGTGGCATCTCTCAGAATATTTTATTGTACTATACTCACCCTTCTGGTGATGATGTGAGATGATAAAATGTCTATGTGATGAGATGAAGTGAGGTGAATGACAGAGATACTGTGACACAGCATCAGGCCACTACTGACCTCTGACAACATGTCAGGAGGATCAGCTGTGCCAGTAACTGAAATGGTGGGAAGCAAAACCATGGATAAGGGGGGATACTACTGATTTGTAAGCTGGATTAGAGATTCAGGTCCATCTTACTTCAGAGTCCAAGCTCTTTTAGCCACTACATTATATATTTTCTTCACTCTACCTACATCAAAAAAAATGCACCATAAGGCAAGGAACATTTTAAGAAGTGAACAAGTACTATGGGTCGCATTGTTCATTTTTCTTTTAACTATCACTTACCCAGTCTCTTCCAAGCTTAGTCTTAAGGCTCAATTGGTTCAAGCTAGTTTAGGTATGTGGGTCACCTCTGGGAAACTCTGTCCTGCAGCACCCATCTGCTACTGGCAGAGCCTGTGCAAGGTCCGTACCGCTATGGAGCACTGAGACTGAACCATAGCCTGACAGCTCAATCAACCATCCCACGTCACCACCGAGTTTTAAGATTTAGGTTAAAAATAAAACATTGATTTAGAACCGAGAGATCCTTGAAATTTCAACATCTTGTTCTTTCCAGGTACTATCTATGCAGGCTAAATCTCACAGCATTTTTCGTTTATATTTACATGCACAGAGATTATGTATGCACAAAACCTCAATTTGGTAACTACAGTGCCCATAGGCTGGTCTCAAGGAAGTAATATGTAAGATCACCCACTCCTGGGTTCTAATATAACACTGACCAGATTTAGGTGTCTGGTCACCTAACCTGGTATCTCCAGGTGGGGAAGGAGATACCAGGTTATCTCCTGTAACCTGGTGGGGTGGGGGTGGGGAAGGAGAAAGGGTCTCCAAATTAAAAAGATATACATTTGGGCACCTGGGTGGCTCAGTGGATTAAGCCGCTGCCTTCGGCTCAGGTCATGATCTCAGGGTCCTGAGATCGAGCCCCGCATCGGGCTCTCTGCTCTGCAGGGAGCCTGCTTCCTCCCCTCTCTCTGCCTGCCTCTCTGCCTACTTGTGATCTCTCTCTGTTAAATAAATAAAATCTTTAAATTTTTTTTTTTTTTAAAAGATTTTATTTATTTATTTGACAGAGAGAAATCACAAGAGAGGCAGGCAGAGAGAGAGGAAGGGAAGCAGGCTCTCCGCTGAGCAGAGAGCCCGATGCGGGACTCGATCCCAGGATCCTGAGATCATGACCTGAGCTGAAGGCAGCGGCTTAACCCACTGAGCCACCCAGGCGCCCAATAAATAAAATCTTTAAAAAAAAAAAAAAAAAGATATACATTCATTAGTAAAGGTATCTCAAGGGATGCCTGGGTGGCTCAGTGGGTTAAGTGTTTGCCTTTGGCTCAGTCATGATCCCAGGATCCTGGGATTGAGCCCCATATTGGGCTCCCTGTTCAGTGGTGAAGACTGCTTCTCCCTCTCCCTCTGCCTGCCGTTTCCCCTGCTTGTGCTCTCTCCCTCTCTGTCAAATAAATAAATAAAATCTTAAAAAAAAAAAAAAGTATCTCAATTACAGGAACGTTCAAATATATGGGGGTAATAATATGTCTTAGAATCAAGGAAACGTGTTAATTCTTGAACGATACCAAGTGAACAAAATAATACATTGCTCTTTCTATAGTAACTAACACCACAATTTCTTGCCTAGCTATCGCTAGTAACACTATTCAGTTGTGCCTCTGAGTTATAACTCAGAGTGTGTCTTTACACACTGGGCTTAAAAGACTCATGGCTTTTGTTTTAATATTGCACTTCTTAAACCCAGCTATCACAACACATCACAAGCCTTTGACACAAGGCTAGGATATAGATAGCCCGGTTAGTATCAAGTGCTGCCTAAATCCTTAAAAATAAGCACATCTTAGGTCTATTCCCCTCAGAAACAATACAGTGACGCCTAAGGATTGTAATTTGACAACTGTGGCAACTGAGCGTACCTAAGAGCACTGACAGAGAACATCATCTCTTATCTTAGAAACCAGTCATCAGAGGGATATTTGACAAATTAGTGCTTTGAAAATATAAATTGTTTCACAAAGGAATGTGATATTAGCTTTAAGGCTATGCCTCATTGTTTCTTTCTACTATAAACTAAAGATTTACTAAATTCTAGTACGAAAATAAATTCCTTTTTGTCTTCAAAGCTTCATGCTATTTAGCAACAATATTTTACATCTGTGGAACAGGCTGTAGTAAAAAAGACAGACATTTTAGCTAAATTATTTCCTTGAATAATCTGGGTGTTTCGTAACCTCTAAGATAGAAGAACTCAACACAAAATGCCTCTATCAGTGACTGGCTAAGGGCATGATGAATTAACAGAATTCATCACAACTCATGCCTTAATACTTTGCAAAACACCTGGGTCTCCTCCAGATCTCAGATGCCTTTCAACCACGGAACATCTTGATCTTTACTACACACACCAAAGAAAACCAACTGCATTCAATAATGGGGCCTTGAACCGAAATTCTACCTAAGTAAGCAAACATAAAATTGTCTTAAGACATGGAGACTCACAACTCTATGGTCATAGGGGGCATAATCTCCATTTCTTGGTAAGTAAATGGCACCATAAGGATTAAAAAAACTTACAGAACCTAATAGCTAATCAAAATTCATGTTCTCTTGAAGTTCCATGTGGTGTCCATTCTAAAGACTTGTATAAAAGCTGGAATTCTGCTAAACTTTTCCTGTATAGTACTTCTTTCCATTATAGTCATGTAATTTTTGTGTGATTGTATTTCCTACCAGATAATTTGAGGATAGAAACCATGTTTGTTTTGTTCATTGTTGTAGTCCCTCCTCTGCTAAGCACAATGACTGGCTTACAGTAAGCATTCAATAAATGTTTTGAATGAATGAATGAGTTTCATCACCATGCCATTCTCTAAGCAATCGTCTTAGCTTACTATACTTCTCTGAAGGGCTTGGGCTTGAATTTTCACCATAAAAGGAACTTAAAAGTGAAATGCAATCTACATCATTCACTTTCTTCTACAGTTACTGCATATCTTGCAACTTCCACACAACTCCATGTACTCAGAGAGACAGAATTCCCCAAGCCCAGTTTCATAGGGACCCATAAGCTTATGATCAATTAAAACCCTTCATTTGGAAGGTGAGAGAAGTCACAAAAAAAATGAGTGTCTGTGGGAGATACCAGGTTTGAATGTGTTATATCACCATGTGCTTTTAATAGGAAAAAAAAAATCAGGATGAACGAAAGTAGCATTGGTGGAAAACAAAGCACAGGAGAGGGGGTGGAAAAGTGAGTCACTGGCAAAAATGTTTAGTGTGACGAGAAAAAAAGGGAAGACAAGTATTTCCATACCTCAATTAGCTTGTCTCCTTTGACTACATCCAGATGTAAACCAGGTGGGGGTTTACCTGCCCTGAAAAATAAGAGTGAGAACAGCATTTTCAGGATGAGTTTGTATATGCCATTTACAATCACCGTCCCATTCAGCAATGCAGCTCTTCTACCAGCCTATAATTAGTTCATGTTCAAGCAGAAATGTCATCTACTTCACTGTTATTACAGCTCCTTTCTACATTTGACACTTCCCCAGTGATTCAATTGCTCTAAAACAGACTTTACTGGATCTGAATTTAGAGCAGCACCAAAGAAACCTATATTTTAACACTGGATATCAACCTCAGAGAAAAAGCAGCACAGAGAGCCCAAGCACTACAGCTAGGGTAGTTTGGTTACTTGGAGTCTGAATCTAAGATTTACCACTACTACTCATACCCTATAAAGGTAGATAGAATAAATCGGTTGGTGATTGGGTCTGATCAAGATTAGTCTCATCACAGAATAAACAGAGGGTACTGTCCTGAGCTCTTGAGACCAAATCAGGGGTATATAATTATAGGGAGCTAGGGCAATCCAAAAGCACGCCCATAAAACCAGGTACCAATAAATACAAGAGATGTTTGTCACTTTTGAACAGGTCTTCCTACAATGGCATGTTTAAGGAACTGTTCTCTATATTTCTTACAACACCATTCATGGGGGATACATAAACGTCGAAACACCAAACAGTGCCTGATACATACCAGACTCTGAGGAAATGGTAGGTGATCACAATTAGTCTCTTCTAACTCTAAGTCCTGGTCCAACTTCTGAAATCAATGCAGCAAGGGACCAAAATAGGCATACAATTTGTAGACTGAAACAACTGGGTGCTACAAAAATGCAGAGGGACCCAGAAAACGGCCACCCTTTCACTTGCTTCTGGTCTTTGCTCCTTTTAAGTTTGAAGAAAGAACAATCTTGCCAGAGCCCCTACATTTGCACGCACACACACACAATGCATCCTCATCCATCTAACTGAAGATGCAACACAGTCATCTCACAATCCTGCCCCAACTCCTCTACCGCAGTTGAAAGGGCAGTGTATTGGGCAAAAGCTCATTTTGTACAGAAAACGCGGATAGGAGTGTTAAATGTTACATCCACAACATCCTTTCTGAACTCCTACTATGTGCCTGGTTAGGCCCAGGAGCTAGGAACAGGAAGATGAATCAGGCAGCCCTTGCCCTTGAGGAGCTCACTATAAAGGGAAAGAGAAAGAAATAATGCAAAAACTGTGATGAGCTACAGCAGAAACAGCTCTTCCTCGGATGGGTCTCCTTGCAAGGCAATTCAAATGTATTCATCTTGTACCCTGCTCAAAGACTAAATTAAATTACTCCATTGTTACCAAGAGCTTGAGAAGGGTTGAAAGGGGTTCATCCCAACAACTATTGCCTGCCGGCTTCGATGTGGGTCAGAGACGTCCCTACCCTCAGGGCGCTTCCAGTCTGCGGGAGACAGACAAGTACCGCAAGAGAGATGCTGAAACGACAGAGGGATGCGGGGCACTGAGCTTGGGCTGGGGCCGGGAAGCGGGCTCGTGCGCGCTCGGGACAGAAAGCAGGGGGGCAGGTACGGTGCTCCTCAAGAGCACCAGGCACTCAGTCAGGAGTTGAGGTAAGTTCGGGGCCAAGGCCCCGAAGCGCCCCGGCAACCGGCTGATCGCCCAAGGGACTGCCTAAGCGAGCACCTCAGAGCCCCCCAAGTCTGGGTTTCCTCAGTTTCTGGGCCCGGGCTCTAGGCTCCCGGTTCCTCCACACGCCGCCCGGCCCGACGGGCAGTTCTCCCTCAATCAGTTCCAGGGTCTCTGAGCCGTTCGGCTTGCTTCGAGAAATGAGCCGCCCTGCCAGGCCGAGCCAAGCCGGTCCAAGCAAGGCCACTCCGGCCCTGGCCGCCCCGCCACTCACCAGGTCGGGCAGTCGAACAGCGGGAGGCTGGAGCCGGAGTTCGCGGCTGCCGCCATCTTGCGTCTCCCCCTCCCATTTGGCGGGCCCTAAGCACGCCGGGAAACTGGAAGACCCGAGAGGAGAGGCGGCATCCCAGCAGTCCATGCGTACGCACGCGCGCGGGTGCGCGCACGTACATCTACGCACGCGTAGGACGTGTCTAGCCGCCGTGGAGACTGGGATGTGGTTTTTAAGTTCTTTTTCGGTGTTTTGAGACAGCTGGCTTTCTCTGGAAGAGTCTCGGGAGGGTAGGGCTTTCCTTGGCCGGGGAGTGTCTGAGGAAAAGGACTTGTAAGGAGGGGTATCGGTCTACCCTGTGTTCTCTTCCAGACATGCCGCTGGGCCCTAAAGTCTTGGGACCCTGTCCTTGGCGCTGGGCTTACGCCATCAGCCTTTCCACCCCAATCTGGAGAGAAACTAGAGGGCAGAATTCAGAGCATGGAGTGCTCAGCTTCTCTTCTAACGGCCCTTCTCCGCAGAGCTGCATGCATGCCACTACATCCCCTTCCTAATCCAAATCTGGGTCTGAGGATTTCTATAGATATCTGGGAGGCTGCTTTAGGGGGGTCTTCTAGTTTTTTTAATGAAAACTGGACAAACTGCAGCAGAGGGCGGATCTAATTTGAAGGCAGGCGTCCAAATCTTAAGTGTGCATGAATGAAATAGTCTAGCTGTGGCCCCTTTGGATTTTAAAATTTTGGTCATGGTAATAAAATAGTGCGAGGAAGCATTAGGATTCAGGCCTGCCCTAGGCCTACGGCGGGCTGAAAGAGACCAATAAACAGCAGGGCCTCTGATTGTAATGGCTTTATTGAGTGCTTACTTGTCTGTGCAAGTATGTGTTTTACATGAGTCATCTCATTTAATCCTCACTACACTGTTGAGATAGGTATAATGATTCCTGAGGGGAGACTCAGAGACTGAGTTACCCAGTCTCACCCTAGAACAAGTGGTGAGTGGGATTCGAACCTAAATCTGCCTGATGCCAAAGGCCATGCTCTTAAATCACCACTGTCTCTCATATTTAGATGTTAGTACAATTACATTTATTATTAGCACACAGTTGATTCCTGACACTTTCTCATTTTTGTAGAAAACATGAGAGGATTATCTGGCCATTTTTAAAGACACCAACTGCAAAATTATTGTTCACCCTAAAACAGACCCTGCATAGCAAGTTATCTCTATAGTGGGGTTACTTCTTTTCTTCATTCCCTGCTGCTGGTGCTTTAGATTTTTAAATCAGACATCAGCCTGGTGTTTGCCCTTTTGACATTTCCAAGGCATCAGAATTTTTTTTTTTAAAGATTTTATTTATTTATTTGACAGACAGAGATCACAAGTAGGCAGAGAGGTAGGCAGAGAGAGAGAGGAGGAAGCAGGCTCCCCGCTGAGCAGAGAGCCGGATGTGGGGCTCGATCCCATGACCTGAGCCGAAGGCAGAGGCTTTAACCCACTGAGCCACCCAGGTGCCCCAAGGCATCAGAATTTAACTACAGCATAATATTAACTGGATTTTTAAATTACCAACTCTTAGGCAGGCAGGAGAATCACATTTTTCCTCTGGCCTTCAAAAGCACAGTAAACTTATCTGGCAAGGATGCTAACTGATTAGGAACACTTATCAAATGACCTGTTAATATCCTCGTTTCCAAACATGGGATTCCAAAGACCAGGCTGATGGGGAAAATACAAATTCTGAACTTAGTTTCAAGGAAACAGGCTACGGCTCCTCCTTTGAGCATGAGTACGTGATTCCTGAGAAGGAATTATTCTCAAGTGTTTCGAGTGTAACAGAAAAGAACAATGTACTTTTATCTACAGAAATTGTCCAGGCCTTCAAGTGTCCATGCCCTTTTCAGGCATAAGGTGGTATTGAAACCATTTCTAGCTAACAGTGACCTGATAACAAATGTCAACTTTGCCTTTCAATTTCTCAGCTTCTCTGTGTGGTCCATTATTTGATCCCTTCTAGTGCTGACTACACACCCAAGAAACCTAAAGCTATATTCTTACCCTTATGATACTTTACTCCTTGGCCATGTTTCTTGTTTCCAGCACAGCTGATAGTCATACTGGCTTCTGATGTAATGGCACCTTACATTTACCTAGGCCTTATAAGCAAAATGCTCTTTGTTTGGGCGCCAATGATGTCAGTATAGACCAGCAAACTGAAAGGCAGCAGTCCCTTAATTGGAAAGACTGATGGGCCAGCTGCCTTGGGATCTGGTGCCTCAACTAAGATTAATTTCTTCAACTTTGAGACCCCTTAGAATAGAACCTTCAGACATTAGGAGCATATTGATGTCAGAAAACTTTCTTAAAACCTTTTTGATTTAGGGCCGCCTGGGTGGCTCAGTGGGTTAAAGCCTCTGCCTTAGGCTCAGGTCATGATCCCAGGATCGAGCCCCACATCAGGCTCTCTGCTCCGCAGGGAGCCTGCTTCCCTTCCTCTCTCTCTGCCTGCCTCTCTGGCTGCTTGTGATCTCTGTCTGTCAAATAAATAAATAAAATCTTAAAAAAAAAAAAACCTTTTTGATTTATGAGTGAACAAATGGAGACACAAAAATTTTCTTTGTGACTAGATACTACAAAGCAGAGGCTTCATTTAGCAGGGTGGTGAATGAAAAGTTTTTCACAAGGTGCTGACCAAAGAAAAGATGGGCAGAAATCCAGATTTTTAGAGACCGCTACATGAAAGAGGAGGTGGACAAAAGACAGTGTAGAGGGTCTCAAGATGTGGTTTTAAGTCTGAGTGCTTGAGATCAAATCCTGGCTCCGTCATTCTTAAAATTGTATGCCCACGGGCAGACAATGCTTCAGTTTACTATGCTTCAGTTTCCTAATCCATAAAAAGGGGACAAGAAATATATAAAGAAATTTTACATTTAGCATAGTAAGGTAGTAAGGGTTCAAATGTTATCCCACAAGTGACCATGCATACGTAGAACATTTCCTGTAGCTTTAAATTCCTGTATTAGGCTGCCATTCCCAGCCTCAGTTTCTTCAGTTGTAAAGTGATGGGGCTCATCTAGACGAGTGTCTCACAGAAATTAGAGATGTTGTAGACCAGGGGGAAAAAGTAATACAGGGATGTCAACTTTTGTCAACTAAGATTTAAAAATGAAGACTTCTAACTGACATCACCTCCTATGTTTATAGTTTTGAAATAGCCTTTTTAAAAAGGTGGAAGGTTGGGGTACCTGGGTGGCTCAGTGGGTTAAGCCTCTGCCTCCACCTCAGGTCATGATCTCAGGGTCCTGGGATCAAGCCCCGCATCGGGCTCTCTGCTCATCCCCCTCCCCCACTTACGATTATTCTCTCTGTGTAATAAATGAATAAAATCTTAAAAAAAAAAAAGGTGGAAAGTCATTATCTCAGACTCAAAGATGGTACTTTAAAAAGCCTACTACTGGGGCACCTGGGTGGCTCAGTGGATTAAGCTGCTGCCTTCGGCTCAAGTCATGATCTCAGGGTCCTGGGATCGAGCCCCGCATTGGGCTCTCTGCTCCGCAGGGAGCCTGCTTCCTCCTCTCTCTCTGCCTGCCTCTCTGCCTACTTGTGATCTCTCTCTCTGTCAAATAAATAAATAAAATCTTAAAAAAAAAAAAAGCCCACTACTACAGGGGCACCTGGGTGGCTCACTTGGCTAAGCTTTTGCCTTTCAGCTCAGGTCATGATCCCCTGGAGCCCTGTGTTGGGCTCCCTACACAGCAAGCAGCCTGCTTCTCCGTCTCCCTCTGCAGTTACCCCTGCTTGTGCTCTCTCAAAAATAAAAAGCCCACTACATCATTTTTCTCATTTCTTCACGGACTGGTAAAAACTTGGTCCATAATCAGAGTCCAACATTAAAAATTCTATTATTTCAAGTTTATCCCTTAAAAATCAAGTGCCACATTGTCAATCAAATTTCATTTTGGATAAGTATTAAAATGAATTACTCAAATGGCCTGTAAGTACGATCAGGGGTTGGGCATCAAAACCCTTCACACTATATCCTGGTTAAATGGAGAGTCTAAAATAGTTGTATTTCATAGCACTGAAAAACAGTACTGAAAAATCCTGTGAAATTTAGGGATACACTTAACATGTTTAGAAAAGCAGGGAGAAGCAGGTGATTCCTAGCCCTAGGAAATAGGATAGAATGAAATCTGAGTTGGGTTTTGGTCTGCATTTAGCGATCAAAAGCAAAGGCTTCATTCCTGTGACTAAGGATAACCTCTGAATAGAAAGGGGGGAAAAAAAGAAAAAAAAAAAAGAGGGGCACCTGGGTGGCTCAGTGGGTTAAGCCTCTGCCTTCAGCTCAGGTCATGATCCCAGGGTCCTGGGATTGAGCCCCATATCTGGACTCTCTGCTCAGCAGGGAGCCTCCTTCCCCCCCCCTCCCCGCTTCCCTCTCTGCCTGCTTGTGATCTCTCTGTGTCAAATAAATAAAATCTTTTTTTTAAAAAAAGGATGGAGTTGTTTGGATTTTCTAAAGGACTTTATTTTTAAGTAATCTCTACACCCAATATGAGGCTCAAACTCATGAGCCCACGGTCAAGAGTCACACACTCCACCAACTGAGCCAGCCAGGCACCCGTAAAAAAGAACGGAGTTTTAAGAACAAAAAGAATAAAGTTGGAAATATCATATGCCTAGATTCCAAACTATACTACAAAGCTGTAGTAATTGAAATAGTATGTTACTGGCACAAAAATAGATACATGGATCAATGTAACAGAGTAGAGAGCCCAAAGATAAACTAACTCTCATATGGTCAATTAATCTATGACAAAAGAGGCAAGAATATATAATAGGGGAAAAGAATCTCTTCAATAAATGTTGTACGCAAAAATGGACAGCTACATACAAAACAATGAAACTGAACTGCTCTTCTAAGTTATAGACTGTGGACTCTGAGAAAGAAACTGAGGGTTTTGGAGGGGAGAGGGTGGGGGATTGGTAAGACTGGTGGTGGGTATTAAGGAGGGCACATATTGCATGGAGCACTGGGTGCGGTGCATAAACAATGAATTTTGGAACACTGAAAAAAATAAAACTACAATATTTTTTTAAAAAAAAGTCCATGTTGCAGGCAAAAAAAAAAACAAAACCCAAAAAACCAAAAAACAACACACTAAGCCAAAGTGGTTAAAGACTTAAATATAAGACCTGAAACCATAAAACTCCTAGAAGAAAACAGGCAGGAAGCTTTTTGACATTGACCTTAGCAACAGTTTTTTTGGATCTGTCTCCTCAGGCAAAGACAACAAAAGCAAAAATAAACAAATGGCACTATATCGAACTAAAAGGCTTTTGTTCAGTGAAGGAAACCATCAATAAAACCGGAAAGGCAACTTACTGAATGAGAGAAGATATTTGCTAATGATATATCCAATAAGGAGTTAACTTCCAAAATATATAAAGAACTCATACAACTCAATATTAAAAAAATTCAATTAAAAAATTGGCAGAGGACCTGAGTAGACATTTTTCAAGACATCCAGATGGCCAATAGACACATGAAAAGATACTCGATGTCACTCATCATCAGAGAAATACAAAGCAAAACCACAATGAGATAGCCCCTCACAGCTGTCAGAATGGCCAGTATCAAAAAGACAAGAAATAACAAGTGTTGGTGAGAATGTGGAGAAAAAGGAACACTTGTGCACTGTTGGTGAAATGTAAATTGGTACAGCCTCTATGGAAAACAGTATGGAGTTTCCTTGAAAAACTGAAAATAGAAAAAAAAAAAATAGAACCACCACATGATCCAGCAATTCCAATTCTGGGTATTTATCTGAAGAAAACGGAAATACTAATTCAAAAAGACATATGCACTCCTATGTTCACTGCATTATTTACGATAGCCAAGGCATGGAGGCAACCCAAGTGTCCACTGATACATGAACGGATAAAGAAAATGGGATATATATATATAAAATTTCTCAGCCATAAAAAAGAAAGAAATATTGCTATTTGCAATAACATAGACAGACCTAGAGGGTATTATGTTAGATAAAATAGGTCAGAGAAAGACAAATGCCATATGATTTCACTTATATGGAATCTAGAAAACAAAACAAATGAACAAAGAAAATAAAACAGAAACAGACTCATAGATACAGGAGACAAACTACTGGTTACCAGAGTGGGGAGGGGTCGGTGGCAGGCAAAATACGTGAAGGGGATTCAGAGGTACAAACTTCCAGTTATACAATAACTCATGGGGATATTATGTAACAGCATAGGTAATATCATCAATAATGTAAAAACTTTGGTGATAGATGGTAACAGGACTTCTGTGGTGACCATTTCATATTGTATATAGGTATCAAATCACTATGTTGTATACCTGAAACTATGTAATACTGTATGCCAGTTATACTGCAATTAAAAAAATGAATGGAGGTGGCTTAGGGTGTTTAACTTTGCACTGATGCAATGGTAATTCCAATTTGATAATGTTGCCCAGTGGTATAAGGCAGTGTGTATCACCACCCCTTAGCAGGTAAGACAAAACCTGCCCTGGGAGCATCAGTCTAGCAGCTACAAGTTCTTGTTCTGGAACATTCCCAGAGGAAAGGCCCACAATGACATATCTACTTTACCCTATATAGTACTATAGTTTTAATTTACTTGAAAAGAATGGAAATTCTGCTTAGTGCTTCCAGAACATTCCATAAAGGAAGGAGAAAGGGGAAAAGGAAAGAAATACCAAGGCAAATAGAATCCGTATGTTCAGACCAAACCCCTACGGATCCTTATAATCAGAAAATGTTACAGAGGAGCTCCTGGGTGGCTCAATGGGTTAAGTCTCTGCCTCCACCTCAGGTCATGATCTCAGGGTCCTGGGATTGAGCCCTGCATCGGGATTTCTGCTCAGTGGGGAGCCTGCCTCCCCCCCCACCCCGCATGCCTCTCAGCCTACTTGTGATCTCTCTGTCAAATAAATAAATAAAATCTTAAAAAAAAAAAAAAGAAAATGTTATAGCTAGAAGAGAGCTACTGGGATAACTTGGGGCCTATAGGTTAAATGACTTATCCAAATACCTATGGCACGTTAATGGCAGAGCCAAGATTCTTCAGCCTTAATGGCTCTCAACCATGGTTATACATGAGAATTATCTAGAGCTTTTACATGCCCAGTCTATATACTCCAGACTAATTGAATTAAAATCTTGTGGTGGAGCACCTAGGTATCAGTATTTTTTTATTTTTTTTAAGATTTTTTTTTTTTTAATTATCCAATGGACAGACAGAGATCACAAGTAGGCAGAGAGGCAGGCAGAGAGAGGAGGAAGCGGCTCCCGAACAAGCAGAGAGCCCAAAGCGGGGCTCGAGCCCAGGACCCTGGGATCATGACCTGAGCCAAAGGCAGAGGCTTTAACCCACTAAGCCACCCAGGCGCCCCGGTATCAGTATTTTTTTAGTTTCTAATGTGAAGCCATGGTTAAAAACCACTGTCCTAGACCATGGTCCCCTTTCCCCCCAAAGACAAACAAAGCACAGATAAGGAGGATTCTGTGAACAGGTTTATTAAGATCATCTAGCAGAAGCTCGTGGCAACTACCCTAAATTCCAGGCCATTCGAATTCTAAGCCAAGGTCAAATTTGCTACCCACAACCACTATTACCACCACCACCACTGGATTACACAGTATTATAGAACAGAACTATGAATAGCTTCATTTAACCCAAACTGAAACCATTTTTCACAATCAGGAATTTTTTGTCTGAAATGTTACAAATGATGTACCCAGGTCCAGCTGCAATTTTGGAGCTGAGGGGGCCATGATTGTAGAACCAAGGAATGAGCCCTGAAGCTGCTGCTTGGGCCACTGTGACACCCCAATAGGGTGTCATCCTGTTTTTCAAGGAGAGGGCAGCAGCAGCCCTTATTCCACCCCCAAACCAATCAACTGACCTCCAGTCTTCTTGCCAGGTTCAATTTTTCTCAGGACAGCAAATTACCCAATAGCTACCACAAGTTAACTCATAAAAACTTACTACAAAAGCTTTTAAAATGTTTATTTGTATTAAGGAGTGGAATGGTGCAAGAGTACAAAGAAACTTAGGCATCTGGGCCCTTGTTTCCCTACTATTCACATTAGTTTGGTAAAAAGGAGATTAACACTAAACAGAGTGGAAGAAATGAACTTATAAATATATCCAGGGTAGTCCAGTCCTCTAATTCACTAAAGGATGAACTGAAATCATTGGCCCAATTCACACTTACGTGTGAGCCTACAGAAATTATATTCCCTTTAACTGCTCTAGACCTGTGTGAAAAAGGGAAGTGGACAACATTTCTATTACAAGACAGCAATCTTTTATTGAAACATTTTTTTTTGTCTAAAACTATGCATGGAGATTAATCTCTTGTTCATAAATTAGGGTAAGTCTAACATCACTATTCCAAACCATCAGTATTTACAAAAATGAACCTTTTCTTCGCTTTATCACAGGTTCACAGAACTAAATTTTAAACCAACTTCAGTCTAGCTTTTAAAATCTTCCTGCCATCAAATGCCCAGCAACCCTTACGGGGAAGGGGCAGCCTTTTGACAGCAATATTCATCATTCACCAGGAATGTAGAACCACAAGTGAACAACAACAAAAAGTTTAAATCATTCCAAACAGTTCCTATTTGCTTTCCAAAAGCATGCTTTGTCTAATTCTCCCTTTCTATACAGACAGGGGGAGAGGGACCCCAGAGAGCATAATGTTAAATTAAATTAACCTCTTAAAAAAGTGAACAAGATGGTTTAGTGTGTGTGCAGATGAACGGCCATGGATGACACTAGCAGATAATAAGGTAAACTTTAAACCCCGTTAATGGGTACCTTGACGACTGGCCAGCTCAAATAGATACTTTTAATTGGGATCGAATGTGCCTTTTTTTACTTTCTCGTTAAATACGTTGCCAAAATCTTTCAAAGCAGATAGAGAATAGGCTTCTTGGAAATTCAAATTAAAATGTTAAATAATAAAAAGGATCAGCTTATTATATGGTTTCTGACAAATGTGCTGGCTGTCAGAAAGTAATTCTATCTCAGTGGCTAGTAAAAAGGTGAATCTAGTATACACATAAAATGACAATCTTACAAGACTGTAGTGTCACCTGTCAAAACAAGAATGTCTAGAATGGAATCTTCAGTAAACATTTGGAGATGAAGGGCAATCAGAATACAAGAGAAAGCAAAATCCACATAAATTAATTCCTAATTTGAGAAATCAGTAAAACGTATACACAAATTGATAAATACTGTCTCCACGGTCACTAATTCCAAAGGACTAGTTAGTAGTTATTTTCTAACTAAATTATTACAGGACATTCTGGTGTATGCTCTCTTCTTGTGATCGGTTTGTTCTGGCAAGACTCCAGGAAGCAGGTGCCCTTGAAAACAGCTCAGCGGAAGGCGGCTCAGAGGCAATCACTTCATTTATAAATTCGCCAGATAATAAGTACCAAGATTACGATAATCACAGACAGGACAAGCACCAGAATACAGATCTTCTTGCGAGATTTTTTCTGAGGAGAAAAAGAGATAAAGAAGACACTCATAAGACAAGTAAAATTTTTGCTATCTGAGACTCCAAGAGTGCTTCTTAAATCTGCCTCCTCATAATCCAGCATTAACTCTACCTGTGCACGAATGTTCAGAGACCTTCCCCAAATCTCAACAGTTACCAGCATGAGGCAGTAGTGCCAGTTCTAACTCCACATCCCCTAATACACTTCTGCAAAGGAACTGTTCATACCTATAATGCTGGGCATTATTTGTAATAAAGTAAGTTATTTGTGCATATGTATTTTAATAAAGGTTTTATACCAGTTATAAAATTCTGTGTTCATCTTACAAAATACAAAGAAAATAATTACCTACAGATAAAATTGCTGACATTTTGATTGTATTTTCTCATGATCTTTTATCTACGCATATTATTATCTGACAGAATTGGGATCACACTGTATGATGTCTGACATTTTTCTCACTTAATATTTTAGCATAAAATTGTTGTTATTATAAACATCTCTTTTAATTCCCACATAATATTGAGTGGATGTATATAATTTACTTCATATTTCCTTTACTGTCTGACACTAACGTCATCACTCAGTTTTTAAAAGGAAACACTATTATTAAGTACAAATTTCTTTAAGAACATTTCCAGGTAAAATACAACTATCCTAGGAACACGGAAAATGATTAAAATGCTGTTTATACCTAAAAAACCATACAGTACCAAATGGAGAGGAAATGAAAAGGACCTCATTTACAGTATTTGCACACTTGAGATGAAGACCCAGGTAAAGTCACAAAACCAGCATTTCAGCTAATACGTAAAAAAAAATCACTTCATACGAAGTAGAACGATTAACTCCCATTTATTCATAGAAAAATGAGAGCCCCCTCTTTATTCACAAATAGCAGTTAGAGGGGCGCCTGGGTTGCTCAGTGGGTTAAAGCCTCTGCCTTCGGCTTGGGTCATGATCCCAGGATCCTGGGATCAAGCCCCACATCAGGCTGTCTGCTCAGCAGGGAGCCTGCTTCCTCCTCTCTCTGCCTGCTTCTCTGCCTACTTGTGATCTCTGTCAAATAAATAAATAAAATCTTAAAAAAAAAAACTAAATAGCAGTTAGAACTGGTTTTATGTTCATCCTCTGTGGCCATAGTCAACATAAAGTATCCACAAAGTCTTACTTTGTACCTATTACTATACTAATTGAAACAAATTTTAACTGTTCATAATATAAAATTAGCTTTATACCAGATTTAGGTAGCATGCCAGCTAACGGGTTAGCTTTGTAGCTAAGAGGCTTCTGTATAAAAGTTTATTCAAGGACTGATGTCTTTTTGCAGATTTCTCTGCAGAGGAAAATATTACAAATGGACCATCACAGCACTACGACCACCGGCCTCCTTAGCTTAAACCTAAGCCAAAGGCTGCAGCTGTTCTCAGTGTGTCAATGAGCTGTGATGGCTCGTGAAGTCGGCAGCCCAGTGACTTTCCTGGGTACGTGCTCTTACCTGATAGTAAGCAGCTCGCTGTAACTGGTCAGTTGCTCTCTCTACGTGTACCTCTGAGCTTTCCACATTGGCTTCTATGCTATCTGCAAAAAAAAAAAAAAAAAAAAAAAAAGGAGGGCAGTGGATGTTTTTACCAAATCGGATGTTTCAAGATTGCAAATTAAACACACTTTTGATGATGTTAATCCTCGTTTTACCACCACCATTCCAACTATCCAGACATGGAATCAAAAGTTACTAACTGGGTAAGACAATAGCTCTATTCTTTGGAAATAAACACTGAACTATTTTAGCGGAAAATTTTGTGAAGTATGCAACTTATCCATGAATGGGTCAGAAAAAATTATGCATACACACGTATATTTAGAGAGAGAGGGAGCAAGTCTAAAGCAAATGGGGTAGAATGTTAACAAGAGGTAAATCTGGGTAAAAGTTACAAAGGAATTCCTTGTAGTCTTTTTATTTTTGCAACTTTTCTAAACTTGAAATCATTTCCAAATATAAAAGCTTAAAAAAAAAAAGGTTACTAATCCCCAAATTGTGTAAGTTTCTGGGGATAAAAGCTGGGAAGCCAACAGCTATTTCCCTCAACAGCCAAAGACTTAGCAGGAGGCTAATGGCAAGGGACCTGAGCAATCACAGAGGTCTCACTTCAGTTTTTACATTTGACAATATAAAAAGGGGACTAAAAAAAGAATTTAATAATTTTTAAATGTCTAATTTCTTCAGATATGTCTTACTGACTTGTTCACACACAAGTACTGCTATCAACTCACCTCGAGGTTTAAGGTATCAATGATACATACCAATTAGATCCCCTTGATCATGGATCATCATGGCCAAATCTTTAAATATTTGATTGACATCCAAAATGTCAGCCTAGGGAACACAAAAAATAACAAACATAAAGGAACATTTTAGATGATCCCTCTACTTAGCTAAAATTTTGGCTTTAAACATAACAGTTGTGTTTCTAAGGCTTATAAATCATGCTTTCTCCATAAACTGAAAATGAAAATAAAGTTAATTAGTACCTACTATGTGCCAAGAACCATACCAAGTAGGTAATTAAACAGACTCTTGGGGCCTGAGAGTCAGCTGGAGAAGATAGTCTTGCTGTGTGAGGTTAATCCTCCACAGTCTTGTTGTACCATTGTAGGTTAAGAACCACTCTGGCCTGGGGCACCTGGGTGGCTCAGTGGGTTAAGCCTCTCCCTTCGGCTCAGGTCATGATCCCAGGGTCCTGGGATCAAGCCCGACGTTGGGCTCTCTGTTCATCGGGGAGCCTGCTTCCCCCTCTCTCTCTGCCTGCCTCTCTGCCTACTTGTGATCTCTGTCTGTCAAATAAATAAACAAACAAACAAACAAAAAAGAACCCCTCTGGCTGTTTCCTCTGAAATGTGGACAGTGATAGTGCCCACCTCATACTAAAGTGCAGAAACACTAAGTAAGTTGATATATGTAGAGTTCTTGGAACTGCGCAATAAGCACTTCATGTATCAGCTATGATTAATCATTATATAGTTGGTTCTCATGACAACACAATGAAACATGTATCATCCCCATCGTACAGAAGAGAAAACTGGGGCTCAGGAAGGTTTGATGACTTGTCCCAAGGTCTCAAAGCTAGCAAGTGGCAGAGCTGAGAATTATAAGTTCACGATGTTTTCATAATGTTACTAGGCCTCTTTGATATTTACATTAATCATTCAGTCACTCTATGAAGTCAAGTATTTTTGAGGATAATAAGGCTCAGAGAGGTTATATAACTGTCCAGTTACAAAGCTGGTCCATTAGGAAACTAAGCATTGCAGCCAGAATAGCTCCAAAGCCCATGCTCTCTGGATTACAATACACTGCCTCTCAGAACGCTACTGTCAGCAACAATGCCTTGAAAACCATGACTTCCGAATCATAGCTTGGCAAGACTAGTTCTTACCAGCACATCAAAACCTTAATTACTTGCTAAGAGTCTTCTGTAGTTGGGACAGTCTGCTAGTTGCTGTGGATACAAAAAGGCTTACTAGCTAACGGGGGTGGGATGAGCACACAGTAAGATAAATAAGAAGTCATTACAGAGGAAGTGACTAGTAAATGGTATACAAAGGTGTGCAGAGGAAGGCTCTCAGAAGCAGCAAGACTTGAGTTGTACCTTAAAGCGAAAGAGAAGCCAAATAAACAAAAAGTTAATTGAGTTAAAGGGCAAATAGCTTAGCTTGGTTATAAGAGGGGTGTGAAACTGTGATTATAATAAGAAATATATATTTAGTCTTCATCCCATTCCTAGAGCAGAGCTCCTAAAATACTCGAAATTTCCTAAGTGGTAAAGAGAGAAAATTAGCTTTTGTTACTTCTAACAAACTCCTTTCAACCACACCTGAGCTTAAAGAACAACCCCTCAGGATGGGGGCTGGTTGCCAGGGGAACCAACCTTGTTATCAGAGGGCTGGAGGCTGAATCAACCATCCAGAGCCAATAATTTAACCAATTGTGTCTACATAATGAAGACTCCATAAAAATCCTAAATGGCAGGACTGAGACTGCTTTTGGGCTGGTGAACATGGAGGTCGAGGAGAGCCGTACAGGTGGAGAGGGCACGGAAGGTCCATACCCCTTCCCACATATCTTGCTCTGTGTATCTCTTTCATCTGGTTGTTCTTGAGTTGTTTCCTTTTATAATAAAAGTAACCTAGTAAATAAACTGTTTTCCTAAGTTCTGAGCTGCTCTAGAAAATTAATCAAACCCAGTGAGGGGGTCATGGAAACCTCCAATTGACAGCCTGTCAGTCAGAAGCGTAGGTAACAACCTAGACTTAGCTGGCTTCCCAAGTTGGGGGGAGGGTACGGTCTTGTGGGACTGTGCCCTTAACCTGTGGGATCTGAAGCTAATTGCAGATAGACAGTATCTAAATTGGGTTAAGTTATAAAACACCTCGCTGGTGTCGAAGGATTGCTTGATGTGGAAAAGGCCCACACATTTTGGTAGCCAGAAATGTCAGATGCCCAATGTGAGAGTCGAGGAGACACAACAGTATGTTGTTCTTCCATTAGAATAGGGCTTGTATATTAGATGTAGGAAATGACGGGATATGAAAATCCAGTCCCAGCTAACCATCTGGACTTAATCTGACACACCCATTATGTTCCTGGGCTAAGGAGCTAAGAGCACTCATGCTCTCTCTTTCCTACGCTCTCTCTCTCTCTCTCTCTCTCACTCTCTCAGGTAAATAAATAAAATCTTTAAAAAAAGAGAAAAAAAGACTTTGCCCCCAGACCTCAATGCCAACTTCTGGATTGGGTGGGATTCTATGGAGAGAATCCTTTCCTTAGCTCTGTGTTTCTCTCTGCTCTCTGCTAGAACAGTATTTCTAACGTTAGAGAACCAAGTCGATGGTTAGTTGCAGTAGATGAAAAAGAAAGACATAGCATCTTTGAAGGCAATAAAATCATCAAATTTGAGGATGGCTCATTCCATCTAAACATAGACACTGATGGTCTCTATCCTGAATGCATATTATAATCACCTGGGAAGTTTGAAAAAAAAAATCTTGTGGATATTTGCTCATTTTTAACCCACATAAAATTCGGAATTTCACATAGTCCAAACTAATAGTTGCAAGGGAAGGAGAGCAGCTGGACATCTGGAAAAAAAAATCTCCAAGTGACTCTAAGGTATAGTAAGAGTCCAGAGCCCCTGCCACAGACGAAGGTCATGGAGGAGCTCCAAGTTTCTCTCTCTACAACCCCACCCTCCTCGCTGCCCGCCCCAGGGATGGCAGTCTTCTGGCTGCATGGAGGAGAAAACTACTCAGGTTTAGCATATGCTGGTCATTACATAAAGTTAAAGTTGGAAAATCAGGTAAGAAAGGCCTCGAGGGGCGCCTGGGTGGCTCAGTGGGTTAGGCCGCTGCCTTCGGTCATGATCTCAGGGTCCTGGGATCGAGTCCTGCATCGGGCTCTCTGCTCGGCGGCGAGCCTGCTTCTCTCTCTCTCTCTCTCTGCCTGCCTCTCTGTCTACTTGTGGTCTCTCTCTGTCAAATTAAAAAAAAAAAAAAAAAAAAATCAATCTTTAAAAAAAGAAAGGCCTCGAGACCTTCACCTCAACCCCCACCTAAAAACTGCTCCTGTTTTCCTGTAGTGAAGTCATATCCACAACTTGGGATTGGACTTTGGGATGCACAAAAATTAAGCAACCTTTTTGGTCTGCCTTTATTCTGAGCTACTAAGCAAAGGGGCTCTCTCTTCTTCTTTTTTTTTTTTTTTAAGATTTTTTTAAAAATTTATTTATTTATTTATTTGACAGACAGAGATCACAAGTAGGCAGAGAGGCAGGCAGAAAGAGAGAGGAGGAAGCAGGCTCCCCGCTTGAGCAGAGAGCCCGATGCGGGGCTCGATCCCAGGACCCTGAGATCATGACCTGAGCCGAAGGCAGAGGCTTAACCCACTGAGCCACCCAGGCGCCACCCCCCCCTTTTTTTTTTAAAGATTTTATTATTTGAAAGAGAGAAACGAGAGCATGAGTGGGGGGGTGGGGGTGGGGACAAAGGGCAGAGGGAGAAGCAGACTCCCCACTGAGCAGGAAGCCTGCCATGGAGCTTGATCCCAGGACCCCAGGATCATGACCTGAGCTGAAGGCAGACATTTAACCAACTGGGCCAAATCCCACCCAATCTAGAAGTTGGCATTGGAGGTCTGAGGGCAAAGTCTTTTTTTTCCTTTTTTTAAGATTTTATTTATTTACCTGAGTGAGAGAGTGGGAGAGAGAGCATGAGTGCAGGGGAGGGGCAGAGAGAAAGGAGGAGAAGCAGGCTCCCCGCTGAGCAGGGAGCCTGCTGTGGACCCTGGGATCATGACCTGAGCCAAAGGCAGATGCCCAACTGACTGAGTCTTAATGAGGAATAAAATATTTGTTTGCCTTGCTCTGTTCTTCATCCCTGTTCTCCCAGAGACCACGTAAGATATAGTAATGGAGGAAAGGATTTGAATCTTCTTGGGCACCATGACTAGTACCATCATAAAAGTAGTTCAAATTCACCATGATTACACTGAGACATAATATGAAAATCACATAAGGACTCATTTCATACTTTTTCCTAATGGTTGAGAGAACATCCAAGTGGACTAGAGTGGCAGATACATTGAGTCAAACAAAAGACATGACCTGGCTCTTACCTCCAGCTGCCGAATTGCTGTTTCTCTCTCTTTAATAAGTTCCAGATCCTGTTCGGTGATGGCCACGTCATCCTCCTGGCTTTGCATCTGGTTCCACTCCTCATGGCTGCAAGGAGACAAGCACACTAGTTGATTCCTCCCCTCTAAGGTGTGCACAAGACACCCACAACATTTCTACTACCAGCAGAGCCTATCCAAGGCCATTACCAGGGCTCCAACCCCTCTGGCATCAATACAAAGTCCTTAAGGGCCACATTCTTCATATCTGGAGGCAAAGAGCTGATAATACCACGAGAAAACAAAGTCTCAGCTTCCCTGGCAAAACTGAGATGAAGCATGGTTATAAGGGATGGGCCTCCTTGCTGTTTTCTAGTTAGGGGTACACTCTGCAATCCTGCTAGGGCTTGCTAGACAAGGAAAGCAGACAGAGACTTCAAGTCAATGGAGCACACTGGCCCATCCTCTTCTAGAGCACTCTCAGAGAGTAAGCTGTGTTGGTCTCTTGCGTACTAAGTGGGTGGAGGAAAGCAAGCTAAATGACCTGTCAGTGCCCCCCAATTAATCTAACAGAATCACATCTTCTGGTTTTCAGAACATTCCTTGAGATTATATTTTGGGTTAAATGCCTCTTTTATAAAAAATATTTTTAAGGTTTTATTTATTCATTTAAGAGAGAGAGAGTGTAAGAGCATGAGCAGGAGAAGGGTCAGAGCAAGAGAGAGAAGCAGACTCCCTGCTGAGCGGGGAGCCTGCCCCAGGGCCGCATTCTAGGACCCTGGGATCAGGACCTGAGTCAAAGGCAGATGCTTAGGGGCGCCTGGGTGGCTCAGTGGGTTAAAGCCTCTGCCTTCGAGCCCCGCATTGGGCTCTCTGCTCAGCAGGGAGCCTGCTTCCTCCTCTCTCTCTCTGCCTGCCTCTCTGCCTACTTGTGATCTCTGTCTGTCAAATAAATAAATAAAATCTTAAAAAAAAAAAAAAAGGCAGATGCTTAACCACGTGAGCCACCCAGGAGCTCCTGGGTTAAATGCCTCTTAAGAGAAAACTAAAGTAAAAAAGCTAGTGAAAAGCTGTAACTCTTCTTTTCAGGTACCACATTTAGAAGAAAGGCATACTACATATGATGCTAGACATAAAACATTTTGAAACTCCAGTATTAAGCATTTTTCCAACAGTATGCATAAATCAGACATCATCTCCACAGTATTTAAAGAGTTTCTTCCACACGTTGGAGACACAAAATGGAGTAGGGTAGAGCCCATCAGGCACCCCTTTGAGGTGCTCACAGTGTAGTGGGAAGAGAGAGATACATAACTATGATAAAGCATTTTAAGTTCTGAATTAATAACACCAACACGTTTCTATGGA
This sequence comes from Meles meles, assembly GCF_922984935.1. Lineage (NCBI taxonomy): Eukaryota > Metazoa > Chordata > Mammalia > Carnivora > Mustelidae > Meles > Meles meles. The sequence continues at coordinate 196,475,900 of NC_060066.1, forward strand.
ATCAGTTAACTCAGTGTGGAGAAGTTAAGAAAGAAGTTGTCTTTCAGAGGCAAATTGTTTGCTTTTTCTTGTACTACTCCTAAAAGAATGAGTTGCCTCAGTTTTACAGATGGGTAAACAGACACCCAAGAACTTAGAAAAACTTAAATCGGTATTAGAGATAAAATCCTAATGTGTAGATTGACAGATTCGTACTTATTCCTAGCGAGCCAAGCCCTCTCCCCAACACAAAGACATCGGGGATTTCTCTGGCTTTTTAATTTACCTTGAGATTGTTTCTTCCCTAATTCAAAGATCTTGGAAAAGCACAAGGTTTTGACTTTTTTATTTTACTTGGTGGATTATAAGTCACCCACCCGAGGTCTGCCTTTATTTTTCCTTCTTCTCCACACTGATGTTTAAAATTATAATTAAGTAGAAAGTATAGAATCCCATCTCAACAAGCCAGCGGGTTGTATGGATAACTCCTTACCCATCAAATGAGACGAGCTGCTCCTCTCTTTGCCTCTCCTCGGCCTAGAAAGCAGATGGCATTATTGCTGCTGTTATCCAGAAACATGTCACAGACAGACACAAAAAACAATGGCTTCCTGTCGCTACAGTATAAAGAAGAAACATCCCTTGGCTCCAATGGGATCTGTAAGACGACAGAGGGCTCTGGCAATCTCTCTGGACTATAAAATGGGCGTGAAGTAGTTCAAAGCAAATCTGGGCTCAGAATGGTAACCTTACGGAATAGGGTGGAGGAACATGGGTCGGAGAGAGGAGTAAACAACAGTAATAGTGATCACCTATTTACAATCTGCAGGGAGGCAGAATAAGGGAACAAGTGGAAAACTTGCAGGGAAACAAATCTTCAGAACATGTAAAGATTTTTTTAAAAAGGACATGTATGGCATATTAAGCACTAAAGTGACAGACTCATTTCAAAAAATCAGTCTAATGTATGTATTTTAAAAAGCTAAGAAAAAAATGTTAAAAGAGCAATCTATTCCCACTAAAAAATAAGTCTTTCCCTTTTTATAATGGCAGTAATTAACAGAACAAGCAAAATGAGGAAAATTTCAAAATTCTACCCACCCAGAGGAATATTGTGAGGTTTTTTGTTGTTACTGTTGTTTTAAATTTTTATTTTTTCAAGAAACAGAACACTGGTAGTGCCCTCAAGCCTACCTCTATCCCCTTCTCCAATTACACCACCCCCCTTGCCCTTAAAGTAACCACTATCCTGACTTTCCAATGATCATTTTCTCGTATTTTCAATATAGACATGTATCCTTATTTAATATCATTTTACCTGCTTCTGAACCTCACATGAATGGAATTACATTGTTTGTACTCTTCCATGCTTTCACTGGATCATGCCAGATTGCGCCAGATCCATTCCTGATGCTGAATGTAACTGTTGTTCATTCATTCTCTCTGCTGTATGATATTATGTGAATATACCATAATGCATTTACCTACACAACTACTGATGGCCATTCAGATGTTTCCAACAAATAATGCTGCTATAAACATTCTTTTTTTTTTTTTTTAAGATTTTATTTATTTATTTGACAGAGAGAGAGAGAGATCACTCTCTGTCTCTGTAGGCAGAGAGGCAGGCAGAGGGAGAGAATCTCTGCTGAGTAGAAAGCCTGATGGGGGCCTCGATCCCAGGTCCCTGAGATCATGACCTGAGCCGAAGGCAACAGCTTAACCCACTGAGCCACCCAGGTGCCTCTGCTATAAACATTCTTTTTTTTTTTTTTTTTTTTTTAAGATTATTTATTTATTTATTTGACAGAGGGAAAGAGAGATCATGAGTAGGCAGAGAGGCAGGCAGAGAGAAGGCAGGAAGCAGGCTCCTTGCTGAGCAGAGTCCGATGTGGGCCTCGATCCCAGGATCCTGAGACCATGACCTGAGCTGAAGGCAGAGGTTTAACCACTGAGCCACCCAGGCACCCTGCTATAAACATTCGTATATATATATATATATATCCTGAAACAAACGTTTCCAGTTTTCTCTAGGGTAGAACTGATGTGTTCTGAAGTTCACAGGCAAAATGTCTTCCAGTGGTTATCCCAATTCATACTCTAACTGGCCAGGTAGGAAAGTTTTTGTTGCATCATATCTATAACAATCACCCTCAGTGTTCACAGAATTTTACATTTTTGCCCCACATCTGGACATGAAATACTACCTCACTGTGGTTTCAATTTGCAGTTTCCTGATGATTAAAGAAGTTGGGCACTTTTCCGTTTGTTTGACTATTATTCAAAATAATACGAAGACGTTACCTGCCATTTTCACTGTGCTGACGTTTACACTCATGGAACAAAAACACAAGGGCTCAGACCACTGAGCATCCAACTCCTGATCTCGGCTCAGAACTTGATCTCAGGATTGTGAGCTCAAGCCCCCCAATCAGGCTCCATGTAAGCCTGCTTTTTTTAAAAAAAAAGATTTTATTTATTTATTTGAGAGAGAGTAAAAGAAGAGGGACTAGAAGGCAGAGGGAGAAGCAGACTCCCTGCTGAGCAGGGAGCCCAGTTGGGGGCTCAATCCTAGGACCCCAGGATCAGGACCTGAGCTAAAGGCAGACGCTTAACAGACTAAGCCACGCAGACAGCCCTGGCAGATAAGCTCTTGAAAATAAACAGTGTAAGCCTGTCACATCAAGGAAAACAACGGACAGTGTATGTTGCCAATGATAAAAATCTAGCTTTCAGGGTGCCTGGGTGGCTCAGTTGGTTAAGTGTCTGCCTTTGGTTGAGGTCATGATCCTGGGGTCCTGGGATTGAGCCCCAAGTGGGGCTCCCTGCTCAGCAAGGGAGTCTGCTTCTCCCTCTCCCTTTAGCCCCTCCCCTGCTTGTCCTCATTTGCTCTCTCTCTCTCTCCCTCTCAAATAAATACATAAAATCTTTAAAAAATAAAAATAAAAAATAAGGGGTGCTTGGGTGGCACCACTTGTGAACTTAAGAGATTCACAACCCCCCTTAAAATATCTAAAGACTTTTCTGATAAAACTAAAAATACTACATTACCTTTTGATATTGTATAATGAAATATATCAACATTTGGAAGACCTGCATAACTCAGGAAATCAATATATTCCAAAAGATAAATTTATGATACAAAAATCACATGGAAAAAAGATCCAATCAAAACATAAGACCAATAGATCTGGATATAGCAGAGTCTGAAAAAGTCATTAATACAGTTTTATACTCTACAATTCCACTAACTTCTGTCAAGTTTTGATTAGTATCAAAGAATAATATCAACAATGATCTGAAAAGATTAATTAAAATACTCCTTCCTTTTCTAATTGCATATCCCTGTAAGGCTGATTTTCTTCAGATACCTCAACCAAAACAACTTATCACAACAGACTGAATACAGAAGCAGGTATGAAAATCCAGCTTCCTTCTGTTAAGCCAAATATTAAAAAGATTTGCAAAAATGAAAACAATGCCACTCTTCCCACTAATTTCTTTTTTGTCTTGGAAAAGAAGTTATTTTTAATTAAAATGTCATTTATATTTATATTACTATATATTGGGTTTATTATTATTTGTAAATGAATAAACATTTTTAAAACCTCACAGTTTTAATTTCTAATATATATCAACATATGCCATTCATACAAATAAAAAGCTCACTGGTGTCTCTAATAATTTTAAGTGTAACAGGGTCCTGAGATCAAAAAGTCTGAGAAACTCATGTTCTATTGGGTTGTATATTTTTCATAATGATTCACAGGAATTCTTTGTATGTTCTGTATCTATTCTGGTTACTAGTCCCTTGCTAATTATACTTACAACAGTATCTTCTCCCTGTTTGTAGTTTATTTTTTCACATATTTACCACCTTCTTTGCTCTTTATTCTTTTCTGCTTTTCAGACTTCCTATCTGGGATCACCTTCCTTCTGCCTGAAGTATATTTTCTAGAATGTTCTTAAGTAAGGTGTGCTGACAGCTAACTCACTTTTGACTGAAAATGTTTTTTTTTTTTTTTAAGATTTTATGTATTTATTTGACAGAGAGAGAGAGATCACAGGTAGGCAGGGAGGCAGACAGAGAGAGGAGGAAGCAGGCTCTCCGAGGAGCAGAGAGCCAGATGTGGGGCTTGATCCCAGGACCCTGGGATCATGACCTGAGCCGAAGGCAGAGGCTTTAACCCACTGAGCCACCCAGGCACCCCTGAAAATGTCTTTAATTCTCATTCTGTATATCTTCTTTTGCTGGGTTTAGATTCCCAGGTAGGCAGCTATTAGAATATTACAGATGGCCCTCAACTGGCTTCCCCTGTTGCTGCTGAGAAGTCAACTGCCAATCCAACTACTGTGTCTCTGAAGGTAATCTCTTGTTTCCCTGGCTACTTTTATGACTTTCTCTTTGTCTTTGGTGTTCTGAAGTTTCTCTCTAATGTATCTAGATAAGAGTTTTTTATTTATTCTTTTTGGGATTTGTTGGGCTTCTTGAAACTGCAAATGAGTGCCTCTCATAAGTTCTAAAATATTACCAGTCATTATCTCTTCAAATATCCCCTCTATTCTGTTTGCTCCACTCTTATTCTGAAACTCCAATAAAAACTAGGTCAGATCCTTTTCTCTTCATTCTCCCTTTCTCATAAGTTTTCTTCCTATTGAACTTCTTAACCCTTTGTCCTACATGTTGATACATAATATCGTGAGATAGAAAATATTTTCTATTTTCTAAGAAAGTTAAATCACCTACCCATTAAGTTTTTAGTTTCCATATTATATTTTTCAATTCTAGAAAGTATTCTGACTCTTTTCCAAAGTTTTTTTTTGGTAGTTTCCTGCTTCCTGCAGTTGTTTTCAAGATTTTCTTTAAATACAGTAAGGACAATTGTCTTATAATTCTAATACATGAAGTAGGTCTATTTCACCGCACTGTTGTTTCTATTTGTTCTTACTTAGAGTTATTTGTTTCTTTGTGTCCTTGGATATTTTTAACCCTGTGCTGCTCACAACACTTCAAAAATTGTTTGACGGTATTCTTTCAGGGCTAGGATAAATGTGTCTAACCAGAGAGAATTTATTTGTATTTGCTTCTGTCTGGCACCTAGCTTGATACTTTTGGATCATTCATGTAGTATGAATTTGGGCAGTAAATTTGCCTCAAGGTTTCTCTGTGGTACAAGTTATGGTCGGGATTTTCCCTCTCTCTTCCTGTCCTCTACCTCCTACTTAGTTCAGTGCTAATGCAATCTTTTTGTAGGAAAGAAGGGTTTACTTTTGGTTTACCCATACCCAAAGGATATAGTCTTTTGGGGTCCAGTTTAATTGGAGGAACACCTTCTTTTATATTTTCCGCTTTGTGTGAACTCTGGGCTTTTCTTCCCCCTCATGCCATAAGGACATCAAAACTGAAGTTCAAGTTTGCCCTCACTAAATGTACTCCATGTACAAGCAGTTTCAGTGCTCAGCTTACCTCTCTATGGGTTCTCATCTTCTCTTAGATTTTGACCTTAATATTTTCATGGCTCTTTGATACTTTTGAGAAGTTGGGTTGTTAAAATTTAGTATTTGTTAATTTGTTTCACAGAGAGGTCTAGTGCAAATAATCTAGCCTGCCCTATTCTAGGAAATAAATTGTTTCTTTTTTTTAAGTTTTTTTAATAAAAGGCTAATAAAGTAATAAAAAAATTACACATAATTCTGTCACTTTTTCAAATCTTCATGCATATTCTTTTCTAGTCTTAGACCACAGGCATACATATTTTTAAAATTTATTTTTATTAAAAAAATTTTTTTTTTAAGTAGGCTCCTCGCCCAACATGGGGCTTGAACTCAAGACCCTGAGCTTGAGAATCACATGCTCTACCAACTGAGCCAGCCAGGTACCTTGCATATGTATTTTTTATATCAGTTGTGCCAATCTGGCATTTCCACAACAGCTAATGACTATATTTATTATTATTAAGGGGGGCAGATAATAACAAAAGTTAATGGTCAAAATGGTCAGAAATAGGAGGGAAAAAAAAAAAAAACAACAACAACCCAACAATGTGGGAAAGAACATCCTGCAATTGCAAGGGTCTTCTTTGCGGAATCAACTCACCGAGAGACGAGATCCAGCTCTTGCTCTGGCAATGCTCTCCTTTTCCTTTTCAGATACCCTTCTCTGCACAACCTGGAAATTATTTAAGGCTGCAGAGAAGTCATTCATGAGGCGTTCTTTCTGAAGTTTCTGCTGGCGCTACGGAAATAAACAAGGACTTGAAATTTCATATTAACCCTGAATCATTTGGTTTTAATTCCCATTAAAAACAAAATTATTCCCCCTAAAGATTTCTAACCAGGAAAATTACTATAAACAGCCTCTTCCTTAATAAATTTGTTCTTTGCTAATTCAAATCCCTCATTAATGCCATAGACCAAGTCTGAATTTTCCTTCTTTCATCTGACAAACTTGGGAACTGTGTGTCATTTACCTTGTAAGGTAATCTCAGAAGGAATTGCAATTGAGAATTTTGGTTCCCTGGAGAATCTAAAAGCAGAATAAATAACTTTAGACTCAGACTGAACCCCAAAAGAGATTGTTTTATGTTAAAATATTAAAAAATATTCATCCACACTGAGTTCATAGTGTCCCTGAAAACTACAGAATCATTTTCCTTTATACACTGTAATGAGATTTAAAATCTTTGAGAACCTGAAAACTATTACAGGCTATCTTTACTACGCTTACTGATACTATGTCTCAAAAAACACACGCTGAGAGCACCTGCTATGTGCTGAGAACACTGAAGTAAAAACTCATCCCTGACCTCAAACAGCTTACCAACTACTTATAGATAAGGAATATAGACACACAAATTACAAGTCATTATAAATAACTGCTATATCCTATTAGTACTATAGGAGTTTGGAGGCAGGTGTAATCAGTAAGAACTCAAGTGGCCACAAAGGCCAAGAGAAAGTAGACACTGAAGGAAGAGAAAGTAGACACTGAAGGAAGAGAAAGGTCTGAATAAGCAGATGGAAGGAGTAAGGCAAATTTGTCAAAGAAACAGTGTGAACAAAGGCATGGCAGTAAATATTTAAAGACGATCTATAAGGAGATAGTTTGGCTGGAACAAAAGCTTTTTTCATAAGACTAGCTAAAAGACAGAACTGGAAAGACAGAGAAGGGGATGACTGGAGCAGGTTTTAAATGCTAAGCTAATGAGTTTGGGATTTAATCCCTAAGGAACAAAAAACAACAAAGATTCCTGAGCAGGAAACATGATGGGTACAAAATGATAATTTAGAAAAGGTAGTCTGTGATGGTGTACAGGATAGGATGGAAAAAAGAAACATGTCAAAAAGACTATTGCAATATTCTAGGTTAAAGGTCAGGAGGACATTGTGTCAGTAATGGGAACCCCAAAGACATGAATTTAAGAAACATTATGACTTAGCAACTGCCTATAGGACTGCAACGGGGCTAAAGTCAAGAATGACTCAAATATCACACCTGGGAGAATTATGGTAATACTAAGAGCAAATTTATTTTATTTTTTTTTAAGATTTTATTTATGTGAGAGAGAGAGTGTGTGAGTGAATGAATGGTGGGGGGAGGGGCAGAGAGAGAGAGAAGCAGGCTCCCCACTGAGCCAGGAGTCCAATGAGGGACTTGATCCTGGGAACTTGGAATCATGACCTGAGCCAAAGGCAGATGCCTAACTGAGCCACTCAGGCACCCTAAAAGAAAAAAAAAAATTTAAGATTTTATTTATTTATCTGGAAGAGAAAGAGAGAGAGAGAGAGAGAGAGCATGCACAAGTAGGGTAAAGGGCAGAGGGAGAAGTAGACTCCCTGTTGAGCAGGGAGCCCAATGTGGGGCTCAATCCAGGGATTCTAGGATCATAACCTGAGCCTAAGGCAGACGCTTAAACAACTGAGCCACTCAGGTACCCCTGAGAGCAAATTTACACAAGGAACATTTCCCTCTTTTGCTGGAATTTTTAAAAATTTTCACATTAACATTATAACAATAAGAGGGAAAAACCATCATTCCCTAATCTCACTATTCAAAAACACTTTTTTTTTTTTTTTTTTTTTTTTTAGTAGACTCCATGTGGGGCTTGAACTCACAACCTTGAGGTCAAGAGCTGCATGCTCCGTCAACTAAGCCAGACAGGTGCCACACAAAAAATACTATCTTTAAGTATATCATAAACATTTCCCATGTTATCATCCTCTTCACAATTATGGTCTTTGTTACATAATATCCTATCAAATTGATCTAGGAAATTTTATGTAAACATTCCTTCTAGATTATGCCTAGGTTTTAACTACTGAACTATTATAAATAAAGCTAATGGAAGCCCCATTGTAATTGCTAATATTAATACAGTACTTATCATGTACCAATACAGTTATAAGTACTTCAACATAATAACTCACTTTAACTTATACAACAACCTATATTATAGTCCCTACTTTACAGATCAGAAAACCAAGGCACAATGAAGTTAAGTAACTTGCCTAGGATCACACAGTCAGTAAGTATAAGGGGTAAAATTTAAATATAGGAAATCCAGCTCCAGATTACAGTTTTTTTCTTCCAACTTTTTTTCCTTAGGACAAATTTTCATGAATGGGAATATTAGGTCAAAAAACACATACTTTTTTAAAAAGACAATCAGTATTATCAATCAGCTTAGTTAGGGATATGAGTGAAATGGGAGGAATCCTGTATAAGACAACACATTAAATTTTAGATGAAGGCAATACATTCAAGAAGAGATATTAGAGTAAGAATTGACAATATGGGCCTAGTCTTTAGAGGTTAGAGGCTAGAGCCAGGAGAAGGTCTTGGGGTCATGTTCATAAAGGTAAACTCATAAAAAGAGATAAGCCTCCCGAGGGAAAAATGCAGAGACTAAGAAAATGAGAGGTCAATGGCAGAGCCTTGGGACATGTTTACTTCTAGGAAGACCGAGAGTCAGAGAAGGAGGCTGAGACTCCACCTGGGGAAAGAGAAAAGAGGCCAGCAAGGGATCCCAGAGTTGGAAGACATATCGAAAGGGGTTCATGGAAAGAAAAAGACAGTTTCAGTAGAGATGGGATGGGCTGTTTCAAATGAGACAGAAAATTGAATAAAAGCTCAAAAAAGCCCACTGGATTTGGCAGCAAGAAGATCACTGATGATAGCACATAAGTACGAAAGACTGAAAGGAGGATATATGATCTGATATACAGGAGGACAGCAGCAAAAAGATGGTGGTAAGACTAAGATTGACCAGATGAAGAAAGAATCGAAAGGGCAAACGGTACTTAGCACAACAGGGCAGGGATCAAGGAATTATGTGCAGATCTATTTCGTGTTTTTAGTGATCCAAGATAATGGAAGGGAACAATAGCATTCATGACCCAAAAATAACTTCTGTCTGATTTTGGACTACATTAAATCCTTCTCTCTCTCTCTCTCACTCTTTGGTAGCAGATTTAACTTTCTATTTATTTTTTCTTAGGCTACTATTAACTCTTAAGTACTCTCAACATTCTGCTTTCATCAAGACCCTTAAACTCCTTTTTTGTTACTAACTAAAAACCATTCACAAGTGTGTATTCCCTAACTCCCAGCTGGGAGGACAAAAGGGGTGATGTTTATTGAAGATAATGGACGGCAAGGGGAACTGGTCTCTAAGTGAAATTTCAGCATGAGTAACAGCACACCTACGGACCACTAAAGGTGATTACATTAAGATTACTTTTTATCAGGGCTACTTTGCAGCATGACGACAAAGCATCTAGTCTTGGTTCCTCTCTTTTGTGCAAGGGGGCGCCAAAACTCCAAAGACTTAACATGTGCTTCATTAAATAGCTTGCCAAGTATGGGTTAAACTAACATTGTCAAACTTTTTTGATGGAGACATGCAGAAATAATGTGACATCTTGACCTAGTACCATATATACACATATGTATGAAATGAAAGCTTCCTGTAAGAATAGTTTCCTTTATTGCATGGTATGCATTCGGATATTCCTATCTATTTTATTATTTATTTATTTATTAAAAGATTTTATTTATTTATTTGACAGACAGAGACCACAAGCAGGCAGAGAGGCAGGCAGAGAGAAAGGAGGAAGCAGGCTCCCTGCTGAGCAGAGAGCCCAATTTCGGGGCTCGACCCCAGGACCCTGAGATCATGACCTGAGCCGAGGGCAGAGGCTTAACCCACTGAGTCAGTCACCCAGGCGCCCCTCTATTTTATTTTCTTAATGATGATCACAGTATACTAAAATTATTTCATGTTACAACCAGGCACAACTCACAGAGTGAAAAATAACCCAGAATGGGGAAGTTGTAGGCTTTGTCTTTATAGCCATCAGAGATAGGACATCATCAGAAAAAAATTCAATAATAAAAAGGAAAACAAGTCAAGTGCTCCTAGGAATGGTAGAGAAGCTAAAGAAAAATGGAATCACAGTAGGCTAATGTAGATGGAGAAGGTTTTTGATTTTTTCCCTGGAAGAGAGATGTTTTGAGGTAGAACTATGAATAATAATTAAAACAGGTGAAGCCACAATAAAGGCAGAGGCACACTGACTTCTGGAATGTGTGAAGAAAAGGCCTGGCACATCAAGGGAACAATGAACTCCAGTTAAAAATTGTGTTTTTTAAAGGATTTCAATGACCACTGAATAAAATGACTTGAAAAGAGAAATCTTTTCCCCTGGGTATTTCTTCAACTTGAGACCTATGAATGACTCATGATGGGACATGAAAGTGACTGCAGATAGAAGGCAAAAACATCTGATTGAGATTTATAGAAACTGACAAGACAAACTAGGACCTAACCTGCAACATAAAGCTGCTGGCCAAACCCTAGAGATGCAAACACTAGGGTTCTTTACTAATTAAACTAATTTTATCAATATGTAAGTATGGGGTTTTTTGTTTTTTTTTTTTAAGATTTTATTTATTTACTTGACAGAGAGAGAGAGATGCAGGAAGAGAGAGAACACAAGCACGGGGAGTGGAAGAGGGAGAAGCAGGCTTCCCGCCAAGCAGGGAGCCCAATGTGGGGCTCGATCCCAGGAGACCTGAGCCAAAGGCAGATGCTTAACAACAGAGCCACCCAGGCACCCATAACAGTATGTTATTATGAATAATAACAGCCGATACTGAGTAGCTACTGAATGCTGAGCACTTTGCAAGACCTGGTGCATACATTCTTTATACTGTCACAATAGTCACATAGCCCAATTTTACAGATAAGGAAACTGAAGGTCAGAGAAGGTCTACCTAGCACCAAAGGCCAAGTTATATTTGTTTCACACACTGCCTTCCCACTAAAACAAAGTCCCTTCCTATTAAATGAACACACACACCAGAAAATACCAACCTGTTCTGAAGCAGATAAGGGAAGGGGCAAGGACCCTAATTCCTTCAGTAATTCATTCGTTTCCTTAGCAAGCTGATTTGTAGAATGCTGTAACTGTTGCCTAAGAGAGAAAAGACATGTTTCAGGATATTTCCACGGCTCGAGAGCTGTTACAGTTAGTACAGTTAGTTCTCAGAGTGCCCCAGTGCAAGGAATAAAGGGGGTGCTTGAAGGAATGGGCTCCCAGAGGCCCAGGTTCACAAAAAAAAAAAAAATTCCAGAAATACTACTCAGTCAAACCCACTGCAAGGCATCTCCATGTTACTGAGAAGAAAGAACCTACCTCAGTGAAGCCTCCTGATAGGTATTTTAAGTCTTTGGGAAGAAAAGAAAGGCCTATCAGCAGTTCTGATAGAAATATAACAGCAACTGCCCCCACATCTAAATCTGATAGTCTGAACACACCAAGGTCTCACAAAACTCTCCCGTCCATCGCCCGGCAGTTCTGCCTAGCTGCTGTCTGTCACAGGCACTGATCGGAGTTGGGATCCAGACACTGGGGGTTGGATGAAACGTGCATTAAAAGCACAGCTTCTACCCTAAGGAACAATCTTTGAAGATCTACTCCCATGTTCCTGCTTAAAGCTGGTGCTTTTTCAGCTTTATTCTTGGCTCCCTATCGGCCTTCATGCTTGACTTTCTGGCTCCTCCCTCCAAAACAAAGAAGCCCTGTACTGCATAAAAACATATAAGGAGTATAAGGGGAAGAATATTAAAAAAGGAGGAATATGCATTATATTAAGTGGGATTGGAAAGTAGTGGAAACACAAAAAGAGCCCCTTTTGGTCATGATTTTCCTCTACTCTGTGGCCATTTCTACAGAGGTTTTAAGGGAGGATAGAGAAACCATACTACTCAATCATTACTATTTTTTCATTGCAAAGGGGCTTCCAAGATAAAAAAATGAGGGAGTCAAAAACAAGAAGGAGGCAATCAGGAGCCTATACCTCCTAGACAGTACTAACACATCCAAAGATGTGTTTTTCACATCTCCCTGGAAAAAGCTCAAAGTAGTAAGTCATTCTCTCACTTCACACTGTCGAGGACAGAAAACAAAGAATATTGCTCAGTATATTTTAAAGATGAAGAAAGAACTTCTAAAAGCAGAAATGGGATCAAGAAGGATGTAATAAAAAGAGTCGTGAGTCCCTACTACCAGTCCATTCTCCTCCCCTTCAGACACCCCTCAGATCACTGTGAATACGTTTTTCTAATTTTTACAGTTGGAAATCCCACTAGACTAGATGAGCTCTGCAGATCATTGGGAGTCCTGGGCCAATAAGGAGGCTCATTTTGGCAGACTACAGGTTAATAGTGGTCAAAGTTCCCTTCCCTACTTCCTCAGAGGGTTCTGCTAAACAGCCCAAGGGAAGAAAGAATCTGTGTTCAAGGATTTTGAAAGGCAGCAGAGATCACAACCCATGAATATATTTTATTGCCCCTCCTCTAGATCCACCCATTACTTCGTGTCCCACTGCCTGTCATGCTGACTCCATAGGCTTTCCTGGAAACCTAAGTTGCCACGCAGCAAGGACAGTGGGTGTGTCCTCAAAAGGGTTCTCACAGGGCCTCACAGAACCCAACCACATTAGGAAGCTACTCACAGATTTTCCTGTAGCTTGCTTGAGTCCTGCTTAGTTCCTAGTTGGCTCATCAAATTCTTTATCTGAGCAGCTGGGGAGTGGGGGAGAGAGAAAAATACATTCATCATGAGCATCCTACTTGTCAGATCACTGTTCTCTCGTCCACATCCTGAATAAGTTCATGCAACTAACAGAAAGCATGCTATGATCAAAACTTCAGCATGTCTATTCCTTCTAAAACTAATCATGAGGTTCACCTTTCTCCTACAGATAACTATGTCACCAAGTAGAGGGTGGCAGTTTTGTTCATCATTCCCAAAGAACTTCCAAAATTTTCCAGACTTCCCATGGTGCTGGTTTAAAATTTCAACACCTTTGCAAGGGCCTTACTACCAAATATCAACTTGCAACAATGAAATTTAAATTCATAATACACAATAATTTTTTTTCACAGTAATTTTTTTATAGCAAACATTTTTGAAAAGACAATGTACATTCATTGTTAATAATAAATTACCATTAGAAAAAATAATAATAATAAGCTTTGTGCAGTGGCAGTATCGTAGCCAATGAGGTTTATCCAAGGTGCAATTACTGCTAATTGAAAAATTAATAATAATAAATTACCATTGACTGAGCACCTCCATGTGCCAGGAGCTTTTATATTAGGAGCTCCATATACATTATTTTATTAATTTTCACAGCAACAGTCTAAAGTAGGTATGTCTTCATTTTGCCGATGAGGAAATATATTTAGGTAAGTTATATAAGCTAAATTTATATAAGTTAATTATGCAAGGGTACACAATGGTTAAGTAACAGGGCAAAAAATTCAATCCCAGATACATTGAACTCCAAGGCCTATGTCCTTAAAACTATGTTGTCTACAGTCAAATATATGGTTTTGTTCAGATAACGTCCTAGATATTTTGCTAAGATGGTCATGTTTGAATTCTAGATGTTTAGGCCTCTAGCCCTGGACTAGGAAAGCAGAGGTCCAGAGAAACTGATCATCTACTTATAAGGAAAAACACTCCAACATCAGCTTGCCTGGGAATGTGAGTAGCCCTGGACCTCACTGATTTGTGCACCAGAAATAGAGCCCTGATTTCCTTTTTTTTTTTTTTTCTTATTCTAAATATTTTTGGGTTTGGGGTGGGTTTTTCTGAAGTGCAGTTGACCTTTTAATTTCTTTTGTGTCCTGCTTTCTGTTCTCCTGACTGGCGAGGAGGATGAAGGAGTTAGATTCATTCATTCATTCATTTGTAGAGGTTGGAATTTTCTTGTATTTCAGAGAACGTGTGCAATGGTGGAGAGGGTGCAGAGGAGCAGAGGGAGAGGGTGAGAGAATTCCAAGCAGACTCTGAGGAATGCAGAGCCCAGAGCCTGACATGGGGCTTGACACTGAGTTCCATCTCACATCCTTGAGATCATGACCTGAGCCGAAACCAAGTCAGATGCTCAACCGACTACACTACCCAGGCGCCCCTGCTTGCTTGCTTCTGAAGAGCATTCACTATCTTCTATTCCAAGTTGCTGGAGTACAGAACATAATAACAGGGTACTCCCTGCCCAGAGGAAACACGATTATCTTCAAGTTTCACTAGAACTTCAAGAGATAACATAACACAATAGGTATGACTCTTTGAGCCAAAACGTAGCCTCCTTTGTGAAGGCCTTTCCTATTCTCTCAGCATTAATGCCAAAGTTTCACTTGTGAGGTATCAGACTGCTAAATGACTGGCTTAGTGGAGGATTGAGGAGGAAATCAATATATATTACATCATTTGTATATATTACAGGGACAACGTACATACAGTGCTTCCATGTCCACTAAGAAAAAAAGACCTTCAGTTATTCAAACTTATGACAGGGTGTTCCTTAAAATAATAAAATTTGAGGGTAAATCATAATCTTGCTCCTAATCTGGCCACCAAGAGTAACAAAGAAGTGGGCACCTGGGTGGCTCAGCCAGTTAAAAGTCCAACTTTTGGGGGCGCCTGGGTGGCTCAGCGGGTTAAAGCCTCTGCATTCGGCTCAGGTCATGATCCCAGGGTCCTGGGATCAAGCCCCGCATCGGGCTCTCTGCTTGGCTGGGAGCCTGCTTCCTCCTCTCTCTCTCTCTCTCTGCCTGCCTCTCTGCCTACTTGTGATCTCTATCTGTCAAAAAATAAATCTTAAAAAAAAAAAAAAAAAAAAAAAGTCCAACTTTTGATTTTGACTCAGGTCATGATCTTAGGGTCCCAGGATTGTAGACTGGCTCTGAACTCAGCAGGGTATCTGCTTCTATCTCCCTCTCCCCCATCCCCCATGCTCTCTCTCTAAAACAGATATACAAATCTTTTAAAAAAAAAAAGAGAGAGTAGTAAAAAGGCAAGCTGAAGTTTATTAAATACCAAGTTACCTTACACAAACACAGATGAATTAATAGCCTCTAAGTCTGATAAGAAACAATGATGAAGCAAAATCTAATTGATTGCTGGTGACTCTCTACTCATAAGCAGAAAATGAACAACCTAGTCCTGAGAAATGTATACAAGTTATTTCTGTCTAGCCAAAATCACTACATCATGCGTGTTAGAAAACAAAAAAATTGCAAAGTCAAGAATATATAAACTTGTGGGGCGCCTGGGTGGCTCAGTGGGTTAAGGCCGCTGCCTTCGGCTCAGGTCATGATTCCCAGGTCAGGGGTCCTGGGATCGAGTCCCGCATCGGGCTCTCTGCTTGGCAGGGAGCTGCTTTCTCCTCTCTCTCTTTTTGCCTGCTGCTCTGCCTGCTTATGATCTCTGTCTGTCAAATAAATAAATAAAATCTTAAAAAAAACGAATATATAAACTTGTAGCACTTCAAATTATGATTTTATCTTACTTTGAGACCATGTTTTTGTTTTGTTTAGCAAAAATGTTACTTCAATTTTATAATGGAAATATAGTGTTCAAGTGATTTAAATTTTGCCTTTTGACCAACTCTCTTAAAATAGATTAATTATCCTATTAAGTGTTACTTTTAGCTTAATGGTTCCACAGGAAAAAGCAAGCACTATAATGAATGTATTTTGCTAAGACAACATTCTGTAAGATTATAAGTAAGTTTTCCTTACTAACATGTGGAATTTCCCCTCTTATCTAAGTCAAATTAAAATCAGGATACCAACAGAGCTATCAGCTGGCTAGCCAAATAATTTATAAGAGGGCTGACATTAGCATTAATTGATCACTTATTATGTGCCAGACATGGCTAGGTATTTGACATGCTATAATAAAAAATATATTTGGGGGGGGCCTGGGTGGCTCAGTTGGTTAAGCATCTGCCTTGGGCTCAGGTGGTCCTGAGATGATCCCTGCATCAGGATCCCTGCTCAGTAGGCAGCCTACTGCTTCTCCCTCTCCCATTCCCCCTGCTTGTGTTTCCTCTCTTGCTGTGTCTCTGTCAAATAAATAAATAAAATCTTAAATATATATATATATATATAAATAAATAAATAAAATCTTAAATATATATATATAAATATATATATATATAAATATATATATATATATAGTCATTGTCCTTGGTTCCCGGCACAAAGCACCTAAAAACCTTGAAATTTTGTGTGTAATAGGACTGTCTTTTGTTATTCATAAAGATTCCCTTTTTTTTTTTTTTTAAAGATTTATTCATTTATTTGAGAGAGAGCAAGAGCACCAGGGGGTGGGGCAGAGGGAGAGAGAAAGAAGAATCTTGAGTAGACTCCTCGCTGAGTGCACAGCCCTGGGCTCGATCTCAGGACCCTGAGATCACCACCTGAGCCAAAGTGAAAAGTCAGCTGCTTAAGGGACTGAACCATCCAGGTACCCCATAAAGAGCCCCTTCTGAACACACTGAGTTTATGCTCCTCGGTGAGGTAGAGCTAGACAGCCTTAGGTTGGGTGGAGCTAGTCACCAGAACTACCAAGTGATTACGCTGGAACTTTCAGCCCCACCCACTGACTTTAGGGAAATGGCGGTAGGGGGCGGGGATGATAGGCGCTGCAGATTGAGACTAAGCATTAGAAAAACACTTGCGAACACCATTTGATGAGCTTCTGGGTTGATCAACAGGCGAACATACAGGGAGGGTGTTGGAGGGTGTCCAAGCTAGTTCCTACACACCTTGCCCTGGGCATCTCTTCTATCCGGCTGTTCCTGAATTATGTCCTCTTATAATAAATTGATATTGTAATTAAGTAAATGTTTTCCTGAATTCTGTGAGCTGCTCCATCAAATTAATCAAACCCAAGGAGGGGTTCGTGGGAATCTCTGATTTAGAGTCCAGTGGTCAGAAGCACAAGTGACAACCGGATGCAACTGGTGTCTGAAGGGGAATAGTTAGTTTACATGGGACTCAGCCCTTGTGGCATCTGATACTAACTCCAGGTAGAAGTGTCAGAATTGGGTTAAATTGCAGGATGTCTAACTGGTGTTTGGAGAATCTCAGAATTGTTTGGTGTGTGGAAAACCCACACATCTAATGTCAGAAGTATTGAAGTAGAGGAAAAACAGGAGTATTCTTCCTTTATACTTGATAACCATGATTTTATTTGATCCCAACAACCCTTTAAATAAACATTATTATCTCAGTATTATAGATGGGTACACTGAGGCTCATGACTGAGAATTCATTCGTTAGTTCACTCACTCATTCATTCATTCATTCATTCAGAGTACCTACTCTTCAGGTCCTATGCTCTAGAAGACAACTGCTCTTAGGAAGCTAACATTTTAAAGATTTTATTATTTATTTGAGAGAGGGAGAGAGAGAGCTTGAAAGGAGAGAGGTTAGCGGGAGAAGTAGACTCCCCGCCAAGTAGGGAGCTCAATGTGGGACTCGATCCTAGGACTCCAGGATCATGACCTGAGCAGAAGGCAGTTGCTTAACCAACTGAGCCACCCAGGCACCCAAGAAGCTAACATTTTAAAGAAAAGAGACAGTAGGCATGTATCTCTGGTGGTGATTAAGTACTATAAAGATAAATAACAGTGCCTGGGTGGCTTAGTCCGTTAAACATCTGCCTTCGGCTCAGGTCATAATCCCAGTGTCCTGGGATCCAGTGCCGCATCAGGCTCCTTGTCCAGCCAGACACCTGCTTCTCCCTCTGCCTCTGTCTCTGTCTGCCGCTCCCCCTGCTTATGCTCTCTATCAAATAAATAAATAAATAAATAAAATCTTTTAAAAAATGAAAAAGAAAAAGAAATTCAGGTAAAGGCTGGAAAGACAGGGCGGGGAGAGTATACTAGCTTCCATAGTGTGGTTAGAGAAAACCTCTCTGAGAACGTGACACAGAGAAGAGATAGAAAGGAAGTGAAAGATCAAGCCATACAAAGACATGGGGAAGCAGCTTGCTTGCTTGTGTTTTTTTTGGGGGGGGGGGCGTGGGACAGCTTTCTAACAGAGTATGAAATGAACCCCCGAGGCAAGAGTGCTTCTTGTGAAGGAGGATCAGTGAGAAAGCCAATGAGGCTACAGTAGAGCAAGCAAGAGAGAGGGGTAAGAGAAGTGGCCAAAGAGGTAAAGGCCAGATCATATAGGGCCTTCTTAACTAGAGCAAGAACTTCAAACTGGAGTGAAATGGGAAGCCACGTAGAATCATAATAACGCGGAACTCAAACCCAGGGCAAATTCCAATGGCTATATTCTTTGTGCCACGTTATGTTTTCTCAAAAGGCTAAGGCTTAAAGGAAATAGAACCAAGTGACACAGGGCAGGCCTCAATTCCAGTGTTCCACTTAGCCCCACCCTGCTTATCTGATACCTCCCTAACTCAATAGCTCTCTGGCGCAGGTAGGCTGATGTCCTTGCTCTAACCTGCTCTCTTCCCCAACTCCCTCCCACCTTTGGGAACATTCCTGTGTACTCCCCAGAATCCAGCCGAGTGCCAGGCACCCAGTGGGTACATAAGTCATTGTTGGTTGAGTTAACCTCCCTTTTATATCATGACACTTTCTTTAAGGCAGAAGATATGAGAGAACATGAGCTGGGAATAGTGAGACCTGACCACTAAGCCACACTTGACCACTAACTCGATGCATGGTGCCACGCAAGTCATTTCATGTTGCTGGGTCTCTTTTCACCAACTGTATGTGATATTCAGGTTTAACTAACACATACTGAGCACTTACTACTATTACAATACTTACCATCTACACTACTTTTTCCTCATTAAATCTTTACAACTGTGTGAGTAATAAATGTTCTCTGAGCCCTCCCATCCTGCTTGGTGCTAAAATGATAATAAATAAGCTCTAGTCCCAGAGTGATGCTGTGTAATCAAGGAGTGTGTTTTGCAAGCCAGAGTTTGGCTTAGAGAGGTTCCACCTGCGTACAAATGGGAGTGGATGAAGTATGTGCTTTATCCTCCCATCCAGGAGGGGAGGGGCCACATTCTACTCATTTCTGAATTTGTGTAACAACACACACATATACACCCCCAGAAAAGAGCTGGTTGAATATATGAAGACATATTAAGGCAGGTCTTACAAAAAGTTCAAGGAAACAGATCTTATCTTTTTGACTACCTTTACAGAGTACCCTCCTTAGAAACTCTATAGAGACATGTCAAAGTATCAAGGTATCAATAATCATCTATCAAAAGTTATTAAATACCCAGGGCACCTGGCTGGCTCAGCTGGAAGAGCATGTGACATTTTTTTAAGGTCTTATTTATTTATTTGAGAGAGTGAGCAAGAGCGAGCACAAGCTGGGAGAGGTACAGAGGAAGAGGGAGAAGCGGACTCCCCCACTGAGCAAAGAGCAGGATGCTGGACTAGATCCCAGGACCCTGAGATCATGACCTGAGCTCAAGACGGACCCTTAACCTACTGAGCCACCCAGAAACCCTGAACATGTGACTCTTGAACTCAGGGTTGTGAGTTCAGTCCCCACACTGGGTATAGAGATTAACTAAAAAAATAAACTTAAAAATTTTTTGTATCAGGGGCGCCTGGGTGGCTCAGTGGGTTAAAGCCTCTGCCTTCGGCTCAGGTCATGATCCCAGGGTCCTGGGATCCAGCCCCACATCGGGCTCTCTGCTCAGCGAGGAGCCTGCTTCCCCCCTCTTTCTCTCTACCTGCCTCTCTGCCTACTTACGATTTCTGTCTGTCAAATAAATAAAATCTTTAAAAAAAAATTTTTTTTGTATCAAATACCCTAGAGGGGCGCCCGGGTGGCTCAGTGGGTTAAGCCTCTGCCTTCAGCTCAGGTCATGATCTCAGAGTCCTGGGATCGAGGCCCACATCAGGCTCTCTGCTTAGCAAGGAACCTGCCTCTCCCTCTCTCTTTGCCTGCCTCTCTGCCTACTTGTGATCTCTCTCTGTCAAATACAGAAAATAAAAAATCTTAAAAAAGGGGCGCCTGGGTGGCTCAGTGGATTGAGCCGCTGCCTTCTGCTCAGGTCATGATCTCAGGGTCCTGGGATCGAGCCCCACATCGGGCTCTCTGCTCTGCGGGGAGCCTGCTTCCTCCTCTCTCTCTCTGCCTGCCTCTCTGCCTACTTGTGATCTCTCTCTCTGTCAAGCAAATAAATTAAAAAAATCTTTAAAAAAAAAATCTTAAAAAATAATAATAATAAATAAACACCCTAGAGAGCAATGGGTATTTTATAGGGCGTGGAAAAAAAATCATTAAAAATCAGCTATTCTTTGTGTGTTCTCAACTGAGAACTTTCTTCATCTAGACTTTTCTGACTTCTTTTGTTTGTTGAGGTTACCTGAATTTGTGGGGGGAGCTGATTACAAAAGTTCGGGGAAGGGGGATTTACAGAGTCATTTCCTAACTAAGCACCAGAAATAATCCAAGCCTCCATCAACTCCTACTAAATTTCTGAATATTAAGATATTTTCCTAAAAGTTTCCAGCAAGACTCAGGTAACAGATACCCCAAAACTCAAATCATAAGGACAGTAGTGTCTTACTTTACTAGAATCCAAAGAAGCAGAATATTTTGTGTACTACCCTCCATAACCACCAACATTAGGGCTCTATTCAAAAACAGTGACTCAATGACCCATCTATATCTAAGAAAATTATCCCTTAGTAAACCTAAAGCCCAGAAAGGAATAGGTTGTTCCTATACACAGTTATTTTCACTGGAGTATACTTACAATGAAGTAAAGTGATACTTTTTGGAAAGATTTTTATAAAAATGGATTGAATCTTTAAGGATTTTCTGGTCAACTTGGTTAGTGAGAAAACTCCCTTTCTAAGCACTCTGGTAAATAAAACTTTTACCTTAGGTAGACTTGTTACAACATTTTGGATGAAAATAATAGTCTATTTAATGTTACATAATCCTGGAAACCAGATGACTAGGCCAAATATAAAGACGAGTCCTTAAGTTCTATAAAAACAATTTTGTTATTTTTAAAACTAGACTTCAATTTCTATCATTGACCTCTTATTTTTAAAAGCATGTCCTGGCTAAAACTTTTAAGACTACAAAACAAATCAATTTGTTGTACATTACAGCTGATATCCACACTATGAACTACTCTAAATTGAACACTCCTTATGTGCTTTTAGCTGATACCAGCTTTAAGTAGAATCTGAATCTCCAAATGAACTTTTTTTTTTAAGATTTTATTTATTTATTGGGTGGAGGGTTGGGTGAGCCTGGTGGTAGGTATTATGGAGGGCACATATTGAATGGAACACTGGGTGTGGTGCATAAACAATGAATTTTGGAACACTGAAAAAAAAATTAAATCAAATTAAAAAAAAAGATTTTATTTATCTATTTATTTATTTGGGGGCAGGTGTAGAGGGAGAGAATCTCAAGCAGACTCTGCACTGAGCATGGAACCTAACACAGGGCTCAATCTCACAACCCTAAGATCATGATCCTGAGAACATGACCTGAGCTGAAATCAAGAGTTGGATGCATAACTGACTAAACCACCGAGGCACGCCCGAATCTCCAAATAAACCTTAATCCAAATCAAAGTCTAGTCCTATCAAAGTAACTACCATGACAGTGTTTCTTTTTCAAAGGAAAAAACATTATTTACACCAAATGAAAATTTCCAAACGGGAAAAGGATAGTCTATACAGTGATTATGACAATGAAGTCATCTCAGTATCTTACTCTGAAAATCAGGTTTATATTGTTTTCATATAGCTACAGTGAAAATGACCTGACTTGAAAAATGTAGCCACTATATTACAGTATATTAAGGCTCTACTAAACATGAGTACTAAATATCAAAGGCACAATCTTCCATTTACTGTACCAGCAACAGCATATGTAATGGTGAAGAGCATACTCTGAATTAAGACTGCCTATGTGTTATTCCTGGTTCTACCACTTCTTAGCTTTATGATCCTTTTTCTAGTAAGCTCTACACCCAATGTGGGCTGGAACTCACAACGCCACGATCAAGAGTTGCATGCTCCAACGACTGAGCCAGCCAGGCATCCAACTTAGCTTTATGATCTTGAGCAAAAGCCTTCGCTCCTCTGTGCCTCAGTTTCCTCACCTAAAAATGGGAGTAACAAGAGAACTCTCATACAGTTTTTGAGCAGATAAAATGAGATAATATGGAGCTAAATTCAGAACAGTGTCTGGCACACAAAAGAACTCAATCAAGGATAGGTATTATCAAACTCAAGACCAAGAACAATATATTTAGCAAAGATAACATCAATTAAGTACATACTGAATGCCAACTACATATCCATTGCTGTGCCAGGCACTGGAGCTGAAGAGAACTAACCATACAATGCATGCGGTCTCTATCCCCAGAAAACGAAAAATAATCTCCCTGGTCAGAATGACAAGGTCAAAAAAATTAATTAAAGAATACCGGAAAAGTGCTAAACTGTGAATGAAAAGTGCTTGCAAGGGGGAGGGGGTTATGGACATTGGGAAGGGTATGTGCTATCGTGAGTGCTTTGAAGTGTGTAAACCTGGCGATTCACAGACCTGTACCCCTGGGGATAAAAATACATTATATGTTTATAAAAAAAAAAATTGGAAGGGGAGGCGAACCATAAGAGACTATGGACTCTGAAAAACAACCTGAGGGTTTTGAAGGGTCGGGGGTGGGAGGTTGGGGGAACAGGTGGTAGGTAATAGGGAGGGCACGTATTGCATGGAGCACTGGGTGTTGTGCAAAAACAATGAATACTGTTACGCTGAAAAAAATAAATAAATAAATATTCTAAAAAAAAAAAAGTGCTTGCAAATTCAAAGAAACAACAACAAAAGGATGACCAACATTTCTTAAACATCTACTATGTTGCAGGCACTGTTTTAAGCACTTTACACAACTACATCATTTAATTAATTCTCAAAACCCTATGAAGTACCTATTATTTTTAACTCTACTTTATAGATGAGGAAATTGAGAATTAGAGAGGTAAAGCGATATGTTTACACAGGTAGTAAGAAGCAGATTAGGATTCAAACCCAGACAGTCTGACTCCTGAGCCTGCTCACCTAATTACTCAACCATAGCAGGGCAAGAGACTCAAACAATAATATTACCATTAACTGAATGTCTACTATGTGCCAGTCACTCTACTTTCAAACACCCCACTTTAATAATTCTACTCATGGGGTACCTGGGTGGCTTAGACAGTTAAGTGGCCAACTCTTGATTTTGGCTCAGGTCATGCTCTCAGGGTCCTGGGATCGAGCCCCGAGTGGGGTTCCAGGCTCAGCAGGGCCTCTACTTGTGATTCTTTCTCCCTCTGCCCTTCCCCTACTCGCTAGTGTGCTCTCTCTCTCTGATACACAAATAAATATTAAAAACAACAACAACAACGGACAATTCTATTCATTTTACAGATAGCATTATACATAAAAAGGGGAAATGACCTGCCCAAGGTTAACAGTGCATAGAGGGGCAAGGACTCAGTCACAGAACTGCTGACCCTAAAACCCATGGTCTTTCTGACTTGATTTTCTTTCAAAATCAAATCTACACATTGTATCTACACAATGCATATTGTGTATACACAACTATCTACAGACCGTAAATAGTTACAAAGGGCAGGACTGAAGCACAACTCAGAGGATTTGTATAATTTAGAGAGCTAGCGAGTTAAGGAAAAATATTAAAGGAGGAACAGAAGGAGCAAAAACTTGGAGCAAAAACCAGTGTTTAAGGATGTTAAGAAAAATAGCCTGCCTGTGGCAAAGGGTGCAGAGAAGTAGAGACAATCGGGCTAATCTGGGTTAAGATGACAGAGAGTGAGGGGCGCCTGGCTGGCTCAGGCGGTAGGTAGAGTGTGTGACTTTGGATCTCAGGGTTGTAGGTTTGAGTCCCCCACTGGGCATAGAGATTGGTTAAAAATAAAATATTAGGGGGAAAAAAAGATGACAGAGAATGAAAACAAGGTAGAAAGTGATGCAGCAGACAAGAGAGAGCCACGGCAGGCTCTTGAAAAGGTGAGTGGTATAATGAAACAGGATTTTAGACATACTATTACTGAGAGCGTTCCCAGGAAGAATAAGAATGGAAACAGAGACACTGAGAGTTTGCTGCTGTGATACAGATGCTGAGACCAGGAAGATTTAAGAGATGGCAATGAAATAAAAAGCAAATCGCAGGGGCACCTGGGTGGCTCAGCGGGTTAAAGCCTCTGCCTTCAGCTCAGGTCATGATCCCAGGGTCCTGGGATCGAGCCCCACATCGGGCTCTCTGCTTAGCGGGGAGCCTGCTTCCTCCTCTCTCTCTCTCTGCCTACCTCTCTGCCTACTTGTGATCTCTATCTGTCAAATAAATGAATCTTTAAAAAAAAAAAAAGCAAATCGCAGATGTGAAAATAACTTTGAAAAAACAGCCTATGGGACTTCATGATAATTGGTTTTAAAAATTCAATTCCCTTTCATTTTTTTTTTAGTTAAAAAAAAACATAGCAATAAATAAGCAACATTAAAGAACAGAAATGCTGTTCTTTAATCTCTTCAGAGATAACTTGGAGGCTATTAGGTTTTTTCCTGTATCTGACACAGTAATACTTGCCCGGACCCCCACTCCATAATAGGCAGAGTCAAGTACATTTCTTCTGTACCCCACCCATACTGATAACAGCCCTTTTTGTACCCGGCAATCGACCCTAGCTGTACCCGTAACAACCCAAGTGGTGGTCTGCTGTATTTCAGCTGATACACTCAGCAATTTCAAACCCACATCTGTGGCTGAACAGCTGGGGAAAAAAGAACAATTATCCTCTCAAATTCTCAAGGGATACATACTCCCAGCAGGTATATGTCTGTGAGCTCACATTCAGAGTGGATACTTCGTATGACCACCAACCAGCTCTTGGAGAGATGTGGGGAAAGTCATGAACCTGATAACATGGTGGAAACAGTGTAACCCTGCTAATTGCAAACTCCTAATTCCTCACCAAACAACCCTCAGGAAGAATTCCAACTGACACCACCTAAGGTCCTAAGATGTGACAGCTACCACATAGTATAGGAAGAATGTGGCAGGAAGACTCCAAATGGTAGAAAAGCCTCATTCATTCAAATGTACCATTTAGTAAGCATCAAGACCCTAAATGATATGACCCCTGGCTACCTCCCTGACTTCTTTTCTTAGTATGCTCCCCGTCTTTTTTTTTTTTTTTTTAAGATTTTATTTATTTACTTGACAGAGAGAAATCACAAGAGAGGCAGGCAGAGAGAGAGGAAGGGAAGCAGGCTCTCCGCTGAACAGAGAGTCCGATGTGGGACTCGATCCCAGGACCCAGAGATCATGACCTGAGCTGAAGGCAGCGGCTTAACCCTCTGAGCCACCCAGGCGCCCCAGTATGCTCCCCGTCTTAACTGCAGTCTAGCCACACTAGCTTCCTTGCTATTCTTTGAACAGCCTAGAGGGGGCACCTGGCTGACTCAGTTGGTGAAACATGCAGCTCTTGATCTCACGGTTGTGAGTTCAAGCCCCCTATCAGGTGTACAGATTACTTAAAAATAAATTTTCAGGGGCGTCTGGGTGGCTCCATTGATTAAGCCTCTGATTCTTGGTCTCAGGTCAGATCTTGATCTCAGGGTTGTGAGTTCAGGCCCTGAGTTGGGCTCCACACTGGGCACTGAGCCCACTTTAAAAAAAAAAAAAAAAAAGAAGAAGAGGAACACACTAAGATCTTTGCTTTTGCTATTCCCTCTGCCCAGAATGCCTTCCCCCAGCTACTCACATGGCTCTCTCCCTCACTTCACTCAGATGTCTACTCAAATGTCTCCTCACAGAGCCCTTCCTTAACCATCTGATCTAAAATAAAACACACCCACCCTCTTTCTCTCCTCACCTCCATCCCCTTACCCTGCCATTTTCTTCACAGCACTTGTTACTACTGGAGATATATATATACACACACACACACATATCTGTATACAAACACATATGTTCACACACACTCTCACAGCAGTGAATTTGTCTCTTATTCATGACTCCAACCCCAGTGCAGAGGGTGCTCAAAGAGTTATCTGTTAACAATAGTAAATGTATGAATCTATCATATATTTGCGACTGAGATAAGTATTAGAAATTATAAAAATGAGTAAGTCATGCCCCATGCTTCATGAAAGAAGCTAACAATCTAGCAGCAGAGGTTAGACACACCATATGAGAAAGTTCTATAGCCTCAGGTTTTCCCCAGTTTCTTATGGAGAGTAAAAAAAACCAAGTCACTTCTAACTTGAACTGCCAGGTGCTACAATACTGTAATATTAATTAAAAATTATAAAAAGACTAATTACTGATCATAAGACATAGACCTGGTTTCAAATTCAGGCACTGCCACTTGTTTGCTCAGTAATTTTTTTTAAATATTTTATTTATTTGACAGAGAGAAATCACAACTAGGCAGAGAGGCAGGCAGAGAGAGAGGAGGAAGCAGGCTCCCTGCGGAGCAGACAGACCGATGTGGGGCTCGATCCCAGGACCCTGGGATCATGACCTGAGCTGAAGGCAGAGGCTTTAACCCACTGAGCCACCCAGGCACCCCTTGCTCAGTAATTTTTTTAAAAGATTTTATTTATTTGAGAGAGAGAGAGGGAGAGCACAAGCACGGGGAGAGGCAGAGGGAGAGGGAAAGGGAGAAGCAGACTGTCCCCGGAGCAGGGAGCCCAGCATCAGGCTCGATCCCTTGACCCTGGGATCATGACCTGAGCTAAAGGCAGATGCTTCACTGACTGAGCCACCCAGACACCTGTTTGCTCAGTAATTATTTAAAACTTCTCAGCCTGGGGTGCCCGGGTGGCTCAGTGGGTTAAAGCTTCTGCTTTTGGCTCAGGTCATGGTCCCAGGGTCCTGGGATCAAACCTTGCATCGGGCTCTCTGCTCAGCAGGAAGTCTACTTCCCTCTCTCTCTGCCTGCCTCTCTGCCTACTTGTGATCTCTGTCTGTCAAATAAATAAAATCTTTAAAAAAATAAAAAATAAAACTTCTCAGCCTGTTTCCTAACCCATAAAAAGAAATAATATTGGTAATTACTTAATGGAATTGTTAAAAGATTAAGTAAGATACTGCATATAAAGCACTTCCCGCATTGCCTGGCACACAGTATGTACTCAATATGTTATCTATTAGTGTTCTTTTTTTTTTTTTTAAAGATTTTATTTATTTATTTATTTGACAGACAGAGATCACAAGTAGTCAGAGAAGCAGGCAGACAAAGAGAGAGGAGGAAGCAGGCTCCCCACTGAGCAAAGAGCCCGATGCGGGGCTCGATCCCAGGACCCGGGGATCATGACCTGAGCTGATGGCAGAGGCTTAACCCACTGAGCCACCCAGGCGCCCCTCTATTAGTGTTCTTAATGGTTGACTCCAATGATCCCTTGAGCCAGATACCCAACCAACAGCTAAATCTTATTTAATTCTGTCACCAAAGAAGCCTTTCCTTTCCTTCCTTTTCATTTTCACAATTCCTAACTGGTGTCTCTAATTCCAGTCTCTTCCTTCCAATTCAATTTATACATTTTTTTTTCAATTTATACATTTCTAAATAACTAAATCCAAGGGACATCTGGGTGGCTCAATCAGTTAAGCAGCTGCCTCCGACTCAGGTCATGATCTCAGAGTCCTGGGATGGAGCCCTGAGTCAGGCTCTCTGCTCAGTGGGGAGCCTACTTCTCCTTCTGCCCCTTCCCTCACCCCACCCCCCAGATCCTTCCCAAGTGAAAACGGTATCTTTCTCCCCTGAATACCTACTCAATGCTGCTAGATCTCTTCTCTAGTACCGAACCCTTTCAACTTTATATTTCAGTTGTTATGTACTCCAAGGGCTCCCTGTTGAAAGAATCCATGCCATGCCAGTTCCTATACTCATATGCCTAATACTCAAACAAATACATGTAGAATATTTCACAGACAGACATTAAGGTTAGGTTTAGCCTCAACAATAAACTTTCAGCCTTGAACCAGAATCTTCTAACTGGTACTACAGTTCCCTCACAAAAGGATATATTGGAACACAAACTACTATACTTTCAAACCAGTGGTCACATTAATTTTCTTTTTAATTTTTATACATAGCAGGCCATGTCATCTTCCTTCCATTTCTAATTCATCCAGTCTCACACTCTTCATCAGAAACTTTCCCCCTCTTTATATAGAACATAATTATAATTCAGGACTGAGCTCTACCTATTAACAGAGTACAGCCAAGCTCACAAAAACACGGTAACAAACAAGGATGCTCGTCACCATTCTTTCCAAGCAAAGTTGTGCCACTGACCTGTTTATAAGGCTCTGTGATGATTTTCAGGCACAAGAAACTGCCTATATTTGACTCAATCAGCTCAATCAGTCTTACTCAGACCTTAGTGATGGGGTGGGGGTTAGTTTTAAGATGAGCAAAGACATTCTGAAATTCACCACCAACTCTACCATGTCTTGCTTGCTATGTGATTGTGGCCACGTCCCTGAACTTCTCTGCGTAAGAGATTTGTTTAAAAAAGCTGCTGAACAGGGAAGGAATGCAGAAGTTTCATCAGCTTGAAATCCAAAAATATATGCAGGTCTTTTGCTACAAAAGACAAAACCATGTAATGGGAATGTTTTCGGTGAATTCTCTTTATTAAAACAGAAGTCATCTTAGCCCTCAAATACATGTCATTGTATCTGACTTCCAAATTCATTACAGGAAGAGCTGGGAATTAAGTCACCAAACACATGCACTCTCCACTTCCCTTAATTGAAAGCTGCTGACTTCCAAGGAGCAAAAAGCTGAGCAGAATGTAACTTAAAGTCTAGATCAGTAAACAACTCCCGATCCAAACTGGCCAGAGAGGAAAGAGAGGTGGGTGGGGGTAAGGCAGATGACAGGAAAAACTCGGCTGACCACTGCGCCAAGTGAACTCACTCACTGCTCCCGAGATGACACACATACCCCTCCCACCCTAAGGCTGTCAGGCTGCTGCTTTGGCCCCCATACCATGAGGGCAGTACACCTGAGAAGAAACTCAAGCTTCAGCTGGGGCTCGGGACCCTCGGGGAGCCTGGGCCTGACAGACTCGAGGATGGCAGCCGCCGCCCCCGCACTGGAGAGCCCGAGACGGCCTCAGGTGTGGCTTTGGCCATAGCCTCGGCCGGGCTCCGCATCCCGACAACCTCACCCGGGCCTGTCCCTGGGGCAGCCCCTGCCCCCCATCCCGGTCCCCCAGCTCACTGGCTTGGCTGATCCGCTGGATGTTGCCACTGCACGTCTGTATGATGCTGTTGAAGTCCCGGAGCTGGGGCCCAGAGGACCCCGGGTTCCGATACATGTCTAAGGGACCGTAGGACATGACGAGGAACTGGGACCGACTCCCGCTGCACCGAGCTCCTACCGGAAGCAGCCGCCAGACTGAACCCGCAGCCTGACGGGGAAACCGAGAAGAGAAAGGGCGGGGGAAGGGACTAGTGCTGCGTGCGCACTAGCCCCGCCCCCACGCCGCGCGCACGCGCACCGCCCCCCAGTGCGCAGGCGCCGCTGGAACTGGTGCTGGGGACCGTAGCTTAGAGACTGGACGCCTTGGCCTTGGGGAAACGGGGCGGGGTGTGACGTCACACGGTCGGGGCTCGGATTGGAGGAGCTGGTGTGGTAGTGTTGTTTCTCGCCGGAGCACGGTGACAGGAGGCAAGAATTTTCGATTAGCATAAAATTGTACCAGATGATCTCAGCCCTGACAGCCTATTCTGTTCTAGTCTGAGAATTCAGGCCCAAATATGGGAGAATTCGACAACCCTGAAACTCAGATCGGTAACCAAACTCCTGAAATTCTTCACTCAACTTTCGTCCTGTAGGGCTTTGTAGTAATTGCAGAGCGCTTTTATGGTTCACAGATCGCTTTCATTTCTTCCTCCACCCCTCTTCTAATCTAAACAATAAAGCGATGATAATAATATTTATTGAGCATATACTATGTATATTTGCAATTCCTTTGTTCATAAGCTCTATCATAGCAAAGGACAGTGGTCTAACCATATTTTTACGTTCAGAATAGATAATGGAAAATCGGTTTTTTAATTGTTGAAGCAAAGTAATTCGACAAAACAAGAGTTATTTTCCCTTTTACAAACCTGAGAAAATTAAGACCACAGTGGTTAACTTGCTTTTCTGAAGTTTGACTGCAAACCCAAACACTAAGCTAACTCCATACTCATCTCGATATTTTCCTAAACGCATTCTCACATTCCCAAACTCATTCTCCATCTAAATCCTTCCCAAACAGCCTCTTACTTTACTATATATCCTAAACCAGGATTTTTTTTAAACTACACTCTCAAATTTTAAAAATCACTCCCTTGAGGGTGGGGAAAAAATCATTCCCCAAGTAATTTGCAGATTTGTAATTTGTAATTTCCCCCATGTAATTTGTATGATCTCAATGTTCCCATAGAAGACTGCATTTTGTGAGCTTATCGTAAACGGACAGACGTGGGTAGGATTTGGATTTTGGAAGAGATCTAGATAGGGAGAAGTGAAGGGGAAACTGGCAATGTTTATTTCCTGTGTTCTCCACCCAACCCCACCCCTGCCTACTCTGCAATCTCTGGGGACTGACAAGAGAGAAAGCTGTTTGCCTATTTGGGAGGAGACCCCAAATGAGGGAAAGAGCTTTAGAGATTTTGTAGGCAAAGCTATTTATATTTTCGTTGTGGCATTTTTAAGGGCATTTCTTTCTCTATAGAAAGGGACAGATGACATTTGGGAGCTCTCATTCTGGTTATTAAAATGCTACCATTTCTTAGAATCCATAGTTTTATATCAAATCTTATAGCTAATCATGTAAGTTGTACTTTTTTACCTATAAGTCTTGAGTATTTTTTCATTTACACTTGACTCTATTTAGAGTGAAATTCAGTAAAGGTATTTTTCTCCTAGGAATTGAAGACATGAGATTTTGTTACTGTTTTCTTTCTCCATCTAAAATAAAAGTGGTTTTCCATCTGTGCCTTGTGCTATCTTGTGCTGTCATAGCAATACATTTGTGTCTTGCAAATACTGGATGTCAAATGAACATTTATTATATTTATACAAGAATAGTAAAAAATAGCTGCCATTTCTTAAATGCCTAGCCAGGCAATGTGAACACATTTTATGAACCTTATTCCCCAAGATAAAACCTATCTGATAAAGACCACCTGTGGTCTGACATAGGTTTATTAACTAAATGCTGCAAGGGAGACTGCACGCTAGAGGAATCACGGGGTGTCTCACCAAGCACAGGAGGAGATAGAGTTATCCCTAGGATTTGGAGAAAAGATGGAGTGTAGGTAAAATTTAAAAGAAGCAGTGTTTTGATAGCCTCAAAGCACACCAGGCTAACATGTAAGGGGATTATCATCAGGCCTGAGCTAACAAGAGGACTCAGGATCTTGTTTCCTTGGAAACTACAACGTGAAGATAAATGTGGACTGTTGTATCTGGAAACCCCTTATCTGAAGCTCTGCACCTGGATTGGAAATTGAGGCTGCTCCTCTGTGTCAAAGTAACTCAAATCCTCCAGGCAGGAGTGGAATATTCCATTCCTACTGATATTTCGAATTGAAAATATGTGATTTTTCTCAGCATTATGTCCTTTTGTTAACCGACAAAAACAGTTTTCTTGGTTTGCACCCATCACTGGGAGATTAGCTCCTTGGTAACATAAGGAATCTGGTGTTCTCTAGAGGTCCTGGGTACTTGCCCAGTGCTCTACAGCTGTTACGTTGCAAAGCCGTGATTCATACATATTCTATGACCAGGCAATTCTACCCCTAACTAAATAGTCAACTGATATGAATACCTATGTGTTCCAAAAACCAAGTATAGGAGTGTTCATAATAGCATTTTTAAGGACTAAGCAGAATTTTTCTGTATTAATTATTTTGATGGAGTTAAAATTGACATACAATTCGGTGTCATGTACAGGTATTAAGCGTTCAATTTGACACTTGTATACATCCATAGAACTACTACCCATCTCAAGATAATAGACCATTTAATCATCACCCAAGGAAGTTTCCTTACCTATGCTCCTTTCTATCACATACTTTATAGGGGGGGAAAAAGGAACATAGCAAATGGGTCAGGGTTGTACGAAAATACCTGTGAACTGCAGGTTTGTACACATTGCTCTAATAAGCTGTGCTCCTTTGTAATCAGTTTCTCTCATCCCCAGAAATCACTTTCCAATTTTTACCACTGCAGATTTATTTTCCCTGTTCTTAGACTTCGTAGAGATGGAATCAAATTTTATGTATTGTTTAGGATTTGGCCTATTTCAATTAACATAATATTTTTGGGATTTATCCATGATGTTGCATATATCAGTGGTTTGGTCTTTTTTTATCATTTAGTACTGTTTTATCATATGAATATACTACAATTTCATTATTCATTCTCTCTCTCTCTCTTTTTTAAGATTTTATTTCCTTTTTTTTTTTTAAAGATTTATTTATTTGACAGATAGAGATTACAAGTAGGCAGAGAGGCAGGCAGAGAGAGAGAGAGGAGGAAGCAGGCTCCCAGCCAAGCAGAGAGCCCGATGCGGGGCTCGATCCCAGGACCCTGGGATCATGACCCGAGCTGAAGGCAGAGGCTTTAACCCGCTGAGCCACCCAGGCGCCCCAGATTTTATTTGTCAGAGAGAGAGAGAGAGCACAAGCAGGGGGAGCAGGTAGGCTGAGGGAAAGCAGACTCCCTGCTGAGCAAGGAGCCCGACGTGGGACTGGATCCTAGTATGGGAATCATGACCTGAGCCAAAGGCAGACGCTTAACCAGCTAAGCCACCCTGGCGTCCCTGGATTATCCATTCTCTTATCAACGGACATTTGAATTGTTTCAAGTTTGAGGCGATCATGATGAAGGCCAGAGCAGCATTTATTTTTACTAATTCCAACCTGGAAACGATCTGAATGCCCATCAACAATAGGATGGATAAATTGTAGCAGTATTA
Source organism: Meles meles (assembly GCF_922984935.1). Classification (NCBI taxonomy): domain Eukaryota; kingdom Metazoa; phylum Chordata; class Mammalia; order Carnivora; family Mustelidae; genus Meles; species Meles meles. Next base: position 196,509,262 of record NC_060066.1, read on the forward strand.
CAGAACACAAAAATAAATTTCCTACTCCTACGTGAACAACGTGGGTGAACTCATCCAAACAATGCATTATGGGATGCCTGCCTGGCTCAGTCGGTGAGCATGTGACCCTTGACCCTTGATCTTGATGTTATGAGTTCAAGTCCCATGTTGGGCATAGAGCCTACTTTAAAAAAATAAAAAATAACAAACATAATGTATAGCAAAAGAAGCCAGAAAAAATGGAGTACAGGGCGCCTGGGTGGCTCAGTTGGTTAAGCGACTGCCTTCAGCTCGTGTCATGATCCTGGAGTCCTGGGGTTCAGTCCCAGCATTGGGCTCCCAGCTCCCACCAGGAGTCTGCTTCTCCCTCTGACTTTCTCCCCTCTTATGCTTTCTCTCTCTCGCCCTGTCTCTCAAATGGATAAATCTTTAAAAAAAATTAAAAAAGGAAGAAAGAAAGAAAAAGAAAAAACTGAGTACATTCTGTATTAATCCATTTTTATTAGATTCATAACCAGCAAAATTATTATTAAAAGTCAGGACAGTATGTAGTTAGTTTTGAGAGAGGGAGTGACTGGGAATGGGCACATGAAGTGAACTTCTAGGATGCTGGTAGCAGTCTGCTTGATTCGGATGATGATTATTACATAGGTGTGTTCACTTTTTGAAAATTAATCAAGTCATATACATGTGATGTGTCCTCTTCTGAAGTATGCTGTACATCAGTAAATAAGTTTCCTATTTTTTTTTAAGATTTTTATTTATTTATTTGACAGAGAGAGATCATAAGTAGGCAGAGAGGCAGGCAGAGAGAGTGAGAGAGAAGCAGGTTCCCTGCCGAGCAGAGAGCCTGATGTGGGACTCGATCCCAGGACCCTGAGATCACGACCTGAGCCAAAGGCAGCGGCTTAAACCACTGAGCCACCCAGGCGCCCAAGTTTCCTATTTTTTCAAAAAGATTTCATTTATTTATTTGACAGACAGAGATCACAAGTAGGCAGAGAGGCAGGCAGAGAGAGAGAGGAGGAAGGAGGCTCCCCACTAAGCAGAGAGTCCAATGCAGAGCTTGATCTCAGGACCCTGGGATCATGACCCGAGTGGAGGGCAGAGGCTTTAACCCACTGAGCAACCCAGGCACCCCAAAAAGTTTCCTATTTTAAAAATAAAGTATCATTATCACCAATATGGCAAGTTTTCTTGGGAATGGTAGGGAAGGGTCAATGGAGATATTCACGTAGGTTGCAATGAAGACTATTCAAATGAGCACTCAGCATACATTGCTCATGGGAATGCAAAATCAAATAGCCACTTTGGAAAGGAGTTTGGTAGTTTCTTGGAGAATCGAACAAATTTGCTATACAATCCAGCAATCCAGCAATCCCACCCCCAGGTGTTTTACTCAAGAGAAATGAAAACACATGTTTCTATAAAGATCTGTACATAAATGTGCAAGGCAGCTTTATTCATAATAACCAAAAGCTGGAAATAACTCAAATGTCCCATCAGCTACTGAATAAACATACTGTGGTATATTCATACGATGGAAAACTATTCAGCTATAAAATAAAGGAACAGACTACTGAAACATGGAATGAATTACTGAGACATGCTACAGCATGGGAAAATCTCGAAAGCATGTGTTAAATGAAAGAAGTCGGACATGAAAGCCTTCATACTGTATGATTCCATTTATGACACATTCTGGAAAAGGCAATGCTACGGGGCTAGAAATCAAATTAATGGTTGCCGGGGGCTGGAGTTGGGGGAAGGGGATTAACTACCAAATGGCATAAGGGAAGTTTTGAGGTTGATAGAAATGTTTTATATCTTGATTATGGTGATTACACAATGGTATACAGCCAAAAAACTCTTTGATCTATATACGAAGATGGGTAAATTTTACTGTATGCAAACAATATCTTATTAAACTAAAAAAAAATGACACCCTAAGAACCAGTGTGATAAAGTGCCATGCACGAGATGGGTAGACTGGAGTCAAAAAAAGGATATACCAGTTGTGGGTTGCATGAGTGTTCTGAGGGCCTAAATGTGATCTTGGGATACAGTAACTATGGAAACCAAATCAAGTGAACATCCATGGTTATTCCAACTTATGACTCTATTACCTTCCCTCTCAGGAAATAGAAAATGTAGATTCTATAGAAGTCACACATAAAAATTGCTCACAAAATCTAGTGCATACTATATGCCAACCACTGTTCTAACGACTTCTACAGATATGACAATCTTCACAACAACCGTAAACTAGGTAGAGACAGAACTCAAATTCAGGCGTCTTGACTTCGAAGTTAACCGTGGCATGGCACCGGTATCACTTTTCAAGCAGAGTTGATCATCTCTTGCAGTAACAACCTGGCAGACACTGGTAGGGAAAGTAGTCATTGATTACAGAAAGAGCTAAGGAATATGAACTACTTCTCCCAAACTGACAACTTTCATTTCTGGCTTCCAAATCTAGAGGTTCACATCATTTTTACTCAGTTCTATAGGCCAAAGGGCAATGTGGTAGCCAGCCCACAAAACAGACCCCAATGATCCTTACCTCCACATGGGTGGCACCATTCCACCTTGAATAGTGTCAGTAATTTGACCTCTGTTACAGGTAAGGTATTGCAGAAATGACGGAGAGCCACATCTGAAGGTAGACCATGAAAGACATTGCAGCTTCTGCCTTGCTCTCTTGGATTTGGTTTGGTTCCAGAATCTACTCCCTATGTGGCAGATTCTTTTTTTTTTTTTAAAGATTTTATTTATTAGAGAGAGAGAGTGAGAGATCACAAGTAGGCAGAGAGAGGGGGAAGCAGACTCCCTGCCGAGCAGAGAGCCCGATGTAGGGCTTGATCCCAGGACCCTGAGATCATGACCTGGGCGGAAGGCAGAGGCTTAACCCACTGAGCCACCCAGGGGCCCCCGCAGATTCTATTTTTTAAGTTAACCACCACAATAGCTTCCATCCAACATGCTCTTCTACTTTGTCATCCTCTCATAGAGAGCAGCGATCTATGTTCCCTCCCCTCGACTCTGGACGGGGTTCTGACTGTTCAACCAATAGAGTGCTGCACAAGTAAGGTAACGTAACCTCTGAGGACACATCAGAAGACGTCTGCATCTTCAGCTTTGTTCACTGGATCACTTGTGCTTGGAGTTCTAGAGCCACCATGGAAGAAGTGTGATATCCTTGACCCACTATACTGGGGAAGGCCAAGTTACATATGGAGGGGTCCTGTGTAAGGTGCTCTAGTCAGCATTACTGGATTTCTTGTCATCCCAGCACAGGCACTACATATACAGATAAACAGTCTTTAGAGATGATTCCAGCCCCAGGAAGCGTTCCTCGGCTTTTGAATTTTCCCAACTGAGGACCCAGACACTATAGAACAAAGGCCAGTCATCCACAGTGCCCTTTCCAAATTCTTGATCAATAGGGTCTTGGGCATATTTAAATTTGGGGGTAGTTTCTTATGTAGGAATAATAACCGGGATACCCTGCAACTCCTGACAGTTTTGTTCTTCCCCAAAATGGCCCCTCCTTCAAGACCCTTGAGCCAACCACCAGTTGAAGACAGCTGTACTGTAGGTAACATATGATCTTAAACTGTAAAGTCATAAATTCTGAGGGTTATTTCAAGAGGCTGAAGACCTTTTTGAAGAACTGTTTATATTGTATGCTTCCCCTAAAGCAGTTCTTAAGGCTGGGTAAATGGATAAATTAATTCACACAATAAAGATGGTTGTAAACATAGCCTACTGTCTTAGTCTTTCCAGGCTGCTGTAACAATATATCGCAGACTGCATTGCTTTTGAACAACAGAAATTTATTTCTCAAGAGTTCTGGAGGCTGGGAAGTTCAAGATCAAGGTGCCAGCACGGTTACATTCTAGTGATGTCCTTCTTTCCGGTCTACATTCCATGGCTTCTGGCTGCATCTTCACACGGTGGTAGAGGCAAGATATCTCTAATTTTATTCATGAAGGCAGAGCTTAAGCACCTTCCAAAGGAAGGTCCCAGCTTCTAACACTATAATCTTTGGGGTTAAGTTTTCAACATATCAATTTGGGAGGCACATTCAGACCATGGTACCTACAAAATAAAACAGTCTTCAATTTAGGGAAAGTAAGTTGTCATTGAGTCTATGGAATAGAATGATCAGGATGTGACAGTGACAATGTCTGAAAAGTATGTGTTTTTAAAAAAATTAACATATAATGTATTATTTGCTTCAGGGGTACAAGTCTATGAATCATCAGTCTTACACAATTCACAGCACTCACCATAGCACATACCCTCCCCAATGTCCATCATTCAGCCACCCTATCCCTAACCGCCCCCCACCCCCCAGCAACCCTGTTTGTTTCCTGAAATTAAGAGTCTCTTATGGTTTGTCTCCCTCCCAGGTTCCACCTTGTTTCATTTTTTTCCCTCCCTTCCCCCCATGACCCCCGCCCTGCCTCTCAAATTCTATCAGAGAGATCACATAATTCTTTCTCTGATTGACTTATTTTGCTTAGCATAATACCCTCCAGTTCTATCCAGTCAATGCAAATGGCAAGCGGTCTTGTTTTTTGATGGCTGCATAATATTTCCTTGTATATATACCACATCTTCTTTATCCATTCATCTGTTGATGGACATCTAGTTTCTTTCCATGGTTTGGATACTGTGGGACTATAAACATTCCAGTTTATAAACATATAAAGGCACCCATTATTAATTTTAAAATCTACCAGTACTGGGGCACCTCAGTTGTGAAGCATCTGCCTTCGGCTCAGGTCATAATTCCAGGACCTTGGGATCAAGCCCCGCATCAGGCTCCCTGCGCAGCGGGAAGCCTGCTTCTCCCTCTCCCACTCCCCCTGCTTGTATTCCTTCTCTCACTGTCTCTCCCACTCTGTCAAATAAATAAATAAAATCTTTATAAAAATAAAAAAATAAAACCCACCAGTACCAAAGTTTCAAACTGGTAACATTCCTCTCCTTCTTGAGATGGTATCTCAAAATCCTTTCACTCCTACCTTATAAAGATTCATCCTATATTGTATTTTGAAAAATAATGGTAAATACAAAATCAAGAAACAAGACTAGTGTTGTCCAGTATTTCACTAAATGGAAGCCCATAAGGACAGTAACTTTGTCAATCTTCTTCACTTCTGTATCCTCATTGTCTAGCATAGTGTTTATAACAAAATAAGCACTTAAACTGGAAAATAAAGTAGAAGATAAAACAGAGTTTATTCTCTGATGATGGAGATATGAAACTCCCTGTTACCACAGTTAGGCTTTTAATTGTTTAAGTCTACAAGCAAGACAAATGTTTTCTAGGCTGATGGGCACCATGGGATATGTCCATTGGTAAACCAGCCATCAATCAATCAATCAACCAACAATTATACTTCGGTCAATTTGAATTTTTATTAACACACATTTTTGAAAGTTTGTACAAACCAAAACATTCCTGTGTTTCAAAATGTCCATTATACAAACATACAAATGAACAAAAGGTGTTACCAAAAGTTAGCTACTCAATTTCATGGTAAAACAGTGTCATGATTTTTAAAAACCAAAATTTTAAGACTGAGGTTTCTTCCTTCACTTTTTGGAACTTGTGGAAAGTTAGAAAATGTGTGAATCTGCTTTATATTAAATGCCAAGACCTTAAAAAAAGATTTAGTATAAAACTAACTATGTGTTTTTATATTATCACTTCATGAAACAGAATTTCTCAAGTCTTCCAAATTAAAAAAAAAAAACCAAAAAACATGACTGTAACTTTTTTCACCATCTTTCCCCCATAGTCAAATGTAAATGCGTCTGAAAAATATCTGACAGTTTATCTTTACCTAAAAGTTTCTCATTCAAAAAGTTACAAAACTATTTAGCACTGCCGTTCCCCCTGCTTAGAAGGGAAAATGACTTCCCCTACTAGAGTGAGATAGAAGCAACATGGTCCATTGTTTCTCTTCTCAGAAAAAAAGCCACCCATTTCCACATCTCCATCCAATTCTGTGCATGGCTCCACTTGTGAGAATATTATTACAAATCATAAGCATCTGCCTCTAGGAAATGCCTAGCAAGTTAAACTGACTGCTTACAATTTTGGTACACTGAGGTGCAAAGGTCATCTGCCCTCTTCGTTACCTCTAGCCTCAGCACCCCTCCCTCTCCATTAAGGATTCCAAGGTAGTTGATTTTACTGTGTTTCACGGCATATTACACATCTCTCATTTCTTTCACAAACATCCCATAGAGGACCTGAGAGAATGGCTAGAAGTGCAAATCTATCTCCTCTCCTAGAAAAGTAAATCCATGTGCCTGTTGGGTCAAGAAGGGAAAATAGGACACAGCAATTCTGGCTGAGGCCAAGCTGCTTCTGATAAGCACCTGTTTTCAATATATTTCCATTCAAAGCAGGGAGTGTACAGGCTGGGGTGGATGAGGAGGAGTGGGGAGAAGGTACAGTGATATCAGTTCTTGTAATCGGATTCAGAGTCCATACTTGAGCAGCTCATACTGACTCTCAAAATGCTCTGTAATTCGAGTATCATCCCATTTTGAATCTGCTCATTAAAAAAAAAAGTTCTCTGACAATGGCCCAATATAACAACTGATATAAGGGTGCTTTTTTTTTTTTTTTTTAAAGAAGTGGCAGTGTGAGAATTTAAAATCAGTCACATAAAACAATCAAGAAAGGGATAGGGGAGGGAAATGTCCAGTAAAACCTGGACAACCTTTCTTTCTGCCCTTACTTAAAAAGACAGACTGTTCAAATCTTTGCTATCTCCCTTAAGTATCCTCTTCTTAAATGCTCTTCCAAGAAATCCTCCAAAAGGCACTTAACTCCATACTTCTGCATTGAATTGTTTCACCTCAGCAATCAGTTTTTAAGACTCCAAGGTAACAAGAAAATGTCTTATTTCTTTACAAAAAGGTAGAGAGTAGAACTTTTTTTTTTTTAAGAGGCATCACTTTTACAAGAAGAACAAGCTAGGCTACCATTATTCCTTTATCAAGAAAAAGTTTCTTTTTTTAAAAAATAAATAAAACTCTGGCTATACATAGTACAAAGTTCATACATAATATACCTGGAAAAAAACCCAAGAATATACCCTGAAGCAAAAGATTTATTGGAGAGAGAAAGCCTCTTCCATTTACCAAGTCTTAAGGTGGCAGTTTTCAAAGTTCAGAGGGTGGCAGTGATATGTAATTAATGCCAAACTATTTGCTCATGGGTATGGCAGGATGCAATGATGGACAAAAAAAAAACCAAAACAAACAAAAAATCATTCTGCACGTAACACTGAGCAGTGACCACCACACACACACAAAGAGTAGTACCAAAAGGGAGAGACAGAGAGACAGAGAGTAGTACTGGGGGTGGGGGTGGGGGGAAGAGGAGTGAGAGCATGAGACAGAGAGCTTGGAACCCCAAATATCCAAGCATGCAGTCATGACACAGCACTAACCAGATGTTTCCATTCAGCCCACTGCAATCCCACAAAGAAAAGTAACTGTAATAAAATAGAGATTTCTTAAGAAAGCTTGCAATTCCCAGAGAATAGCCCGGTCACCAAGCCTAACCCAGGAATCCCGCTGCTGTTGGCTGGGAGCCTCCTTATGGTCTCTCATGGAGAGGTTATAGCTCCTGACTTCTCAGACTTCTTGCTCTTGGACAAGGCAGCTGCCTGCTTCAGGAGCTCTCGGTTTTTGGCCTAAACAAAAAAAGTCAGTGCAAGAAGGATGTTTTAACAGAACAGGACACGTTTTTCATGCAGATGTTAGGGCATACAATATAGAGGGTCAGGAAGAGAACAAACTCTTGAGGCAGAAAACAACAGAGAGCTCTAGGGCTTGGTTCAGAGGAAAACAGTGTTTGCTGGAGGTTAATCAGCACACTACAACCTCCTGGGATCCACAGTTACAAAAGGTGCTTTGTGCAACACAAACAAACCATGGAGTGCCTTAATGTGCTGGATAAACAGAATTCATAATCCAGACATCTGGAATCACATCTGGCTTCTCCAAAAATCAAAATACACATTTATTACTTACACCGTTTTTTAGGGAAAAAGATCCGAACACACCCAACAGTCAAACAATAAAAGACAGCTATAAGGTGAATTAATGTGAATTTGTCAATACCCTGAGAATAAAGAAATCTAAGGGACAATCACTTAAAATACAATCAGCTAAATACACCAGGGTTATCACATAAAATAAGCAGAATCACCTGCAATTGCTCTGTGACTTCTTTGTGGGTTTTCTCCATCTGGTTCATTTTGGCTCTCATCTGAGATTCTTGGTATTGGAAATCAGCCTTCAACTCTGTGATCTGAGGGAAGTAAAAAAAAGGCAGAATGACCAGAAGAAATACCTGTGCAATGAAAAATGTTCTGGTACCAAAGAACTAAATGGTTTCCCAAATGAATGAAATCCAGGGCTCTCCTGAAGATCCATAACTACATCAAAGCCAAGAGATTCTGTATCCTATTTTTTAAGAAGATTTCTTGAAAATTGTGCAAAATCCTGACATATCATTTCTGATACTTCATCACTGGCAGGTTTTAAAGATTTTATGTATTGGGGTGCCTGGGTGGCTCAGTTGGTTAAGCATCTGTCTTCAGCTTGGTCATGAGCCCCATGTCACACTGGGCTCTCTGCCCAGCAGGAAGCCTGCTTTTCCCCTTCCCTTCGCCTGCTGCTCCGCCTACTTGTGAGCGCTCTCTGTCAAATAAATAAAAAAGTCTTAAAAAAATAAAAATTTTATGTATTTAATACATGTCAATAATCCTCCAAATAAATCAGTGATTATAATACAATATGACTAACGGTTTGAGAGAAGCCGGGAGAATAAAAGCATTTATTGAATTTTTAACCCTGTTCCAGGCAAAATGTTTGAATATATACACAATTGTTTTGTTTTTGCTTAGTAATCTCTCTCTCTCTGTGGTTGTTTTTGTTTTGTTCTGGCATTTTTGGTAATCTCTGTACTCAGCGTGGGGCTTGAACTTACAATCCCGAGATCAAGAGTTGCATGCTCCTCCAACTGAGCCAGCCAGGGGCCCTAAATTGATTATATTTTTCATTCAATCCTATGATAAATCTTTGAGGGGGCAATATTATTTTTCCCACTTTATAGATGGGAAAACCAAGGCTTAGAAAGGGTTAAGTAACATGGCCAAGATCATACATGTTAGCAAGTGTCAGAGCTAGAATTCAAACCCCAGGCCTTCTTCTACTGACTACATTATTCAAAGAACAGAGAGGGAACTGATGTGTGAGCTGAGTTTTGAGGTACATTAGCTACAACTGGCACATGAGAGAGGGAGAAGAGCATCCAAGCAAAGGAAACTGTATGGACACAGCCAGAGAGTGCGAGGTAACTGACAGCTTGTTCAAATGAGTATGGAGAGTGGCAGGAGATGATACTACAGATAGGCAGGCACGATGTAGAAGGGCCTGTGTTCTAAGCCAAGAAGTGTCACCTTGATTCTAAAAGTGATGAGAAACAATCTACTATTTGTTTTTGCTCTTTTTAATTTTTTTAAAAAATTTATTTATTTGACTGACAGAGATCACAAGCAGGCAGAGAGAGAGGAAGGGAAGCAGGCTCTCCGCTGAGCAGAGAGCCCGATGAGGGGCTCAATCCCAGGACCCTGGGATCATGACCTGAGCTGAAGGCAGAGGCTTTAACCCACTGAGCCGCCCAGGCGCCCTGTTTTTGCTCCTTTTAAAGCCCAAACTTGGCAAAGCAGTAAAAACAAGTGTCCATTTAATCTTAATTTGCAAAATCCTTTTATGTGCCATTCTGATCTAGTCTATGAAGAAAATATACTTGGGTCAGCTTTCTTCCAACAGCCATGTAGTAAATACTGGTCTCTCCCCATGAATCTCCACCTTACTGGCAGAAGAGAGCATAGGCTAGTAGAAAGAACAGCAGAGTCAGAAAGGTTTGAGTTAATTACTTTGTTCTGCCATTTACTGGTTGTGGGATTTGGTACTTCATTTAATATCTTTGGGTTCATTTCCTCGTCTATAAAATGAGGTTGAAACTAGACGGAAAGAATGCATATAAATATTTTAATGTTATAAATGCCTTTGTTAGCCATTCACAATGAACGCTAGCACTCCAAACTTGGCACAAAAAAACATCTAGCTTCAAGGAAAAAAAAAACAAAAACCCAACCAGGTGAAGGGAATGGAAGCCTAAGAGGGAAAATATTGGAGGTTATCTTCAACTATGATATAATGTTAACAGTAATTCCCCTCTCAAAGAGGTATTATAAAGACAAATGAGTTAATACATAGAATGCATGCAGAACAGTCAGGTACTTAACTGATAAAAGTTAGCTATTATTGTTATTAATATATTAAGAGAAAAATGAGATATTCTTTAAGAACCTAAAAATAAGATAAATAGATCTGAGTCAGAAGAAGGATATAAAAAGTTCCCTTAAAGAGGGAGGATAACTGGTAGACCAGAGTAAGACTTTACTGAAGGTGTTAATGTGTTTCAAGAATGGGTCACTCAGGAAGGGAGTTGTCAGTAATGGAAGTAATGGGAGCAAAGTGACACAAGAGTCATGGAGGAAGGCCTACCTGAACACTGTCCAGGAAGGAGGAAGACCTGGCCCACATATTTTGAGTATTACTGTCCCACAGACATGGCTTTCCCAATAATAGAGATGGAGACATCAGGTTCTCTTAGCTTGAGAGCATTAAGAATTCCAGTTACACAACTACCTCCTCTTGTCCTGACTCTGTGCTCATTCAGCACCTTCTGATTACAACCTTCCAAAGCAGCTCACACTGAGAAGAGTGGTAACCAGGTATGCCCCACTGTGAATTACGAGGGGCACTGTAGTTTTATACATAACCTCTGTAAGCCTGGTCAACACAAGTCCCAAGTTCTCCCTGAAAAGCAGAAGTTCCCTCCAAATGCTGAGAAAAATCAACTTGCTAAACGCACCTGACCAAGGTAGCTTCACCATGGTAATACCAGATCACGAGTCATCTTGGCAGACAGTAAGTCTCTCCCAGGATAGCCCAACCTTGCCACTGGATCTCTCAAAGCGTCAGTGGTCAGTACCAAATAAATACCAGTTAAACAAGAGTCAGCACCATGCCCCATGGTACACATGCTTACCCTGGCATCATTCTGGCCTGAGAGGCATTAACAAAACTGTACCTTCTTCTCTTTCTCTAAAATCATTTGATCCTTTTGATGCAGCATCTTCTTCAGAGTGGCCACTTCTTCCTTCAGTTGGGCAATGATGACAAAGTGGTCAGTGCCTGGTGAGTCCAGAGCCAGGTCTGGGGAAAAGCTGAGTAGAAACATGGAGGGGCGAAAAAAATCATAACTTGGAGGGATAAACCTTTTTCTCCTTGAGAACACACCATAGGCCACTTGACGACAAGCTCAAGGGTAAGAGCAACTATTTGAATTCCCAGCAGTAAGCACAACACTCCACACATGCCAGATTCAATAGCATTTGCGAAACTGCACAGGCAAGGTGATCATGAGATTAACTATACCAACCAAACCACAACCCATAGCATTTCGGCAGCATTCACATTCAAGGTGAAAGCAAATGCATTCTCCAAGAGTCAAGGACATTTTGTTTCAGGTGCACTGAAGAGTCCCAATTATTTATGGGTGAAAGGGTCAATTTTTTGTGACTAATTTCCCTAGAATCTGGATAAATGATCAATTGTAAGCTCATGTATTTTTCTTTCAAAGCTCCCCATAGAGTTCATCTTTTGGTTCTTTATTTTCTGCCCCAAAGCACTGTGATGTGGTACAGCTGCTAAGAAACCGCTACACAGGGGTGCCTGGGTGGCTCAGTTAGTTTAGCATCTGTCATTGGGTTCCCGGCGAGTGGGGGGGTCTGCTTCTCCATCTCCTTCTGTCCCTCCCCCTCCATTCTCTCTCTCTCTCAAATAAATAAATAAAATCTTAAAAAAAAAAAAAAAAAAAGCCGCTGCATTCCATCTCGGGGCAGTCAGTCCCTTTTAAAAATTATAAGAAGATGAAAGTTTTTAAAAATATTTTACTTATTGGGGCACCAGGGTGGCTCATTTGGTTATGCGGCTGCCATCAGCTCAGGTTACGATCCCAGGTTCCTGGGATCCAGTCCCAGGTGGGGGTCCTTGCTCAGTGGAGACCCTGCTTCTCTCTCTCCCTCTGCCTACAGCAACCCCTGCTCGTGCTCTCTCTCACTCTGTCAAATGAATAAAATCTTAAAAAAAAAAAAAAAAAAAAGATTTTGTTTATTTGAGAGAGAAAGAGAGAAAACACAAGCAGGGGGAGGGGCAGAGAGAGGGGGAGAAGCAGACTCCCCACTGGGCAGGGAGCCGGATGTGGGGCTCGATCCTAGCACTCCGGGAAAAGACTCTAGCAAATTCCAGTCACACCACAACCTAGGTTTTTAACAGATTCTTTCCAGTAACAGCACTTGAGCACTTCATCTTTTCCAAGTGCCAGGTGAACTCTGTCCTCTTAGCAGAGTCTTCTAACCAAGCCCAGCTCCAGGGAATCTGTAACCCCCTGAAATTGTATGTACAATTCAATGTATACATACAATGGGTGGTTTCTAGGGTGAGGATCCATAGCTTTCCCTGGTTGGTCAGAAATGTCTTATACCAAAAACAAGTTAAGGAATCATCGCCATGAGAGTCAAATCCTGCCCTTCTCTAAAGACTTCCCAAAGAAAGCTCTTACTCTTCCCAGGGCAATCTTTAAAGTAAAACACAGATCTGTTTTTCCTAAGCACACACCGGAGTGTTGATTCCCAGCTCCCTGAATCAATATGGCAACGACTCTAGGTCCCTCTTGCTGTTGGTTCTTTCCTCCATCTTGAACTACATCTAATAACCAGCATTCCTCTACACAGGCAGAAACTCTAAACAGCAAGCAGAATCACTGGACAGCCTCATGGTTGCCAAGTCAAACATTTCTATGACTAGAAGACACAGTTCAGTGATAAGAATATTCTCTCTTGGTCTACATGAAGCATGTCAGAAGAATGGACCTGTGCTTACATAACTGATGAATACGCAGAATTACTGGGTGACAAAAAGTAAATGCCATATGATAAAACAAGGCAAGCAGGAGAAAATACTGACAGAACCCATCAAAGTCTCCACCAGTTTCAATACCTGCCAAGGGACTGTCCTCCCTCGATCCAAAAGAATTTATGTAAGCCCATAACTAGAATGACAAATGAAACAGAGTCATGGGCTAATATAGATCTTGTGGTCCCAAAAGTTTCTAATGCTCTTCTCTACCTGCTTAAGAGAGGATTATTCCCATTCCAATACATTGTTGACAAAACCAGTCATGTCTAGCCTGTGTTAGGGCTTGACCTTTCTAACTTTCTAACTTTTGATTAATAAGAACTGCTGGAAATCAAATGAAAACAGATGGTTAGGTTAGCAAGGCAGAAAATTAGATCCAGTCTCTTTTCAAATATCTTCAATGACAGGGAACTCACTACACTTCTCTGGGAAGCTTCCTGTCGTTTCTAAACCTTTTAATATAAGAATAATCCTCCTCAGGTTAAGCCAAAACCTGCCTCCCTGTCATTCCCATTCTCTGGCCCTGGGTCTGTCCTCAAAGGCCACACAAAGCAAGTCTACTCTTTCAGGCATATTTCAAATGAAGAATGAAATAAAACTACAAGGAGGGGGGCCTGGCTGGCTCGGTTGGTTGAGGATGAAACTCTTGATCTGAGGGTCCTGAGTTCAAGACCCATGCTGGGTGTAGAAATTACTTAAAAGTAAAATTTTGGGGCACCTGGGTGGCTCAGTGGGTTAAGCCTATGCCTTCGGCTCAGGTCATGATCTCAGGGTCTCGGGATCGAGCCCCGCATCGGGCTCTCTGCTCAGCGGGGAGCCTGCTTCCCCCTCTCTCTCTGCCTGCCTCTCTACCTACTTGTAATCTTTCCCTCTGTGTCAAATAAATTAAAAAAAAACTTTAAAAATAAAAGAGTAAAATCTTAAAAAAACAAAAACAAAAACCTACGAGGAAAGGAAAAGAATGTCCTTTAGAAACAATAAACCACAAGGTATGCCTGGGCATCACCCATCATTGAGGGTACTTTTTTATTACCAACAGAACAATAAATAAATATGACCAAAAAGTAACTGGTGCATTTCCTCTGGGAAGGAAAGCTAGAAATCAACTCAGATTTTCCTCAAATTGGAAAGTTTTTGCTACAATTTCAACAAACTAGAAAATATGAGAGGGAGGCTATGAATTCTGCAGGATACTTTAAAAAAACAACAAAAACTATTTTAGAAGTATAAAGCTATCTGAGGGGGCACCTGGGTGGCATAGTTGGTTGAGTACCTGATTTTGGCTGAGGTGGTGATCTCAGGGTTGTGAGATCAAGCCCTATGTCAGGCTCTGCGCTCAGCACAGAGTCTGCTTAAGACTCTCTCTCCTTCTCCCTCTGCCCCTCTCCCCTCAAATAAACAAATAAAATCTGTTTAAAAATAAAAAATAAAATTATTTGAGAAAAGGTTTTATAAAAAACCTAGGTGTGCCTAGGTGGCTCAGTTGGTTAAGCATCTGACTTCAGCTCAGGTCATGATCTTGGGGTCAAGTCCCAAGTCAGGTTCCTTGTTCAGTGGGGAGTCTGCTTGTCTCTCTCGCCCTTTGCCCCTCCCCCTGCGCTCATGCACTCTCTCTCGCTCTGTCTCTTAAATAAAATCTTGGAAATAAAACAAAACACAAAACCTAACCTAAAGTGATGCATTCTCTCTGCAGGATACAGAAGGCTAATGGAAAAGGAAAAAAGGAGAAAAAAACATCAAATATGTGTCAAAACTTAAAAACTAAGAGAGGAGAATGTGGTGGAACAGCAAGATGAATGGAAAGTTGTTAGACAGCAGTCTGCAGAAGATAAGAGGGGATAACAATGAAAGGACAAGAGCATACATGGATATTTTAAACATGGGGCCAGGAAAATAGTCAACTGAAAATGGGGAAGCAGCTACAACAGAGAGCTCACAAGTGAGACTTGCCAACATCTGGTACAGAACTGAATTCAAGACAGATACTCAGGAAAAGAACTGCGGGTTTGTATGATGTTACAAAAGGACCATCAAAAAAAGGCTTATCAGAATGTCTTCAAAGTGAGGGGTGACTAGGTGGCTCAGTCTCTTGGGCGTCCAACTCTTGGTTCCTGCTCAGGTCATGATTTCATGGGTTGTGAGATCCAGCCCTGTGTGGGGCTTCCACTCCACGGGGAGTCTGCTCGAGATTCTCTCCCTCTGGCCCTACCTACCCCTATGTGCATGTGCACACTCTCTCTCTCAAAAATAATCTTTTTTTTAAAAAATGTTTTGGGGACATCTGGGTGGCTCAGTCGGTTAAGCATCTACCTTCAACTCAGGTCATGATCTCAGGGTCCTGGGATCGAGTTCTACATCGGGCTCCTTGCTCATTGGGGAAGCCTGCTTCTCTCTCTGCCTGCTGCTCCTCCTACTTGTGCTCTGTCTCTCTCTCAAATAAATAAATAAAATCTTAAATTAAAAAAAATAAAATAAATGTTTTCAAAGTAAAGAAAAGTAAGAAAGAACCTCACAAAAAGTAAAAAGAAAAGGATAAAATGTAATTTAACTTATGCCATGAACTTTTAAAAGAAATGCAAACAAGTGGAATTGGTAGTTAGGACCTGCTAATGCACAAACATTCAAACACAACAGAACTTATACATGTACGAAAATAATTTTTGTGGAAGCAGAAAACTTTTCCTAATTTTTTTTAAAGATTTAATTTATTTATTTGACAAAGAGAGACATAGCGAGAGAGAACACAAGCAGGGGGAGTGGGAGAGAGAGAAGCAGGCTTCCCACTGAGCAGGGAGCCTGATGTGGGGCTCAATCCCAGGACTCTGGGATCAGGACCCAAGCCGAAGGCAGATGCTCAACAACTGAGCCACCCAGGCCCCCCCAGATTTTCCAAATGTTCAAGTTATTAGGGGAAGTTATTTAAAAAATTAGCATCGACATTTCAAGAAAGATGTGATCTTTTCAGATCTTTTCCAGAGGAGATTGTGCAAGACCGTGTTAGGATCAGCATTGAGAAAACTATCTTTACTGGTGACCAGATGCAAGAAAACACTCTGAACAGAAAACTTAGGTTTCACGTTATAGATTCATAGCAGTGGACAACAAGAATAATGGCAGTATCTCAAGAACAAAATAAGCTAAAAGAAGGTAGACTTTAAGGACTGGCTGGTTCAACTAAGGGTTATAAATGAATTTCTTTGGGGTCATTCAAATACAGTCTGGGTCATAAGTGAACACAAAACAGAAACGATGCATCTAAAAAGGCTGTGGGTCTTGGTCTAGACCTCTATAAAGGCAGGGAACTCAGAAAGGTTCACCTCTTGACATGGTTTTTGCAGGATCATGCATCCTGGCAGAGGTGATTGGACAATCTTCGTAATGGCCAGAATATCTGCTCAGAGAACAGTGAAGTTGACCAGAGAAGATGGTCTTTATGGTTCTTTCTCCCATATAATTTGAATATCTAAGTTAAACATTTCCAGAAGGCTCATTTCAAATAGTATAAATCAGTGATACTAGCTGATAAAAAGACTCCTTGTAGGGGTGACTGGGTGGCTCAGTCGGTTAAGCATCCGACTCTTGGTTTTGGCTCAGATCATGATCTTATCGGTTGTGGGATGGAGTCCTGGGTTGGGCTCAGCGCTCAGTGGAGAGTCTGCTTGGATATTCTCTCCCTCTGCCCCTCCCCACCCCACACACTCTCTCTCTCTCTCAAATAAATCAATAAATCTTAAAAAAAAGTAGACACCTTGTAGAATCTAAAATCAAGTTAATAAAAAAGGTAACAGGAAAGAATAAATTTCACAGATGCTTTGTGCTCCCCTAAACGAAATTCAGCCCTGGTAAGCCTATGTACTAGTCTACTCCCATACCCACCACTGGCTGGGAGGGAGAACTGATACTAGGAGTTTTCAGAATGGACATGATTCTAAGAATTCTCGGGAAGAGTATGTCAGTGTCTCACTTCAGGATGCCTGGGCCTGCAGAAACAGGAAAATGGGTGGCCCCAACTTGGCTGGGAATCAGCCACTGTACCAACACGGATGGGGCATTCTGGATATTAGGACAAAGCAGCTTGCAAGAGGAAGCATTGGTCAGGAGAAGAGAAAGCAAAGAATAAAAAAAAATTTTTTTTTTTAGCAAATAAACACAGGAGTATTTGGTATAAAATTGTAGCATTTAAACTTTATAAATGGCTTATGTTAAGTAAAAATATGTATTTAGACAGGTTTAAAAGAAGTAAAAATATTTGAATGCATCTCATTCTCTGCTAATTCAGTATCTGCCTTGGCTTTCTGCATACTAAGGAAGCTTGGATTACCCCTCACAGACTGAGCAATACTGCCTTAACTCTAACTGGTCTCTGTTCCACCTCTCAAGACCAACTCCTGTCCTGCCTGGAGGAGGCCACAGGCACAGATCACAGTGAAAAGCATACAGCTCCTGACTTCTTAGAATCAGTGTGGGGAAGTTATTTGTGGACTACAGAATTCAGGTGCTATTAAATCCAGTTATATGTGCTTGTCTTTTACTGACAGGATTAGTTATAAACAAACATTGGCACCGTTTATTGATAAGATACCCAGCGGCTAAATGTAATGATGCTCAGAGGCTCAATAACAACCCTAGATTAGGTCCAACGCATACCCTGGAATGTCCTGTTTCAGGAACTGGATCAGGAGCTCAAACGGAAGCACACACACCAACTGGCTTACCTGTCTCCATTGGTTGTGATTGACTCAAACTTGGATTTTTTCTTTGGGATTTCATTTTGAATTGAAGATGTAGAAAGTGTTTTCTGGCTTTTAATGCAAAAATAGAGAGACACACATTAGAAATCAAAGATTTATAAAACATCACAATAAAAGTTTGTTAAATGGGACCAACATGATATCCTAGCTCTTCTATACAAGAGCTAATCGGCCTTGTTTTTTTTTTTTTAAGATTTCAGTTACTCACTGGACAAAAGAGAGAGAAAGAAAGCACAACCAGGGGGAGCAGCAGGCAGAGGGAGAGGAAGAAGCAGGCCTCCCGTTGAGCAAGGAGACCAATGTGGGGCTTGATCCCAGGACCCTGGGATCATGACCTGAGCTGAAGGCAGATACTCAACCAACTGAGCCACCCAGGTGCCCCTATTCTTGATTATTAAAATCCACCAACGTGTTGATTTCATAGGTCCTGAATGCATGGCTAGCTCTCTTTCATAGGCCCCCAAAATTCTTAGCTTTAACTAAATATTACCTGCTTTATTAATAACTATGGGAACAGAGTCAATAAAATCTTTTTTTTTTTAAGAATTTTGCAACCTGATTCCTTTTTTATTTTTTTTTAAAGATTTTATTTATTTATTTGACAGAGAGAGAGATCACAAGTAGGCAGAGAGGCAGGCAGAGAGAGAGGAGGAAGCAGGCTCCCTGTGGAGCAGAGAGCCCAATGCGGGGCTCGATCCCAGGACCCTGAGATCATGACCTGAGGCGAAGGCAGCAGCTTAATCCACTGAGCCCCCCAGGCGCCCCAGAGTCAATAAAATCTTAATAAGAAGTATAATTCATATTACGGTTTAAAAAGTACTTTTCTAGGAAATCTTCTTAATTTTTTAAATTTTAAGTAAATTTTAAGGCTCCATCCCCAATGTAGGGCTCAAACTCATGACCCTGAGATCAAGAATCGCACACTCCACCAACTGAGCCAGCCCGGCACCCTTCTTGTCTTTTTGGTAATAGCCATCCTAAAAGATGTGAGGTAATAGCTCATTGTGGTTTTGATGTGCAGTTCCTTGATGATTAGTGATATTTAGCACCTTTGCATGTATCTACTGGCCATTTGTATGTTTTCTTTGGAAAAATGTCTATTCAGGTTCTTTGTCCATTTTTAAATTGGATGATTTGCTTTTTTAATTATTGAGTTGTATGAACTCTTCATATATTTTCTATATTAACCCCTTATCAGATACATGGTTTGCAAATACTCCATTCTTTTTTTTTTTTAATTAAGATTTTTATTTATTTGACAGAGAAAAAGAGAGATCACAAGTAGGTGAGAGGCAGGCAGAGGGAGAGGGAGAAGCAGGTTCCTGGCTGAGCAAAGAGTCTGATTCGGGGATGGATCCCAGGACCCTGAGTTCATGACCTGAGCCGAAGGCACCATCTAAAGCCACTTAGCCACCCAGTCACCCCTACTCCATCCTTCTTGAGGGCTTCCAGAGTTCTATTCTCAGCCTCCAACTTGAATTACATCATCCAAGAGCATGGTTTTAACAACTACTTATCATATGGGTTGGAAATGGTATTCCCCAAATGCAGCTTCATGGACTCTATCCTACATCCCAATGAATTAAAGTCTGGGGTGAAGCAGCAGGAATCCACACTTTATACCAACTTCTATTCCCACTGACTCTTCCTTGCTACCAATGGGCCACATCTGAACCTTTCTTCTCAGTTCTAGGCTAAGCTCCCATAAAATAATTCTTCTTGATGCCGCAAACTCAACTTTTAATTTTTTTTTAAATTTTTGGAAAAAGATATTATTTATTTATTTGAGAGACAGACAGACAGAGCACGAGTGGGTGGAGAAGCTGAAGGAGAAGGAGAAGCAGACACCCTGCTGAGCAGGGCACCTGATACAGGGCTCCATCCCAGGATTTGAGATCAGGACCTGAGCTGAAGGCAGATATTTAACCAAGTGAGCCACCCAGGCGCCCCACAAACTCAACTTTTAAAAACTGAACTTCTCTTCTTCCTATATTCTCTTTCAGTTAAGAATCTACCTATTCACCCAAGTAAGAAACCTAAAGAAGAGCTCCTGCCCTTCTACCTGTTCACCAAATTATCTAAATTTCTCATAATTCTCCCTCTAAACTATCTTCCTGAATCTGCTTCTTTGATCTCCGGTGCCATGGCCTCAGCTGAGATTCTAATATTAATATCTCTTATCGTGGACTCATATGAAAAGCTTCTTAAATAGACCCTAGTCTCTTTTTCTTCCAGTGTATTCTCCACAATAATCAGAGTTAATTTTTTTTAAGGACGCCAGGTTCAGGTTCATGCTCCTTAACATGTCTGCAAAGCCCTCTTTTCTCCCATTTCCTGGCTCTCGAACATAAGGTCCAGCAACATAAAAGGACCTGTAGTTCCCCAGGTTCCATGTTGTCTCACAACCTCCATGTCTCAGCAAACGCTATTCCCTCAGCCTAGGAAGCCTCTGCTCATTCCCTCTATGAGGATTCCAACTCATCCTAAGCTCCAGGCCTAACACCAGCTCTTCTCTGAGGCTCTCTTGCCTGACCTTCGAAGGTAGTTAATTACTACTGCCTCTCGTGCCTGTATCTCAATGTTTCTCATGCTCATCGAATTATATTGCAATGATTGGATTACAGGTCTGTCTTCCCTACCAGACTGCATACTCTCAATGAGCAGCCTGATTCTTGTATTCATCTCTGCCTTCCTAGCAGAGTCGCTGGCTCATGGAGAGTACTTAATAACGTTTGCTAAATGAACAAACAAAATCATAACGGTAACAGTAACAAACAGTAACTAAAATATAGTGAATGGTTCCTACATGCCAGTTATAAAACTAATCACTATGCATGCACTATATAATTTGTCTTCACAACAATTCCATGAGGTAATACTATTATTTCCCTATTTTAAAGATGAAAAAAGCTTGCCCAAGATCCCACACAGAGAACCAGACAGAGCTGGGATTCAAAGCAGACCCAGAACTCACTTAACAACACTTCAGATACTCTGAAAGAAAGCTAAGGCTACAGCTAAAGGACATCTTTTTGACTAGATCCCACAAGGAAAAACCTAGAACATCTATCAACCTCCTGATCAAATATGCATAAAAATGTTGCATTCCTCAGAAAGTGAAATGTCCAAACTTCTAAGGAGATAGCCCACTCCAAAGGTGAGGAGAACATTACAGGGAAAGTTCCACAAACTTTTCAGACAGTGCAAATGAAGTCAGGAAATCCTGATACCTTATGGAAAGCTCTCTGGCACTTGGAAGATATACGAACTGTAAAATGTGGTAGAGGCTAGTAACTAGAGAGAGAAGACCAGGAAAATGTATACTAAATGGTATCTCCCGTCGCTAATTGTGTATTCTATCGGACGAACCAGTACTTCCAGTCCTATCTTACGCATCTTGGGGTTACCTGTTATAATGGCTGCCACCACTCAGTCGACTATACTGTTCCTTCTCCTGGTGGCTGGCACGGGAAGAGCTGCTCAGATGTTTCCTCTGCTCTTTGGTCTTCTGAAGGACTCGTTTGTACGAAAGTGTACAAAGCCAGCACAGCAATTTCCCATCTACCTGAAAGACAAGGAGACAAAGATAAAGAAAAGAGAATGTAGTACATGGGTACTACAGAATATAGGTACTGGGAGCTAGAACCTCTGGGTTAAGTCCCAATTCTGCCACTTATGAGGTGTGTGAACTTAGGCAAGTCTTCTACCTCAACTAAATCTCCCTGTGTCCTGTGAAGCAGCTACTGTTGTTTCCCACTGGAAAGATGAAACTAACTCGCCCAGGATCATGCAGCTAACCCAGGTCTATGGGACTGCGAGGCTTATACTCCAACTATTATTACGTGCTACTTCCTGATTCCTAAGTCAGCTTCTCCAGTATCTTGATTCAGGGAAAATGTGCTCTCGTTGGCAGGCAGGAGTATTCTGGTCACTGGATAGTTACATCCTCCCATTGTATATTAATGGGATTTGGTTAGTAAGAGTTAGCTCTTGTGAGCCTAAGCATCTCCAAAAAGTAGCTCTGGACACTGAAAGTTTCTGTACTGCATTCTTTCATTAAAAGAATATTTGTTGGGGGTGCCTGGGTGGCTCAGTGGGTTAAAGCCTCTGCCTTTGCTCAGGTCATGATCCCAGGGTCCTGGGATCGAGCCCCACGTAGGGTTTCTGCTCGGCGGGGAGCCTGCTTTGCCCTCTCTCTCTGCCTGCCTCTCCGCCTACTTGAGATCTCTCTCTGTCAAATAAATAAATAAAATCTTAAAAAAAAAAAAAGAACATTTATTGAAGAGAACAAACTGATAGTTGCCAGAGGTAGGGAGTGGAGGGTAGGTAAAATGGGTAAACGTAGTCAAAAGTATAAACTTCTAGTTATAAAATAAATCAGTCACAGAGATATAATGTACAGTATGATGATTACAGTTAATAATACTACATTGCATATTTGAAAGTTGCTAAGAGAGTAAATCTTAAAAGTTCTCATCACAAGAAAAAGAATTCTGTTAACTGTGCATAATGATGGATGTTAAGGATTTATTGTGTGATGACTTTCCAATATACACAAATACCTAATCGTTATGCTGTACATATGAAACTAATATAAGGTATGTTATACCTCAATTTAAAAAGATACACAGGGGCGCCTGGATGGCTCAGTGGGTTAAGCCTCTGCCTTCGGCTCAGGTCATGATCTCGGGGTCTTGGGATCAAGACCCACATCGGGCTCTCTCTGCTCAGCAGGGAGCTTGCTTCCTCCTTTCTGCCTGCCTCTCTACCTACCTATGATCTCTCTCTCTGTCAAATAAATAAAAAGTGAAAAAATTAAAAAAATAAAAAATAAAAAGATACATAAAAGAATCACTTTTTCAGTCACCTTTTAAAAAGTAGAAAATGAGAAGTAAACTTTTTCTCAGTAAGTAACAGCAAGCTGGAGATATATTTCAGACTAATATTTTGGCCATGTTTGGTAAAACAAAAGAGAAAGGAACTATTTCTCAATAAAGTATAACTCTTATCAATCTAAATATATACATATACATTTATGTAACATATATATTATATATACATACACACACATATATTTTATATATATAATAATATTGGAGGGGACACCTACTATATGCCAGGCCACTGGAAATGTGGCAAAGAACAAGACAGAGCTCATGTTCTAGTGGAGGTTGACAAACATATAAGCAAATAAACAACATTAATTTCTCACAATGTTACATGCTATGAAGACAATAAAACAGGGTAATATGATAAGGGGTGAGTGAGGGAGTTAGTAAAGGGTCTTTATGAAGAAGAGGCATCTGAGCATGAGGAACCAGTTAAAGATGCTTTGGAGAAGGATGTATCAGCCAAAACGACAGCTAGCACAAAGATGGGAATGATACTGGCATGTCTAAAGGGCTGAAAGGCAGCAAGCGTGGCTGAAACAAGGTGAGGGGCGGGAGGTATGAGGTCAGATGAGACTGAGAGGCAGGTGTGGGCCATGCAGGCCAGGGAAGGGGTTTGGGCTTTATTCTAAGTGCAGCTGAAAGCCACTGGGTTTTAAACAGAACAAATCTAAACCACTTTTATCCTACCAACATCCCCTCCCTCCACATGGGGCTCTCTTCCATGTCATCTTGTGATTTTTTAACTTCAACACATAGAAACACTTAGAGTCAGATAGTGAAACTGGTCATGCATCCTGCTTAAATCACAATCTTTCCTTTACAGAATTCAATAGACTTTTGCCAGTCATCACTTCACTTACATGGGATATTTATTGATCACTGTAATTCAGATTCTCATGAAATACTAACTCATGAGATACTAGAATACAATGCTCCGGGGGTACCTGACTGGCTCAGTCAAAAGAACATGCAACTGTTGATCTTGGAGTCATGAGTTCGGGCCCTACCTTGGGTATAGAGATCACTTAAATAAACAAACAATCTTAAAAAAATATATATGCTATTTTTTTAAAAAAAAGAGAATAAAATGGTCCACATTTAGCAAAAGCAGAAAATAAAGGCTAAAAATTTTCAAGGTCAATAACATCTAGAAGAGGAACTGAGAATTCTTTTCTCTGTCATATGTCTTTTTTTTTTTTTTTTTTTTTTTTTTAAGTAAAGTAGGCTCCACATCCAGCACCGAGTCCAAGTCAGGGCTTGAACTCACAACCCTGAGATCAAGACCTGAGCCAAGATGAAGAGTCGGAGGCTTAAGTGACTAAGCCACCCAGAAGCCTCTCTTTTTTTTTTTTTTTTTAAAGATTTTATTTATTTATTTGACAGAAAGAAATCACAAGAGAGGCAGGCAGAGAGAGAGGAAGGGAAGCAGGCTCTCCACTGAGCAGAGAGACCGATGTGGGACTCGATCCCAGGACCCCGAGATCATGACCTGAGCCGAAAGCAGCGGCTTAACCCACTGAGCCACCCAGGCGCCCTCTTTTTTTTTTTTTTTTTTAAGATTTTATTTTTAAGTAATCTCTGCACCCAACATGGGGCTCAAACCCACAACCCCAAGATCCAGAGTCATATGGTCCCACCCAATAAGCCCAGCAGGTGCCCCTTGTTTATGTCTTTTTGACATAAGTGACCCACCTTAATTTCTCTGAAAGAAAAAAAAAAATCAACAAAAACACAGAGCTTTACCTTCTTTCTGTCATCTTTCCTGTCAAATGCGCACTGCTGCTTACACTGTTCACACGAATATGGTGGCCCATACTTCTTCTCTGAATTCG
This sequence comes from Meles meles, assembly GCF_922984935.1. Lineage (NCBI taxonomy): Eukaryota > Metazoa > Chordata > Mammalia > Carnivora > Mustelidae > Meles > Meles meles. The sequence continues at coordinate 196,533,808 of NC_060066.1, forward strand.
TGCAGCGCTGGCATTTGTTGCCAATAAATGCCGCAATTATGTTGCAGTACTGGCAAGGTTTGGGCTTAAAGGGAGAAAAAGTGTCAACTGAGTATATTATAAAATACCAGTGCATTTTTTAAAGCAATCATTCCTATTACATTGTTCATTAGTCACTGTAAAAATGTATTCCCAACTTCATAAATTTCCTTCTACACCAATCGAATGAAGCCCAATTCCCAACGCTATGTAAGGTGTTTTTCTGCACAAGACTATTGATTTTAAAACAAATAAATGAACAAATAGCAAAAGCCCATTCATGTATATGCTGGGACGTTGAGAAATTCAACAGAACGAGTACTTTGAAGAAACCAGCAAGTGCTTCCAAATTTCTCAAAAGACCTCTTTGTCATTATCACTGTATCACAGGCTAGGAGATTCCCTGCAAGGACATAATATCCAGAACCCTAACACTGAGAGACAAAAAAAAAAAAAAAAAAATCCATTCATCCAAATGAAGTCAAATGCTACCAAAGAGGTCACATCATAGGATCCATCTTTCTCCTCCTCTTTTCACACTGGTTACTGAAGCTCTCAAGGAAAATTATGACAATCCTGCCATCATGACCATAAACACAGACCTTCTCAATACTATTAGCTAAGCTCGAAAGCTCAAATACTGGATAAAGTTCACTGAGAAAGAATTTACACATAACAAGTTCTAATAAAAATATAGTAATTATATTAATAATCCACAGAATATAAGGTTCCAAGGACCTGAGTACTCACTGTTAGGTAGAGAAACCCTACTTACCGTTCCATATAACTGCACATTCTGAGCACATTTCTTGCATATTGTATTGGTTTTACTGTTAAGGAAAAAAGAGCCTTTATAAGAAAAAATTTGTTTTACTTACAACATCTGAAAACTGGTCTCTCAGAATTTGCTCATTGCTAAGTGCCAAGGTGATATGTGGTCTGGATACTTGGCTAACTGAAGGTTGAGTATCTAGCCACTAACTCTTTTTTAATTATTTTGTGGTTATTAATTTTATTAGTTCAGACTAAATGAGACTTTATAAAGTAGAGAGTAAGTTATTTCTGATTATCACATCTCAAAGTATCACTAACCAAAATTATCAAATATGGACAGGACCCTCAAAAAAATATTAGATTGAAATGCACTTGCAGTAATTCCTCAACTCGGATGAACATCTGAGAAACCTGAGGTGAGAAATGAAGTATATGTGTTTGGAATACAAACTTAAGAGATTCTATCCATGTTGACTATATTCTGTCTACACTCTCCTGGGTAGGTAAAAGCATATGAAAATCCCAGATGTGGGGCACCTGGGTGGGTGGCCCAGTTGTTAGACGTCTGCCTTCAGCTTGGGTCACGATCCCAGGGTCCTGGGATCAAGCCCCAAGCCCCACATGGATAGAGCCCCGTATGGGGCTCCCTGCTCAGTGGGAAGCCTGCTTCCCCTCTCCTAATCCCCCTGCTTGTGTTCCCTCTCTCACTGTCTCTGTGAAATAAATCAATAAAAGTCTTAAAAAAAAAAAAAAGAAAGAAAGAAAGAAGGAAAGAAAAAAGAAAATCCCAGATGTGGGGAAATAGATGGTATGACCAAATTTTTTAAAAAATATTTTATTTATTTATTTGAGAGAGAGACAGTGAGAGAGCAGGAGAGACAAGAAGGTCAGAGGGAGAAGCAGACTCCCCATGGAGCTGGGAGCCCAGTGCAGGACTCGATCCCAGGACTCTGGGATCGTGACCCGAGCTGAAGGCAGTTGCTTATCGAACTGAGCCACCCAGGCGCGCATGACCAAATATTTTATCAATACTTCCAATTTCTCTAAGAACTAAGCACTGACAAAAATAAAAACATCTTCTGTCTTATGAAGGTCCAGAGGTCATAATATTACCTAAATATCTAAACTGATAAACTAACACGGGAGAATAAAACCATCTTTAAATAAAGTTTAATTCTTCACAAAGGGAGGTACAAACAAATGCCTGATGTGTAAGAATAAACTATATTCTGGGGCTAAAAATAAAATCACATAAAAATCCAGCCTATTACTCTGCTTAGCAGGGAGCCTGCTTCCTCCTCTCTCTCTCTCTCTGACTGCCTCTCTCCCTACTTGTGATCTCTATCTGTCAAATAAATAAGTAAAATCTTAAAAAAAAAAAAAATCCAGCCTATTAGCCTCTGTGATTATTTTCTCATAGAATCCTACAAACGTGACCATAAAGTTAAAACAAAGAGAAGTCTCAAAGTAGAAAACATTTAAATTAAAAATGGAATATTCAAACAAAATATTTTTCAGGGCAATTTTCTGCCATTTTAAAGAAGCAGTACAAGAAGTGAGGTGAGGGGCACCTGAGTGGCTCAGTGAGTTAAAGCCTCTGCCTTTGGCTCAGGTCAGGGTCCTGGGATTGAGCCCCACATGGGGCTCCCTGCTCAGTAGGGAGCCTGCTTCCCTTCCTCTCTCTCTCTCTGCCTGCCTCTCTGCCTACTTGTGATCTCTTTCTGTCAAATAAATAAACAAAATCTAAAAAAAAAAAAAAAAAGTGAGGTTAAAAAAAAGTAAGGTGCATTTAAAGGAAACTTTTTCAGAAACAGGCTTCACATCAGCAATTCTGTGATGCTGAACATTTTGGTTTATGTTTAGATTTAATGCTGAAGAAATAGGATGGATACACACACACACACATGCTCCTGACAACTTAGAAAACATTCAAAGAAAAACTATTTCTATGATCCATCTTGAATCAATTTTTTTTAAAGATTTTATTTATTTATTTGAGAGAGAGAGAAAAAGCATGAGGAGGGTAAGAGGCAGAGGGAGAAGCAGACTCCCCACTAAGCTCGGGGTCCGATGCGGATCTTGATCCCAGGACTTAGGAATCATGACCCAAGTCAAAGGTAGACACTCAACCAACTGAGCCACCCAGGTGCCCCTGAATCAATTTTTTTTTTTTTTTTAGATTTAATTTTTTTAAGTAATCTCTACACCCAACATGGGGCTTGAATTTACAACCCCAAGATCAAGAGCCACATGCTCCATGGACTAAGACAACCAGGCATCCCCATCTTCAATAAATTTTTATGTATGGTGCGAATTAAGGGTCAAACTTCATTATCTCCCCCCACACCCAAAAAACTAATTCAAGATGGATCATAGACCCAAACGTAAAAGCTAAAACATAATGCTTCTAGAGAATGTTTTATATGTTTCCATTTCTATGAAGAGCTAGAACAGGTAAAACTGATCTGTGGTGGAAGGGAAAATCAAAACAGTAGTGTGCACGAGACAAGAAGGGTAGGGACTGAGTGGGATGAGGCATGAGAGGACTATCTGTGGTAATGGTAATGTTCTATATTTTTCAAGGGGTTTGGGGTTACACAGATGTACACAGTTTGCAAAACTCATCGAATGACGTACTTAAGATTCAAGCATGCAGTGTACACAAAATTTACCTTTAAAAAAATAAAGGACCGTAAACAAATGTTGAACTTTATTGACAATATGCTTGCTTAACTGTTTAGGATCAAATACAGTGATGTCCACAACTTTAAAATAAGATGGATCATAGATGCAAATATAGTAAATGTAAATTGTAGAATCCAAGTGTTTACTGTCTAATTCTTTCAACCATTTCTGGTTTGGAAATATCCATAATAAAATGTTGGGGAAAATGCTCCTAGAACCGAAATAAGACTGATTAAAATTAGGTTTCTAGGTCTATGTGTGAGCTTGCAAACAGAACCCACCCTGCTTGAAGAAACTATTACAGCTGTAGTCCCACAGAACTTACACCAATAAACTACTTTGCTACTATTGAAAGTCTCCCCAAAATGTGTTTACTGACACCTAAATGTTTTTCCCATTTAAAAAAAAAATGAGGTTTACATAAGGCAAGTGAGTTTCAAATGTGACTAGGGCTAAGAAACCCCTATCAGAATTGTCACATTTCCAAAAGTATCTTCTTTTGGATTATAAATTCTTGACACTCTGAATACAAACATACTGAAACATGAGGTTCATTGTTTTACTGTTGTGGTTTCTTCGTGTCATAAAGATTTATAAACAATATAAAACGACCAAGGATCTGGAAAAAAAAAAAAGTAACTTTAAAAATTTAAGGAATCAATGGATAACTAGGGAATGATACGTGTGTTTTGGATTTGTCAATGTGTTATAATAAAAAAAAACAAACACAGAATCTGTGTGTAATGCACTCAATTACAGATCTGTAACGCGAAAAGCAACTGTCGATTTTAAGAGGAAAAAGCCTATCAACATCTTCCATGGTCAACAAAAACGGTACCTCTCCTGCTGGTACTCAGTTCTACAGTAGGTGCACTTCACAACAGGGTGTGCAATCCGACATTCCTGAAATGAAATGAGGATATAATTTTAAAAGGCAGTCAGAAATGGAAATAGCCTTCAGTAGGAGGCAGAAGACCTAGGTACTATTCCCAGCATAGCCACTGTGCTTGAGTGAGTCACTTGAACTTTCTGGGCCTTATTTTTCTCTTCTGTAATACTGGCATCACTGGCCTGCACTGATGTGGGAATTAAGGAATTTATAAGGAACTAGTCATAAATTGTACAACAAAGTATGTATGAATAAGGCTCAGACTGGAATTCAGAAGCCCTGGATTCTAGTTCTAGTTCTGCCACTTCCACCGTGTAATTTTCGAGCAGGTTCACTTGGAAAATGAAAATGCTAAATGAAAATCATTATTGCTTACCTATATGAAACTTCCTTAAAAGATATATATGTGTATAAATATCTCAAACATCTGAGCTCTTTCCTACAGAGTAAACAGAGTGACAAGTCATGGCCATTTGAGGCAACGGCAACGTACAGTTATGAGTTACCCATATTAGAGGCACAAACTGAATTATCTGGGAATATCGCAAAATCTGTCCCAGGCCGGCTTGGTGATTTTTAACTGTCACCTCACAGCACTTCTATTAACTTAAATAGGCAAAGCAGATGAAGCAACTCAATCGAAAAAAAGAACATGGAACTTCAGGAGTAAAAACTGAACAGTAGCTGGTTAGGGCCGGGACCGAAGGTCACCAACTGGGTGCTGAAAAATCCTTTTGCTTCCTGCGCTTAATTGTAGGGCTTTTCTATAAAGCCGCGCCACCTCGACTCTCAGACTGGCTGGAAAGTGCCCGTGAGGCGCCCGAGTTGGGAGACTCTCCTCCCAAGCAGCACCCAACTCTGGAGTTCAGTCCCAGGCGGGGCAGGGGGTCCCTCAGTCTGCAACCAACGGCGGGGAAGTCAGCCCAGGAGAGCTCTCGGTGTCGGTGCGTCTGGTTGGGGGCAAGCAGGGGACCCACTGTCCCCTCCCCGGACCTCAAGGGGTCCGAGAACAATCCCTCGCGGTTGCTAAGCACCCGGACACGCCGGCCGCGGGGGCCTGGACTGAGCCCGGGACTCCCCCACGTGCCCCGCTGGCCCCCAGCGGAGGGGGTGAGGCGTCTCGGCTGGGCGGGCCTGCCACGCCCTGCCCGGCGGACCCTGCCGAGCGGCCCCGCAGAACAGGGGGCTCCGGGCCGCGCCTCTAGCGTCCCAGTTCCCGGCCGCCGCCCCAGCCCGCGCACCTTGCACAGCTGCTGCCCCTGAGACAGCGCCTCGAAGGGGAAGCGCTGGTGGCACTTGGTGCAGGCGTAGAGCGCCGCCATGTCCGGCCCGGGCCGTGCTCACCGGCCAGCCGGCCCGGCCCGCCGCTTTATCTGACAGTGTGAGGGACAAGCTGGCGGCGGCAGCAGGCTGCTGGCTGCGGCAGGCGGGAGGGCCGGCGAGTGCGGGCGGATCAAGGCGGGCGTGGCGGCGCTGGTCGCCCGTTCACTGGTTCACTTCGACGTCCATCAAGCACGAAGGGGCGGAACACAGAGCTTATGACAACTCTGATTCGGTCTGGACTGGAGTACGCCACTTATGACGCGCGCGGCCTCGATTATGTAAAGCGCAGTCACGCGGGGGCGCCACTAGGAGGTACCATCTCCCGCCCTGGACCTCGGAAGCGCCCAGACCCCTCCCACTTCGCTCTTTGTTCCCGCCCTCGCTCCGCCTCCCCCCGGCCGCTGTGGCCACGGCGCCTCTCGCGATATCTCCGCGGAGTTGTGATGCTTTGGTTTCCATGGAGCTGCCTTCTGGGAGCAGGAGGGGTGCGGTTGAGCGCATTGTTGAACTAGAACTCGCGCAAGATCCGGAGCCTGAAAAAGGTGGGGAGCTTGTGAGAGAACACCACCATCGTCGGGACAGGAGGGGCCAACACAGGGAGAGAAAAGAGGAAACCATGAGAGACAACCTAAGAGGGGTGTCCTCTGTCAGAGATCCCTAAAAGGGGGCGGGGGGGAGGGTAACTCGAGGATCCTTGACCTCCGAGAGAACGGGGGAAACCCAGAGAGAGGATCCCTGTGTGGAGGAAGAGGGCTGCTGGAGTGATGACAGCCCCTGCAGGACGTTGTAGAAGAATACTAAGGCGACGCCCTCTACCCCTCAGAGACCTCCTGCTCTGGTGGCCTCCCTCAGAGTGGGATACATTTGGCCTGAGGCCTGTTTCCTACTTTGTGTTCCCCAGTTGCACCCCCAGCTTCTCTTGCAACCACCTGAGGTCTCCTGGCTGACCTTGCCCCACCCCACCCCAAGGCGAGCCACATCCTCCTGGATACTCGGCCTCTCTTCAGTTCTCAGCTGGGCACATACAGGGGCCCCCAAGGAAATATGAACTTCTTGTTCTTGACACTTTGGCAAAGTTTCCTGCAGTGCTGACCTTTCCAAGTCCCTGCCCTATAGCCGCTCTTGGCCTTAGATTATTTTAGATTCTGCCAACCACCTATATAATATACAGTCCTAATCGCAGCTTTACTTCAACCTGCGTTTTTTATAATTGAGGATGCCCTTAGGGTTTCTACATTCCTGGCCCAACAAAATTGACCTCTTAAACCCAAATCCAGCCCCCTTCTTGGGAGTTTACTCAAAGATGTGTGTTAATCAAAGGTTTAGGCTCTGGGGTCAGAACACTAGGGTTCAAAATCACTGTTCCACATTTCCTAGCTATGTGACGTGACCTTGGATTTATCACTGAACTTCTCAGAGTGTCACTTTCCTCAGCTGTACAGCTGGAGCATTATAAGGATCAGAAACAGTATGTGGAGGATAATGGGGGAAACTACTTAGTAAGGAGTTTTACTTTGGAATGATGGAAATATTTTGGAACTAGATAGAGGTAGCGGCTGCATAACATTGTGAATGTACTACTGCCCCTGAATCGTTCACTTTAAAATGGCAGATTTTGGGACACCTGGGTGGCTCAGTGGGTTAAGCCACTGCCTTCAGCTCAGGTCATGATCTCAGGGTCCTGGAATCGAGTCCCACATCGCGCTCTCTGCTCAGCAGGGAGCCTGCTCCTCCCCCCACCCCCACCCCCCACCTGCCTCTCTGCCTACTTGTGATCTCTCTCTTTGTCAAATAAATAAATAAAATTTTTTAAAAAAAGAAGAAAGCTTCACAACTTTAAAATGGCAGATTTTATATTATGTGAATTTCACCTCAAATCATTAAAAAAAAAGTTGCAGGTTTGGGAGATAGAGTGTGTGGCTTTGAATCCCAGCTCTATCACTTAGAAGCTGTATTATTTGGGGCATATTAAACACAAAATAAACAAAACAAGAAACAGTGAAAACAGTAGATGGAACTTGGTGCACTAGGTAAATGTTCATTATTAGAAGAAAAAAACTGTGTTTCTTACTAGGGAGACGCTGGTGCCTTGGATCATGTAAATACAGCTTCCCTTTTACATCTATGACCCCACACTGGAGTATGAGTCTCTCTGTGTTCCAGTTCTGGTCTCCAGTGTATTACTTATCAGCTAATTGCCTATTTACACATTTTTCATTCAGCAGCCTATTGCAATTTGGAATATAAGGACCATATCTAGGTCATTTCTGTATCCTCTTTATCCAGTGCAGGGTGAATTAATCCATTCTTCCAACAGATCTTTATTCAGTGTTCACTATGTACCAGGCTCTGGCTTAGGCATTGGGGATGCACTGGTATGGAAAACCAATCTGAATCCTGCCCTTGTGAAGCCGAAAGCCTAATAACAAAGACAGTTGAACAGCAAGGACTATGCATGATGAGACGTACCGCAGGGATAGGGAACAGTGTTAGGGTAGGGGAGTCATCTGGGTAGAGAAGATCAGGGGATAATTTTCTGAGGAGGTGCCAAGACATGAAGGTCAGGAAGACCTTAGCCATTTGACTTAGCCAAGAAAGATCTGGGCAGAAGGAAAGGTGAAGATCTTGCAGTAGAATAGAGCTGGGCATGTACAAGAATGAAGAAGCCACTATACCTGGAGCTTAGTGGGACGGAGGCAAGTAGGTCGGCAGGGCTTGGCTGGGGCCAGATGTGTAGAATCTGTAGACCCTGATATGGACATGGATTTTTTTTCTCAAGGCACAATGTCTGGACTATAATGGGGGAATAAGCCATCGGCAGTTTTAAGCACACAAGTGACAGATTCGTATTTTTTAAGGTTTGGCTGGCTGCTATGAGGAAAATAGACTGTAGGGGGGCCAACGTAAATGCCCAGAGACGGAAGGAGGCTATTGCAGTCATCCAGGTGAGAGGTGGCGATTAAAATGTTGCAGTGAGAGAAGTGGAGAGATACAAGATATATTTTGGAGAAAGAGTCAACAGGATTTAGGGATGGATTGGATTTAGGAGACAGTAAGGGAAAGGAAGAAATGATGATCAATGTACCCATTTATGTGGATGGTGGTATCATTTCCAGCAAAAGGGAAGATAAGAAGGACAGGTTTCAGAGACAAAATGAAGCGTTTTATTTTTGACATACAGGCATGCATCATTTTATTGAGCTTGGCTTTATTGCACTTTGCAGATATTGCATTTTTACAAATTGAACGTTTATGGCAACACTGTGTCAAGCGAGTCTGTATGCACCATTTTTCCAACATTTGTTTATTTCTTGTCTCTGTGTCACATTTTGGTCATTCTCACAATATTTCAAATCTTTTCATTATATTTGTTACAGTGGTCTGTGATCAGCAATCTTTGATGTTATTATTATAATTGTTTTGGGCGCCACAAACATTCATGTAAGAGGGTGAACTTGATTAATAAATGCGAGTGTGATTTTTTTAAAGATTTTTATTTATTTGTCAGAGAGAGAGTGAGCACAAGCAGAGGGAGCATCAGGCAAAGGGAGAAGAAGGTTCTCCACTGAGCAAGGAGCTCCATGTGGAACTCAATCCCAGAATGCTGGGATCATGACCTGAGCAGAGGCAGACACTTTACCGACTGAGCCACCCTGGTGGCCCATGTGTTTTGTTCTTTTTTAAAAAGATTTTGCTTATTTATTTGACAGAGCGATCACAAGTAGGCAGAGAGGCAGGCAGAGAGAGAAGGGGGAGCAAGATCCCCGCTGAGCAGAGAGCCCAACACAGGGCTTGATCCCAGGATCCTGAGATCACGACCCGAGCCAAAGGCAGAGGCTTAACCCACTGAGCCACTCAGGCACCCCTGTTTTTTTTGCTGTTGTTGTTTTTTTTAAGTAGGCTCCATACCCAGCATGGAACTCAATGCAGAGCTTCAATTTGTGACTCAGATCAAGACTTGAGCTAAGATCAAGAGTCAGACTCTTAACCAACTGAACCACCCAGGGACCCCAATAAATGTGTGTATTCTGACTACACTATGAACCGCTGTCCCCTCATCCTCTCCTCAGGCCTCCCTGTTCCCTGAGACACAGGGAACAATATTGGAATTCGTCCAATTTATAACCTTACAATGGCCTGTAAGTGTTGAAGTGAAAGGAAGAGCCAAATGTCTCTCACTTCAAATCAAAAGCTAGAAATGATTGAGCTTAGTGAGGAAGGCATATCAAAAGTTGAAATAGGCTAAAAGCTAGCCTCTTGTGCCAGAGAGCCAGGTTGTAAATGTAAATGCAAGGTTCAGTTCTTTTTTTTTTTTTAAGATTTTATTTATTTATTTGACATAGAGAGAGAGAGAGAGAGAGAGAGCAAGAGCAGGAACACAAGCAGAGGAAGTGGGGAGCAGCGGACTTCCTGCCTGAGCAGGGAACTCGACTTGGGGCTCGATCCCACTACTCTGGGATCAGGACCAGAGCCAAAGGCAGATGCCTAAAGACCGAGCCACACAGATGCCCCAAAGTTTCAGTTCTTAAAGGAAATTAATAGTGTTACTCCAATGAACATATGAATAATAAGAAAGCAAAATAGTCTTACTGCTGATATAAAGTTCAAGTGTTCTGGATAAATGATCAAACCCATCACAACATTCCTTTAAGCCAAAACCTAATGCAGAGCAAGGCCCTAACTCTCTTCAATTCTGTGAAGTCTGAGAGAGGGAAGGAAGCTGCAGAAGGAAAGTCTGAAGCTAGCAGAGGTTGGTTCATGAGGTTTAAGGAAAGAAGGCATCTCCATAGCATAACAGTGCAAGGGGAAGGAGCAGGTGCTGATGTAGAAGCTGTAGAAAGTTCTCCAGAAGATCTGGCTCAGATCACTGATGAAGGTGACTACACTAAACAACAGATTTTCAGTGCAGATGAAACAGCTTTCTACTGGAAGAAGATGCCATCCAGGACTTCCATAGCTGGCGAGGAGAAGTCAATGCCTGGCTTCAAAGCTTCAAAGGACAGGTTGACTTTCTCGTTAGGGGCTAGAGCAGCTGGTGATTTTAAGTCAAAGCCAATGCTCATTTCCATTCCAAAACTCCCTAAAAACAATGCCAAATCTACTCTGCCTGTGCTCTATAAATGGAAAAACAAAGCTTGAATGAAAGCATGCCAGTTTACAATGTGGTTTACTGAATATTTTAAGCCCACTGGTTGAGACCTACTGCTCAGAAATAAGATTCCTTTCCAAATATTACTGCTCACTGACAATGCACCTGGTCACAAACGAGCTCTGATGGAGATGTACATCGAGATTAATGTTGTTTTCATGCCAGCTGCCATATCATTTTATGCTGCAGCCCATCAATCAAGGAGTAATTTCAACTTCCAGATGTTATTATTTAAGAAATACATTTATTAAGGGTATAGCCACCGTAGACAGTAATTCCTCTGGTGGATCTGGGAAAAGTTGAAAACCTTCAGGAAAGGATTCACCTCTCTACATGCCATTAAGAACATTCATGATTCAGGGGAAGAAGTCAAAATATCAACTTTGATAGGAGTTTAGAAAAAGTTGATTCCCTCAGGGCACCTGGGTGGCTCAGTCTGTTAACTGTCTGCCTTTGGCAAGGGTTATGCTCCCAGGGTCCTGGGATGGAGTCCTTCATCAGGCTCCCAGTGGGAAGCCAGCTTTCCCCTCTCCCCATTGCTCATACTCTCTCTCTCTCACTATCTCTGTCTCTCTCAAATAAATAAAAATTAAAAAGAAAAAAGAAAAAGCTGATTCCCACCCTCATGGATGACTGTGAGGGTTCAAGACTTCAGTGGGGGAAGTAGGGATGTGGTGGGAACAGCAAGAGAGCTAGAATGAGAAGTGGAGCCTGAAGATGGGACTGAATGGCCATAGTCTCGTGTTACAACTTGAAGAGAGGAGGAGACACTTCTGGATACTTATGAATGACCAGGGGAAAACGGTCTCCAGGGATGGAATCTAGTCCTATTGTGAGATGGTTGAAATATACAAAGGATTTAGAATGGTACAGAAACTGAGTTCATAAGACAGTGGTAAGGTTTGAGAGAAATGACTCCAAATTTTTTAAGAGTTTATTTATTTGACAGACAGAGATCACAAGTAGGCAGAGAGGCAGGCAGGGAGAGAGAGGGGGAAGCAGGCTCCCTGCTGAGCAGAGAGCCCGATGCAGAGCTTGATCCCAGTATCCTGGGATCATGACCCAAGCCGAAGGCAGAGGCCCTAACCCGCTGAGCCACCCAGGTGCCCCTGATTCCAATTTTGAAAGAAGTTCTACTGTGAGTAAGATGCTATCAAATGGCATCGCATGTTCCAGAGAAATCATCTGTGAAAGGAAGAGGCAATTGATTTGGCAAACTTCATTGTTTTAGAAATTGCCACAGCCACCCTGACCTTCAGCACCCACCATCCTGATCAGTCAGCAGTTATTAATGTCAAGGCAAGACCATTTGGGACTACATGGATGGACCTAGAGGGTATTGCGCCAAGTAAAATAAGTTAGACAGAGAAAGACAAATGCCATATGATTTCACCAATATGTGGAATCAGAAAAACAAAACAAATGAACAAACAGAAAGAAACACAATCACAAATACAGAGAACAAACTAGTTGTTGCCAGAGGGGAGGGGGTGGGGGGAATGGGCAACATAGGTGAAGGGGATTGAGAGGTACAAACTTCCAGTTATAAGTAAATCATGGAGATGAAGGGTACAGCATAGAGAATATAGTCAATAATACTGTAATAAGGGGCGCCTGGGTGGCTCAGTGGATTAAGCCGCTGCCTTCGGCTCAGGTCATGATCTCAGGGTCCTGGGATCAAGTCCCGCATCGGGCTCTCTGCTCAGCAGGGATCCTGCTTCCCTCTCTCTCTCTCTCTCTGCCTGCCTCTCGATCTACTTGTGATCTCTCTCTGTCAAATAAATAAATAAAATCTTTAAAAAAATAATAATACTGTAATAATATATATAATATTACAATAATAATATGGTGACAGATGGTGACAACATTTATTGTGGTGAACATAGCGTAATGTACAGAACTGTCAAATTGCCATGTTGTATACCTGAAACTAACATAACATTGTATGTTGACTATACTTCACTTAAAAAAAAAGGAAGTGAGAAGGAGTAAATAACTACTGAAACAGGGAAAATTTAATAAATTATAAGAGACTAAAACAAAAATCAAAGCAAGAACCTCCACCAGCAAAAAGATTACATCGCACTGAAACATCAGACAATGGTTAGCATTTTTTAGCAACAAACTATTTTTATTAAGATAAGTACATTGTATTTTTAGATATAATGCCATTATGTACTTAATAGACTACAGCACAGTATACACAGAATTATTTTTAAGATTTTATTTATTTATTTATTTGTCAGAGAGAGAGAGAGCACGCACAAGCAGACGGTGTGGCAGGCAGAGGCAGAGATAAGCAGACTCCCTGCTGAGCAAGGGGCCTGGTGTGGGACTCCATCCCAGGACTCTGGGATCATGACCGGAGCTGAAGGCAGCGGCCTAACTGACTGAGCCACCCAGGCGTCCCTACACAGAACTTTTATCTGCACTGGGAAACCAAAAAATTCATCTGAGTGACTTCACTGTGATATTCGCTTTATTGTGGAGGTCTGGAACCCAACTGGCAGCGTCTCCAAGGTGAGCATGTATTAAGTTTTAGATGCCTATGGGACATCCAATGGGAGACATTATGCAGGCAGTGGGCCCCAGTCTGTATACGTCTTATAGAAGAGGTCTGGGACAAAGATAGAGTTTGGGGGACATTATCAGTATATACGTAGTATTTAATGCCCTTAAACTGGATATTATTTTTACCTCGGAAGCCCATAGAGAGAGGAGAGCAGTGCCCCCTTCCTGAATCAAAAGGAAGTGCATCCAATACAAAGATCTAGTCAGGAGGGGTTGTCTACAGAGGAGCCATGAACAAGAGAGGGCAGAGAGGAGAGAGTGGTTTCACAGAAACCAAGAGAAAAGCAACGAGAGACATTAGTCAATAGTGTCATCAGCTGCTGGGGGACTGAAGTGAGGACAATGATGGATGTTTCCTGAACTGACCTGGACACACATCTGTGTTTGCTGGATGTCTGTCCTGTCAAAGCGTGTCCCTCTTCCCTTATCAAGTCTTCCTCCATGTGTCTTTGGCAGCAGCAGGGTGTGCCTCTAAGGGAGCTGGAGAAGACCATTTTCTAGCAGTATTGTTCATAGTATCAAAAGGAAAGGGGGCAAAAAAAAAAAACAAAAACAACAACCATTGACAGAATAAGGGATGAATAAACTGTGTTGTGCTTAGGATACCATGGAAGTCCAGAGAGGGGACACTTAAGCTTCAACTGGGTCAGCTCTCCCGGAGTGTCATTTCTTACCTCCTATCCACCAGCTCCAGAAAATCTTCATGTTAAGGAGGATGGTGAAGGTTTGGAGTGGAGAAGGGGGAGTTGATAAAAGTTAGAACTGGCTTCTATCACATGTATGAATTTGGTATAGAAATTCAGGAATAGGGGCACCTGGGTGGCTTAGTGGGTTGAGCCTCTGCCTTCAGCTTGGGTTATGGTCTCAGGGTCCTGGGATCGAGCCCTGAATCGGGCTCTCTGCTTGGCAGGGAGCCTGCTTCTCCCCTTCTGTCTGCCTGCCTGCTTGTGATCTCTCTCTCTATCAAATAAATAAAATCTTAAAAAAAAAAAGAAATTCAGAAATAAAACTCCTAAAAATTTTATTTTTTAAAAAATTATTTTTCTGACTTAAATTATTTTTCTGACTTTATTGAGATATATTGATATATAACTGGATCTAATTTCTATTATTTATGCGATCAACATGCACTGACCATCTAGAAAGTATCAGGTGCAGGGCTAGGCCTTAAAAGTATAGCCACAGGGACGCTGGCACATTTGGTAGAGTGTGCAACTCTTGATCTTGGGGTTGTGAATTTGAGCCCCATATTGGGTGCAGAAATTACTTTTAAAAAGTACAGCAAAAAATACAACCAAGTCTCCTGCTGTCATGAAGCTTCCATTGTAGGGGCTGGGGAGACAGCTGATACAGGAGTAAACAAGCATATAATATAATTTCAAGGGATGCTAAGTGCCCAGATAAAAAAAAAATAAAGCAGGGCAAACAGAGAGAGAATAATGGGAGAGGCTCTATTTTCAATGGAATGATCAGGAATGTGCCTGAGGACGAGGCATGTCAGCAGGCACTTGAGTGAAGGATGGGGTGGATGGAGGAAGGGGTCTTCCAGCAAACAGGAGACTGAGCAGGTACAGTCAGTGAGGTTAGGAGGCAACTCAGGAGAGTGCTGTGTCTCAGGAGCCAAGTGAAGAAAGGTCTTTAAGAAAGAGGTGATCACTGGGGCCCCTGGCTGGCTCAGCTGGAAGAGCACACAACTCTTTGATCTCAGGTTGTGAGTTCAAGCCCCCATGTTGGGTGGAGAAATTGCTTGAATAAATAAGTAAACTTTAAGGGGGGTGGAGCTGTGATCATTGGTGGTAAAGGCTAATAAGAGCTTTGGCAGGATGGACAAGAGCAGTTGCATGGGGTTGGCAGGAGGAAAAGCCTGACTGAGATCTAAGTTCAAGACATATGGGGCAGGGGAAGAAAAGGAGAGAATGGGAGGTGAGGAAATGGAGTCAGTGCGTAGAGAGAAGCATTTAGAGGATTTGGAACACAACAACAAAGAATAATTTTAAAAGATTGTAAGAGGCAAGAGAAGATTTACCTTTTTATTTCCTCAAAGGGGGCTATTACAGTAAAGGAGAAACTAGATGGTGTGGGAGGAAGTTCGAGGAACAAAGCCTTTGAGTAGATGAATAGGGATGAGATCCAGTATACAAGTTGAAAGTTGCTGTGAACAGTAGCGGCAGGAGTAACTTAGAGTCTGCCCACACCTTCCCCAAGAGCTGTACCTAAGTTCTGGGAAGTTTTTGAGCTGCAAACACATGTGGGTTGGAGCAGGGTAAGGATTATCTAGCCTTCATCATCTGTCCATACTGACGTCCTCTTTCGCATCTGGTGTCAAGTCATTGGCCCATGTGTCTCGCTGCCATGTCCTCCTCAACTAGACCACAAGTCCCCTTCATGTCTGCTGGCAGTGCATGCCATACCTGCTTTGCTCAAGGCGATTGAAGGAAATGTTCCACTGCTCCCTGAGCCACCCTCCAGCATGAGGACCCACACCCTTCAACCATTCCTGTCTTCTGCTCCTGGACTATGTTGGGGTAGGGACCTCCATGAGCTTTGTCACCTAGGCTAAGACTAGGCTGGTGTAGCAACAAGAATGACCAGTTATGGCTTGACCAAGACAGATGTCTATTTTTCTCTAGTGTAATTGCAATGCACAAAGTTTATGTCCTCCTGAAATTCACATGTTGAAACCTAATCCCGAATGTGATAATATTTCCATGTGGAGACTCAGACATGATTAGCTCATGAAGGCTGAGCCTTCATGAATGGGATTAGTGCCCTCATAAAAGAGGTCCTCGAGAGCTCCCTTCCCATCCACCAAGTGAGGACACGGTGGGAGGACAGCAGCCAGGAAGCTGGGTCTCACCAAACACTGAACCAGCTGGTACCTTGATCTTGGACTCTCCAGTTTAGAACTGTGAGAAATACATTTCTGTTGTTTATAAGCCACCCAGTCTATGGTATTCTGTTACAGCAGCTGAAAATGACAATAATGATCGAAGGACTAATGTTCCATGTTGTCATCCAGGCACCAGATTCCTCCACTGAATCTGATCTGATCCTCCACTGAACTCACTGAACTCCTCCAATGAGTTCCTCCACTGCCTGCCTGGTTGAGGCTAGTTCATGCAGGCTACAGCTGGTACGGAATGTAAAAAGTCCTTGGACTTTTTTCTCTTTCTCCACTCATCCTATGAGATCTCATGGAGCTCTTGGCTTTTCTATGCTCAGGTCATGATCCCAGTGTCCTGGGATCAAGCCCCCTATCGGGGTCCCTGCTCTGAGGGAAGCCTGCTTCTCCCTCTCCCACTCCCCCTGCTCGTGTTCCCTCTCTCTCTCTCTGTCAAATAAATAAATAAAATCTTAAAAAAAAAAAAAGAAATTTGTCTCTAGTCCTGCCTCTCCCCTGAACTTGACATGTTATATCTAGGGCAGCGAGTTGTACAGATGGATACCACATTCAGTAGGCCAAATTGAGGAGTCTTTATTAAAAAGCCAGCAGCTGCGAGGGGACTTATGCACTCCAAAATCTTGCAACCTTGAATGAGTTCAGGGGTAGACTTATAAAGGCATAAACCACATCCTGTTGCCAGTTTCTAAAAATTGCCAAGCGCAGTACAGAAGCAAAAATGCTGGGGTAAGCAAATATCTAAGGTAGGGGTACATTTCCGGGAATTGTTATATCTGGAGTATTTTGCGTTTTTTTCTGCTAAGGTTCCAATAACTCAGGTACAGTAGCATGACTTTGTTACGAAATGCCCACTTTTTACAAAAATGGCACGACTTATGCTAAGTCCTCCTCCTAGGTGTCTCAATATCTCTTTGGATGTCTACAAAGCATCTCCAACTTGGTATCTCCAAAAAATATCCAGCTCCTTCTACAGTCCTCTCCCTTTCCATTAACACAGCTCCATTTTCCCAGTTTGGCTGAAAAATCTTGGCGTCATCCTTGACTTCTCTCTTTCCCTCATATCTCACCTCTGGTCGGTCCATAAATGCTATTGATTGGTTCTATTATTGAAATAACAGGTATCCCTCACTAGTTGAACTCTTGTTATCTAAACTCAGAAACCGAAGAGACACAAATAAAATTTTTGAAATATTCTTCAATATCAGAGACCTGACACTACCATGCTTAGATCCAAGCCCTGTGTTTTAGAGAACCCCGCATCACCACGCACATCCATGGTTCAGGATTTGGAAGTTCAGCGCTAGCACGGCACAACCCGCAATCATAAACATCTAGGACTAGCACAGTTCATGTCCCAGGGAATGATCCTAAAATCTTGGGTCCTGTGTTCCCAAAACAAAAGTGAATTGTGTTGATCACTGTAAAGGTTTACAGGTGGTGTCGCTGCCAACATCAGAGAACAGACACTGCTTCAGAGTCCCCAGAAGGCTGAAAGAACCAGCTCAGGCAAGAGAACTGACAAATGCATTGCCTTGCCAAAGCTTTCCTCTCTGATGGCATGAATGTAATAAATTATGGCACAACAAAGTATCATTTTCCAGTAGTGCCCAGTGTCCATTTTCTTGTTTCTCTTCCAGATTCAATTCCAAATGGGAGGTACTCATAAATTACCTTGGCATTCACAACAGTTACACATGGCCGCTGAGGGATGTTTTCCAACTGAACAAATCTTATTACTCATCCGGGTATGCATAGATCTAGATGTAACATGTGTGAGGCATAGTACCAATTCTTTCTATTGGCATCTAGATGGATATTAAACACCAAAAGGGCAGAACGTTTTATTTAAAAAATTAGTAAGTCTTGATAGAATTTTCAAAACAAAAATGTATCAACTTTATCATTTGATTTTTTAAAGTATTTATTTAGGGGCGCCTGGGTGGCTCAGTCGTTGGGCGTCTGCCTTCGGCTTAGGTCGTGATCAAGCCCCACATCGGGCTCCCTGTCCCGCAGGAAGCCTGCTTCTCCCTCTCCCACTCTCCCTGCTTTTGGTCCCTCTCTTGATGTGTCTCTCTCTGTCAGAAAAATAAATAAAATATTTTTTAAGGTATTTATTTATTTATTTAGAGCACAAGTGTGGGGAGGGGCAGAGGGAGAGAGAGAATCTGAAGCAAAATCAGACTCCATGCTGAGTGTAGAGCTGGATGCAGGGCTGGATGCCATGACCCTGAGATCATGACCTTAGCCAAAATCAAGAGTCAGATGCTCGACTGACTGAGCCACCCGGGTGTCCCTTAAATTTTCATTTTATTTTTTTTTAAGATTTTATTTATTCATCTGACAGAGATCACAAGTAGGCAGAGAGGCAGGCAGACACAGAGAGAGGAGGAAGCAGGCTCCCCGCCGAGCAGAGAGCCCGATGCAGGGCTCTATCCCGGGATCATGACCTGAGCCGAAGGCAGAGGCTTTAACCTGCCGAGCCACCCAGGCACCCCTAAATTTTCATTTTAAATGTCATATTAGTGTGTATAGTTTGCTTTTTTATTTTTAGTAGATGATTTAAGTATTTTGGAGAGCGGGGAGTCTTGCTTTTCCCTCTGCCTCTCCCCCTGCTCGTGCTCACGTGCACTCTCTCTCAAAAATAAATAAAATACTTTAAAAAAGAAAGAAATATTAGAGTGCACTTGTGATGAGCACCAGGTGTTGTATGTAAGGACTGAATCAGTATCTTTTATCCCTGAAACTAATGTTAGGTGGTTAGGCATGACAGAGAAGGTCCAGAGCAGATGCCGGCCACAACCTGGGAGCCACCCCAGAGGATTAATAGCCACACGTTCAAAGCCAGCTCTAAGGGCTAACAGAATAGGAAAGGCTGCAAGGGGCCTTCCAGGAGCTAAGCATGAGCAGTTAAGGTGCAACTACACTGTATGTTAACTAATTGGAATTTAAATACAATCTTAAAAAAAAAGATTAGTAATTTTGGTGAAAAAAAGTCAAGAAAAATATATTCTAAGTGTGTTAATGCTCTTCAGCCAAAGACCACTGGAAACACACCTATAAATAAACAAATTGGATTTATCACCCATTGCGATGGGGGAGAATAGACACATTGGGAAACATGGATGTTACAAACAGCCTTTTATAGGATCTGGACTAGGGTTGAATGACTTGGAGGAAAGTGTAAGATAGTGAGGGGTTACTCTCACTCTGTGGGTGTCAGAAGGCAAGGGCCATTCTATGCAGTCAAATGCTCTGCCCCTGAGCTATACCCCCAAGGGCCATTCTATGATTGGGAATCTCAATACACAAATCTTATCCATAGGGAGACAAGACTAGCACTAGGGTAAAACTAATTGTTAAGAAGTACCAATCATGGGGTACCTGGGTGGCTCAGTGAGTTAAAGCCTCTGCCTTGGGCTCAGGTCATGATCTCAGGGTCCTGGGATTGAGCCCTGCATCAGGCTCTCTGCTCAGCAGGGAGCCTGCTTCCCTCTCTCTCTCTCTGCCTACGTGTGATCTCTCTCTCTCTGTCAAATCAATAAGTAAAAATTAAAAAAAAAAAAAGATGTTGCAGTCACTAGTTTTAGCTAAGGGGGAAAGGGTAGCTTGCTATTCTGAGGGAGGCACAGTGATCTTATTGCTATCTGTGCTACAATAAGATATGAAGTGTCCTTGTTTTGTCTAATGTTATCATGGTCTCAGAGTAAACATGTAACCAGTTGATATTGGAATTCTGTGAGATCATTGATGTTCAGTAACGTGGTCTAGCTGTGAGTTACAGGTCAGCTCCTTTTTCTCACTCTTTTATATGGAATAAATATATAACAATTTATTAATTATGTATATTTTTGTATCCCTTGTCCAAATATTTCCAGTCCATCACTAGAACACCCAGATATGTAATGTGATCATGAAATGCCTTTATTGTGATAGATTTTCTGTCCCATAAAAGTTATAAGTCTACACATATTTTTTATTTTGTCATTTTAGTATAGAGAGAGAATATATTTTATTTTATTATTTAGTTAATTTTAAGTAGGCTCCACGTCCAACATGGAGCCCAACATGGGGCTTGAATCCACGAACCTGAGATCAAGACCCGAACGCCCAACCAGCTGAGCCACCCAGGTGCCCCAAGCTAGAATATATTTTAAATTATATGTTTTGTCTTCATTTAGAGTTTTAAAATATTTAGATGTAATAGGTATGCCTCTATTTATACCTTCGTCCCAGGCTCTATAGATGTGCTTGGTGGGCATACGCTTTTCGCTCAACACGTGCTACTTTTGCATCAGAACTCACCACCCAGGCTTAGAAACAAACAGATTCAGAGAGTGAGGGATATTCAAGATACCTCCAGAGTTCAAGCCCTTCTCCCATCCCTGTTACCAATATTCTGGGTCAAGCCACTCTAATTTCTTACTTGGTGTGGTGGAATTTGTATTCCGTCAATTTAGCTAAGCCAGAACTATGTTTCCCAGAATTCCCTTTCTTGGGTAGCTTTGGGTGAGAATTTGCCACAGAGGAAGATTTAGGCAGGATTTGGCAGAAGAGAGACTGTAGCCATGCCTAGTCTTGGAAGGCTGATACAGGGTCAGATGCTGCTGTAGCTCATGCTTGCTTTCCCTAATCTGCTCTCTCCCCTTGTCCGTGTAAGGCAGTAGCCAGACCCACAACTCCTCCAGCAACCCCTGGTTCTCTCTCTGCCTTCTGCTTCTCCAACTACAAGCTGAAGTGTGTGTATCGATGAAGGGCATCAGCTTCTATTGCTACTCCTCAAAACTGGAGGCTTGGAGGTGTGGAAAGACCAAGAAGAGATCTAATTTGTCCTTGTTGGTTCCAGTTCACCTTCAGAGGTCCAGTTTGACCTTGACATCCGCCACTTCATGTCCACCTTTCAGAACGCCCATGTCTCGTATCTGCCTTGTTGACTCCTTTCCCAGCACCAGATACACAAGCAGCAGCCTGTGTCATCTGTTTAACCAGCCCTCGTAATTGTATCAAGTTAAATACCTATAATAAATCCCTCATTTTATACTGACCCTAATGGTTCTGCTTCTCTGATAGAACCTTGATTGATACACCTGGCCTTTTGCAATCAACTCCTGGGCAGCCAGATTAATCTTGCTAGAACCATGTCACTCTGGTCAAATTCTTCCCACCTCACTCTAAGAAAATGCCAGTCTTCTTTTCCTTTTTTTAAAGATTTTTATTGACAGGAAAAGTAAGAGTACAAGCAGGGGGAGCCGCAGAGGGAGAGGGAGAAGCAGGCCCCCTGCTGAGCAAGGAGCCTGGTGTGGGACTCAATCCTAGGACCCTGGGATCATGATCTGAACCGAAGGCAGATGCTTCACCAACTGAGCCACCCAGGCACTCCATGAATGCCAGTCTTTAGTCTCACTGTCCCAGACTCAGTTTGGGTGTCTTCCAGCCGTCCCTATCCTTGCCTCATCTCCAGACATTACCAGATGCCTCGACATCGTGGGGAGGAGGCAAATGCTAGTCCTTGGCATGAATTCAATGAAGCCTGCTGTAGTGGGAAGCACAGAAGTTTTGGCACTCATGTCTGACCCAAGTGGACCCATGAAGGCTCTGCCTTGCCCAGAAACAGCCCAGTGGAACAAATTCGCACGATTCCAAACAGCAGACTGTTAAGACCCTGTTGGTGACCATGAGACCAGAGAGTGAAAAATTGCTGAGAGATAAATTCCTCATGCCTCATCCTTCCTATGGACTATTCTGAGACACAGTGGCTCTGTGTGACCTCTCTGAAGCAATCCCATGTGACTGAGCAACTGGCTTTGATATTTGTGGGACTCTGGCCAGCAAAGTAATGCACAAGCTTGTATCTTTCCTTCCTTCTCTGTTTCACTTCTCTTTTTCTCTAGCTGTGGGGATTGTAACTCCCGAGAAAGCATTATCATACACCCTTAGATTCGGGCTCTGTTTTCTAGGGAGCAGAGACTGATGTTTAGTTCCGGAAGAGGTCCTAGAAAACAGACCTTCAGGGTGTGATTCTGTGGTAGTTTTTCTCATGTATGTGAAGGCAATAGGGATCTCATTGCTGGTAGCAAATGGAGTGATAACCTTGGCCTTTGGTTGGCAACAATGATGAAAGCTTTCTCTTGTGTTGAAGGGAAGACTAAAAAAAACAAAAACAAAACAAAACACCCAGAAACCAAAATAAAAACACACAAAAAACCACATCCAGGATCAGGTAGGTTATAAGTGGCACAGTTGCAAAGGACTCTATTTTTTTTAAGATTTTATTTATTTATTTGACACAGAGAGAGAGAGAGAGAGAGACAGCCAGAGAGGGAACACAAGCAGGGGAAGTGGGAGAGGGAGAAGCAGGCTTCCGGCTTGGGGCTCCAGCCCAGAACCCTAGGATCACGACCTGAGCCGAAGGCAAATGCTCAATGACTGAGCCCCCCAGGAGTCCCCGAAAGGACTCTGAATTTGTAACTTTAGGAGGTCTCCTATGTCAGAGTCAAAGTCCTGACAGGGAAAGAATCGGACCCTGAGACCTGGGATAGAGACATTAGGGCAGACAAACATAAGAATCTTTATCTCTTAAATTCTCCTGAGTTTTCCTGGTGGGTAGAGCAGCCCCTGCCCTCTTGCCAAGGAAGGACATTTTCCCCAGGCTGTGAAATAATCTTACATGAAGCAAGTGCCTCATAAGATGACATTTATTCTCCTCAAGACCTGCTCCCATCACCTCCTCAAAAAACCAGGGTCAGTTTTCAACAAATCCTGAGTGGGGAAATTTAAGTCCTGAACTGGAAAAATAAGCTACACATCAAAGGAATAAAAAAATATTAAAATAGTTGGGGCGCCTGGGTGGCTCAGTTGGTTGGGCAACTGCCTTCGGCTCAGGTCATGATCCTGGAGTCCTGGGATCAAATACCACATCGGGCTCCCTGCTCAGCAGGAAGTCTGCTTCTCCCGATGACCTCTCTCCTCTCATGCTCTCTCTCTTTCATTGTCCCTCTCTACCTCTCAAATAAATAAATAAAATATTTTTTAAAAATTAAAATAGTTAATATATATATGAGAGAGTTAATATATGTGGGAGAGATTTGGGGGGTGTTAGACATGGTTGTGAGGGGGCAGGTATGGCAGAACGTAAGACTGGCTAATAGGGATCTCATCATCGCAGACCACTGTCCCATAGTTCAGGCTTCGATATTCTTTTTTTTACCCAAGATTTTATTTTTGAGTAATCTCTACACCCAATGTGGGGCTCAAACCCGGAACTCCGAGATGAAGAGTTCATGTTTCACTGACTGAGCCAGACAGGCACCCCATAGTCTTCAATAATCTTAAAAGGATAGCTAGATCTCAGGGGTGCCTGGGTGGCTCAGTTGGTTTAGCATTTGCCTTTAGCTCAGGTCATGATCCTGGGGTCCTGGAATTGAACCCTACATGGGGCTCCCTGCCCAGCAAGGAGTCTGCTTCTCCCTCTGCCCCTCACCCCACTTGTGCTCTCTCTCCTTCTCTCTTTTTCAAATAAATAAATAAAATCTTTAAACAACAACAAAAAAACCCCCTTTTTTTTAAAGGATAGCTAGACCTTGTTGCTGGTACATAGTTTCCAAAGATGGTCACCATCAATTCCTTCCCGTCCTCTATATATGTGCCACTCTTCACAGCAAGAGACGGAGTCTATTTTCCTCTTCTCCTTGAATCTCGACTGGTCTTGTGATTTGCCTTAACTAACAGAATGTGGTAGAAGGACACCATTCCAGTTCCAGACCTAAACTTCATGAAGACTGGCAGCTTCCATTTCCTCCCTCTTGGAAGCCAGCCACCATGTAAGACCCACACTGAGACCCTCTTACTGTGAGGAAGTACAATTTAGCCATGTTGAGACACCATATTACAAGATGACTGGGGAAACTGTGTGGCACAGTCAGTTAATCATCCACATCCAACTCTTGGTTTCAGCTCAGGTCATGATCTCAGGGTCATGAGATCAAGCCCCACACTGGGCTCCATGCTCAGCATGGAGTCTGTTTGGGATTCTCTCTCCTTCTCCCTCTGCCCCTGCTCCCTCTGCACCCTCTCTCTCTCTCTCTCTCTCAAATACATAAATCTTTTTCAAAAAGAGATGACTGGGGGCACCTGGGTGGCTCAGTGGTTTAACCTCTGCCTTCGGCTCAGGCCATGATCTCAGGGTCCTGGGATCGAGCCCTGAATCTGACTGTCTGCTCAGCAGGGAGCCTGCTTCCTCCTCTCTCTCTGCCTGCTTCTCTCCCTACTTGTGATCTCTGTCTGTCAAATAAATAAAATCTTTTTTTTTTTTTTTAAAAGAGGGATGACTGACCAGTCTGCAGGGGTTCCATCCATCCCAGCTGAAGTGCCATTTATGTAAGTGAAAAGGACATCTTGGACATTTCTTCTCCTAAAAACACCTGTAAATACCACACAAAGTATATGAACACCCAACTAAGCCTAGCCCAGATTGCAGAATTGTGAAAAATAATAATTTTTTTTATTATTTGTCTGATTAAATAATTGTTGTTTGAAGCCTTTAAGTTTTTTGGGGGGGGGAAGAGGGTTGTTACTCAGCAATAAGTAGTTGAAATATGGTCTTAATACTTTGCGAGGATGGTTCTTTAAAGCAGGATGGTGGCCTACAATAAATCAAGTCAAGATCCTAGAATTTCCATGGTAGAGTATTTAAGAAGGGGTCAGAAATTTCGAGGAGGTGGAAATGTAAGATCCAAGAATCAGCACCTGACTATGTTCTCTAAGAGGGCCCAGAGGATACTCTCTTTACTGAAGCAATGAGGGGTTCACTGAGAAATGGACCTCAGCATCTCTGAGGAGCTCAGTCGTATCTGTCTTTGGTAGGCTGAGATGAAGAGTAAAAGATGTAGCCATGGAACTGGCATTCCCAATATGAACAGTAATGTTGGGATTCCAGAATGGCAGAGGTGGCATCCAAGGCCAGGTGACTGTGATTACTGTTATGGGCAGCAAGGCCAAAGTGACAATGAGGGTGCCTTGCTCTGCAAGGATCTATGGCAAGTTGACTATGGAGATGGGATGGATGGACAGCTGACTGGGTAATTCTCAATATTTATTGATTGATTGATTGATTTAAAAGATTTTAGTTTGGGGCTCCTGGCTGGCTCAGTTGGTTAAGCAACTCTTGGTTTCAGCTCAGGTCATGATCTCAGGGTCATGAGATCAAGCCCCCCATTAGGGTCTATGCTCAGTATGGAGTCGGCTTGAGATTCTCTCCCTCTGCCCCTCCCTCCCCCCACTCTCATGAGTGCACTCTCTCTTTCAAATAAAATATTTTTTAGAAAAAAGCTTAAAGATTTTATTTGTAAGTCATCTCTATACCCATTGTGGAGCTTGAACTTATAACCCCAAGACTAATAGTCACATGCTCCTTGCCAGGTGCCCCCTCTCAACTTTTATATCTTAAAAAAAATCAAGGGGCGCCTGGGTGGCTCAGTGGGTTAAAGCCTCTGCCTTCAGCTCAGGTCATGATCCCAGAGTCCTGGGATCGAGCCCCGCATCTGGCTCTCCCGCTTCCTCTCTCTGCCTGCCTCTCTGCCTACTTGTGATCTCTGTCTATCAAATAAATAAATAATCTTAAAAAAAAATCAAAAGACACCTGGGTGGCTCAGTTGGTTAAGCGTCTGCCTTTGGCTCAGGTCATGATGCCAGGGTCCTGGTATCAAGTCCTGCATGGGGCTCTCAGCTCAGTGGGGAGCCTGCTTCTCCTTCTGCCTGAAACTCCACCTGCTTGTGCTCTCTCTCTCTCTCTGTGTCAAATAAATAATAAAATCTTTTTAAAAAATCAAGAGCTGATAAGTGGAAGACTGACATTAGTTGCCACAATGGAAAATCACAGTCCCTCATCCAGATCCGAGATCTAAGTTCACAGAACAGAACACCTTGACTGCAGTAGAGGTCATGCCCCATTAAGGAACAATTCTGCAGTGAGTGATACCATAGTTACATAGGTAAATATTCCTCCTATCCTTTCCCAAAAGGATCTGTTGTCGTTTGCTGGGTAACTGTGCATTGGAAAGAGAAGAATATTCACAATTTTCAAAAGATTATTAAAGACATGGAGTCTGACCTGACACAGAAACTAAGAGACACAAAATACCAACATCGCTTTCTGGTTAGAGTGGGGACCAATGGAGGCCAGGTGATAGATGGAGTTTAGCCTAAATCCAATGGATTACATGATCCTGCAGAGACAACGTGGCTGGAAGCTGTCCAGCCAGATGGTCATATGTCCCTTATTGTGGATGTCAACCAGGTTCTGAACTTAGCAACTCTATCACTTTGCAAAAGATCCATTAAAAAATGGCCTTGGTTAAATAAAATCTTTAAAAAAAAAAAAAAAAGAAGGGCACCTGGGTGGCTCAGTTGGCTGAGCAACTGCCTTTGGCTCAGGTCATGATCCCGTACTTCCAGGATCGAGTCCCGCATCGAGCTCCCAGCTTCCTGGGGAGTCTGCTTCTCCCTCTGACCTTCTCCTCTCTCATGCTCTCTCTCACTCATTCTCCCTCAAATAAATAAATAAAATCTTTAAAAAAAAAAAATGGCCTTGGTGGCAAAGACAGAGGCTATGAATGGATCCCGAAACTTGGGCTCCCTCTCACCAAAGTTAACCCAGCAACTGCCAAGAGATAACCCAGCAGAGAACAATAGGCTGCAGTTAACAACATAGGTCAGGGAGAATGGCCAGCCACCTGGTAACAGGTCAGTTACACCAGCCCCCTTCCACTTTGGAGAAGACAATGATTCATCCTTGTTAGAACTGCTGTGTACTCCAAACATGGATTGCATTTCTTAACCCATTGCGCTTCAGCAAGCATTACTACCCAAAGGTTTAAAGAATTCTCAATCTATTGATTGAGAACCAGAGGACCCATTTTATGACGAAAGATGTGTGCCAATGGCCTCATGCACATGGCCTTCACCGGTCTTACCATACACCTATCACCCGGAAGCAGCCAGCCTGAGAAAACATGCAATCAAATGACTTCATTTCCACAAGCTTAAATCTTCTCTGCAGCGTGAAGATTATAAACAATAGATGATATTTTGCAGGACTGTTGTGGGACAGGAAAGAGATCATGTGTATAGGGTATTTTACATAGGCCCTGCTATGCAGAAAGTGCTCGAAAAATGGGTAGGCATTATTATGAACTGAATTGTGAAAGGCTTCTGCATCCCAAGAGGAACTAGTGGTTGGGCTTCATGAAGCGCAACGGGGTGGTGGATCCCACTGTAGCACGATCTGCTTTGAATACTCTTAGCTATTTAGAAAGTCCCTGGCTTCAATTACATGTTTCTGCCTGTGGATATTGCAGAGATGCCGTCACTGAGCAAACAGAGCTGGAGGAAAAGGAGAAAGAAAACCGAGGATGAGGCCGGAAAATGGAAACTCCGACTGGGATTGGTTGGTTGCCTGGGGGAGGAGGCAGTCCAAATGTGATTATAAAAAGCCAGCCTTCAGCTGGAGAGCTGTTGCCTCACTGCTGTTCCCATCTAACATCGGGCTCTGGGAAAGAAAGGAAGATTCATCTTCCCTCCTCCAAGGTAAACCCAGAAGCTAGGAAGTGTGAATATCCAGCTGCCAAACTCTGCCAGGCTCCCTGCCTGTGAGCCTCATGCCCCAAGAGCCAGGACACCCATTCCTCAGGGAGGCTATGCCCCTGGGTCCCTTGTAGTGCCATGGGCTAGGACTGGTCCCAGGAGATGGGTTGGGGGCTTTTAGGTGCTTGGGGTACAAAACCCTAAGAGGCACAATACTTGGGTCATAGGTACCAACTCAGCAATCTGTGGCTTTAATTAGCCCTGGCACTTCACTTCTTTGGCTTTAGTTGGTCATCTGTAAAATGGAGACCAAGCTACCTTACCTGCCCAAAGGACTGGACGATTTCTGAAACCCCTTTTAATGTAGGATCTAAGGTGACAGTGAGTTCATCTTTGAGGATAGATGAAGTTACCTGGAGTGGTTGTTAAAAGTATGGGTTTGGGCATCAGTCAACTGTGGGTTTAAATCCAACTGCCACTTCCTAGCTGGGCAGTCTTAGGAATATTACTTAACCTCTCCCAGTTTCAGCTTCCTTATCTATAACACATGGTTGAGAACAATGGTTCCTGCCCCATGGGGTTGTTATGGGTATAAATGACCTTGTGCCATAAAGTGCTAAGTCCTCAATATAGGAGAGGTTATTCGTTTTTAATTGAAGGAAAATTCATTGAGCTGACGAAGATCACATTAGAGGTGAGTGTGGGGGGCATATGTATTTTCCTATTCTGTGCTATAATGTTTGAATTCTGACAGTCTTGAGTGTGTGTCTAGGCTGTACAGTTTGCTGTGTGATTGTTGTTGCCATGAGAAGATTAAAAGCCCGCGGCTCCTTAGGAGGGTCCTGGGCTCAATCCAGAGCAAATCGCTGCTTTTTATGGATTCACCCCGAATAGGAAGGGGAAACCACCGAGCGGGTCCAAAAGGGCTCTGCAGACCATCTGGTCCCTCTCCCCCTCCTCCCGGCCAGTGACAAAGCCTGCGCGCGGCGCCACCATGCGGCAAGAGGCGGTATCGCTCTTCCTGTGCTACCGGCTGCTCTGCGCCTGCGGCGGGGTGGAGGCAGGTAAGGATCCCCGCACCTGGGAGGGCTGTGGGATAAAGAAGCCCACAGAGTTTCAGAGTCGCGGCGGAGAGTCTCAGGATCCCTGGTTCCCAGACGAGAAGGGCCATTACGATGGCCAGCTCTGGGTCGCTGTATCCAAGGTCCCAGATTCGAATCCCCACCTGTCAATTCCTCCGTTCCACCGAAAGGTACTCTCGGTGCCAGTTCTGCGCCAGGCACGGCGCCTCGGGGGAGGTCTCTTCCCTTCAGGAGGCTCCCCGAAATGGAAGGATGGGGGTGGTTTTGAGCATCAGGCACAGAGTAGGGAACCCTGCTCCCCACTCCACCTTGTCCCCTCCCGATAGGCAAACGACAACGGAAAAAAGAAGGTTCGGAAGACGAAGGCTCCGGGTTGTGGGGCGCGCTGACCTGCATGGCTGTCGGAGGAGGTGGGTCCGGAGGGCGCAAAGCTCGGGAAAGTGGGGCGCACCCCTGCGGCGGGCGCTGTCTCATCACATCTTCTTCCTCCAGGCCTCCTGGCGGCAGGGCTGCCCGCGCTGGGCTTCCTGAGCACCGGCATTGCCGCCAACTCGGTGGCCGCCTCCCTGATGAGCTGGTCGGCCGTGGCGAACGGGGGCGGTGTGCCCGCCGGGGGGCTGGTGGCCACGCTGCAGAGCCTCGGTGAGTGGGGCGGCGGGGCCCTCCGGCGGGGATGCCAGAGCCCGGTAATTCTAGGATTCGGGTGTTCTTACAATCTCCATCCTGGGGAGAACTGAGGCACTGAGGCACTGAGTAATTTACTTGAGTTCTCCCAGTGAATTAGCACCAGAGCCAGGATTCGAACCTCGTCTTATGCCTCTCTTTTAACCACGAAGGACAGGTGCCTCACTGATGCTTTAGCCAAGTCACAACAAGCCTCAGTTTCCTCATCTGTTAACAGGGATGACCATCCTCAATAAAACATTTTATGAATCTGCTCAATCAGGGAACCAGATTGGCAAAGAAAGGTGGTGGAGAGAAGGGCCTGGCTGGTTCAGTTGGTAGAGCATGTGACTTTTGATATCTTGGTTGTGAGTTCAAGCCCCATATTGAACGCAGAGATTATACTGAAAAAAAATTTTTTTAATTTTTTTAACTAAAAAAAAAATGCATTTGCTGCTCGCTCTCTTCCTTTTTCTTTCCCTCACTCACTCTCTGAGGCCTCCAAAATCCTAGAGAAAAGTTGTCCCTGGCAGACTCCCCTCTGCCTTCCAGAATCTTCCATCTGCTCTCAATTCTGGATGACAAAAGCTCAAAGAACAAGCCCAAAAGAGAACAGAGCCCTTCTCGGAGGGGGCAGAAGAGAAGACACAGATCAGGCCACACCCCAGCAGTGGGAGGTGAAGGGTGTGGGCAAAGCTAGGAACAGCCCTGTGCTTCTGGATGATGCTTGTACATGCCACAGGCTTGCAAGGAGGATGAAATCCCTTACTAGTGAACCCCCAGTCCCCACAGGGAGGTCTCCACTGAGGTGGCTGTTGTTAGCATTATTAATAACACAGTGTGCTCACTGCAGATGTGAAGAGAATGATCTGTTATTTGTGTATTTTCCATCTCTGAAACACATCTCTGATTTGAGATGGCAAGTCAAGGGGGAACTAGGATTCACTTTGCAGAAGTCCTGTCCGGTCTCGGGGCCCCTGTTTCTCGAACTGGAAACGAAGAGGTTGGACTTCACTAATGGGCTCCTGGCATTTGGATTCCCAGGTCTGGTGCCTGGGCCTCAAGTGACCTGGTGATGTTTGCTTCCTAGGGGCCAGTGGTGGCAGTACCCTCATGGGCAAGATTGGTGCCTTTCTGGGCTACACCATCCACAGACACCTGGAAAACAGTAAGGAGGGGGTGGAGGAAGAGGAGTAGCTAGCAGCAGTTGGGAACCCACTCCTTCTTCCAGGCATAGTCCAGAGCTTTCTGTGTCACACTCTCCAGTGACCAAATAAAATTCAATCAGAAGACGTTTTGCCGGGGCACCTGGGAGCCTCTGTCTTCGGCTCAGGTCATGATCTCAGGGTCCTGGGAATCGGGCCCCGTGTCTGGCTCTCTGCTTAGGAGAGAGCCTGCTTCCCCCCGCTCCCCGCCCCCCCCCCCCCCCCCCCCGCCTGCCTCTCTGCCTACTTGTGATCTCTGTCTGTCAAATAAATAAATAAATTCTTAAAAGAAGAAAGAAAAGAAAACGCTTTGCCCTGGGGCGCTGGGGTGGCTCAGCCGGTTCAGATTCTGCCTTCGGCTCAAGTCATGATCCCAGGGTCCTGGGATTGAGTCCCACATTAGGCTCCTGCTTGGTGGGGAGCCTGCTTCTCCCCCTCCCTCTGCCATTCCCTTTATTTATGTGCTCTCTCTCTCACTCTGTGTCTCAAATAAATAAATAAATAAAATCTTAAAAACAAAACAGAAAACAAATTCTGCCCTTCTGTGAGTCACCCTTGCTGTGAGAAGCCCAACAAGATCTGCCCCTGATTTGCCTTCTCCACACACCTCCGACCCCTTCCCCCCTGCAGCCAACCACAGCTTCCTGGAACGCAACCAGGTGGTTTTGTCTCTGGGCTTCAGCACGTGCTGTTCTCTCTGCCTCAAACGTCCTTCGGAAGCTCATAACCCAGCTGAGACATCCTCTCCTCTGGGAGTCCTTCCCAGCAGAGTCTTCTGCCACAGCGAGAGCACTCGGGCTCGATTTCACAGGGTGCCTGGGGAGGCAGAGCTCAGTCTGTTCTCAGTGGGAGAACCTTCCAGCTACTTTTCTGATGAGGCAGAGATGGAGAAGCCTGATCTCCATTCTCTGAGGAAGCACAGAGCGCTCTCCCTTAGATGGAGACTCTAAGGCTAGGGAACAGCAGCTTTTTGAGGGCTTGGCTCAGCCAGTTCTCTTTCCCTCTGAGAACTCTGGGGACCAAGTGGACAGTTGGCATCTGGAGCCTTTATACCCTCTGAATGGGAAAAAAAAAAAGTCCATCCCAAACCTTTGGGGAGATCCAAAGTTAGCAAGGCCTGTCCAGGTGAACCAGGGTGACTGAACCCATGTTGGGGGTGGAGGTGGGGGCTGTAGAAGTCCCAGAAATCAAACGGCAGTGAAGACAGGCCTGGTGCCAGCACCAGGGTTCTGGTCTCCGAGTGGGCATACCAGTCTCCAGGCCAGACCGGCCTCCCATGGGGCTCGGCATCCCTGGGAAGTGGTCATGTGTGAACCACAAAATCTGGTCACAAAAGGGCCACCGCAGCTGTGTTCAGGCCTCCTCCGCCCTGCCTCACCCCACTTAGCATCCAGAAATTCCTCTCTAGTTACTGATGTGTGTGGGAGGGTGGGTAAGAGGTCCCCTCCTGCCTGCTCCTGTCCCCAGATCTGACGCCATCTCTGAAGCTGGCCATCGTGTGCCTCAGCTGACTTGCCCCAAGCCCCAGAGAAACACCGCCTGAGGAAGAGGCGTGTAGGAGGGAGAGACACCGCCTGCTCTTCACACACTCTTCAGGGCTTGTGTCCAAGAGCAAAAGCCCGGCTGAGTCCCCTGACCTGATACTCACCATATAGGGCCTCAGCAGAGTCCTGTCGTGGCTAGGGCCATCCACAGAGGGGCCGAGAGTGGACTTCTGCCTACAGAGGGAGGGGGAGTCTCAGGCATCACACTCTACTCCTCGAGGCCTACACCCCAGTTTAGACAAGCTGGGTTTGTCATCCCAGAGACACAGTGTGTATCCCTCAACACCTTCAGGGAGGGCATTGCCTCTAATTTGTGTCTCCTCCCCATTCCCTAGCATAGGCCTGGCACATAGTAGGTGCTCATATATGTGGGCAGAATTGAACCTGAGGCCAGTCTCCTCTCATGTACCTGTCCCTTCACCTTCCCCAGTATTCATGGGAAGGATGACCAGACCTCTTGTTCCTTCCTTCAGGGACGCTTGGTAACACTGTCACTACTATGTAGATCTGGGGGTGGGGAAGCTCAGCCCCCTTTAACACTGGTCGGAGAAAACCTGAGTAAACCCTTTACCGAGTAAAGAGGCCTTTAACCTCTTAGCGTTCTCCAGCATAGATGAGGCTGGGTTTTTCAAACAAGGCAGTGGAGCATAGTTTAGGAATTTCCTCTGGAGTCCTACAGACCTAATACCAGTTCTTTCACTTCACGTGAGTCAGTTTCCTCCTTTGTAAGATGAAGGGATAAAGCAGAGAGGAAAAAGCCAAAGAACAACCAGGAACTGGATCATGGGACTTCGCAGTCAGGGTTTACTTTCCAGAGCTCACAGACCCTGTTCTTCCCTTCTCCTCAGGGTGGGCGCCCTGTCCCAGGAGCATATGCCCCCTCACTTATTCCTTTGACATTTTTTTTAAGACTCCATTTATTTATGTATTTGAAAGAGAGTGAGAGTGAGAGAGAGAAAGAAAAGCAGAAGTGGCAGAGTGGGCAGGAGAAGCAGGCTCCCCACTGATCAGATGCGGGCCTTCATCCCAGGACCCCCTGGTCTGGACCTGGGACGCTTAACCGACTGAGCCACCCAGGTTCTCCGGCATCTTTTTTTTTTTAAGATTTATTTATTTATGGGGCGCCTGGGTGGCTCAGCGGGTTAAAGCCTCTGCCTTCCGTTCGGGTCATGATCCCAGGGTCCTGAGATGGAGCCCACACTGGGGCTCTCTGCTCAGCAGGGAGCCTGCTTCCTCCTCTCTCTCTGCCTGCTTCTCTGCCTGCTTGTGATCTCTGTCTGTCAAATAAATAAATAAAATCTTTTAAAAAAAGATTTATTTATGTATTTATTTTAAGATTGATTTATTTATGCAGAATGCCTCCTCCGTGGGATCCACCTGCCGCTTCCCTGCTTGTGCACTCTCTCCCTCTTATTTATTTGCCAGAGAGAGAGCGAGAGCGAGAGAGAGAGAGAGAAAGGAGGGGCAGAAGAAGAGAATTTTAAGCAGACCCCATGGTGATTGTGGAGCCTGACTCAGGGCTTGATCCCAGGACCCCGAGATCATGACCCAAGCCGAAACCATGAGTTGGAAAAGCTTTAACCCGCAGAGCCACCCCGGCACCCCTTCCCTTGGCATGTTATTCCCTTGAACATCTTCAAAGACAGAGAGCGACAGACAGCTCTGTCCCCAGAATTTCAGACTGAAGCCTCAGCACTTCTCAGACTGAATGACACTGAAAACAACCCATCTTTAAGGAGACACTCTTCTTCTTTTTTTTTTTAAGGATTTTAGTTATTTATTTATTTGACAGACAGAGATTACAAGTAGGCAGAGAGGCAGGCAGAGAGAAAGAGAGAGAAAGCAGGCTCCCTGCTGAGCAGAGAGCCCGATGCCGGGCTTGATCCCAGGTCTCCGGGATCATGACCTGAGCTGAAGGCAGAGGTTTTAACCCACTGAGCCACCCAGGCACTCCAAGGGGACACTCTTCTTACCACAGGATCCCTTGGATCTGAGCAGGATAGCTCCTTGCTTTCCCCCTGCAGACATTCACTGGGCACCCGGCCTGTGTCAGGCACTGTGCCAGCTGCTGGGAACACCATGGTGGAAGAGACCCAGTTCCTACCTACTTGGAGACCACAGAGCACAAACTAGGACCCCCCACCATGTATCTAGGACCCCTTTCTCCCTCCCTGTCACCACCTCCTTGCCCCTCTCCTTTCACCCACCCTAGTCCCCGTGAGCCATCACGGGCCACAATCATCGTGTCAACAAAGTGTGAGGCAGAAAGATGAACACAAACCAGAATTCACTAATGCAACAAGTCAGGAGATGCTAATGTACTTTGAGCCTCCTTCTTGGCAATGGCCCTCAAAGAGACAGAAAGCCGAGTCCTGGCCCAGGAAGAAGGTGGTGCCTCTGGTGTGTTCCCTTCTCTGCCTTCTCTGAGCCGTAGCTTCCTCGTTGTTAAAACAAGGGGGCTTGGATATATGGTCTCTGAGGTACTTCCTGCCCTAAAACTGCTGAGCCTGAAGCACATGCTCCAGAATCCTCTCAGTCTTGTCTGATCCCAGCCCTCTGAGAGTGGATTTTATTTTTAGAAGCTGCCCAAAGCCACCTTGTGGTGCCAACTTTGGTGACTAAGGTGGGTGATGGTGCGAAGAGAGGCCATGTTTGGTCACAAATGAGAGTGACTAGAAACCAGCAGGGCAGTTCCTCACACTGAGACCACACCCTAAGACAAGTCCCAAAATAGATCCCATCTGTGTGGCTGACTTGATGGAAAACAACATTGAGGTCCTCTGTCCTCATCATTTTTCTCTGGACCTCAGTGTCCTAGTCTATGAAATGGAAGAGGGGAGGAGTTGGACTCTCATCTAGACCTAGAATGTCTTTCCCAAGTACTCAAGTGAGAGGTGTTTTTCTCTTTAATAAAATCTTCACGTGGGGATTTCTTTTATTCTTTAAGGGCCTCCCTGGCCCCCAGACCCTTGAAAGTCTGCTCACTCACTCCCTCTCAGGGTAGACCTCTTGGCGCCCCAGGGAGCTATGTGCATCTATGGCCACCAGGTGGCAGTATAACCCCGCCCTGAATCTCCCTTCGCTGGCATCATCCTTTAGCAGCTCCACCCGTACCACCGGCGCTCCCTGGGGCAGACCCCACCGCGGATGCTGAAGACCAAAATGAATCAGACCCTGCCCCCGCTCTGCAGCAGGAGCTCCTGAAGCTCACGGAAGTGGTCAGTCCTGAGGATGTCTGCTCCTCCTCTCCCTTGCATTGCAGGCCCTCAGTCCTGCAATGCTGGGATGTCCAAACTCCCCAGCACAGCATTCAGGACCCTCTACAATCAGGTCTCACCTCCAGGCCTCCAGCCTGTGCATCTAGACTGGAGCCACGGGGCTCTAAAGGAAACGAGAAGAACACACCACACACACTTCTCCTTGGCTGGGCCACAGAGAGTGATGCCAGGTATAGGGTATCCTTGAATTCAGCCTTGAAGGGGGACTGGGCCAGCAGTAACTGGAGGGAGCTGAGGCCAAGGAGGCCTGTGGCTTCCTGTGAAGAGCTGAAGAGCCACTTCCTTTAAACAGATGGCTATGGGGGAGGGGCAGAAGAGTAGAGAGTATGGGTTTCCTGGCTTAGGGGGAAAAGAAAAGGGCCCCAACAAGACCCCATGGAGAGGTCCAGAACTGCTTTCTATTTCCCTTCCATCTGAGGTTTCTGTGAATCAAACAGTGCAGACAGGGAGGGTCACCCCTTTCTCATGTACTATGAAGCCACAGAAAAGACAGTCAGGTTAAGGGCAGGCTCAAGAAATGGAGCCTTGGGGCACCTGGGTGGCTCAGTGGGTTAAAGCCTCTGCCTTCAGCTCAGGTCATGATCCCGGTGTCCTGGGATCGAGCCCCACATTGGGCTCTCTGCTCCGCAGGGAGCCTCCTTCCTCCTCTCTCTCTGCCTGCCTCTCTGCCTAGTTGTGATTTCTCTCTGTCAAATAAATAAAATATTTTTAAAAAAGAAAGAAAGAAATGGAGCCTTGGTTACTCCAAGAATCAGGCCCAAGCACTTTGTCCCAAGCAGTCAAGTCCAAGTGCTAAGCCTCAGAGCCCAGTCCCAGACCTCCAGATCCAGGGTTTTACATATATTAACTCATTTAATCCTGACAACAGTCCTCTTGGGTGTTATTGGGATCCTTGCTTTTTTTTTTTTTTTTAAGATTTTATTTATTTATTTAACAGAGAGAGGTCACAAGTAGGCAGAGAGGCAGGCAGAGAGAGAGAGAGAGAGAGGAGGAGGAAGCAGGCTCCCCGCTGAGCAGGGAGCCCAACTCAGGACCCGAGATCATGACCTGAGCCAAAGGCAGAAGCTTAACCCACTGAGCCACCCAGGCACCCAGATCCTTGCTTTTTAAAAGAAGAGATCAGGCAGAGAGAGGTTAAATGAGTTCCTTAAGGTAAACAGCCAGCAAGTGACAGGATCAGGATTTGAATCTTGACAGCCGCTCTAGAACAGTACTTGGCACCTGGAGAGGACTCTACAAATAATTGTCCAATAAAAGTACTTAATCTTAATCTCTCTTGGTCCCACCCAACCCTCCACACTCAATCCAGCAACCAGCCAGACTGTAGATCCTATCTTCTAACTATTTCTTGAGTCTGCTCACGGCTCTCCACCAACATGATTCCCCCTGCCCCCAATCATCTAGCGCACTACCCTCAGTCCTGGAGGTCACCTACAAGGTCTTCCTAATGCGTCTCCCTGTGTCCACTCTTGTCTATTCTCCACACAGAGCCAGGAAGATCTTAAAGCAAAATGAAATGACCCCCTGCTTCCAGCTCAAAGGCCCCCCGGAGCTGCCCATCACACTTAAAATTCTCCTACCTTACCCTTATCTTCAAGGTCTTGAATAATCTGCTCCTCCAAAGCTCCAGAGTCTTACCTCACCTTGCTTTCCCTCCCCCAACTCTCTTCCAGCCATCCTGGCCTCTTTATCCTTTCCAGAACCTTCCAAGTACGTGCCAACCTCAATGCCTCTCCACAAGCTCTTCCCACAGCCTACAACACTTTTGTTGCCTCAGGAGTCAGATCGAACAGAACTTCTCCAGAGACCCAAGCCCCCAATCTAAAACACTTCGTTATCCCAACAGCCTGTACCTTATGTTCCTAGAACGGATCACGATTGTAATAAAAGCATGATGGGTGTAAGCATTTGTTACTGTCAGACTTCCTCACTAGAATCCGAGCTCCCTGAGCACAAGCACAGGGTTCATCGTTATTTATCACTAGCACCCAGCTCAGCTCCTGGCACACACAGAAGGCGTCCAAGAGCTATGGTTGAGTGCATGGTCCAGACGGATGGACAGACGGATGGGTGGATGAAGAGCAATTGAGTGAATAAGTACATTTTAAAATTAGGAGACTATTCACTCTGCCTCTATTTCTCAGGGCAGGTATAATGTGTGCGATTCACCCGGGAGTTATTTGACCCTTGGAGAGCCAGCCTCCACTGCCCCAGTACCAAGGCCTTTCCCAGGGGAGGCCACTGGGCGGGGCTTCCTGGACGGCTGCGTGACGTCATAGGGGAGGCGTGCCCGGAGTCCGCCTCTGCTTCCTAATTCGGGGCGCGGGGCGGCGGCAGGCAAACTCTGCGCAGCGACCGTCGGAGTAGCTGCGCTGGGAGGGGAGAGGCGGAGGTGTGCGGCGATGTGTTCCCCGGGGCCACCAGCCAGGCCCTGGCGCCGCGGCGACAGCTTCAGCGCGACCGGATACCCCGGAGCACGTTCATGGCGCGCCGAGCGTTTGGCTAGGCTCACGC
The DNA here is from genome assembly GCF_922984935.1 of Meles meles. Lineage (NCBI taxonomy): Eukaryota > Metazoa > Chordata > Mammalia > Carnivora > Mustelidae > Meles > Meles meles. The sequence continues at coordinate 196,571,982 of NC_060066.1, forward strand.
CGTGCTCCGGGGAGATGGGACGGCGGAGGTGACGCGCGCTGTGTCTGGACCGCTCCCCGCAGCGGGCGGAGCTGAGAAAGTGTGGCCAAGCTTCGGGGCGCCCACTGGAGCGCAACTATTTCTGGTCTCTGATCTCAGAGAGGAAAGTCCCAGAGACAGAGCCCCACCCTCCCCCTCACTCTGCTGCACACGCCCCGCCTCCATCCCCCCTACCTTAAATGTAGACTCGAAAGTGCTGCAGGACGAGGAGTCCGCAGACCTGGTTTCCAGTCCTACCTCCGAATGAGCCGGAACGAGAGTCCTGCCATCTGCACCCGAGTCCGCTGCTCTGCGGAACGAAGCGGGACTGCATTAAATGATGTAACAGTGCCTAGCACTGGACTGGCACGTACTAGGTCCTCAGCAGATACTAGTTTCCTGCTCCCTGACCGGACCCTGCCGCTGATCTTCTCTGAGTCTGGAGCAATTTCGTTTCATCTCTGTCTGGGGGCCTCACTTCCCCATCTTATGACGGGAGAATTGTCCTTCCAGCCCCTACGTTCTGAGAGCTAGGACTTACTGACTCACTGAATCATAATGAGCTGAGACGAGACACCACCTCCAGGTGTCACTTGACTTCCCTCAGGTTCCTCTGACAAATGAACTTCCTCATCCTCCCTGAGATGCCTCGATCCGGGTTGTGCCTAAGAGAGCTGGACTCCTCAGAGCTTCTGCTTGGTCTTAGGGTCTGCAGGGACTTTAAAGGGCATCCCAGATATCCTTCCTCTATATTTTTACTGGGATTGGATCCCTACCTCCTGTCCCCACCCCCAAACACACACACTTCCACTGTATAAAACCCTTTGGTGACTCCCAATGGCCCTCAGGCTACTCAGCAAGACCCACCAGGCCCTACCTGGATCTCTAGTCTCAGCCACACTCCCTGTCCTCTCTCCCAGCCAGACTCTATCCAGACTGAGCTGCTTTCAACTCTCTTTCCTTTCCTCCAGGTGTTTGCACAGAGGATTCCCTCCCTGCCCCATCCTCTCACCTGGCTCACTCCTCATCCTTGACCATCATGGGACAAGGTGGATCCTGACTTCTAAGATGGATCCCCTTTTAGATGACGACTGGTAACTTCAGACCTCACCCAACTCAGTCACTGGTCTTTGCTTTCTGCCCCTCCGCCATGCTAAACTTTGAGTTCCTTGAAAATGAAGGGCTCTCTCTTGCCTCTAGGCCTTGTACCTCCTGTTCTCTCAGACCTAAACACTCTTCTCTTCCCTACTTTAACTCATACTCGTTGTTTAGAACTCAGTTTAGCAGTCCTTGACTTCTTAATCCCCTCCCATATCTTGTAACCTCTTTCTTGCCACCGTTTAACGTCTGTTGATGAGTGAATCCTTGCCCGGGACTTGTGTGGTATCTGTTTACATACCTCAGAGACAGGAAGCTCACTACTATTGAATCAGCCTACTCCATCCGCCCATTAGAAGGCCTCCAATTCCTGCCGATGCCCAACCAGTGCTCAAAAGATTCCCTGGAACTGAGGCTCAGAGTGAGCAAGTATTTCGAGGCACTTGGTGCAGAGCAGGGTCCACTCACCTGTCCTGGGGGCTCATGCAGCTCACCTGACCCTAATAGGCACCAGTACTGGCCAGATTCTCCATAGCCTGTATCCACTTGTAGGCCTGGAACTTGAGACACAACTCATGTTCCTTTTCACCCAGGAGCAGTGGACAGGGGACAGGATGTCAGTACCCTAATCTAGGTGGGGGAAGGCCAGAAAGGAAGTGTGTTCAGGCAGCACTGGACTCCTATTGCCTCATTCAACCCCATGCCAGTCCTGTAGGGAAGAGATGCTATTCCCATTTTACAGATGCACAAACTGAGGCTTCTGGATAAATGCTATTTACCTCAAGTCACACAGTGAGATAGTGGCAAAGCCAAGCTGTACTTCAAAGCCCAGCCTCTTTCCTCTGCCCCTTAGCTTGGTGCCTCTTATATAAACCTGCCCTGCCAGGCCCATTCTGCTCAAAGCATCATGAAGTTCTGAAGGGTCTCATTTTCCTCTTCCCCATAGCTGTGTCCTACCCCACTGGGGCATCAGCAGCAGTGCCTGAGCAGCAGCGAAGGGCTGGCTGAATGTCAGGAGTCATCTCTTCCTTCTGCACCAGGTCACTCCCCAAAACTGCAGAGAGATCCAGACCCAGACTAGGCTGCTAGGCAGTGGCCAAGGAGCTGTCTTATAGACACCAAGTCCCTGAAACTGGGCTGGGCCATTTATTTGCTATGTTACCTTGGGTGAGTTCCTTTCCTTCTTGGAGTCTCAGTCTTCAATTTATCATCTGTAAAGAGGACAAATTATCCCTTCCCAAGGCCTCAGTGTGCCAGAATTCAGGAAAGCTGCTCTCTATCCCAGACTACCTCACCCTTGAACCCTCCGTCCTTGAGGAACAGAGCCCCTCTCCAGGGTCCCTGTGGTAGCAAAACTCCAGCCTAAACTGCACACAGCCTGTCCTCACTGGGGGCAGGGAGGGTCACAGATCCTGGGTTGGGTGGGCACCAGGTTGGGAAGGCTAGCTTCCCCAGCTTCAGCCCCTTTCAGCCTTCATCTCTGCTAGGGAGCCAGCTCTGTTATCACATCTGCTCGGTCTACAGTCTGTGGCCTTTGCAGGGCCATTCCCCAGGGGAACCTGCGTCTCCTGCCTGCTCCAGTCTATCCTCCCTCCCTTCCTCCTCCTACAAATGTTTATCCATGCCTACTCGGTGCATAGATCACTGCCTGTCCTTGTAAAGCTCACAGTTCAGTGGGGGAGACGGACAAGGAAACTGAGTTACAATCCACTCACCCAATCCAAATCCTGTTGCCCTCCCTGCTGCAGCCCTCACCTGCACAGTCTGTTCTCCACGCTGCAGCCTGTAAAGAGGGAGGTCAGAACCTGTTACTAGGTTGCTCCGTCCCCTCCCACAGCTCCCCATCTCCAAGAAAAAGCCAGAGTCCTTGCTACGACCTGCAAGGCCTGCCTGATCTACCTCATCGCCTCCCACTCTCCCATCTGAGCTCTCCATTCCAGCTGCACTGGCTGCCTTGTTGTTTTCAATATGCCAAGCGTGCTCCTGGCTCAGGCCTTTGCCTTTGTCCTTGGTCCTGCTTCGAGCGTCTTCTGCCAGGTATCCGTGTGGCCTCCATCGCTTCACTCAGGTGTATCCACCTCTTCCGGGGGCCTTCCCTGGCTGCCTGCCTAAATGGGACTCCCTGCCCGCCTTCGGTTCTTTTATCTGCTTTATTGTTTTTCTTGCCACTACCAAGTGACATGTAATTATTGTTTATTGTGTGTTTCCTTACAGAGTATAAGTCCCATGAGATCTCCTTAAGGTTCACCACTCTCAGAGAAGAAAAAAAAAGGGGGGGAGGTGGAGAATACCAGGAAACTGCACGGGGCGGGGGCAGAAAGGACAAGACTAACTTCACTACTATAGATCATATTTAAGGGGTCAGTAATTAAAACAACTTGATTTGGGTGCAGGAGACGAGCAGACCAATGGACTGGAATAGACTGTCCATAAATAGATTCAATGTACAGTTACTTAATATTTGATAAATGCAGCATCTCAAAGTGGGGAATGGACTCTAATGAACAGTGGGGGTTTTGTTGTTGTTGTTTTTTTTTTTTAATTTTCTAATAAACAGTGTTAAGACAAGTAGGTAGCTGGGCACCTGGGTGGCTCAGTCAGTTAAGTGTCTGCCTTGGGCTCAGGTCCTGGATCGAGCCCCGCGTTGGGCTCTCTGCCCCACGGGGAGTCTGATTCTCCCTCTGCCCCTTTTCTCACTCATTCAATCTCTCTCTTTCTCAAATAATAAATAAAATTTAAAAGAAAAAGACAACTAGGTAGCCAAGTGGGAAAAAATTAGATCTGTACGTCGTATCAAGTACCTCACTAAGAATAAGCTCTAAAGGGATCAAATATTTAAATATTAAAAAAATCAAAACAAAACCATAAAACACGAGAGGAAGAATGGGAGGAACAGGGGCGCCTGGGTGGTTCAGTGGGTTAAGCCTCTGCCTTTGGCTCGAGTCGTGATCTCAGGGTCCTGGGATCAAGCCCCACATCAGGCTCTCTGCCCAGTGGGGAGCCTGCTTTCCCCCCTCTCTCTGCCTGCCTCTCTGCCTACTTGTGATGTCTCTCTGTGACAAATAAATAAATAAAATCTTAAAAAAAAAAAAAGAATGAGAGGAACACATTGGAGAATCTATAATCTTAGAGTGGGAAAAGTCTAACCATGACACAAACCCAAAAAGCCATCAAAAAAAGTTCGATTAGGGCCCCTGGCTGTCTCAGTAGGTGAAGCCTCTGCCTTCAGCTCAAGTCATGATCTCAGGGTCCTGGAATCAAGTCCCTCATTGGGCTCCCAGCTCAATGAGGAGTCTGCTTCTCCCTCTCCTTTGTCCCTCCCGTCCCCTGCTCGTGCCCTCTCTCTCTCTTTCAGATATCTTTTTTTTAAAGTTTGATTAAAGTCAAGTATGTACAAACCAAAACCTTTTGCAGGTAAAACGCTCCAATCATGTCATAAGACAAATGACAAACTAGAGGAACATATTTGCAACTCGGATCGCAGACAAAGGGTCATCTAATTTATAAAGCATTTCTGGAAAATCATTAAAGGGACCAACAACCTAATAGAAATAGGCACAGGATATGAATTGACAGTTCGCAGAAAGGTAAATACAAATGGCTTCTCGACACACGGAAAGAAGCTCAACCTCAGGAGAAACGAAAATCAGGGAAATCACTGAGGCACCATTTCCTAACACTCTGGCATAAGATGCCAAAGTTTAATAACATAATCTGCAGCTTCTTCTGTGAGGAAACTACATTCTCGTGCATGCTGTCTTAGACGACTCTCGCACACGGGAATATACATCAGTATAGGCCCCCAAAAGGGCATTTTGGCAAAAACCTATCAAAATTCTCAATACATCCAGATATCCTGGTTCTGGGAATTTCTCCTTCAGATATGCTTGCACAGGTGAGAAATGAAGTTTGTATGATGTTATTCTCTGCAGCACTGTTAGCAACAGCAAAAGACCCAAAATAACCCAATTGCCCATTAGTAAGGGGTTAGGTTAGGTAGAGGACAGCCCACCTATTAAATGGGACAATATACAGCTATGAAAAAGAATGAGAGAGATCTGTATGTCTAGGGAAAGTTCTTTGTCGTCTTCTTCTTTTTTTTTTTAAAGATTTTATTTATTTATTTGACAGAGAGAGATCATAAGTAGGCAGAGAGGCAGGCAGAGAGAGTGAGAGGGAAGCAGGCTCCCTGCCAAGCAGAGAGCCCGATGTGGGACTCGATCCCAGGACCCTGAGATCATGACCTGAGCCGAAGGCAGAGGCTTTAACCACTGAGCCACCCAGGCGCCCCATTCTTTTTTTTAATTCATGTATTTGAGAGAGAGAGCGAGCACGTGAGTGAATCTTCAAGCAGTCTCCCTGCTGAGTGTGGAACCCAATGAGGACCTCAAATCTCATGACCTGAGATCACCACCTGAGCTGAAATCAAGAGTCGATCAGTCATCTGACGAGCCCCCAAGGCACCCCAAGAAAGTTCTTTAATGGACATTCAGTTTAAAAAGTGAGGTGCCAGGGTCTCCTGGGTGATTCAGTGAGTTAAGCCCCAGCCTTCAGCCCAGGTCATGATCCCAGTGTCCTAAATCGAGCCCCACATCGGGCTCTCTGCTCAGCAGGGAGTCTGCTTCTCCCTCTCTCCCTCCCAGCCTCTCTGCCTACTGTGATCTCTCTCTGTCAAATAAATAAATAAAATATTTTTTTAAAAAAGTGAAATGTCTGGGGAGCTCAGTTGGTTGAGCAACTGACTCTTTTTTTTTTTACTTTTTATTTATTTGAATGAGTGAGAGAGAACATGAGAGAGGTCAGTGGGAGAAGCTTACTCCCTGCCGAGCAGGGAGCCCAAATGTGGGACTCGATCCCAGGACTCCAGGATCATAACCTGAGCCCAAGGTAGTCGCTTAACCAACTGAGCCACCCAGGACCCAAGCAACTGACTCTTGATTTCAGCTCAGGTCTTGATTTCATGGGTTATAGGATCAAGCCCTCCCCTACTCCCCCCACGGAGTCTTCTTAAGATTCTCTCTCTGCTTCTCCCTCTGTCCCTATCCCTGCTCATGAGCAGGGATAGTAATAATATCTGTAAATATCTGTAATATCTGTAAAAAATATCTGTAAATAAATAAATATCTTTAAAAAGGAAGGTATGCAGTGCTTGGGCTGGCTCAATGGGTATAATCATGAGTTCAAGCCCCACACTGGGTATAGAGCTTACTTAAAAAAAATAAATAGGGGGGCACCTGGGTGGCTCAGTGGGCCTCTGCCTTCAGCTCAGGTCATGATCCCAGGGTCCTGGGATCAAGCCCCGCATCGGGCTCTCTGCTCAGCAGGGAGCCTGCTTCCTCCTCTCTCTGCCTGCTTGTGATCTGTCTGTCAAGTAAATAAATTAAAAAAAAATAACTTAATAAATAAATAAATAGGGACACCTGGGTGGCTCAGTCGGTCGGGCGTCTGCCTTTGGCTTGGGTCATGATCCCAGGGTCCTGCGATGGAGCCCCTGCTCAGCCAGGAGTCAGCTTTGCCCTCTCCCTCTGCCCCTACTTGTGCTCTCTTTTATTCTCTCTCTCTCTCTCAAATAAATAAATAAAATCCTTGGGAAAAAAAAAAGAATGAACCCTATTGACATCTCAGTTTTGGACTTCTAGCCTCTAGAACTATGAGAGAATAAATTTCTGTTTGAAGTCATCTGGTTGGTGCTAATTTGTTATGGCAACCCTAGAACACTAACATGGCTACTTAGAAAGCTGTGCAATCTTGGGCAATAATTTAGCCTCTCTGTGCCCTAGTTTCTTCATCTGTAAAGTAGGGCTAATAATATTTACCTCATATGGTTGAGTTATAAGGATTAAATGAGTTAATCTTTTTTTAAAGATTTTATTTATTTATTTGACACACCGAAAGAGAAATCACAAGTAGGCAGAGAGGCGGGCAGAGAGAGTGGGGGAAGCAGGCTCCCTGCTGAGCAGAGAGCCCGATGTGGGGCTCGATCCCAGGACTCGATCCCAGGACCCCAAGATCATGACCCAAGCCGAAGGCAGAGGCTTAACCCACTGAGCCACCCAGGCACCCAATCTTTTTTTTTTTTTTAAAGAGTCCTGACTCCCAGTTGCCACCTTACTCTATCTCCTTTCCTGTTTTACTTTTCTTCAAAGCACACATCATCCTTGATATTAGGCTTGTGTTGATCGTCTCCTCCCCTTCTAAGTTCTAGGAGGGGAGGGACTGCGACTGTGTCTGCTTTGTTCACAGCTGTAGCCTTAGTCCCTAGCACAGAGCATGGCCCATTCAATAAATATTTGTTGGCGGCTGGGTGAAATGACATGCCACATGTAAAGTGTTGAGCGTGGTGCCTGGTATCCAGCAGAGGGTCCCCTTTTACTCCCTTCACTTGCCTTGGACATCTTCACGCTCTTGTGACCCACCCCGCACCCTAGGAGTACCTCCCATGTGACCACATGAGCTTCTTCTCTCAGAGCCCCCTTATCCCCCAACTCTCCTCTCCAGTAACCTCACAGTTGACTGTTGACCTGGAGGTGTGATATGTCTCTTTCATTAGACGGTGGTCTCCCTGTGCAGGAACTTTGGGACTATGGTTCAGCCTCATTCTGGCTCCCTCCTTTCCCAGGACTCAGCCTGTGGAGCCAGCCACAGGGACCACAGTGTCATTTCCTAACTTTAGTAAGGAAGTCCAGGCTTGTTCCCTGCTCTGTCAGTAAGTCCCTTCTGCAGTCTTACTGAAATCTTTCTTGCTGCAATAAAGAATGAATTTCCTCCTAGTTCTTTAGAACCTCTGAGAGAGCAGCTGGGCAATGTTTTCCTGTATTCTTTATTGGTTGTCAGAGACTTGGAGATGGGCCCTCACCATGGAATTTCCAGGTCAGATTCTCAAGCCAACTCACACAACAAGCCAGATGCTTGGCAGGAAAGATTTCTCCTTTATTCAGCTCAGAGGATGTCAGCAGGCCCCACAGAGCTGCCAGCTCTCTAGGACGGTGTCCATCAGGTAATTGGGGGCCAGGCACAAGGTGTGATGGGCACAGTTGTGGCTGTTAATAAAGCTGGATGAGGGAAAAGATGGATACCTGTGACCTTGACCTCCTTGCTTCCACTTCCCCTTTCTTAATGTATTCATCCATTCATTCAGGCTTTCAGAGTACACAGAGAACCAACTACATGCCAGACACCCACCTCTAACCTTCCCTATCCTCGCTTTCCCTGTCTGTAAAATGGGAAAAATAGTCCCCTCTAATATGGTCATTATGAAGATCAAATGAGCAAATGTACAAATGTACCAAAAGCCCTTAAGATAATACTTGGCTCATTGTAAATACTTAATAAACATGTTATCCTCAACATAATCAGTACTGAGAGATGCCAGCTCTGGGCCAGCCTCTCAAGGGTCCAGAGGGAAAGGCTGACATAGAAACAATATAAAATAAACCCCAAGCAAAGGGTAAAGTAGTTGGGGTCAAAGTGGGGCTGGGGGCTAGTGGTCCCTTCCTTAATGCGTCTCCCTTCCCTGGACCTGATGAAATCAGATATGGAGTGATTTCTGCCACTTTGCTTAGTTTCTCCTTCAGACTAGGGGATCCCAGGGCAGAGCTGCATCCCTTTCTTGAAACTGGGGGCAGGGTTATGTCTCTCCTATATGTTTCAAATGTGGGCATTGCCTAACATTTATTCTGCACACGAATACAATACAACAATACAACAATATACAATATACAATACACAATACAACAAGCATTTCACATGCATCATCTCTGTTCATCATATTACATAGATTTGATTAATATACCCACTTTACAGACCAGAATACTGAGGCTTCTGGAGTTTAAGCAATTTGTTCAAGGCCATTCAGCCAACAGATGGAGAAATGAGGATTTGTCCAGTGGCTCACATCAGGGCTACGGAGAGAAGACAGCGTTAGTCAGTTCAGGTAGACCCTGAACCAAAACCCAGCTCTTTGTACTCATTCACTAGCTGTGTGACCTTGGGCAAGTGCCTGGAGCTCCCTGGCTTCAGTTCCCCTATCCCTACAATAAGAAGAGCAAGTCTACCTCACAGGGAGATAATGCATGTAGAACTCTAGAACAGGGCCTGATACACAGTAGGTGCTCAGTGAAAGGTGCTCTTCCCTTCCTTCCTCTGGCAGGGACTCCAGGTCTGGCCATATGCCAGGCTAGGCTGACCAGGCTGTCTCAGAGACAATATTTATGTTCTTTCTTCCCATACTGATAAGGCCTGGAGGACTACAGGAAGCTCCCCACCCCCACCCCAAGAGCTTTCCCCACCCAGGGAGTCTGCTGGGGGTGAGAGGATAGTCTTTAGTTTGATGGGGACATAGCACATTCAGAGAGGGGAAATAGTGGCCCCAGGCTGGCAACGGGGAGAAACCACAGCCTTGTGCCACCTCATTGCACAGCGTGTGTGGCTGGGGCACGGACACAGAAGGTAGCAATGTTGATGCTCTGGCTGGGAGGGTGTATGGGGCTCTATCCTGTGTTAAGTGAGCCGGGGCCTCTCACCTGTTGCAAGGTGGAACGTGTCACGTTGGTTGACAGCGGTTGGAGAAGTTGCCAGAGTCCAGCTGATACTGGGTGAAGTGAGAGCCCATCAGGTCGCTAAAGCCATGCCTGGCAGAACAAACGGGAATTGTCCCCTGAGGGCCGGAGGCCAGAGTGGGCACATGTTCTTTCCCCCTGCCTATGAACACCCTTTCCAGCACTGAGCCCTCCTGGCCCCCAAGGGACTCAGATCTCACAAGCTGCAGGAGCACTGAGACAGATAGGCTTCTACACCCCCCAACCGGGCTCCCTTGGTGAGCAAACCAGAACGCGGCCCCCATCAGTGCAGAATGGATTGTGGGCAGACTGCAAAGAGACCCCTGAAACCAGAGGGGTCTGTGCCCATCAGTGCTCCCTTCTTCAACTGGAAACCCCATCTTGGGAAAAGGTTGCTGAAAAGGGGAAGGGAGTCTTGCCCAGAGGCAGAGGAATGGTCAGGTTGGCCTGACCCTTAATGGAAGCCCCAGAAACTCAGGCAGGATTCTGCACTGGGACTGGCTTCTCTTTGGTGCCATTGACTTGGAGGTAATGGCGGATGTGGGCTCCCAAGGCCACGGTCACCAGCATCTCATTGTAGCCCATAGCTAAGGGCTGCTTATGACTTGAACTCGAGGTGACAACCTCCCCTGGAAGGAGACAGGAGCGATCATGAGACTGGACTCCCGGGGATGCCCCTAGAATCTGGACTGCAGATTCATAGCTAAGGGGGCTCCCCTGGCAGCCTCCGGGCCCCACACCATCCCCAACACTGTTCTCACTCACCTCTTAGATATCCTAACCCCTTCCCCCATAAAAGACTCTAGCCCTTCCGAAGAACTCCTACTTCTTCAAATAATCCAGCTTCTCCCAGGGGATTTTAGCACTCTCCATAATATTTCAACCTCTGAGGTACTCCAGGTCCTCCCCAATCCCAACAATATACTATCACCTTGTGAAACAACCCAGTCCTCTGTGACATTCTGTAACCCCCACTACACAATACTGTATTATCTCTGACATAATTCAGACCCTGCTGTGATGCTCCAGCTCAACTTTCCTTCATTCTTTCTTTCTTTCTTTTTTTTTTCCTGTGGGCAGCAAAGTTGATTGAGTGTTAGCACAGAACTACCAAAGAGGGAGGGGACCGAAGAGCGTTGCCCTCCAGCTCAACCTTAAAACGTGTGCTCTGACCATCATACATACATGTCCCCCAAAACATACTAACACACATAATATTCTGCACCCCACTTTAATATGCTAGCCCTCCCTCCTATTAGAGTTCCCCACCCCCTCACCCCCCCAACCCTGTGAAAATCTTACAGCCCTTTCAGGAACACTCCAGCCCCACTTTGATACCTAACACCTCTGAAATGTTCTGTCCTGCCCCCAGGGAAAGAGAGATTCCAAGACCTGCCCAGAGCACACCAAGTACTTGATCTGGCTCCTTGCTGGTCCTCCTGTCTTCCTGGACCTCAAACGGCTCCTGGGCATCAGGGTAGGGGAGTGTCAACACCCCTGGTGGGAGAGGTCTGGGAGATGATCCCACTGCCTTCCTCCTGGTGCTTGCAGCCAAGCACTGCCCTCCTCTACAAACCTCCCCCCGCAACCCCCAGGATAAGAGCCCCACTAACCAAAAACACAGTAGTAGTCCCCAAAGGTTGGGAGCACCCAGGCCCTGGGGTGGCATACCCCTGACCTGCCAAGTCAACTTGTCGTGAGCCCCCTGGCTGGGGCAGCTGCTCAGAGGCAGTCCCACAGGCCCAGCCAGCCCCAGCACTCTGCCAGTTTTCCCCTTGACCTGCTCTGGGACACCTGTCCTGTGCCTCCAGGGGTCTGTTGATAAAAGCCAGCTAAGCCAAGGCAAGCTGCCTTTCTGTCCAAGGAGCAAAGCCTCTGGGTCATCCAGGAGCAGAGCTGAGCCCCTGGACTTGTCCAAGTGTCACCCACTAGGTCGCCCTTCTGTGAGGGTGAGTACAGGCAGAGCCTGACAAGTGCCTGACACCCGAGGGCTGCACGGCATGGATTCTCAATTCTGGATTCTGCTGGGCGAAGGAACCAGGTTCCAAACCCGGCTCTTCTGTGTGACGTTAGGCAAGTCACTTTCCCCTTCTGAGCTGCAGTGGCTTCACCCTTACAGCAGAAAACCACTATCTTGCCCCTTCTCAGTTTGCTTCAAGTCTCAAGTGAGATAGTGGTTATGGAATGAATCTTTCATTTAACAGATATATGAGTGCCTGCTATGGGCCGGCTATGCTTTAGACATAGACAGAAAGTGTTTATGATTTCTCCCTGCATCAATCAGCATATGAGGACGGACGGACCAGGGTGAGGAGTGGTTGGGGGAGAGATTCTAAAACTCTTGATCAGGGGCGCCTGGGTCACTCAGTTGGCTAAGTGTCTGACTTTGGCTCAGGTCATGAACCCGGAGCCACAGGACCTCCAGAATTGAGCCCCGGATCATGCCTCACAGGCTCCCTGCTAACCAGGAGTCGTCTTCTCCCTTTGTCCCTCACCCTGCTGTGCACGCTCTCTCTCTCTCTCGGTCTCTCTCTCTCAAATAAAGAAATAAAATCTTTTAAAAATTAAAAATAAATAAATAACCACCCCTGGCTAGCTCCTGATGGCTGTTTGTATATCTGGTAAAGGTGCTTTCAAAGCCCTCATTTGTTTTACTCCCAATCCTGGAGGAAAGCTGTTACTGTTCTGGTTTTATTGATGTAGAAGCTAAAAGCCTAGAATTAAGTCACTTGCCTCAAATAACACAGCTGTAACTCATGGGGCCTGAACGAACCTCACTGCCTTTGACCAGGAAGGAGGTCAGAGCATCACCGCGCCCCCAATAGCCATTACCACTACCGCCCACCACCCACCCACTTAGCTCTGTGCTGTGTGGACATGAGCCCTGTCTCTTCCTGGGGGTCTGGCAGAGGGCTTCAGCCAGTACTTTCTCTGTTCCCCAGGAGTCTCCAATCATATACAGGCCAAGAGGACCAGACGGGCTTCAAGCAAAGAATTCTGGAGATTGAAGAGCTCTCATTGGACTCCTTGTTCCTCCGTATCCTTGTACAGATCAGGAAACTGGGGCGCCTGGATGGCTCCATGGTTAAACCTTCGGCTCCGGTCATGATCCCAGGGTTCTGAGATCGAGCCCGCGTCCCACTCCCTGCTCAGCGGGAAACCTGCTTCTCCCTCTTCCCCTCCCCCTGCTTGTGTTCCCTCACTCTTTTTTTTTTTTTTTAAGATTATTTATTTATTTATTTGACAAGCAGAGAGCACAAGTTGGCAAAGAGGCAGGCAGAGGGAGCTGGAGAAGCAGGATCCCCGCTGAGCAGAGAGCCTATGCGGAGCTCCATCCTAGGACCCTGAGACCATGACCTGAGCCGAAAGCAGAGGCTTTAACCCACTGAGCCACCCAGGCGCCTCTTATGTTTCCTCTCTTGCTGTGTCTCTGTCAAATGAAGAAATTAAATCTTAAAAAAAAAAAAATCAGGAAACAGAAGCCCAGATACAGGCAGACGCTTTCTCAAGGTTATACAGCCTGTGAGAGACCCTGCCATTTAACCAGGTGGAGGCTTTCCTGCCCATAAAAGGCCAAGCGTGCAGAACGCCCCCTACTGGTGCAGACAGGAAGGGCTCAAGGTTCCCAGTTGGGAGAAAATCGCCCCTGCCTGGACCGCGGATCCTGGGCAAAAAAAAAAAAAAAAAAAAAAAAGAGGAGAGAGGCCCCCAAATGGGGGGCACCTTGGTGCAAAGGTTTGGTGGTGGTGTGCAGCATCATGGAGGCCCACCGCCCACATGTGGGTCTCAGCTTGCTCACTCTGGCGCCTCTTGAGAGCAACTATTCTGTTGCTGAGCTGTTCTGACCACTGACTGGAGTTCTTCCTGCTCTTGAGCTGAAAGCGCGGGCCTGAGCCTCCCCCGACTAGTCAGAGTTCTGCTTGTCTCGGGGCGCCCGGAATGAGAGTCAGCCCCGCCACTGCACAGGGGGACTCTATCAGAAGTTTCGCCTCTGAGCAGTCCCCTATTTGTCCTTCGGAACCCACTCGGACCTGTCTCCTCTGGGAGGTCATCCCTGTCCCTGTCCCTTAAGCAAAACTGACTCCTTCTTTCATTCCTATTTTCAACTAGCATCTATCAAGCACCTACTTACTGTCAGGCACTTCCTAGGTGCTGGGTAGATCTGGAGACAAAACCCCTGCCTTAGTGGAGCTGGAAATCTAGGAGAGAGAGAGAAAAAAACATCGACCACTACCTGCGATAGTGGGTTTTTCTCCAAAAATATCTAACCAAGGTTCACACACTATGTTTGGTGGTGATGCCTCTTTGGTCTCTGGTCTCTTTCAGTTTAGAATGGTTACCCCCATCCTGTCTGTCTGTCTGTCTTTCTTTCTTTCTTATTAAAGTGACCAGGACAGTTGTCTCATAGAATATTCCATACTATAGGGGTGCCTGGGTGGCTCAGTGGGTTAAGCGTCTGTCTTCGGCTTCGGCTCAGGTCATGATCCCAGAGTCCTGGAATTGAGCCCCGCATTGGGCTCCCTGATCGGCGGGGAGTCTGCCTCTCCCTCTCCCTCTGCTTCTCCCCCTGTTTGTGCTCTCTTGCGGCCAGTTAAAATCTTAAAAAAAGGAAAAAAAGAAAGAAAGAATATTCCGTACTATAGATGGGTCTGAAGTTCCCCTCACGGTGTGGTTTACCTTAATCCTCTAAGCTCTGTATCTCTTATACCTGGAAGTTAGGTCAAGAGCAAGGGTTGGCAAGGGTTGGCAAGCTTCCTATAAAGCCAACTAAATATTTTTGGCTTTGCGGATCATACAGCCTCTGTTCCAACTATTTGACCCTCATTATAACATGAAAGCGGACACACATAATACATATGCTGCTGGAGCATGGCTGTGCTTCGAAACAAATTTATTTATGGATAGTGAAATTTGGATTTACCCTAATTATCATATGTCATGCTGTATTATTCTTCCTTTGATTTTTTAAAAAAGATTTTATTTATTTATTTGTTTGAGAAAGAGCAAGAGAAAGCAAGTGAGCACGGAGTAGGGAACAGGGGAAGGGGAGCAGCAGAAGGAGAGGTGCAGGCAGACTCTGAGCTGAGCTGAGCACGGAGCCCAGTGTGGGGTTTGATCCCAGGTCCCTAAGATCATGACCTGAGCTGCAATCAAGAGTCTGATGCTTAACCAACTGAGCCACCCAGGCATCCCTCTTCCTTTGGTCTTTTAGAACCGCTTAAAAATGTAAAAGCCTGGTGCCTGGGTGGCTCAGTTGGTTAAGTGGCTGCCTTTGGCTCAGGTCACGATCCTGCAGTCCAGGATCAAGTCGAACATTGGGCTCCCTGCTCAACAGGGAGTCTGGTTCTCCCGCTCACCTTTCTCCACTCATGCTCTCTCTTTCTCATTCTCTCTCTCTCTCAGATAAATAAATAAGATCTTTTAAAAAATGTAAAAGCCATTCTTAGCTCAGGGGATGCACAGAAAGAGGCAGAAGGTTGCATAGGACCCACAGTTTGCTGACCCCTTAATTGCTTTTAGATTAAGCATCTGTAGCAAGAATTCTTCACGGTGATGATGCAAGCTTTAACAATCATCACGTGAGGAGGCACACAGTGCCAGCTGATTCCATTTATGAGGTGTCCACTGAATGTCCCCACTAAATAGGAAAGGTCCCATTTGTAAATACAGGATCAGCTTCGGGGGCTCCTTCAGCACCGTGTGAACATTCTGTTCTTTAAAACCTTTCACCTGGGGGCGCCTGGGTGGCTCAGTCGGTTGGGCGTCTGCCTTGGCTTGGGTCATGATCTTGGGGTCCTGGAATCGAGCCCCGCCTGGGGTTCCCTGTTCAGCGGGGAGCCTGCTTTTCCCTCTCCCTCTGCCTGCTGCTCTGTCTGCTTGTGCTCTCTCTCTACCTCTCTCAAATAAAGTCTTAAAAAAAAATTTAAGGGCGCCTGGGTGGCTCAGTGGGTTAAGCCGCTGCCTTTGGCTCAGGTCATGATCTCGGGGTCCTAGGATCGAGTCCCGCATCAGGCTCTCTGCTCAGCAGGGAGCCTGCTTCCCTCTCCCTCTCTCTCTCTGCCTGCCTCTCTATCTACTTGTGATCTCTCTCTGTCAAATAAATAAATAAAATCTTTTAAAAAAATTTAAAACCTTTCACCTGGTATTTTCGGCATCTACTGTGCACCAAACTGTGTTCCCCCAAAATTCATATGTTGAAGTGTTAACCCCCAGTGTGAATGCGTTTGAAGATAGGGCATGTACAGAAATAATTAAAGTTAAATGAAGTAGTAAGGGTGGGGCTCTAATCCTATCCGACTGGGGTTCTTCTAAGAAGAGACGCCAAAGAGTCCACCTTCCGGGGCGTCGGGGTGCCCAGTCGGTGGAGCAACTGACTCTTGGTTTCCACTTGGAGTGTGGTCTCAGGGTCATGGTCTCAGGGCACGAGATTGAGCCTGTGAGATCAAGCGTGTGGAGTCTGTTCATCCCTCTCCCTCCCTGTCTGTCCCTCCCGCTCTCACACGCGTGTGGGTGTGCACTCTCTCTCTCTCTAAAATGAACAAAATCTTTTAAAAAATAACAAAATAAAATGCTTTTCTTTTTTCTTTTTTTTTAATTAAAGATTTTATTTATTTATTTGACAGAGAGAGATCACAAGTAGGCAGAGAGGTAGGCAGAGAGAGTGAGAAGGAAGCAGGCTCCCTGCCAAGCAGAGAGCCCGATGTGGGACTTGATCCCAGGATCCCGAGACCATGACCAGAGCCGAAGGCAGCGGCTTAAACTACTGAGCCACCCAGGCGCCCTAAAATGCTTTTCTTAAAAAAAAAAAAGAATTCACCGTCTCTCTGCCATGTAAGAATGCATCAGAGGGGTGGCTGTCCAAAGGCCGGGAAGAAAGCTCTAGCCAGAAACCAGTCCCACCAGACCTAGATGTGGGACTTCTAGCCTCCCTAACTGGGAGAAATGAATTGTGCGAGCCACCCAGTCTATGGTATTTTGTCACGACTGCCCAAGCTCACTCGCACATCATTGATGATTCTTGCCTAAATTGATTATCTAATTGGGGCTGCAAATGGGGTTTTTCTAGTTCTCACATTCCTTCTAGTTGGCATTTTTCTGCAAAGAAAAGCTTTCCCTCATCAACCAGGAATGAACTGCATGCAGTTCCTCCCAAGAAGGCAGGATAACTGCTTAATTATCTAAGGGAAGGTTTTTGGTTTTTCTTCTTTTTAAATGTGGGAAATTCTAGAATCTATTTGTATGCTGTAAGGATAATTCTGTGGAAAGGGAGAGGTGGATGATGCTTGAGAGTGGGTTTCAGAAGGTGGGAAGCACTCAAAAGGTGAGGGCATTTGTGAGTGCTAGTGGGGAGGGAGGAGGATGGAAGGTAGAAGACAGAAGAAAGGATGAGAACTGGGTCTCTGGGCAGACCAGTAGGGCCAGCTTACTGGGAAACCCCTGGAGGATTGTGGGGTCTGGTTCATGTCCTTTTGAGGCTGGGAGGTGTGACCCTGCCTGCCTGGTAAGTGCTTTTCTCCTCCATCCCCAGAGAAGGTGGGTGGTTGGCTTGCTACAGGCTTGGGGACTTCCAGATAAGAACAAGGGAGGGGAGGGAGGCAGACCAGGGCATGCTCTTTGCCAAGGAGGATATAAGGACTGATAACAGAATCTAGGCTGCTTGAAAACAGAAGTGAGAATCGGAGGAGAGTGATAGCTAGATGGGAAATGGTTCCGCAGGTTTGCTGAACTTTGGTATTTGGTTGTGGTACGAGTTTTCAGAATTGTTCGAATGGAAAATGTGAGTGAGAGGGCTAGAAGGATAGTGGGGGATTTCAACAGGCCCCTCCTATGGCCTCTTTGTCCTGTGCCCACCAGCCTCCTGTGCCACATAGATGGCAAGGACTGGAGCCTGATTCCCATTTGAGACCCCAGCCTCCAGCCTGGCACAAGGAAGTCCCAGGAAAGGTCTGAGGTTTGATGGAATGTTTGAATAAATGACAACAAACACTTCTAGACTCTTGCTATGTGCCAAGCACTAGTCTAACAGCTCCTTGATTTTCCCCAGGATCCCTATAAGATAGAGTCTACTAGTATCTCCAGTGTACAGATGGAGATACTGAAGCACCGAAAGGTAAAGTAATTTTTCCAAGGTCATCGAGCTAGGAGAGGCAGAGCTGGTCTACAAACCAGGCAGTCTGGGCCCAGAGTCTGTGTCCCTAACCACCAGGTTAAGCTGAATGGATGAATGAGGGTTCTAGACTCTGCCTGTCTGCCCGGAGTGATGCCAAGCATCTCTTGAGGTCAGAGACCTGATCTGATCAAGAGATTCATAGACAATAAACAAGGAGCTGAGAAATATACCCTTTTAGATTCTGACAACTGCCACAAAGGAGACAAACTAGCCACCAAGAGCAAGAATGAGGGGACCTCATTCTTAGATGGGGTGGTCAGGGAAGGCTTCTCTGAGGAGGTCATTCTTCAGATCAAAGATAGATGGGAGGGGTGCCTGGGTGACTCAGTGGGTTAAAGCCTCTGCCTTCAGCTCAGCTCGGGTCATGATCCCAGGGTTCTGGGATCGAGCCCCACATGGGCTCTCTGCTCAGCGAGGAGCCTGCTTCCTCCTCTCTCTCTCTGCCTGCCTCTCTGCCTACTTGTGATCTCTGTCTGTCAAATAAATAAATGAATAATATCTTTAAAAAAAAAAAAAAAAAGAATAAAAGGCGGGAGCCAGTACTGTGAAAGGCAAGGAAAAGTGTATTCTATGAAGAAGGAACAACATGTGAGAAGGCCCTGAGGCAAAAATTCAATGTTTTTCTGGGAACTGGGAAGGATTCCAGTGTAGCTGAGGAGAAAGATGGCCCAGGTGGGGCTGGAGAGGGAGACAGGGACAAGGCACACAAGGCCCAGGAGGCCATGACAAGGCACTTGAACTTTACTGTTTTTTATTATTATTGCATTTTAAAATTTTTATTTATTTATTTGACACAGAGAGATCACAAGCAGGCAGAGAGGCAGGCAGAGAGAGGGAAGCAGGCTCTCTGCTGAGCAGAGAGCCATATGCGGGGCTCGATTCCAGGACCTTGAGATCATGACCTAGGCTGAAGGCAGAGGTTTAACCCACTGAGCCACCCAGGCACCCCTTATTATTGCATTTTATTTTATGTTTATTACTCCAAGCAAACTGGGAGGTAAAGAATGGAGAATTTTGAGTGAGGAACTTAACAGGGTCCAATTTGTATTTCAAAAGCCACCCGGGTGGCTCAGTTGGTTAAGCGGCTGCCTTTGGCTCAGGTCTTTGGCTTTGGTCTCAGGGTCTTAGGATCAAGTCCCCATTGGGCTCCCTGCGTGCTTTCTCTCTCAGTCACCCTTTCTCTTAAATAAATAAATAAATAAATAAAATCTTTTTTAAAAAAGTATAAATAGTTTTGTTCTTCCATTCATTTGCTTATTCAGTCATTGATTCTTGAATTTTTTCATTCATTCTTTACCTCTTACCTTCAATTGTTTATCCATTGGGCTTTCATTTGTTCACCCGTTAGTTCTTTGTTCCTTGATTGATTCATGCATTTCCACACCCAGAGATCTCATGCTACTCTGTGTCAGTACTACTCTGGGTGCTAGGAGCATTGACAAGAACCAGTCAGTCCTTGCCCTCAAGGAAAACCCAGGAAGCAGGGGTCACTGTATAGAAGGTGCTGAGTACTCCACCGGGGATAGGGGTGACAGTCAGAGAAGGCCTCCCAAGGAGCCAGAACTTGAAGGATGACAGAGAAAGCCTGGTAAATTGGGGGATCAGTCTCATTAATCTCTGTGTCCCCTAAGCCTGGCACCTGGCAGACAATGATAAATGTTTGTTTGTTTGTTTGTTTGTTAATTGACCATGTGGATCAATAGCCAGTTAGGGAGTGTTTGCTGATGGCTGTGATGCTGCTCAGCTAACACGGGACCACCATCCCCAAGTCCCTGCACCTTTACCTCATACCTGGCATCTTCCTCCCCGTCCCTCCTTCCATTTTCCTAAGGCTCTTTTTTTTTTTTTTAAGATTTTATTTATTTATTTGACAGATCACAGTAGGCAGAGAGGCAGGCAGAGAGAGAGGAGGAAGCAGGCTCCCCACTGAGCAGAGAGCCCGATGTGGGGCTCGATCCCAGGACCCTGAGACCATGACCTAAGCCGCTGAGCCAAAGATAGAGGCTTTAACCCACTGAGCCACCCAGGCGCCCCCCTCCCATTTTCCTAAGGGAAGAGCATTCTTATCTACATCCCACAGTCACATTGGGACATACCTGAGCTTGCATGCACACACATGCACACATACACACACACATCCCTGCTCATACATAGAAACACAGGTGCCTGCAAAATATGTCCCAGTCAGTTGTGATTACAAAATTGCAGTCATCGATTTCATTGCCTACAATCACACACACACACACACACACACACACACACACACACATCTGTGCTCACACACCCTCCCTGCCTTCCCCTCATATCGCAATACACATACTTCTCCACCAAACAGCCCTCCCACACACACATCTCCTCCTCCCCAGAGGAGGAGGGATTTTCCTGGTCCTTGGTTTAAAGGTGAGGAAGGCAGGGTGGTGGGAGGTGAGATTGAACCCCAGGTATGTGGGCGGTGGTGATCAGGGATCCCTCCTAGCCACATAGGCTGGGAACTGTGCTAGAAGATGCCAGCCAGTTTCTCTAAATCTTGGGTGTGGTTGGAGGGGGAGGCTGCCAGGCTTCCCCTTCCTCAGTGTGGCCTGAGGGCTGATTCCTCTGAAAAGCAGTCTCCTGAGAGAAGGGTTCCCCCCCCCCCCCCGCTGCTCCCCACCTTCCTACAGTCCTGTGCCCCCTCTTGTCCTGCTCCTGAGGGAGGCGAGGCAAGTTGATCCGATCCGCAGTGGCTCTGGCGACAGCGATCGAAGTCAAGGGGCTGGAGAACTTGGGTAAGGCCTGCCCGCATCTAGTCCTCAGTTTTCCAAGCTGCGAAAAGGGCGGGGTGGGGGGGGGCTTCAGTGATAGAGAAAAGTTCCTTCTTAATCTGAAATCCAATCAGTCTCAAACAGCAGGTGCTTCTGGGGCTGAGGAACCTGCCCCTTTGGAGGGGGCCTTTAGAAAGGCTGTGCTGGGGGCTTTGGTCGGCGGAGAGGAGCTGGGGTGCAGGGAGAGGGCTGGGAGTGCCCAACCCCCCTCCCCCCATCACCCGGGGGAAGGCTGGCAGTGGGGGCGGGCGGGCCTGGGATCTGAGGGCCCCTCCCGCCTGGGGCAGCCGGCTTGGGGCTGGGGCGTGACTGCGAGTCCTCCCCGCCGCCGACACCGCCGCCGCCGCCGCCGCAGGGCTTCAATAAGAGAAGTCCGAGGCGGCTTCCTCCTCCCAGCCCAGAGCGGGCGGCGGTCAGAGGCCGGCAGCTCCCCAGTTACCCCCACCTCCACCCCGTCCCCCACAACGTCTACACTCGCAGCTGCTGGGAACCCGGCCGGCTCGCGTGGGGTCCGTCGGAGGTGGCCTCCCCGGGGACCAGGTAGGCGGCGGTCAGGTGGGGCTGGACGGGCCGCGCGGTGCTCCGCCTCCTGCCCGCGGGCGCCCCGGTGGGACGGCGGCGGAGGGGAGGCGGGGAGGAAGGCTGAACTGGAGGAGGAGGGACCTCACCCGCGAAAAGGACCTCAGGAGGGAAACTGAGGAAACCTGGAGAAGGAGACGGATAAAATCTGGGGAGGGGGGCTGAAGGAATATGAGGAAAGCAGATTAAAGGGACCCCCTAAAAAGGTCTGGTAGGGAAAACGGAGGGAACCTGTAGAGTGAAATTAATAGAATTTGGGAAAGGGGCTGAGTCAGGGGAGAGGGACTAAGGAGACCCTCCCAAGGGGGTTGGGGAATAAATTGAGGGAACTTTGAAAGTGAGGCTCCGGGGAGAAGCTGAGCGTTCTGGAAGAGGGGAACTAGGTGTGTGTGTGCGGGGGAGGGTTGCTGGGAAGACCAGGTGAGGGAGTTTGCTGGAGGAGGTCAAGGAGAACCATTTCTGGAGGATGCAGAATGTGGGGCACCATTCTGGGAGTCTGAGAAGTCCCCCTATCCCAAATCAGCAGACGTCGAGGGTGAAGCCCGTAGCCCGGTGTGGCGCGGAGGCTGCCAAAACTGCAGCCCCCCACACCCTCCAGCGCCCACACTGGTGGGCGGGTCCCGGATGGCGAGGGGACTCCTCCAAGGCGCTAGAGGCGTGGGTCTCGGCTTCCTGGGGAAGTCCCCGCCCTCAGCAGGGATGGGCCTCTCTGGGTGCCCCCTTCCCGCCTCCAGGGGCGGTCTCAGTCCACGTTCCCCATGGGATCCGGGAATTGCTGGCAGCCCCGACGGAAATCCTGCTTTTGACCGCGGTTGCCCGGAGAGGCTGTCTCCGTAGCAACCAGAGGGTGGAGAGACAGAGCACCGCTTCACTGCTGTTGGGCGCGTTGCCTACGCAGCCCCCTTGGTACCCCTCCGCCCCCTTTTTGGATCCTCAGTCAGGGGCAGGTTTCTGGGCAGAGGAGTAAGGCAGTGACGCTCAGTGTTCAGGCATCCTGGGGCGAGGATCTGCAGTCGCAGGGGCTTAGCCAGGCTGGGCCCTTGATTGCTGTGTGACTTTAGACAAGTTACGGGGCTTCTCTGGGCCTCATTTTCCTCATTTGTATTATGGAGGAAAACCACCTTTGTTCCTACTCGGGCCCCATCCCCCGCCCCCTTCCTGAATCCCCAGAATCAGGTGCTTTAGAAAGCGATTTTTGCAGAGTGTCCTGGAGGGGTTAAGAGTTATTCCTGACCTAGGCAGGATGCTTTCCTTCGCTTTCTCGAAAGCATGGAGGGGGTACAGAAAGCCTGTCAGGGCCTCCAGGACCAGCACACAAGTGACATCTAGTAAATAAATGTTTGTGGATCTGTTGAAGTCCCATACTGGGGAAGTCAGCAGGTTTGAGGTCTGTCCCCAAACCTTATGGTACCAGCCCCAGTGATCCCTGAGTATTTTGATATCCTTGCATCTGTAGTGTGTGTAATGGGAGAGCAGGGCTCTGTTCTCACTTCACGGATAGGAAGAGCGAGGTTCAGCAGTCAAGGACTGACTGGGCCAGAAGCAGGGATTCGGAATCCAGAGCATCTTGTTCCTGCTGTGATGAAAGAAGTAGCCAGAGCTGAGGTCTGTGTTCCCTCCTCATCCCTGCTAGACTTGTGGATAGGGGACTGAGCAACTGATGAATTGTGGGAGGTGTGGAGTTCATGGGCAGCATGAACCCAGTCGGCCTGAAACTGTGAGTGAGCTGTCAGAGTGTGAGTATGGTTTGGGTTTTGAGTGAATGAGCACAAGCCTGTGAGAGTATGTGTGGGTGTTTGGGTGTTCTCTAGCCACCTGGAGCTACTGTGGCCAAAGGAAGTGGCTAGACCTTGCAAGGCTGGGTAGGGGGACCCCAGAGCAGGGGAAGGAGAAACCAGGTCCCTTTGTGCACCAAGCAGACCACAAGTGGAGAAAATTCAGCTGACACCTTTGGGATCACGTGGGGGATAGAGCTAGGGTCCCTCCCTCACATGCCCCCACCACACCGGGCCCACCAAGTGGTAGAGTCAGACTGGGGTATGTCTTCTTAGGCCTTGGGTGTTTGGGGTGAGGTGTTGTAAGGCCTCCAGAGAGAATGGCATGAGATGGTTAGAGGCTCAATGAGAGGTGAGGCCTCCATGAAAGGGTTGCTGGGTTAGTAAGAGACACTGGAGTTCAGGGAGGGGCGGAGGGCCTCTGTGGGTGAGCGATGGAAGCCTCACAGAGGGGATGGGGCACAGCCGGGCTGAGACTTGTGCCCTGCCCTTGGCCACCCCGGAGCCCTGAAGAGTAGCCGGAACTCTTGCAGGATGGTGGTTTCCTGCTGCTCCCCAAAGTCCCAGTTCCCTCTTTCTTGAAATCCCCCAGGCGAATGAACCAGCTCAGCCCTCCCACCTCACCCTGGGAACTTCTTTTTCTTCCGCCCCCCCCCTCCACCCTGCCGCTCCCCCTCACTGGGCCTTGGAGGGGCCTTCCTCAAGGGAAAGGAGCGGAAGTGAAAGTTCGCTGAGCACCAGCTGTGCGCCTGGTGCTTTCATATTTAATGCTCAGAAGCAGCCCCATGAGGTGGAGATTTATATTCCTATTTGCTAGGCGAAGAAACTACAGCTCAGAGAGGTGAACCGACTTCCCCAATGTCTCAGACTAGTTGTCAGGCCATGGAGAATTAAGCTTAAATCTGTCTCCAGGTCCCACAGATACTTGGCAGGGGTTAGGGGGGAACAGGACGTCCTGTGTCTACATTAAAGCCCTGATGTGGCTTCGGGAAGCGGGGACCTCAAGAAAGGGTGGGTGGGCCTGGGGCTCCTATGTTCTGGAGCAGGGCTAGGCCTGAAGCAGGCTCCCTGCCAAGTGGCCAGCTGCCGTATGGCAGGGGAGGTACATTCCCTTGGCCATGGGCTGGAAATATGACGTAAACTCGTCAGGGACAGCGTGACCTCCTGCGCAGGCTCTGAAGAACACAACCACGGTGTGAACTGAACTCTGGACCTGAATTAATGGGCCTGGCTTTGAATCCCCTGTGGGGCTGTCTGACTTTGAGCAAGTCACTTTCCCCTCTACACACCAGAGGGAGGCGAACTGATAAATGGTCCGTGGGGGGCATTCTAGCTTTGCTGCTTATGGTTTTCAGCCTCACTTGGCCACTGCACACGGGGCAAGAGGCACATCTCTTCAAGCCTTCCCCACAACAGAAGGTACAGATGCAAAAACTGAGGCTTGGAGAGCTGATGGCCTTCATCCAGGCTAATAATGTAATATAAAGAACAGGGACGCCAGGCTGGCTCAGTCAGTAGAGCATGTGACTCTTTGATCCAGGAGTCATGAATTCAAGTCCTACGTGGGGCAGAGAGCTTACTTAAAAAAAAAAAAAATGGGCGCCTGGGTGACTCAGTGGGTTAAAAAAATAAATAAATAAAAGAATAGGGCCACACAGATGGCGATGTTCAAGGCAGGAGCATCCTGGTCCCGGGGTGGACCTCAGCTCAAATACCTGCAACCTGATTTTGACACAGTGAGGCTCTGGCAACTAACTCCTATCAACCAGGTGTTTAAGAGGCATAAACAGACCCAAGTCCCTACAGTGACCAGAATGCTCATGGCTTCGCCTCTCTGGGCTGCAGTGAGGACTGAGAGCAGGTAGCATAGGGCCTGGCACATTGTAGGTGCCCTTGAAGGGACACACATTATTGCTTCTACTAGGGCTACAAAATAGAATTGTGCTTAGAAAAAAAAAAAAAAAGAACTGTGCTTAGAATGGCTTGGCGTTGCATTTTTGCCTTGAAGGGACACACATTATTGCTTCTACTAGGGCTACAAAACAGAACTGTGCTTGGAATGGCTTGGTGTTGCATTTTTGCCTCCCCTTACTTGCTGTGTGATCTTGGGGAAGTTGCTTAACATCTCTGCGACTCAGTTTGCTTATCTGTAAAAGAAGGGTAGTTATGAAAGCTCCTTCCTAGGGTTATTAATGAGATCATGTGTGGGAATTGCTTGGCACAATGCCAGGCACTGGGTAAGTATTTAATAAATTAGAAATTTTTAGACCAAGAGTTATTGCCACCCAGACTTCTAGGAAGTCAAATGACTCTCGGCAGAGTTGGTGGCACCGCTTAGGATCCGAGGTGGGTGAGGAGGGAGAGCCCTGGGGGCTATCTGTCTGCTGATGCCCGAGCACAGAGAACCCAACCTGCTTCTTCTGCCTTCTCTCCTCTGCCTTTGACTCTTCGGTTCCCCGAGTTTCTTGTAATTTCTACCTTTCTCTTTTTTGGTCTGTGTCTCTCTATTTCTCATTTCTGTCTCTGTTTGTCTCTTTCTTTTTATTCCTTCCTGGCAGTGAGCTCCTGGAGGCTGCGAGCCCGGGCTCTGGGGAGCTGACTGTATGAACCTCTCCCCAGCCCCGTGCTCAAGAAGTCCCTTCGGTTACTTGAAATCAGCCATGGTGGGAATATTTATACAACGGAAATCAGCAAATGCTATAAGCCAGGGCCTTTTTTTTCCTTTGAGAGTCAGCATGCCAGCACACCACACTGTGTTTTTCTTTTCTCTCTGTATTTCTCAGTCTCCGTCTCTCTGTCTCTGTCTTCTCTTTCTCCGTCTCTCCCATCTCTTTCTTTGCTCTGACAAAGCCGGGTGAGTGTGGTCACATCCAGTGTGCCCCTCCCCCCCGCACCAATGCCTTGGACCATGAGGATGCCAGACCCTGTGCCCCACTCCCTCACCCCACACCCCCCAATCCTGTCAGTATACCGGTGCTCAGAGAGCCATGCCTAGCCCTGGACTTCAGTCTCCAGCAGGCCGAGGAGTACCATGTCCGGAGAGCTGGTCCCCACTGCCTGTTCCTCACACTGTCCACCCTTTCAGGGCTCTACCTCAGCCCACAGAGACCTCTACCTCCTTCTCAGAGGCTCACAGTTTGTAAACAGCCCCCTCACACCCCAAACCCATTCCAGGCATGCAGCATCTGGGACTCCCATTAGGCTGACTTAAAAATGGGGGGGGGGCGCCTGACTGGCTCAGTCAGTGGAGCATGTGACTCTTTTTTTTTTTAAACAGATTTTTATTTATTTATTTGACAGAGAGATCAGAAGTAGGCAGAGAGGCAGGCAGAGAGAGAGAGAAAGGAGGAAGCAGGCTCCCAGAGGAGCAGAGAGCCCAATATGGGACTTGATCCCAGGACCCTGAGATCATGACCTGAGCTGAAGGCAGAGGCTTAACCTACTGAGTCACCCAGGCGCCTGGGCATGTGACTCTTGATCTCTGGGTTGTGAGTTCGAGCCCCACATTGAGCCTACAGCCTACTTTAAAAAAAAAGAATTAAAAAAATAAAAAATGTGGTGATATTTATCTGGGTGTTTTTGGAAGTGGCAACCTTGTATCTATGTGGGGACCCAAGAGGTTGTACAAATCCTTGTCTCTTTTAGGGAGGTGCTCTGTATGGGTCTATGACTTAGGAGAGGACTCTGTATATCTCTGTGTGTCCCTCTGGGGGTTCTGTGCCTCTGTGCATGCTGGCAGGAATGGCTGTCATTATCCGTTTCTGTGACCAGGCGATGGAGAGAAGTGGCTCACGTTCTGGAGCCAAATGTCAGGATTCATCATGTGTGCGACCTCAGGCTGGGCTCTCAAGCTCGCCGTGCCTCAGTTGCCTTATCAATAATAGTCATACGTCAGAGCGTCGTTATGAGAATAAAATGCAATAACGTATGTCAAGTGTTTAGTGCTGTGGTCAGCCCCTCGTGAGAGCTATAAATCCTGTCTGTGCTGTTCTCGCGGAGAGGCGTGTGTGGCGTGTGTATGTGCACCTATGCGTGTGGGTGGGTGAGGGCCAGGGGTGTCTGTGAGGGGGATGTGGCTATCCTCGAAGATGTCCATGTGTAAAGGAGCTCAGAGTCTCTGTGAGGTGCGTCCAAGAACGTGTCAGGAGGGCTGTGTGGATCTGGGTGTAAGCCCAGGGAGCCATTTGCGATGGGTCGGTGTCTTCCTGTGAGAAGACCTCATTCTCACCCTGTAACCTTTGTTTTCTTCTTACCTCCATCTGTCCCCTTGGCGCCTGAAATCCCTTCCTTCCCTGGGCCCTGGATGCCCCCATCTCCACTTATATCCTCTCTCTGGCCCTGACCAGCCCTCAGTGTCCTGGGGCCTCTCAGACACGGTGGCTGCACCCCAGGGGAGGGGTCCTGAGGTGAAGATCTCAGCAATGGCTTAGTGAACACAGGCTATTTTAGTTCTCACCACAGCCCGCCTCGCAGTTCGCCAGATGGGTGTCACTCCCCTACACACACCGGAGAACAGTTACAGTGAAGAGTGAAAGGGGTTGGCGGGTCGAGAGGAGAGGTTAGGACACCGATGTGACAGAGCCATTGGCGAGGCGGCTGGATCCGGTAGAGCTAGGAAGGCTTCCTGGAAGAGGTGAGCGAGCGTACGCTGTAGGAGGAGCAGGACACAGAGAGAAGGGGAGGAGGATGTCCATAAGGGAACTGGACTTGGAGGTCAGGAAAGGCAAGGACGGGGCACTTGTCACAAGGGTCCTCAGCCCCTCTGGGGGAAATCAGGGTTCACTGGGTTGGCCCCGCCCTACTACTCTCCATTCCTCTCACATCTTAAGAAACCCTCTCCCCGGCAGTTCCTCTCTGAGTGTTGCAATGGCAGAGTTTCTGGTGGGGCGTGGGGAGCCCTTGCTCAATGACCTGCCTGTCCTGTGGCTCAGAGGACGTAGCTTTTGGGACAGTCTCGGCTCATGTAGGGGGGCTCCCCAAGGAATCCTGGTGGCTCTGGCTTCTGACCTGGGCCTTTCCCTGATGTGGGGATAGGAGCGAGCTGTGGAGGTAGGTGTCCACCTTCACCTTGCCACCAGGTGTGACCCTGGGACCATTGGGTATCACGGAGCCCAGGGCGGGAGCAGAGGCAGTCTGCAGTGACCGACGGGGGGTGGGGGGGGGGGTGGGGGGGGTGGGGGGGGGTGGTGCTGGGAGGGAGCCGAGCGCGGTGTGATAGAAATCCAACGAAAGCGGTGGGTCTGACACAAACAGTTAAGTATCTGAGGAGGCGTCTGTCACCCTGAGAGGTAGCCTGTGTGCCTGCACATGTGTGCGCGTGTGTATTCGTGCGTCAGAGCTCGGCTTTGCATGAGAGTTCAATTGTGTTAGTGTGTTGGTGTTGTTGGTGAGCACACTCACTCAAGTGCCCACTGTGGGTGTTGGTGTGTGACTGTGCTGGTGTGTGTGCGTGTTGGTGAGGTGGTGTGTCAGGTGGCTATGAGTGTGAGAGGGTTGGTGTGGGTGGTGTGTCACGTGTGAGGGTGGATGTGTAAGTTCGCCAGGGGCGGTGGGAAGGAAAGCGGAGGCAGAAGTCATGCTGGGACAGAGCCCAGGCCTGGCTTCCTGAAGAGGGCAGAAGCTGGCAGCTGTTTTGCAGGAACCTTGGCAGAGCCTTCCCCTTCCATGTCCTTCTCTCTCGCCCTCAGGTCTCTGGCCCCTCCCGAGGACCATGCCGCAGCCCCGCTGACCCAGCAGTAGGGGCCTGAGGGTGAGCGGGGAGGGGAGAGATGAGGGCTTTGGAAAAAGGGTCAGGAAAAGGGGTGGGGTGGCCTTCCTGAGCCCCACAACTCATCCCAGCCCCCTCCTCCTCCAAGAGCCCTGTTGCTAGGTAACAGATGGGGGAGCCACAAAGAGGCAGCTTGAGAGGCCAGAGGCTGGACCCACAACAGGAAATGGCCTTGATCCCCCTCTGCAGGGAATCTCCAGGTGCAGACACACAGAACTTCACACACACTCACACACAAACCTGTCTCGAGATCCGGACACACACATCACAGAGACATTCACACATACTCCCATACACAGACCTGCATACACATACACACACACACACACACACACACACAGGCACATATACTCCCACACAGGGCTATGCACGTTTTCATACACATGGACACAGAGGCACCTACTCACACAGACCACCTGAGACACACACGCATACAGAGGAACACACATATGCGCTTGCACAGAAACAGCGTATGCACGTACACACTCAGAAGACATGAACACACACAGAGCCATCACATGCCCAGAGACACGCACCCACACCCATATACTCACATAGACACACAAACATTCACAAGAGACTGCACACGCATAGACACATCCACGGGGAACTCACAAATACTTAGAGACACACAAAGAGACAAGCATAGTCAAGCACTCTGAAGAAGTCACAAAAACACGATGTACTGAAGCAAGAGGAGGCAAAAATCGATCGATAAATACGGCAGTAGCGCAAAGCAGAAAACCAGAGCACTAAGGGTATACGGTCCGTCTGCAAACCTACGACAGCAGCTGGGACCCCAGAGGGGAAACTGCACGCCCATGTGAGTGTGTGTGTGCACATGTGCATGCGTGTGTACACGGGCAGGGGGCCTATCTGGCAGGGGCCCCAGAGTGAGGCGTATCCCATTCTATAGCAGGGCACCTGGAATGGGCTGTGTGTTCTGCAAGAAGTTGGAGCCAGGGCTCAAGGAGGATGTTGGCCTGGAAAGTGACTTCAGGGGCAATGGGGCCGCGGACCGCTATGGCCCTGACCCGACTCAGGCCCAGACTGTGTCCTCCTTTGCCCATATCCCCAACTACAACTTCTCCACTCAGTCCACCAGCCCCGCCTTTCTCGATGGGAGCACCATCAGGGGCATCTCAGGTGAGTCTAGTGGGCTGGAGGCAAGCCCTATCTGGCCCCTGGGGGAACCTGGGGGAAAGGGAGGCATGGTTAGGACACTCGAGTATGACGTGGGAGACACTGCCCTGCTTTCAGAGCACGGTCTGAGGGAGAATATACAGCCCTACTTCAGAAATCCCAGTCTGAGGGGAAGACAGCTCTGTTCCCATCTGAGAGAGGGCCCAAGAGGGGAGTCTTGGTGGAGAAGAGGAGGAATGGGTGACGGGAGCTCCCCAGGGTGGGAGGGATGGGCTGGAAGGCATGTGCCCTGAATCCATGGGAGGCCAAGCTGCGAAGCTCAAATCAGAAATCCACTGGACTCCTATGGCCTTTGGGGACCAGGCGCTGCAGCCATGGGAGGCACAGAGCATGGTTGGGGAACAGGACTCTGGGGGGTGCAGGCCCCTTGGAGCCTGCATCCCATGCCCTACTCTGCTGAGTAGCCCTGACTCTGCAGGGACTGGGGTGACCCTGTTCGTCGCCCTGTATGACTATGAGGCCCGGACAGAGGATGACCTCCCCTTCACCAAGGGTGAGAAGTTCCACATCCTGAACAACACGTAAGTAACCAGGCCACCTGGCTCAGGATGTGGCTGGGGCTGGGAGCAGGACCCAGAGAGGAATCCTGCCTGGTCCCTCAGAAAGCAGCCTAGCTGGGGACACAGATACATGACAAGAACAACTCTGAGTAATCACTACTATGTAGGGGGAGCATGAGGACATATGGGCCCAGAAGGAACACTAAATATGGTCTTGAGGCTAGTGATCAAGGCAGGCTTTCTGGAGGAGGTGATTTCTAAGGGGATACTAGAAAAATGAATAGATGTTGAAGGAAGAGGCGAGAAAAGAGGAAGAGAGAATGAGAGAACACGAGAATAAATGATAACTTCTAGAAACCACCAAGTGGTTTGGTCTTGGTGGATCATAAAGTATGAGGTGTAGAATGGACAGATTAGAAACTACAGAAACTACAGGGGAAACAGATTCTACAGGGCTTTTTAAGCCATATTGAAGAATTTGGATTTTATCCAAAAGGAAATATATTGTCCTTGGGGGTAGGGGAGGATTTCAGTGGGGAGTGACTGAGTTACCTGTCCACTGCCCACCCAAACCCCAGCCCAGCTAAGGAGCCAAAGACGAAAGCCAGGAGGCCCACACGTCCCCCAGACAAGTTGCTTCTGCAGGGAAAAGTCTCCTGAGGTAGCTTCAGTGGCTGAGAGCAGAACAGACAAGAGTCCAGGGGAGGTGGGGGTCCAAGGTGAGGGGCTGGCAGGACTAGTCTCCACTTGAGACTTTGCATGCCCCTACCAGGCTCCAGGGTGCTCCGGGGGCTGGGCTGCCACTGATGCCCTGTGTCCTATGTCTGCAGTGAGGGTGACTGGTGGGAAGCTCGTTCTCTCAGCTCCGGACAAACTGGCTATATTCCCAGCAACTACGTGGCCCCTGTGGATTCCATCCAGGCTGAAGAGTGAGTAGGGGGTGGCAGGTGGCTATCCCTATGGACAGGACGGGAACCTGGCATCCAAAGACACCTCTGGGTCACAGACCCACTCTGAGCCTATCTTCTTCTTTTTTTTTTTTTAAGATTTTATTTATTTATTTGACAGACAGAGATCACAGGTAGGCAGAGAGGCAGCCAGAGAGAGAAGGGAAGCAGGCTCCCTGCTGAGCAGAGAGCCTGATGCAGGGCTTGATCCCAGGACTCTGGGATTGTGACCTGAGCCAAAGGCAGAGGCTTTAACCCACTGAGCCACCCAGGTGCCCCTGAGCCTGTCTTCTTACCTATATTTCTGTGAGGTCATTGTGAGAATAAGGGAAGAGAATAATGACGTTTATGAGAGTAAATAATATTTGTGTACCATGTTCTATGTTCCGGGCACGATTCAAAGGGCTTTCTGTGTATTAGCAGAGTGAGGAACTAATATTATCCTGCTTTATGAATGAAGCAAATGAGGCACAGAGAAATTAAATATCCTACCCAAGTTCACATGCCTAGTAAGTCGGTGGAGTTGGTATTTGAATCCAGATAGTTTGGGAGCACTTGCTAAGCATTATACATATTGACTCTCAGTGATAACAACAGCATACGAGCTTTAAAAAATTGTAAAACCCTAAACACAAGGGGATATTACTTAGAATTAACTCTGTTAAAGGGGCATCTGGGTGGCTCAGTTGGTTAAGCATCAACTCTTTTTTTTTTTTAAGGTTTTGTTTATTTATTTGGGAGAGACAGAGAGAGAGAGAGAAAGCATCAGAGGAGAAAGGTCGGGGGAGCAGCAGACTCCCCACTGAGCAGGGAGCCCGATGTGGGACTTGATCCTGGGACTCCAGGATCATGACCTGAGCCAAAGTCAGTCTCTCAACCAACTGAGCCACCCAGGCACCCTTTTATTTATTTATTTTTTTAAAGATTCATTTATTTATTTTAGAGAGAGAGAAAGAGAGTACGAGCAGGAGGAGGGGCAGAAGGAGAGGGAGAGTGAGAGAACAGACTTCCCACTGAGCCCGGAGCCAGATCCCATGACCCCGAGACCGTGATCCCAGCTGAAACCAAGAGTCAGACACCCAATGGACTGAGTCACCCAGGGTCCCAGCATCTGACTCTTGATTTCGGCTCAGGTCATGATCTCAGGTTCCTGGGACAGAGCCCTGCATCTGGCTACAGCTGAGCGGAGTCTGCTTGTCTCTCTCCCTCTACCCCTCCCCCCACTCACACACCTGTTTGTGCTCTCTCTTGCTTGCCCTCTCTCGAATGAATAAATCAATCAAATCTTGGGGGTAAAAAGAATTAATTCTGTTAATGAGACAGGAAATTATCATTCATAGTGTACCATTATAACCTGAGATATGACAACAGGGACTTTACATACCTTGAGTCACTTAAGTCTCCTAGTTACAATATTGATATTATTGTTGTCCCATTTTACAGATGAGAAAACCAGGGCTCATAAAAACCTTTTTTAAATCTGTGTGCATGTGTGTGTATATATATATATATGTATGTATATATATATATACATATATATATGTATATATATATACATACATATATATATACATATATATGTATATATACATACATACATATATATATATATATATACACACACACACACATATATATATACACTTTTTCTCCTAGTTACAATATTGATATTATTGTTGTCCCATTTTACAGATGAGAAAACCAGGGCTCATAAAAACCTTTTTAAAATCTGTGTGCATGTGTGTGTGTATATATATATATACACACACACACATATATATACACACACACACACACACACACACACATACATATATATATATATGTATGGGAAAAGAAAAGATTGGAGAGACTGCAGAGTGGGAGTCACCAGAACTTGGTGACTAATTTGCCATTGCGTTTGGGGAGTGGGAGGAAATCAAGGGTGACCCAAAGTCTTCCTGAGGAACTGAGTGGGTGATGGTGTCATTTGCTAAAGTGGGGAACGTATGAGCAGGTATAGGTGTCTGGGTTCTGGTGGGGGGACTTGTTGGGTTAAGGTTCGCAGAGTAACACCCTGGTGGAAGACTGCCAGCAATAGGATTCGGCTGTGCTTTGTTTTTGTTTTTGTTTTAAGATTTTGTTTATTTATTTGACAGAGAGAGATCACAAGTAGGCAGAGAGGCAGGCGGGGGGCGGGGGGGAGCAGGTTCCCCACTGAGTGGAGAACCCGATGTGGGGCTCAATCCCAGGACCCTGGGATCATGACCTGAGTTGAAAGCAGAGGCTTTAACCCACTGAGCCACCCAAACGCCCATCAGCTGTGCTTTATATGAGAGGTGCTGGACCCAGGCCAGGCTAGGCCGCTGAATTAGCCCAGAGGAAGGGGCATCTTTTCCTAGTTGGCACTAAGGCTCTTTGTTTGCTGTGGCTCTTGCAGAGGGAACCCCTGGGTATTCTTCAGAGCGGAGGTGACAGAGCCGCATGGGAGGGTGAAGGATGGCAGGGAGGGCGAGAGAGAGATTGGCCCTAGGACCCAGCTTTGGAGAAAGCTGTCTTGAAGGAGAAGTTGCTGTTGAAAACTCAGGCAAAGCCAAGTCAGAACAGCCAAGAGGGTGGAGGAGAGGTTGCAGAAAACTCGAAAGGGAGTGTCAAAGGCTGCCACTGGATTTGGCAATGGGGGTGACCTTGGTGAGAGATCTCTCTGTGTGAAGTGGGGGTGGGGGCCAGACAGCAGAGCCTGGGGCGGAGGAGGGGGGGGCGGGTAGGAGGTGAGGAAGTGGAGACCCAAGTGTGAAGTGCTTTTTCAAATGAAGGGAAGGTGAGAGAGAGAGAGCAGAATGCTGGTGGCAAGTTAGGGCTTAGAAAAGTTTTGGGTGGAGGAGGAAGAAATGGGGATATATGTAGAGGTTGGTGGGATGGAAAGGCTGTGGGGGGTGGAGAAGAGACTGGTTGGTAGGGGAGAGGTGTCCCTGAGCAGAGGGGAGTGGTTGGGGTCCTGAGCCCAAAGGCCTTCATCTGGGGAAAGTGGTAGGAGTCATGGGGGAGGGAAGGGGTGATGATGCAGAAAGTGGGAGGTATTGGGGGTTCATGCTTGCACCCATAGCTTAGAGGCAGTGTCACGAAGCCCTGAGAGGCACTCAGTGCAATGTCATGCCTAAGAGCAGTGTTGTGGTTAAGAGTGCAGGCCCTCCAGCAGACAACTTGCTTTCCTATTCTGGCAACACAGCTTAAGAGCATGTGGCCTTGGGCAAGTTGCTTAACCACTAGTAATCTCCATTTCCTCATCTGTCTAGTGGGGCTTAATAATAGGACCTTCCTCACAACGTTGTTGTCAGAACTAAATAAATACTGGGGCGCCTGGGTGGCTCAGTCGGTTAAGCAACTACCTTCGGCTCAGGTCATGATCCCGGAGTCCTGGGATCGAGTCCCGCTTGGTGGGTTCCTGCTCAGAGGGGAGCCTGCTTCTCCTTCTCCCTCCGCTGCTCCCTCTGCTTGTACTTCTCTCTCTGTCAAATAAATAAATAAATAAACACACAAACTAAAACAAAAAAAGAACTACATGAATATAGCATGTATTAAAGCAGCACATGACAGAAAATAAGTACTGCTCTTATTAAATTAATTATTAAGGAAGTAACTACTATCAAGGGTATTATGGGTGGGGTCAGGGCTTTGAAAAAAAACTTGGGAGCGTGTCCCATTTACACAGTCCTTCAGCAGTTCTTCCTGCCCCATCCTTCCTCGTCTCCTGGACATGCCACTTGCCAGTGCCTTCCCTGTTCCCCAAACTGTGCCTAGTACCTTGGTGTGGACTGGTTATTTATTTATTTTAAAGA
Source organism: Meles meles (assembly GCF_922984935.1). NCBI lineage: Eukaryota > Metazoa > Chordata > Mammalia > Carnivora > Mustelidae > Meles > Meles meles. The sequence goes on from NC_060066.1 coordinate 196,607,216, forward strand.
TTTTTATCTATTTATTTGAGAGAGAGAGAGCATGAGCACATGTGCGCACACGCAGGACGAGGAAGAGCAGGGAGGGGAAGAGTGTACACATGCATGCATGGGGGGGTTGTTGGAGGGAAGGAGGGGCAGAGAGGGAGGGAGAAGCAGACTCCTCAATGAGCAGGAAGCCCAACACATGGGACACGTGGCTCTATTCCAGGACCCTCCAAATCATGACCTGAGTGAAAGGCAGACACTTAACCTTAAGCCACTGATCCACCCAGGTGCCCCATACTGGCCGATTTAGTCATCAAAGGACATCTGAGTCTGCTATGACACTTGTGGAACCACTTCAGTCCCCCCTGGGGTACTTCCACAGTGGATTTAAGGCTACAGTTCAGTCCCAGGAAGAATATCCAAGACAGAACAGGAATGCTTGCCTGTTCAGCCTTCTAAGAACATCCAGATTTCAGAGAGTGGAGGAAAAGCAGCGGTCAGAGCCAGGCAGGAGCAGTCAGCAGCAGGGGCAAAGAAGCAGCAAAGACTGTTGTTTGGAAGTCACAGGAGGAAAAGGTTTGGGGGTAGCGGGTGGATGTGGGAAGAAGGATCTGAGAGATTGCCTGGGTGGTGGGAAAAGAACTAGACTCGGCAGCAGAGAATTTCAGGTAGACCTCATCAACCGGTCCTGCAAGAAGGTCACTTCCCCTCTCTGAGCCTCAAGTTCCTCCTCTGCAACGCTGAGCCCACAGGGGAGCAGTTGTGAGATGCGTTAAGGAACTGGTAGCACCCTGAGGAGGTCACTAGCGACTGGGGTCTTAGCAGTTTTAGTTGAAGAGAAACCCAGAGAGCGAAGAGGAGGAGCCTAACATTTACTGGGCACCTACTTCGAGCCCTGCATTCCACATTTCCCGTCTCTGTGCTTCTCATGACCAGGGTACGAAGCAGGTGTAGGAGCCCCGTTAAAACAGTGAGGAAATTGAATCTTGGCTAGTGAGGTGGTTTTCCGCTTGAGGCTGAGTTGGGGGTTGAACTGGGTGTCTCTGACTCTTGCTGGCCCTTCCCAACAGGTGGTACTTTGGAAAGATGGGGAGGAAGGATGCAGAGAGGCAGCTGCTCTCCCCCGGGAACCCCCGAGGGGCCTTTCTTATTCGTGAGAGTGAGACTACCAAAGGTGGGGGCCTGGGAAGGGGCAACTGGGAGGTCCAGTTGTTAGGGTGGGGCTAGGAGCAATGGTGAGGGGCTTGGGTGAGGGCCTGGGCCCAGACCGGGACTGGGGTGGAGGGCAGAGATAGACTGGGACTGGGTTCCAGGGGGTGTGGCCATCCTACTGGGACCTCTGAACCTCCAAGATGGAGAGCAAGGAGGAAAACCGACTTGAAGGCGACCCTTGCCCACAGGTGGCTATTCCCTGTCCATCCGGGATTGGGACCAGGCCAGAGGTGACCATGTGAAGCATTACAAAGTCCGCAAGCTGGATACGGGTGGCTACTACATCACCACACGCGCCCAGTTCGACTCCGTGCAGGAGCTGGTGCAGCACTACATTGGTGAGGGCTGGCTTCCCGGGCTGGTGTGTGCTTTGGGTCCCCGAGCCAACCCGCTGAGAATTAGGCCCAGAGAAGGAAGGGAGCCCCCAAAGCGGTAGTGGCTGGGGGCCGAACTGGAGCCCCAAGTGTTTGGGTTCCCAGCCCAGGATCCTGCTCGGTAGGATTCCGAAGGAAACAGGTGTGAGGCTGTCCCCGGCCGAAGGGCGCCCCCTACTGTCTAGCTGAGCAGGACGCTAAGAAGACCTGACTTGGAGGATAGGCTTTAGGGTTGAGAGGAAGCTGGGAATCAATGCCCAGGTTTCTGCTTTGGTTAGTTACAACAAAGGTGAGGTCCATGGAAGGGTGAGGGCCTCATGTCCACACCTCGGTCTCGAATCCCCAACTCCATTTCTACCTGTCAGAATCCCACCCAACTGGAGGCCACCTCCTGTAGGAAGGAAACCAAACCCTTCAGGGATCATCTCTCCCTCTTGGGGCCACCTCCTTCCCTGGGCACCAACATGGTCACCTACTCAGTGGGTCAGGTGGCCTTCTGCCCCAGCCTGTGACCTCACCTGTGGCCTAGTTTCTCTCCACTGACGGGGGAGGGGGGACGGTGACCGGGATGGGATGAGGAATGTGTGGGGCGTCCTGGCCTGCCTGTGACCTTCAACACCCCCCATCCCTGCTCCCCAGAGGTGAACGACGGGCTATGCCACCTGCTCACAGTGGCCTGCACCACCATGAAGCCGCAGACAATAGGCCTGGCCAAGGACGCTTGGGAGATCAGCCGCAGCTCCATCGCGCTCGAGCGCCGGCTGGGCACCGGCTGCTTCGGGGACGTGTGGCTGGGTACGGAGGTCCCGGGGGCGGCGCGAGGGCTTGGGACATCGGGGAGCGGTGCTGACGAGCCACGACCACATGGCAGGCATGTGGAACGGCAGCACGAAGGTGGCGGTGAAGACCCTGAAGCCGGGAACCATGTCCCCGAAGGCCTTCCTGGCGGAGGCGCAGATCATGAAGATGCTGCGGCACGACAAGCTGGTGCAGCTGTACGCCGTGGTGTCGGAGGAACCCATCTACATCGTGACCGAATTCATGTGCCACGGTGAGGGGCGGGGCGAGGAGGCGGAGTCTGGGGGGCGGGACTTGGGGCGAAGTTCAGAAGCCTGTCTGGGGCGGGAGGTGGGGGGGGGGGGGAGAGGGACCTGAGAGGCTACCTGTGATGGGACCGGAGACTTTGAATAAGAGTCAGAGAAAGAGACCGAGATGAGTGAAACCAAGTGAGTCCTGAGAGTGGGGGCGGGTCCAAGTTTAGATAAGGGGGGCTGGGGGCGGAGCCTCGGTCGTGGGGTGGTGGGTCTCCCCTGGTGGGTGGGGCTTGGACGAATGAAGATCAAATCTGTGATGAGGAAGGATCTGGGGCGCAGTCTGAGTGGGGCGTGTTTAGGGGGACGGAGGAGGAGAAGAAACGAGCTGTAGGCAGGGTCTAGGTGTCTGTGGGAGCGAGTCCTGAGCGAGATCTGTGCGGGGTTGAAGCAGCTGGCTGACTCCTAGTGGAGGCGGGTCTAAGTGAGAGGGCGGGGGGCAGGGGGCGGGGCCAAGTTGTGAGATGCGAACTGGGTGGGGCGGAGCCAAGTAAGGGAAGGCGGGCCTGGAGCTGGGGATGGTTTTGCTGCTATTTCTGAGTTCCTTTCCTCAGGTAGCTTGCTGGAGTTCCTCAAGGACCGGGAAGGCCAGGATTTGACACTGCCCCAGTTGGTGGACATGGCAGCCCAGGTAAACTGGAACAGCAACCTTTATTTCAGACTGCTCTCCTATTAACCTTCACAAATCCGTGTGCCCTCAAACACCTGCCCTACCCCGAGAAGTACATACAGTCCCATCCACTGGATCATCTGTGCGACCTGAGACAGGACACTGCCCGTCTCTGAGCCTCAGTCTCCTTATCTGGAAAGTGGGGTTTTCAAGTGATCTCTCACACAAGCCATGGTGTTTCTGTTGCCATTTCTCCATAACTTGCTCCCTACCCCCCAGGTGGCTGAGGGCATGGCCTACATGGAACGCATGAACTATATCCACCGCGACCTGAGGGCAGCCAACATCCTTGTTGGGGAACGGCTGGTGTGCAAGATCGCTGACTTCGGGCTGGCCCGTCTCATTGAGGATGATGAGTACAACCCCCAGCAAGGTGCCGTGTCTCATCTGAACTTCCAAGAGCTCCCCGGCACACTAAGGGGCTGTCACAGGGCCCCACATATTCAGGAACCATTCCCTCCACTCCCAGAACATCTGGGATACTCCCATCCTGATGGAGTGGAAGAGGCAACTCTAGGTTTGCCCCACTCCTCTGCTTACTATCCAAGTGGCCTTGGGCAAGTCACCTGACCTCTGTGAGCTGTTTTTTCTCATAGCTAAAATGAAAATATTCAGAGAAAAGGAAGTCCAGAGATATTTATCAAGCACCTAGTATACGCCAGGCACTACCGTAATTCTCAAGGGAAAGACAGTAGAGTGTAATAGTGGGAACTCTGTAGCCAGAATGTCTGGGAGTGAATCTGGAAGTGAATTTGAACACTTCAAAGCTATGTGATCTGGGCAAGTCACTTAACTAGTCAGTGCTTCCTTTTCGAAATCTGTATAATGAGGATAACAATAGTATCTACCTCGCAGGGTTTTTATTTTTGTGTGTGTGTGTGTGTGTGTGTGTGAGGTTAAATGAGTTAATGCCTGTAAATCACTTTAAAACAGTGCCTGGCAGGGGCACCTTGCTGGCTTGGTTGGAAGAGCATGCAACTCTTGATTTCAGGGTCGTGAGTTTCTGAAAGTTTATTTATTTCAGTAATCTCTACAGCCCACATGGGGCTCGAACTCACAACACCAAGATCAAAAGTCACAAGCTCTTCTGACGGAGCCAGCCAGGCACCCCAACATGCCATTCTCTTAATCCAGCTGTTCCAGGGACCTCCTCGATGACTCCCCCTTCTCTCCCAATCTCTCCAGGGGCCAAGTTCCCCATCAAGTGGACAGCCCCGGAGGCTGCTCTCTTCGGCAGATTCACCATCAAGTCAGATGTGTGGTCCTTTGGGATCCTGCTCACTGAACTCATCAGCAAGGGCCGAGTACCCTACCCAGGTTTGCTGGGGTGGGGAGGTGGAGAAGGGTGGGCTGTCATGGGGACAGTTTTCTCCTGGTTGCCTCTTTGGAAGGGGCTAGGCCCCCTGATTGACAGAGCCTCTCCCTCCAGGCATGAATAACCGGGAAGTGTTGGAACAGGTGGAGCATGGCTACCACATGCCATGTCCCCCAGGCTGCCCAGCATCCCTGTACGAAGTCATGGAGCAGACCTGGCGTCTGGACCCAGAGGAGAGGCCCACCTTCGAGTACCTGCAGTCCTTCCTTGAGGACTACTTCACCTCCACAGAACCCCAATACCAGCCTGGGGATCAGACATAGCCTGTTTGGGCATTCACCACCTTTCTGGGGTGCCCACCAATCCCTTCCAGTCCCCAGGGCTCTGGTCCCAAAGCACCCAGGCTTAGAACCCTATAGGATCGTAGCATGTCAGAACAAACAGGTTGCTCTGACACCACCTAGGGCGCCCCACTCGTTTTAAGGATGGGGCCATTCCAGGCTTCGAGATCATCCCTCACTCTGGATGATCATCTCCCCAAGCACTATTTCTCCCCTTCCCACTTAGGCTCCTACCTCTAGACTCTCTTCCCACGTCTCCCCCAAAAGAAATGCTCAGACTTTGTCTAGTTATTTATAAAATTGTATATCCTTTCCATCACTTACCTCCTATCCCTGCTTTTTTACCATATCATCCCACCCTGGGTTCACCTCCTACTCAGTTCTCTTACGTCTGTAAGTTGCAAAGACAGGGAAAGTCTTTGCTGGATCCCTTTCCTGCTGGGTGGATGCTGTGGTCCAGGCCTGGGGTCAAAGCCCAGGGTGAGGGAGAGGCTTGCTGAGGATCCACCGCCTCTCTGAATCACGTGTGTGTTTATAGCTTTTTGTAAATAAGAAAAGTGACAATATGAATCCTTGAGCCATGAAAATCCCTTCTGTTAGGGGGAACGATGGCCAGAGGAAGGTAAGTGTGATTGCTTTGGCTGCTGGGAGGAGGGGGAGGTGAGAGCGTGCCCTAATGCCTACACTGAACACAGGGAACTCACAATGTGTTTGGGGGTACCCGGAGGTCTTGAGGCTTGTCCCCATGTGAGTTTAGGACAGGTTGAGAGATGGATACAGAAGATAGGCAACTGGAGCTCACGGAAGTGGCTTTCAGTCTGTGTGCTGTGGGTTTGTTAATTCCCTACTTGATTTCAGCAGATACATCCTTCATCACTGGCACAAGAGCAGAACTTATTAGGACTCTCTTGACAGGGGCGGTGGGGAAGACCACAGCAGACTCTCTGCAGCTCCCCAAGAAAAGGATAGAGGGGCGGGGCAGGGAGAGAGGTCTGAGAGCTAGTCTAGCTCATTGGATTTCACTCCAGGCAACTCTGACCCCTAGGGGATTTTAGGAGAGGATTGAAGGAAGTTTCGTTGGGTCACAAGGACTGGGGGCTCCTATTGGCATGTAGTGAGACAGGGATTGGGGGTACTAAACAACTCGCCAGGCACCTGAGCAATGAAGAATTGTCCCGTGTCCTTGCTGCTGCTGTGGGAGACTCTGGCCACTGATGTGCCTCCAGGTGGAAATAAAAGGAACAGGAATAAGGGTTCCCACCTGTCCCATCAGGAGGTCGTGCACTGCTGACTTCTGAAGGGAATGGACAGGGTTGGGGGTGGGGAAGAGTCTGGGAGCTAGGAGTCACTGCAGCAACTGGCAGACAATTACTAAGCATTAACTCTGGGAAGGTCCCTTTGCTAGGCAGGACCCCAGACCTGTGTCTGTCCTGGAGGAGTTCACGGCCAGGATGGGGAGAAAAAGGAATAATAATAACTCACTTATTAAGCACTGCATGCCAGAATGTGTTTACATTCATCTTTTCATTTAATCCAGTTCTGAGTCTGGTTCTATGACTAGCCCCCATTGACGATGAGGAAACTGAGGCTCTGGGGTTACATGGTGTACCAAGGTCACACAGGTGCATGGGACGGAGCTGGGACGTGAACCTAGGTCTCATACCAAGGCCCATGATTTTTCTAGACTCTGGGCTTTGGGAAGAGATCTGATCTATCCCAGGTAGATATTTGGAGGATACTCCCCCGTCTAGACATTTTTAGAAAGGTTCCCTGGAAATGCCTCCACGTTGAGTATCCTAAGGAAAGGGGACAAGGTGGCCAATGCAGGTTGAGTTCCCCGTGCTGAGCCGTCTTGGGGATCCCTGTATGGGAGCAGTAAGATGGAGAGAGGCCAAGAGGCTGCTGAGAGGCGTGGTTCCAAGGGTGGGATCCTTAGCTTTGCACACTCTAACTCAGGGGCCGTGGCTTCCCAAGAGCCTGTCTCCGGCGGACTAAACTCAAAGGAGTCTGACACACAAGCCAGAAGCCAAATGTGTCCGCCTCCATGGAGTAAGCAGATCAGAGCCCCGCCCTGGAGCTGCAGGCCTGGTGCGAAGCTTGCCTCCACCACTCACTCACTGTGTGACTTGGGGCAGGTTATTAATCTCTCCAAGCCTCAGTTTCCTCCTCTGTGAAATGGCAATAAAATATTCAACTCGTATTCACCCTCTCTGTTACTACCACTTAAGATTACATATTCTCTGCTGGGCGTCCTGCTCAGCGCTTGCTGCCATTGAAACTTCACAGAACCCCATGAGGAGAAGGCTGTTGTATCTTCATTCTACTAGGAAGGAAACTGAGGCACAGTGAAGTAAATAGTTTTAAGTAGTAGGGCAGGGGCTTGAACTAGGCCCTCTGACTCCATAATCGGTGTGCTTAATCCCTACAGCTCTTTCTCCTGGGACCAGAATATTCTTGCCTGTCCAACGGGGCTATACCTTGTACCTGGACACCTATTTAGTTTAAATGAAGGCCCAGCAGAATAGTGAACCTCTTGGAGTTGACTCTCGGTGCTCCGCAGCAGAGACCAGAGCCCACTGAGCTTGGAATCCCTGTTTCTACTGGTTCCTTACCCTCCCTCTAGTGCAGCCAAATGAATTTTCCCTTGCACCCCCTTTTCTGTGCATCCTTCTGTTCCCTTCAGATAGAGCACAATGCAATTGATTAGACCTCTGTTTTCTCAATTTCAATCACATCCTGGCCCTGCCTCCCTGAGATTACAGGCGGGTCACCTTGATTGTGGTTTCCACCGTTCACAAAACTCTTTAGTCATTTACAAAACCATCTCTCGCCTCATTCACTCCCCCACCTGGCTCTTCTCCTCTGTGATGCTTTGTGGGTTTTACTGGCTTAAGACTCAGAGGGCAATTTTATTTCCAAGTTCGTGGTGGGGGAGAAGGACACCTAATTGATGAATGCTGGGTGTTTCACAGACATCATCTAATTTGATCCCCACTACGAGGCTGTGCAGAAATGTGATTATTCCCATTGTACAAAAGAGGAAATGAAGACTCCGAGAGGCTTCAGCATTTGCCCAAGGTCACACAGCTGGATGGCAGAGTCAGAATTTGAACCCTTGCACTTCAAAGTCTCATGCAATCACACTGTGTCCTAGTCTCTTATTTAATGGAGCAGCACGGAAACATATAATACCAACCTAGAGTCAAGTTCGGGGAGGGCATAGTGCAGATGAGTCTGGAGCAGCCCCATATATGCCGAGGGTTATATTCATAAAAGAACCAAATCATTTAGTAATTTTGCACACATTTACTGATGTCTCCTATAAGCTAGTCCTGACCAGGAGGCAGAGCAGTAAATGATTACAACACTTAGGGGCAAGGTCAGTCTGGAGGCCAAGGGAGACTTCTTGGAGGATGTGAAAGAAAAGTCTGCCTGATGAAGCAGCCAGAGGGTGAGATCATCTCACATGGGGGGAACAGCATGTGCAAGGGCTCAGAGATATGGTAGAGCAAGGCCAAGTCAGGCAAGTGCAAATAATTATGTATGGGAGGATTGAGGGTGCAGATGAGGCATGGAAAAAGGTTGGGAGTCAGAGGCAAAAGCAGAAGGGTCAGAAATCCAAGAGGTATGACCCCTGAGTCATGGAGAAAAGTCACAGAAGAAATCTGGGGGGTGGCCAGGACTTATTGGGGGTACCTATACTGGATCCTATTGTTTTGGTACTGAGTTGGGTGGACCTACTATCTACTCCAGTTCTCTCCCCCTCCCCATTTTACACACACACACACACACACACACACACACACACACACACACCCACCCCCCCAGCTCCGGGACCGTCCTACAGCGATGTCCATACTCCCTCCAGTGTCCATTTTGGGTACTACATCCAGAACTCCAGGAAACTTTCCCCTGGGATGGGAAGACTAGGTCCCTTTTGGAACTTCCCACCAGAGGATGGGAGTTTCCTGCTCTCTTAATGGTAGTGAGGAGAATAGGACAGGCACAGGCTGAAAATGATGATAAAGGTGTGTAGGAGAAAAGGGTCCGGTCCTAATTCAGCTGGACAGGAGGAAGTCAGGAAGGCTTCTCAGTGGAGGTGTTTTTTCACCAGAAACTTGCAAAGGGAGTAAAAGTTTGCTTGGTAAAGAAGGAAGAGAAGGACATTCCAGACTTGACAGAATTAAGTGAGCTCAGAGGGGACCATGCAGGGAGTTACAATTAGGTAGGTGTGACAGGAGTGTAAAATTTGAGGGGCATTAGTGGCTAAAGATGAAGATAACCAGGTAGGTTACCATGCGGCATGTCTGCCGTGCCTTCGGGCTAGGATTCTAAGCTGTGGATAATGGGAAGCCACAGGATTTTGAGCAAAGGAGTAACAAAGTCAGATTCATTTTTCAGAATGAACCCTCTGGTGACCAATGCAGAGGAGGAATGTGAGGGGAAGAGGTAGGAGAGGAATATACCTCGTGATACAAAGACCCACACCAGGTCCCAATAATAGAAGGATGCATAGCTTTGACCAGGTCTGTGAGCCATACACATCGATATAAGTGATGTGACCTCCAGACATGTCCGTGGGATCCCAGGCTGAGCACCCACAGACAAATAAATCCAGAGTAATACACACTCAGATGCATAACTCAGGTCCATGAGCCCAAGGGAAACCAAGGACATACAATTACCTCCAGACACAGGCTGACAGTGAGAACCACACATACCATACCCTGACAGACCCAGAAATTCTCACGCGCATGCTCTCCCTCTCTCTCTCTCTCTCACACACACACACACACACACACACAACACACACACACACACACACACACAGTGTGGCTGTCAAGGGCCCTACCCTGCCCCCTTCTGTGTCCCCATCCTCCCACCCCTGTCCTTCACCACCTCCAGCAGGAACAAAGCTGACCTTTGCCCTCTGGCCTCTGGCCTCTCCTCCCACACCCCCTGCCCAGAGGGAGGAGCTGTTTGAAGTCTGGGCTGCAGCTGGGGTTTCCTGTTGCCTGGAGGAATGTGGGAGGACATGGGGGGTGGGGGAGGCTAGCCCAGGAGGAGGGATAATGGGGGCCCTGGGGCCTCGGGGCCTTAGTTCCCACTGTACCATTATGAGGAGGGGCTTCCTGCTTCCAGGGTCTCTAGGGCCCCAGTTCTGAGCTGTTCCCATCCTGAGGAGGGGAAGACCGAGGCCCTAAAGGCTCTAGTCCATTTGGTCTCTTGATTGCTGGATTGGTAGCTCAGAGGCTTAGAAGAGTCCCTCAACCTCTCTCAGCCTCAGTTTCTCCTTCTGTGGACTAGGCTGAACCACTCTCTAGCAACCCATACCTCCCCTGAGGTGAGCTCCAAAAGTGGGGCTAGCCCTAGAATTTCTGTATTCCGGGAAGGCAGTGCCCATGCCCACCCAAGGCTCACTTCCCTCTGCCTTTTCCATGATCCCCAAGGGCCTGGCTCCAGGCTGAGGTGACCTCTCAGTTACTGTCATTGTTATTCTCATGACTCAGTCCCTCAGCTCGCCCTTGCCAGTTTTCAAAGTGCTCTCACATCCTTGTATTCAGTAAATCTCCACAGCCCTGCCTGTAAGACAGGGAAGGGATTACTCCTCTATCTTACACGCAGGAGAACTGTGAGACTCGGAAAGATGAAGATGCAGGCTCTCCCGGAACAGCAGGTCTTCTCCTTCAAGCCTGCCTTCTGGGGGAGCTTAGAGCTCCCGTGCCCAGCCAGTGGGGTCTCTGACGCTATTTCTGAGGACCGGGTAGCCCCCCTTTTAGACTGCAGCTATCGGAACAGTTGTGGAGATTCGACACTAGGTGGCAGCAGCAGCCCACGGGAAGAATCTGCCCGAGTTCGTCTGCGAAGCCCGCCCCCCCACCCCCCAACCCGACATAATTTAGAGAAGCTCCAAGAGAAAGACCAGCCTCTAAATGACGGGGAAAACCCGGTAATGCCTGGTGTCCCACTATGCTCAGTATTTTAGGGGTCAATAGTAGCCACCCTGTCCAGCTGAGACAGCCTGGATGGAAGGCACGTGCTTGGAAAACACAACCTAACTTCTCTTACTCTCTCATTCCAGGTGCCACGGTCCACCCAGCTGGTCTTGCCCTCTGTGCCTCATCACTAAATCTCTCCCCTCTTGGGACTTTCCCAAATTCCTCTTCATCTCAATCTACCTCGGGCTTCCCATTTTCCCTAAAACACCCAACTTCCTCCCAAAACTTGGATCAGACTAGGTAGGATCTTCATGCTCTGGGGCAAAGCCTAAGGACTCTTGTCCTTATGTCATGTATGTCCCCAGCAGGTATGTCATGAAGGTGAGGGTCGGGGTGTGTGGGGTGGGGAGAAAGGGGAGCCTCTTCCACCTTCCCAATGTTAAAGTATCTGCCATGGGGTACCAGCTAGAGCAAGATGCCAAAGCCTCACTTATTTGCAATAACTTTAGATTCAGGCTTTGGACCCAAAAATGCCCCCTAACAACTTAAACCACTGCTTTCATTGATATCTGACCTCATAATACTTCCCATCCAATGAAGAAATCTCTGAACCCACGGTTTGCCTACAAAGAGGAGCTGCTTCCTATTGGGGGCCTCTCCAGCTGGCCATGCCAGCCCCCTGATGCCAGATAAACAGGTGGACTGTTTACACTGTTTAGAACCCTAGATCTCTCTCACTGCTGCTGCCTTCCTAGCCCCGCCTCCATCAAAGGGCCGAGAGAGAGTGCTCCCCAGAACCCTCTTCTTTTGCCCTTTGAGGTTTTAGATTGTCCTAAAGGAGGTGCTTGGGAGAGGGAGAGGTGTAGCAAAGGTGTAGGGAAGGAGAGGTGTAAGGGTGACAAGGCAGTTGTAGTTGGAGAAACGTCACCACCTGCCTTTGTCACACTCTGGCCATCACCCTGCAGGGCCAAAGGAGGAGTCAGAAACAGGTGGCCCAAGAACAAAGGCACTTGTGGAGGAACTTTAGATGGAGGGGCGAGACAGACAAAGCCAGCAGACACAGGGCCAAGGAATGTCAGACACACAGAGGAAACGGGACTAGCAGAACACTAGTCAGGGCTGATGTTGGTAGATACTAGAGACAGGACAGTGACCTGCATTATTCCTCTTGGTGTCCCGGTGTCCCCTGTGAGCCCTGCATGTCTCCGTTAACATCTGTTGAATTAAAGTACCAAGGGAGGACACATGGATGCTGGGAATGAAGGTCAGAGACCTAGGAGTCACAACCCCCCCCCCCCCACCCTGCTATGGCCCAGAGATTAAGCAGTGGACTTTGGGATCAGACTGTCCCTGGTCCAGCTCCCAAATGAGGGAACCTGGGCCTAGCTCCCCTCATCTCTAAAATGGAAATGACAATCACACCATTTCACTGGGTCTTTGTGGACGGAGGGGCCCTGCTGTGTCCAGTAAATCGCAGCAGCAGCAGCAACAGCAGTTTCCCTTCCTGGGCTGTCCAGCCACTTCCCCCTTGGTAACCAGGCCCAGGCAGGGCACATTCCCATCTGTGGGGATAGGCCAGGCAGGGGGCCTGGAGCTAGGGGCTGGATAACAGATGTGACCTGAAGAGATGGTAGGTGAAAGTGCTGAGCCCAGCCCCCAGGCCGCAGCAGGAGCTCTGAACTGTTGAATCTTGCTTCCTGACCCAACCAAAATGCTCAGTCGAATTCAGGAAGGGGGAGGGGTGCTGTTTGTGGATTAGCCAGGACGTCTGTGCTCTGGTCACCCTTGGACTTTTAGGAAAACTAAGAGTTGGAGGGGCTAAACCCGGAGCTCAGAGTTTGGGACGGGGCTCCCTGAACGAGGAGGAAGCAGTGGTGGGGCTTTGAGATTTCTGGAGCAGCGCTCACGTCAAAACGTCGTGCTTTACTCAGTAGGAAACCTTTTCAGGAAGGGAGAACGTCCCCAGACTCAGAAAGCCGGTCCTCCCCTCTCTCTTCTTCGTCTATCATTTAATTGGGGCGCCCCAGAAAGTCGCAGACCTTTTGGCTAATCCCTCGATTCCCTATTCGACTCATTCCATCCTCAGACCCCGCCCCTTCGCTCCCACCCGCAAACCTCCGCTCAAGCTAGAGCCCCCCGCAGGGAACAAGGAACGAGGGAAACACCCCTAGTCCTTCGGGAGAACCAGCACCCTTGGTAAACGGAGGACGTGCCCCTCTCCCCGACGAAGGGCCCGCGCTCAGACCCCGCGGGCTCCCGGCCGCACCGTCGGGGCAGCCGGCTCGGCCCCGCCCGCCCCGCACGCCGAGCGGCCGGGGTGGGGACTACAAGTCCCGGCGTGCCGCGCGCGCGCTCCCCCCTGGGGTTCCGGATGGTGAGCGGCGAAGGTAAGGCGAGCTCGCAGAGGCAGCGGCGGCGGCGGCAGAGACGGAGAGAGGCAGGCAGGCAGGGCGAGGGCGAGAGACGGAGGGAGGGAGCGAGCGAGGCAGACCAGACAGACAGACAGGCGGGCGGGCGGGCGGGCGGGCAGAGCGAGCCACCCGCCAGGCTGCGCTCAGCCCCGCTCGCAGCGGAGAGAGCAGAAGGCAGGAGGAGGGAGGGGAGGAGGAGGAGGGAGGGAGAGAGGGAATCCAGCTACCACCACCCAAAGCCAGCGTCTGCTTTCTGTCCTCATTTCCTTTTCCCACCCAGCTCGGAAAGCAGAGAAAGGCAGAGAGAGCGAGAGATAGAGACAGTCAGAGAGACAGACAGACAGCCAGAGAGCGGGAGGGAGGAGGGCGGAGGAGGAGGAGCAGGAGGAGGACTACGCGGGGCGCGTTCCCTCCCAGGTTTGCAATGGGGGGGTGGGGGCGGGGGTGCCCAGGGCTGTGAGAGTGTGTGCGCGGCGGGGGGAGCGAGCGGGGCGCAGAGAGCGAAGGAGTGATCGAGGTGGGGGGGGCGCCGCGGGAGCGGGGGGCCGTGTCCAGCGGAGTTAGCGGCGGAGAATGTGAGCCGAGACGCGAGCCATGCTGTCAGCAACGGCGGGCGGCTCAGGGCTCCTCCACGACTCCTCTCCCCAGCAGCCGGGCGCCCGCGTCGCTGCCGCCGCCGGAAGACTGACGCCCCCCAAAGCCCCTCGCCTGGCTCGGACCCACGGAGCCGGCAGCCCAGCACTCCGGTGAGTGGCGCCTCCTCCCGAGCCCTAGACCCCGCTGGGGACCGGCCGGCCGGGCTCTTTTGTGCAGCGCACTGGGGGGGGGGGGGGGCCCGCGCCCCCTCCGCGCGCCCCGGTCCGGTCCGCGGGACCCGGTGGCTGCGGTGCCCGCGGTGCGATCGGTCTTTGTTTCCACCGGGGCCCGCGGCTCGGCTGGGCTCGGCTCGAAGCCTGGCAGGCAGCGCCGGGAAGGGGGAGGGGGAGGTGGACGAGAAGGGGGGGCGGGGAGGGGGGGTTCTCGGGTTTCCTGGCCGCCCCGCAGCTCCCCCGGCTCGGGGGCGAGGTGCGCGCCCAGCGCTGCCGCGCGCCCCCTCCTCCTTCCTCCTCCCTCGGTCTTTGGATTTAAAACTGCAATTTGCTCTCCAGCTTGCTGAGAATGTGGTGGTGGGGGGGGGGAGAGAGAATGAAGGGGGGACCGTGGGAGCGGAGAACAAGGCTGGATTTTAGGAACGGCGCTGGGAAAGGGGGAGACTGCGGAGGGAGGAGCCCCTCCCCTCCAACCCCCAAATCCCAAGGTTCCGCTGGTGCTCTGGGAGTTGAGGGGCGGGGACCTAATGACCCGGAGGGGGTGTGGGGCGGAGGAGGGATTTGGGGGTGGCCAGGGCCGGAGGGGTTGGGCCGCGTGCCCGGTTACCTGGCGAACAAAGTCGGCTCACTTTTGCATAAATAAATAAATAATCGCCTATCAATGCGTTTCCTCTGGGGCTCAGATTGAATCGGGCCCCCTCTTCCCCAGGGGGTGGGGTGCTGAGTGACAGCTGTCAGCCCCCTGGGCCGGGAGCTGGGGGTGAATTGCTGAATCCCTATGCCTTTTGGCTAAGGGCGCCTTCTCCTGCTGGGTCCTGGTCCCCGGGCAGAGCCAGAGGGGCAGGGGGCTGGCTCGGAGTCTAGGAAATAACCTTGTTTCCTGTTCTACAGGAAAAGGGACAGCGACCCAGAGTTTGGGGGCTGGGGATGAGGACTAATGGGAGCTGGAGGGGTTCCCTAGCAGCCTGACCCCCCCAGCCTCCTGCCAGGCGAAGGGGCCAGCTGAGGGAGGAAGGATGTGGGCCTTGCTGGCCGGAGGCGGGAGCTGGGGCTGTCCCTGAGGCGGGCAGCGGGCACAGAGCGGGAGGAGGGAGAGAGAGAGAGAGAGAGAGAGAGAGAGAGAAGCGGGGGCGGGAATTCTCTACCGCAGACCCTGGGGGCCAGGGCCAGATGTGGAGGGGTGGGGAGTCCCCCCTCCCTCCTAGCTTGGGGGCCCTGGGGCTGGGCTGGGAGGGGCTGAGCCTGGTGCCCTCGGTTCTGCACCAGTGCCTGACTGGCAGGGCCAGCTGAATTTGGGCCCAGGCGTCACCCTGGGAGGCAGGGCCAGGCTGCACCAGCCTGGTCCCTGAGCACAAGGAGGGACCCTTGGGGGGCCTGTGCCTGTCTGGCTGGGCAGGCGTTTCCCGCCGGACCAGTTGGTGTCAGGCGGGACTTGGCCCCAGCTCCCTGGGCAGAGCTCAGGGTGTGAGGACAAGCTTTGCCTCCGGGTCAGGGTGGCCACATTCTGTCCGCTGCTGCTGCTGCTGGCGGGGCGGGGGCATGTGCCCGGGCCTGGGCAGAGTCCTGCCAGGAGTATTTGGGGTGTTTCTATTGTTGGCTTGTTCCTGTTCCGTGTGGCCCCGCGTGTGTGTATGTGTGTATGTGTGTGTGTGTGTGTGTGTGTGTGTGTATAGCTGTGTGAGCTGGGGCTTTCAAGTGAAAGATTACCAGTCTGTCCATCCCCCCCCACCCCTGGTGTGGAGGGGGGCAGGCTGGGTTGTGGTGGTGAGCTGTGGAGGGACCCCCCAGGTGGCATGTGCATGCCGCTTGCCATCTCCCTCCTTTGAGCAGATGTATATTTATTTTTATAGCAATGGAAAATCAAACTGGATAGTAAGTTGAATTCATTTTTTTTCTCCTGCTGTGTCAATAGTTGGAATAACCCCCAGAGACTGGTGAACTTCTTGCCCCAGAGCTCCCACCCTTCCGAGGTTTGCACAGATCAGTGAGGGTATGAGCTTAGGGGGACCAGTGGGCACCAGTCCAAACCAGTGACTCTTGTCCCTCTTGGTCTGGCACTGGGGCAGGTGCCTGGGTGGGCAGATACTCCCCCCTCCCAAGACATACCCCCCCGCCTGCCAGGCCCCAGGGTGTTGTCTGGCCTCAGCCATCTCCTTGGTCAGTACCTAAGCTGTGCCCAAACCCTTGGGGACGTTCTCCTGGTGGGCTCCCTCCTCCTGCCTGGGCTCCCGGCCCACGTGCTGATATTTATTTTCTGTAGTAAAATCCATTTTTAATGCCGTTACTTTTGAAATAATATAGAGAGAAACAAATGTGATGTGTTTAAGTTGCCCTCTGTGAGTTTTTAATGTGATCTATGGCTGAGGTAGTGATGGAAGGAGCTGTTGGGCTTGGAGAAATTTGGTGTCATAAAGAAAAAGAGCTTGCTGTTTATTACTGTTGCTGGGCTGGGGGGTCTGGAACAGGGTCGGGGGGCAGGGAGTCCCAGCACCCCCAGATGCTGTGGGTGGACAGCATAGCTTCTCAGTTTGGGGGTATGCACGTTCCAGGATTGTTTTGCATTGCTTCCCAGACCTTGAGTGGGACTTTGGTGAGGGGGGCTTGGGGGTTGGGGGGCTCTGTTAACCCCATTCCACCTGCTTAGATCTTGGCAGGGAGGCTTTTGGACCCCCTGCTGAGCTAAAGTGGAGGTCTACTGTTGGGAGGTTGGACTTGAACCCTACAGGAGATTAAGGGGTGGGATCTCCACCTGAGGTTGTAGCTGTATTCCAGGCTTGAGGAGCCAAATGTCCCTGGCTGGAAACTTGGGGGGGGTGGTCGGGGGAGCTGCTGCTCTGGACTGGCAGAGTCCTAGAGGGACACTGCTGGTTCTCAGATCAGTCTGGAGCATTGACTTTGAGCCACTCCCTCCACTTGCTTCTGTTTCCCATTGGCTAGGGGCTTTCTCAAGGCTAACCTGATCTCCTTCATTTCCCTTCAAACAAACCCGCTATGTTGTCCCCCACCCCCACCCCCAACCAACTTTTTTGTTTGTTTGTGGAATACAGAGCTCTGTGTCTCATGCCAGTCACCCAAGACCAGGGGGTGCTGTGCTATGCCTTCAGATGCCCAGACACTTCTGGTCTGGTTGAGTGAGGTCAAGCAGACTCACTATTATGGGATGGAGACCAGCTCTGTCTCTGGGCCCCCTGGGTCTCTTGGGACAGCTCGGAAGAAGGGGGGGAGCCAGGATGGGGAATGCAGGAGGGAGCAAGGATAACATTGTTGCTAATGCCAGCAGATGGGCTCCCCCAGGGAGAGAGCTAGGGGACTGAGGAGAGGGGAGGAGAGACCCAGACAGCCATGTGCCAGGTAGAGAAAGGGAAAGATGGTGGCAGAAGCCAGTGATGAGGGAGTGAGAGAGCAAACAGTAGAGGGGAAGAGCCAGGATCACAGCCCCTGGAGGTGGGGCCCAGGGGACCAAGAAGGCCCTAGGCATGTGCCATTCGCTACCCCACAGCCTGGAATGAGCAGGCATTGTTTTTGGAGGAGAGACAAGCAAATGTCTCTGGGAAGAGGGAGGAGGACAGGTGGACTAGAGAGGGAAAGATGCCCACAGGAGGAGGGAGAATAGGGATCCAGGGGGATTCCAGGGGTCCCTTGTCTAATGGTCCTGCCCCAGGGTAGCATCTCCCTTCTGCCTTCTCCAAAAGTCTGGGAACAGAGCAGGGCTGTTCTTTAGACCTGGGGGTGGGTCCTGAGGCAGGTCGGTGCCCACAGGTTGTGTGTGTTCCATGCCAAGAGGCACCTGGGATTTTAAAGGCGGAGAACATTAGAGTCCCAGAGATGCCGGGGGCATCGTCCCATTGGACCCCCTCACACATTGTTTGACAGGAGAAATCCAAGTCTAGGGAAGGGACTCATTTGACCAGGGTCAGAGATACTCGCCAGGCCTGGGACCTAGGCTCTTTGCACTCTAGCAGTCTGTAGTTAGAGAATAAGGACAGCTGCAGGGGGCCTCCTGGGTGTAGAGGGGGCCTGGATCCCGGAGAGAGGAGCAGGCGGGCACCCTTGTGGCCAGAGCCCCCCCAGGGGAGGGGGAGGCGCCGCTGCCGGGAGAGAGAGGGAGGGAGGGGAGAGAGGAGGGGAAACAGTGAGTCAGGCTTCCAAGAGCTGAGGATGAGAGAGCCAGGGCTGGGAGGGAGAGGGCAGGGAGGACTGCTCAGAAGCTCAGAAAGGGAGGGGGCCCAGCCGGGGGCAAGGAGAGCTCTAGAGGGAGGGAGCCAGCCTCTGGCCCTGGCCCAGCAGTAGGGCTGTGCGGCGGGAGCAGCCAGTATGGACTTTGCTCATGGTAGGTCAGCGTCCCTTTCTTTCTCTGTGATTCCACACCAGGGTCTCAGGAGGAATAACTGTGACCCCCCCCATCCCTTCCTCAGTTTCCCCATCTGTTGTGGGACTGTGGGATTTGGACTATTCTTGGAGAGGGAATGGGGGACACAGAGCAGACTGGGAGGGTACTGAGGGGTGTCACCTAGCTGCTGGCTGGGTGCTGGAGGTCCTCTTGGAGCCTGCCACCAGCACAGGGCAGGGCACATGTCTCTGGGGTGGGGCTTCTTCTTGAGCCCTTTGAGTTGCTGGGTGGGAGAGTGGGGGTGGCAGGCCATGTGTGCTAGGGTTTGCTCTGTGCATGTGTGTGTGTGAGAGAGAGAGAGAGAGAGGATGAGGTGCTGGCCTGGCAGTGGTAGGTGGGCTGCACGGGGCTCTCAGGATGGCAAATGCCTAGACAGGATCAAGGTCCCCACATGTCCAGAACCAACCTCCACCTGGGGAGGGGGGGGGATATTCCTATATTCCCCCCCAAATCCCTATGGGTCAGAGGCTCTAGAGAAACTGGGAGGCAGGAATGGCCCCTGTGGGAGCTCCACATGCCTAGAGCTGGAAAGAGAACTAAAGCCATCCCCAGGGACTACCTGGAAGGGAGGAGAGAAGCACCCCCCCCCCCCCAGCTGACAAGAAACTGTGAGCTCTTAGCCCCTTCCCTCTCCCATATCCTGGCACCCCCCCCAACCCCTCCTTCCTGGATCCCAGCATCTCTGCCATTGGCTAGGGGATAAGGAAGGTGGGCACTGAAGATCCCTCTCCTGCAAGGCCTAGCTTTGGGGGGGCGGGTGTTGTTGAAGGGAGGCCCCTTGCCTCCCCCCTTACCTATGCATGCACAGACTCAGCTGCAGGGAGGCCCTGCTTTCTCTCCTCTTTCTGCTCTGGGGTCCTTGGCCTGGGAGCCCAGAGGAGGGGCCGCTTCTGCAGCTGGCTGGCCCCGAACTCCCAGCTCAGCCCAGCTGCTACTGAAGCTTCCAGAAGCTGCAGCTCTGCATCAACCCCCACCCCCACCCCCTGAGCCAGGAGAGGCCTTTGCTGACCTGGGGGAGGGTACCTTGGGGAGCGAGTGGGCACCCTTAGAAGGACTAACACAGACAACCAGACAGATGGGTGGTGGAACAGATGGACAGAGACACCCACGCACAGGCAGACGGAGAGAGACGGACAGATGGACCAGGACAGGGAGAGATGGACAGACAGAGGTGCTGGCAGAGAGAGGAGGAGTCAGAAAAATGGAAGGGCCTGGGGAGAGAGAAACAGACAGAGAGACTTGAGACATGGAGACACGGAGATCCCAGAAGGGAGACAAGGTGACTGAGATAGGAGGAGGAGAGACTCAGGGAGAGGGTGAGAGACAGGAAGAGATAAAGAAAGGGGAAACCCAGACAGAGAGAGAGAGAGGAGAGGCGGAGAGGCTTGAGGCTACAGACCACAAACAGGGATTTGATGAGAATCTGGAAGGTGTTTTCTCCTGCTTCCCTCCCCAAACCCTTGGGCCAGCCAAGTCTCCATTCCTTCCACCCCCGGCTCAGTTTCCAGCTGCTAAAGAGGTCAGAGAAAGAGAGAACAAGAGAGAGAGAAGCACGCAGGGAGACCCCCTCCTCCCTGCTCTTTTTGTAGGGGAGGGAGTTACTCAGAGCAGTTTTCCCAGCCCTGACCCCTGCTCCAAGATGGACATATCTCTTGTGTCAGAAAATATCACACTCATCACTCACTGGGTGTCTCCTTGTGTAAATGCACTCCCATCTTCATACCTGTCCGCACAGGCCTACACACACACACACACACACACACACACACACACACACTGTGACGTGAATGTCTACCTCACACTCATCCCACATCTCACAGTGTACCTGGGGAACGCATACCGATGCTTCCTCATCCCTAAAGGCAGTGACACGCATGCCTCGTCACGGGGTCCCAGGACGTGCTGACACATGCACGCACACAGTCACACCTTCACCCAGACAGTGGCGGTCCCGCCAGAGCAGGGGGAGGGCTCTGCCTGGAGGTGAAGCTCAGTGGTCCCAGGTGTCAGGGTGAGGGTGGGTGCCCTCCCGCTCCTTCCCAGCCGGCGGGGGGGGATGCTGGGGGGCCATCTCGGCCAGCGGGAGCCTTCCACAGGACTTGGCTGGTGGGCTGAGTGATGGGAGAGACGCTCTCTGAGCGTTGGGGAGGCTGAGTGTGTGCACTACCTGCAGACATGTGCACGTATGTCCGGGTACAGCGTGGCGGGTGCCTGTGACGGCGTGTGTGAGGAAGAGGTGATCGTGTGTGAGGTGGGACATGGGCGTGACGGGGAGATCCAAGGTGCGTGGAGCGCGTGGGGGTGTGTGCGATGGCTGCTCGTCGGGCATGTGTGTGCTGACATGTGTGCCTGTCACAGGTGTGTGCTGCCACCCGGGTCTGCAGAGTGGGGGGGTGTAGTGGGTGTGTGGACACACAGTACAGGGCCCTGGGGGCGAGCTGCATGTGTGTGAGGGTGCAGTGTCACGCAGATGTGAAGGTGTGGGGGGTTGCGTGTGGGTGTAGGCAGTGTGCGCGTGTGTGCGTGTGTGTGTGTGGAGGGGGTAGCTGCCTGGGTGAGGCTGCGAGCTCGCAGCCAGGCTTGGAGGGCTGTTTTCCGAGGCCAGGATGCTGCTGGAACAGAGGCCGTCCGCACGAACACACGCGAAGGGGCTCTGAGGCTCACAGTTGGGCACTGACCCACACAGACGCACAAGGACAGACATACCCGCCCCTGTCCTCCCTCTTCCTCTCTCCTGGCGTCAGTGGTTTTCAAAGGAGCCTCCATGAGGACTGTTTGCTGTGCAGCTCCCCCCAGCCCCCAGCCTGGGCCTCTTCAAACACAGTGATGCCCTCCAGGCAGCTTTGTGGAAGCTCCTGCCTCAACCATCTGAAGGCAGATGGGTGGGTTGAGATCCGCTGCTGCCCCCCAGGGAGCGAGGAGGCGGCTCTGCTCCTCTGGCCTGGGCGCAGGCTGAGACAGATGGACGAACCCCCCTTCCCCGTTCTCCACACCCCCACTCAGGGTCTGGGGGTGGGCAGGCACCCTCCCCCACAAAGAGGGGTTCCAGCAGGCGGCCCCTGAGCAGAGGCTAGGACTCTGCCCGTCATCTCCCCAGAGGGGCACCTATCCTCACCCTGAGCCCTATCGCGTGTCTGAGCACAGGGGCCCAACTGTAGCCCCCAACACCTGAATATCCAGCTGCCCCTCCTCTGCTTACCGCTCCAACACCCCTAAACACACGACTGCTCCAGCTACAAACACTTCCACACATATCCACCCTTCCGACACCCCACTGCCCCATATACACACCTGGCCCCAGCATGCCCCAAACACAACCACCATACACCTTCCCCCCCCACACACACACACAGTTACAGCCCTAGTCATGAACCCAAACCCAGATTCTTAGGGTCCCCAGCATACACCTCACACCCACAGACACACATTTATTAACCCCCTCTTAGACCCCCCCCCACCTCCCTGGATACACACGGGACCCCAGAGCAGCCCTAACCCCTTCCCCGTACTCGAACTTTCCCCAGCACCTCACCAGACACACACTCAGACTCTCCCTACAGCCCTAGCGTTTCTCCCAGCTTCAGCCCCGCACCTCCCCGAACACACCAACCAACACCTACACCTTTCTGGACACACAGCCTCCCCCGCTCACCACACAAACACACACACACTGCCCGCTTAACACCCACTCAAACAAGAACACTCTCTTCAGCCCCGCCATGTACCTTGAACACAGACATAGCTTCGGTTCTGCTTCACTTCTAAACAGATAATGTCCCCCCAGCTTCTCATACCTTCCCAGGCACGCACATACACACACACCTGCACACACACGCACACTCCCCCATAGACCCAGCACTTGAACAGGCTGTCCCCTGTATGTCCCCAGCAAGCCCCAGCTCCAGTCCTTTCCTTGGCCATCTCAGGGCCCAGGGACAGCCCCACACCTCATTGTCCCCCCCCGCCCCCCCCCCGGCATCCCCCCAACATACCCCAGCTCAGTTCCTCTGTAGCTCTCACCACCACCCCCCCCCCCGCCCCACACATGCCAGCACCCCTCCCCCCCACAGCACTCTCCATCACAGCTCCCCCAACCCCACCTCTTGTCCAGGCCCCCTCCGCACCACACACACCCCCCCAGACAGCCTCAGCCAGCCCTGCACACACACTTGCTTGCTCTTGTAGCTCTCTCTCCCTCTCTGCTGTCCAGTCCTCCCCCACTTCCAGAGCCTCCTCTGCCTGGGGAGGCGTCTCCGCCCCCCTTCCCTGCCCCAGGCCTTCCATTCCTGGACAGTGAGGCTGTGCATCTGGTTCAGAGCTGCCCCACCCAAGACCCTGTGCTCTGGGCACCCTGGCCTGGGCTTTGGGGGTTTGGGGCCTCTTTGGGGGCTCTTGGCACCTGGTCACCCTGGTCTCTCAGCCAAGAACTCTGAGTACCCAGCCCTGCCCCGGCTCTGGCATGTATGCTGGGGGGGGGGGGGGTAGGGGGATTTACCCCTGCCTGTACATTCTCAGGTGCTTGCCAGCCTGCCCCCCCCACCCCGGCTTACCTGAGAGGGACATTGGGCCTGGGGCTTCAGGGAGAGAGATGGGTGAGATGTTGGCTTGACATGCTCCCCACCCCCCCCAATCTGGGCTTCGGGACTCGGTCTCCCTGGGAGTCAGTTCCGACAGTGAAGGTTACTTTACTAGATGCATGATTTTAAACGGAATCTCCACCATCTGTTCCACCCCCTAATTACAGATGCACAGAATCCGCCTCAGAGGGCAGCGTGAGGGGAGTGATTTAGAGGCTGAGCTGCTTCTGCCTGCATTAGGGCTGGGAAGATGGGGGGGGGCTCTGGGTATTGCTCACAGCCCCCCACATCCCATCTCTTTCCTAGGGGCCCCTCATGCCTCTTCTTGCTGGGAGAAGGCTCAGAGAAAGTTTCCCCCGACCCCCAAGACCTGAAAGAGGAAGCCACTGCATTACTGAGGGAGGGGTCCCCAAGATACCGCCTGTGTCCCAGGCCCCAAGTCCTGGGATGCCGGCTCCATTAGAGCCTTAAAAAATTCAGTGGATCGATCTCCTGCCTGTTTCTTTGCCCTGGGGAGCCACAGACTCTGGCCCGGCCCAGCTGTCTGCCCACCCCAGGGGTAGCAGAGATCTGTGAGGCACAGCCGGGGTCAGAGCGGAGAGGTGGGAGCAGGTGGGAGAGGTCGGAGCAGAGAGGGGGCCGATCGGTTCCAGCAGCAGAGGACACGGGCTGGCATACCAAGACCCAGCAGGTGTGTTCGCACGTCTGTGCCCCTCCACCTTGGTGCCACTGTGATGCCTAACCCCAGTTTGAGCCATGCTTTGTAGGGCTAGACCAGCACTGGGGGCCAGAGGGGCTAGGGCCTGAGCCCTCAGGGTTCCAAGGGTCACTGGGCTACATACACTCTGAGGACCAGTCCGCCTTTGCCCACAGGTGCCAGGGACCTGGCCCCCAGCCCGCGGCGGGCACACTGCGGTAGATGCTGGAGCATTCACTGCAGGGAGAAAGGGAGCGAGGTTGGGCTGGAGGAATTTTAAAGATTGCTGCAGGCAGGAGGGTCTCTGGAACCCCGTGGAGCGGGCAGTCATGCAGAAGTAATCCTATCGCCGCCTGCCTGGAGGAGTGGAGGGGAGGGGGCCAGGGAGGGGAAGGATGGAGCAGCAGCCCCGTTCCCACCTCAGCCCCTGCCCTAGCCAGCTGCGGAGGGCACCAAGGACCCCGGGGGCCTTCCCGGAGGAGGCACCTTGTCTCCTCCATTCCGCTGTGGCATGTGCCCCCTGGAGGGGCAGCGCTGCAGCTGTTGCTCAGCTCCAAGCTCCGGGTATTATAAATAATGCAGCTCAGAGGTGGGGGCCAGCTCAGCCCCCGGTCACCTTGGGTCACCCAGTGTGGTGTCTCCAGCTGGCAGGCCTGTGGCAGAGCCCCTCTCCCTTCCAGCCTGCTCCTCCTCTTTCGCTGTGTGAGTTTGGGCCAGAGGCCCAGCCTCTCTGGGCCGGGGTTGGGGGGAGGGGTGGGGGGGCAGGGTGGGAGGAGGAAGCCAAGTAATGTGGAAGAACCCAGAAAGCCCTGTCCTTTTGTCCCACCCCCAGCCCTCACAGGTTAACTGGTAGCTGGCTCAGCCAATCCAGGCCGGGAAGGGCTGGCCTGCTCTAGCGGGGCCTCACCCATTCCGGCTCCTCCATTTTGCAGATGGAGTCACCGAGGCCAGAAAGGGAAGGATGGCCAAGGCCAGCCAGCTGATGAACCCCTCCTTCCCGCCCCATTCTGCTGTCACTCAGGCTCTTCTCAGCCTCAGCTCAGCTAAGAGCAGGGCCTGGGGGGGGGTGGGCGGGGGATGTTTGGGAAAGTGGTTGCGGCTGAGAGGTTGCCATGGCGATGCTGCAGGATGCCGAGCTGAAGTGGGGGTCCTACAGGGTCTCTGGGGCCCCCAGCTCCACACCCCTGTGGTCTTCTCCTCCCCATCTCCTGTCCCCCACCCAGATGCCTGTCAGGCGGCTTCGGTGACAGGCCGGGTGGGTGACAGGTGGTGCAGGTGATGGGCTGGGTGGGTGACGAGCTGGGTGGGTGACAGGTGGTGCGGGTGCGAGGCAGGCAGGTGACAAGCTGGGTGGTGACGGGCCCTGCTGATGACAGGCAGGGGGTGTGGTTGGCGAGGATGCCGTCTCCTGGCTGGTGGCCTGTTGGAGCCCCCCGCCCTCGTGCGTGTGCACACACATAGACTCTGGGCGCAGAGCTTGGGGCTAAGATACTAATGAGGCTTATTACGTGTGGAGGGGCAGGTGCCCAGGCTCACTAATGAGGGGCCTTTAACAAATAGGGGAGACAGCTGGGGGCTTCAAGGAATTTGGCTGGCCCTCCTGAGCTGAGGCCCTGGGGGTCCTAATCTGGCTGGAGGATGGCTCGTTCTTCCAGCCAGGTTGGGACCCCTCCTCACCTCCCCTGAGGCTGCTTGGGTTCGTGTTAGTGCTACCCTGACAGGAGAGCTACCATCGTTCAAGCATTTCCTCCCCCGCACCAAACCCTTAGGTGCCTGTTCTCTTTTCAACTCGACTTTACAGGAGGGAGGCCCCATTACCCATTCTACAGATGCAGAAACTGAGGCTGAGAGAAGGCAAGGGACTTTGAACAGCGTTTCTGTTACAGCTGGAATTTTAATTCCAGTCTTTCTGTCCCCAGAACATGCCCTTAACCACCCCACCAAGAAAACTCAGGTCTTGGTCCAGACTCAGATCCTCTTTCTGGGCCTCAGTTTTGCACTTCTGGAAAACAGATGTGTGGTGGAGGGGTACTCACCATAAGCTCATCAGGTCTGTCTTGGGAGGCTTTGGGGGGCTCCGCCAGGTACCTACCTGCCTCAGTGTCACTCCATGTGGCCCAGATTCTGGACTGGAGAGAGGGCAGGGCTAAATGCTGAGAGAGCTGAGCTGAAGAGGGAACACCTGGGATATATGAGCCACTTCCTGCCCTGTGCGGTGGGGAGGCCAAGGCCTGGAGAGGAAGGGCCGCGTGGGATCCCAGGTCTCCCTGCCTCTTGAAAGGGCAGGGCTGGGTGTGGTGCTTTGCGGGGAGGCGGCCTCCTCCTGGGCCCCACCTACCAGCCTTAGCTTCTGCCCTGGAGCTTGTGAGCCCCCAGCTCCTAGGAGGGTGTAGGGGGCCGTTGACTGTGTCTTTAGGGCCATGCCCCCTCCCCATCAGTCTGGGGCCCCAGTGTCAGTTGAGCCCCTCCCTTTGGAACCCATTGGGGTGGAAACTCCCTGGCAACAGCTGATGGATGGGTTAGGGCCCTGACATTGGCCTGGGGCCACAGCATGACCCTGGAGGGACCAGACTGGGGCTGGGGGCTTAGAGGGGGAATTTAAGAGAGAAGAATTGGGCTCGTAAATCTTGGAGCAACTCAGTTCTCCTCCTCCTCGACCTTAATCTCTTACCAAACCTGCTCTCCAGCTGTGCATCCAAGGCTTGAGGGACTCCACCTTCCCATTCCCTTTACCCTCCAACTGATGTGCAGCCCTTCCTGGAGTCGTAGGTACCCCCAACAGGGAAGAAAGAGTTGCAGCCGCTGCTGTTGGGCAGGATTAAGATCTTGTGTGTCCAGACTACTGGATTTGGCCTCAGATTCATAGTGGCAGGTAGGGCAGAGGGCTTCAGTGCCTCAGTTTCCCCAGTCTTGAGTTTTAAATCCTCTCTTGGTGCCTGTCCGCTCAATCAGGAAGGAGCATTAAGACCAAGAGGGATTTTGCAGCTGTAGGACACAAGGCCCTGTCCTCAGAAGCCCCAGTCTGAGATGAGAAGCACAACCCTGGCCTTGGGAGCCCTCAAACCCAGAGGTGAGGTCTAGAACCCAGTCTGGGCGTGTGCTGAGGTTCAGGTGGGAAGTGGGTGGTGCCGGGTAGCTGGCCTGTGATGGTTTTCTGAAGCAAAGGCTTTGGCTAGGGGGAGGCGCAAGGTCGGGGCGGGGGGTAGATTAAGGAAGTTGGTTTGCCTAGGATCTTGGAGAACCATCTTTGGTTGGGGGGTGACTGGAAGTGTCGGCTTTCCCACAGGCCTGGGCAGCATTAAACTGGAGTTCTGGGGCCTTCCTGGCTCCCCAGGGAACCCACTGCTGCCTGGCCCTGGGGACCCAGGCGTCCTGGCGGGTGAGGGCGGGTCTCCAGCAGGCGTCCTGCCAAACCCCGCAGCCTGCTCACCAGGAATCTTGTTGCTGAGAGATGGAAAATCCCGGCCCCGGCCTGCAGCTCATCCCTCCCCTCCGGGAGGAGGAGGGGCCCAAAGATTCCTTCCTGAATTTCCCCCCTCCCATCTGGGGCTGGGCTCTCCTTGGTAGTGGGTGGGGCTGGGGGGCCCAGGACAGGCCTCTAAGGCTCTCGGTCACATGTCCTGGAGCCCAGCCCAGCCCAGCCCGCAGTGGGCACCAGGGCACTCTGGAGGCAGAATGGGCCTGGTGCGGCTGAGGAGAGGTGGGGGTGGGGTGCCGAAGCCAGAGGGGGCCTGGATGGGGGCCGAGCCTGGCCCTGGCCCCACTGGCTCCCCCAGGGCGGAGGGTGAAGAGTTGGTTCTCTCCTTGGACAGGAAGACGAATGATCCCATTATGGGAGTGTGATTTTATTCCACGTGTCACGGAGTCTGAGATTAACTTGCTCACCAGTCTGTGACAAACCCCTCACACCCTCACACCAACACACACACACACACACTGAGACACACATATCCTTGGTCTTACGAACGCACATCCCACAGGCACAGATAAACATTTCCATAATACAACACACAGTAGAGTCTCACACACAGAGACACAAGCAGACACTCACACTTAGCTCTAGACGCACAGCCTCGGAAGCACAACATTCCCTCACACCGAGGCCACACAGACCCACAGCTCCAAACAGGCCGCCCAGGGGGATGCTTGCAGCCCTACTGGGACAGGGACAGGCATATGCCAAGGACACCCAGTGCCCTGTAGACACAGATAAACTTAGACACACAGGAACCCAGACACAGTCATGCGGACAGGCACAGACCAACAGCCACACACACTGAGACAAAGGCCCAGATACATACAGAGACAAAGACAGGCACAGACACACAGCCGGCGGTGCGCACACAGGCACAGGCGTGCACACCCGGACACAGACAAAGACAAATAAATGCCCAGAGGTTTAGCTGTGGACAGATGTAAGGAGCACACACATCTGGGCCTCCTCGACCTCCGTGCCCGGGGACATGGTAATCTGGCGCCTGTGGCTCGGGGGAGAACTCTGAGGAATCTCTCAGTCGGAGCCCCCCACCCTGGGCCCAGGGCCAGCCCCCACCTCTGGCACAGGGCCCGTGGCCTCGGCCACGGCAGCCACACCCTCAGTGGAGCTCCAACATCTCTACCCTGCCCTGCCCGTCAGACACACACAGGCCCGCCGTCTCCCCCTGCACAGGCTTACCGCCGCACCCCCCTGCCCACACAGAGTTTCTCACTCGCACCCCCCCCTCAGTAGTCCCCTTCTTGCTGGTTGTCTCTCCCAGCCACTCCCCGCCCCCCCCCCCCCCCCCCCCCCGGCACACATGCACCGCCTTGAGCACCTACACCCACAACCCTCACGACACACACCCTCACCTGTTCTCACTCAGACCCACCAATCTAACACGCGGGCTCTCCTTCCCGTGCGCCCTCGCCTTCTCCACAGACCACCCCCCCCAAGCCCACATACGGGCACTCCTTCACATCCTCACCTTCTCCCTCACAGACTCATTCACAAATGCAACACACACACACACACACACACACTCCCCGACACACATCCTCACCACTTTCTCACATGCGTGCGCGCACACACACACTTTCAGAGCCTCCCTCACACCATCGCTTTCCTTCCTCTGTCTCTCACAAACACTCCCTCTGCCAAGAGTGTAGCTCTGCCACAGAACAGCCCCTGACAGTATTTGTCACTGTTCTCCACCACGTCCTTGGCCTTTCTGGCCTTGGTCCCTTCTCCTCCACCTCCAGCCCCGGACACTGTGGCCTTGTGTTCTTCTGTCATTGCTCTGTTTAGCCAACAATTATACCCGGAGCATTCAGTCAACGGTGCCGATTGGGCCCTGATTACTGGTTAAGCACTGGGGGTACTAGGGACACAGGTCCTTCCCGCATAGAGCTCTCAATTTTGTGACCGGCTTATTTGTTGCTTATCTCACCTGATGAGATTTTTAAGGTAACCCTTGGTCTTGTATGTTGAGGGATGTGTAGGAGTTCACAGGAGAAGTAGGGGCAAGGTGTTCCAGACAGAGGGAACATCATATGCAAAGCCTGGAAGTAAATCAAGGTATGGTATGGCAGGAGCACAGGGGCAGTATTGAGACTAGAGGAGAAGATGCATAGAGAGCAGAAGCCGGGTGTCCCAGACTTCAGATGCCTTGCTCACAGGTTTGGATCTCTTCTAGTGGGCCACAGGGACTCGTGGGAAGACTTTAGAGCCAAGACAAGGTGGGGAGAGATGGGAGGCGGGGAGGCTAGTTGAGAGGCTTGAGGAGTCCAGATAGGAGATGATGCTGGTCTGATCTAGAGGAGGCAAATGGTCTAATGCTCATTTAGGAGCAAGGACCATTGGTGTCCCAATTCTAGAGCTGTGACCTCGGGAAGGTCCCACAGCCTCTAAGCTGGGCCCATCAGGTGAGGATGGGACAGGACGGGAGCCGGGTTGGTAGTAAATGCCCAGTCGGTGAGAACCACTATTGTCAGTATCCTTGGGACATGGGGAACATCGAATGAGGAGGTGATTTCGTGAGCACCTACTGCATGCTAGTACTGGGCGGGGGCCCAGAGGTGTGGTGTGCGACTCTGGGCAGCTTACACACCTGAGAACCACAGGGGACAGGAGAGAGCTGAGCATGGGGGTGAAGGCAAAGCACCCTGGAAGATTAAAGAAGGACGAGGCAGCACCCAGCAGGGTCTGGGTGGCTCATGGCGGCACTGGCATTGAGCCAGACCCTGAAGAGGCTGGTTGAACTTGGGCAGGCGGAGGTGGAGGGAGAGCTTCGGAACCATGTGGACAACAGCCCGAGGGCAAGCCAAGGAGTCTAATCCGGCCCCTGTGGAAGACACAAGACTGGGGAGTCTTGGGGTGGAATCGTGGAGGAGGGGCCTTGGCGGCCAGGCTGGGGTGGTCAGCATGGGGTTGATCTGTGGTGGTGACGTGGAATGGGCCCATGAGAGACTCCTTCCGGGCGCTGCTGCTGAGCTGTTGCTCAGACAAATGCCTTGCCCTCTTTGGTCTCAGTGTCCCCATCTGTGTGATGAGGTGATCAGTGCTGTACAGGAGGGGACCCTGGTATGACGTCCCAAGGGTTGGTCTAGCCATCTTTGCAGGGCTTCTTCTGGCCTGGGATTCTGGGCCTCAGCAGTGCTTTTTTCCTGAGCGTTCGGAGCAAAAGAAAGGAGCAAATCGAGGGGTTCCCTAGAGACAGATTTGAGGCCCTCTGAGTAAGGGACCAGGAGCTTAGCAGGAAAAGAGGGGCATTTTTGCCAGGGTCTGACTCCAAGTCCCAGAGGTAACCTAGAAGAGAAGGCCAAGGTCCCTCTTCCCTCCTGCCCTGACCCACGCAGTGGTGGATGTGGGCCATATGCCCAGGAGGGCACAGTGCCCAGGCCCTGGCCCAAGGGGTGTCAGGACCCTTCCTGCCCACTAAGGGAGGAGCAGGGCTGGAATTCAGGAATGCGGCCTAGGGCTTGGAATCCCCTGGGGCTGAGGAGCCAGGAGGCCCCTCTCAGGCTGGTGGAGGCACATAAATGCCTGTGGGTTCCGCCATTGATACTTGGGGTCACCAGAAGTTGTAGTATAAAGCAGGTTCTGTTGACCACCACCACCCCCAGCTGCCCTGGATCCTAGCTGCAAGGGGCCCTTTTAGCATCTTACCTGTGAGGTGGGGCTGGTAGAGAATTAATTTCCTGTGCTATTTTAATTTTGCTGTATTTAATTTGCTGTTTATTTTAATTAATTAACGGCGGGTAATCGTCTATCTTAACTTGCTGCCTCTGGCTCCTCTTCCTTTTCGGAGGGGTGGAAGGCCAGGCCAGGTAACTGCTGAGTTAGCCATGGGGGAGAGGGAGAGCCCTGGGAGCATGTCCCTGTTCTGCTTTGCCCTTCTCAACCCAGGGGTCTTCTCCACTCTCCCTGGCTCTCCTCCAAAGGGCCCTCCCCACCCTCCCTCACTTGTGGTCCCTCCTACTCCTCCCTTCCCTCTCCCCAGTATGGCTTCAGGGCTTCCTGTGCAGGAACTTGGTGAAGAGAGGCCTGGGACAAGGCCCCTGTCTCCCGCCCCCACCCTCCCCAGCAAATAGATTTTAATGCCGTAGGGTGGTGGTTTAAAGGATAGGGAGCTTGGCTTGCAACCCAAGCTGTACTTAGGGGCTGGTTGGGGAAACTTTCAAAGAGGGGATCTGCTTTAACGGCAGCCCCCTCACCCACTCCAGTGCCCAAACAGCATACCCGTCTGTGTGGTCAGGCCTGTAGGATGCTGGCATGTCCACCCACCTGTGAACATGTCCTTGGGACATTTTCGATTATTGGTTAATCTCTAGGATGGACTCTCTAAAGGAGGATGATCCCCTATAGAGATGAGGAAGTGAGGCTCAGAAAGGCTAAGTGACTTACCCAAGGTCACACAGCAACTAAGAGAAGCAGGGCCTGGATTCTGGCTGTAATCTATCTGGTTGCATAGAAAGTTAACAGTTGGGGGCACCTGGGTGGCTCAGTTGGTTAAGCCTCTGCCTTCGGCTCGGGTCATGATCCCAGGGTCCTGGGATCGAGCCCCGCATCGGGCTCTCTGCTCCGTGGAGAGCCTGCTTCCTCCTCTCTCTCTGCCTGCCTCTCTGCCTACTTATGATCTCTGTCTGTCAAATAAACAAATAAAAAAAAAAAAAGAAAGAAAGTTAACAGTTGGAGGGAGGGGAAGGGAAGTGGTTTGGGATTAGGGTAGGGGTATTAGGACCGGTAACTGGTGTCCTCTGACTTTGGAGGCTGTGGGGAGAGGAATGGGTCCTTGCCACAAGGGGCTTTCCTGCTTCCATTTCCCTGCATGTCTTCAGTTGTCTGTTTGGAACTGAGGTTTGCTTTGTCACTCGCACTGTACGCTACCAGGGGGATCCTTCCGTGGCTAGGTGGAACCCATTTACCATATTCCAGGCACTCTTCTAGCCTCAGAAATAGATGCTCATTTAATCACCTAGTAGCCCTGTTATTATCATCTTTATCTTTCATATCAGAAAACCGAGGCTTAGAAAGATTAAGTAACTTGCCCAAGGTCCTACAACTGGTACCTGGTGGACAGCCTTTGAACTTGGAACACGGAGATCCAGAGTCCTTGTTCTGAGCTACCATATGTCCTACCCTCTTCATGCTGTAAGTGGAAAATAGGAGCCCTGAATTCCCCAGAGATGTGGAATCTTGGGGGAGCCTGGAGCCCAAGTTGAAAGGGAGATCCGGCCCCATCCTCACCAACCCCAAATCTGCTAAGACCTGTTCCATGGGAGAAGCAGTCAGAGCATCAGGGTGGGCCTGGCTAGGAGGTGCAGATCAGCTACTGGAAAGCTTTCCGTGGGGCCTGGATCACCTGCTGCAGTGCTGGCTGGGGTGGGGGGAGGACAGTGAAGTTGGACCTCAGATGGCGCCCTCAGAGAGCTTGCCTCCCAACTGGAAAAACAAGGGAGGTGTGTCTGAACAGTTACCAGCAGTTGTATAAGACAATAGGAGAAAAACATCACAAAATGTGATGCAGAGGAAAAGAGTTTTGAGCTTTGATCCCCATGTAACCTTAGTTACTTGACTCCTTTCTGAGCCTCGGTTACCCCGTTTGTCCAGGGGAAGTAAGCATGGCACTGACTCTAGGATTTGATGAGGCTCACATGAGATGAAGTGTGAAGGGTTTGAGCTCAGGAGCGGGGGCTGGGTGAACATCCATCTAGATGCTCAGGTCCCACCTCTGGAGAAGGAAAGGGTCCCCACCCCCCACCCCGGGGCTGCCCTTGGAGCAGATCAGGACAGGAACAGTGAGGGTGAGGAAATGAGCGTCTCACCTTTGGAGTCAGGCCGCTTGGGTTTAAATCCCAGAGATGCTGAGTCGCTTACCCTCTCTGGACCTTGATTTCCTTGTCTGTAAAATGGGTATGCTAATAGTGGCCCCCCCCATTAGGTGTTGTGAGTATTAAACTAGTTTATTCAGTAAGCAATAGTGAGCACCCGCTAGGTGGCAAGCATACTGCTACTCATAGCAAATAACAAGTGGTCAGTACATGTTAGCAATCTTACTAGTATCCTCATTATATTGGGGGTGGCTTGTTCAGAGAGGAGGCTGAGGCTTTTAGAGGGGATGAGCGACACAGTAAAATGCTGTAGAAGTAACAACAGGCTGACTTATTATTGAGCACTTACTATATGCCAGGCACATTAGCTCCTAAGGCAGGTACTTGTATTGTCCCCATTTTGCAGATAGGATACAGGTTCAAAAAGGCGAAGTGACCTGCCCAGAGGAACACAGCTAGGAAGGGCTAGAACTGGAGACTGAGAGACTCAGAAGCCAGGCTCTTAATCACAAAGCTGTAAACCTGTTTAAGAGATGGTGTGGGGTGGGGGCAGTGGTCTAGCAGAGGAAGGAGGGAGAAACCTCACCGGGAGGGAAACAGAAGTGAGCGAGGCCTCCAAATTCAGGAAACAGTGAGGGAATGGACCAAGTCAGCGTTTGCTCCCCCAGTGGTTTTTCCCAGCAATAAACAAGGTATGAGCTCAGGGAAGGGAGCAAGTCAAGACCAGAAGAGGTAGGTCTCGAGAAATGAGCACAGTGGACAGAGATGGGGAGCCCACTCAGTCCAGGTGGCGCACACTGTATCAGCAAAGTGAGAATGAGGTGAGAATGAGCAGCTTGGCTTAGGGCTGAGAAGTGGAGGAAATGGCTGAGAGGTCAGAATAGGGTTGGGAGGACTGGTGGCCTCAGGGGCAGAAGGAGAGTGACAACCCCAAGGAAATAGGGAGGGTGACAGATTCAAGAGGCTTAGCTAATATCGAAGTAGAAGTAAGCCCCCATCTGAACAGGAAATAGAGCAGAGTGATGAAGAGGGCAGGCTCTGGGAGTCCAGTCCTAGCCGGGCTGCTTCCTACCATGTGATCAGAGCAAGTCACTGGAGGTCTCATTTTTCAAAATGAGGACTCATGAAAGTACCCATCTAAGATGGAAAGACCCATGAGAAGTGGTTAGCACAGTGCCTGGCATGCAGGGAGTGCTCCATTCATTCATTCATTCTTTCATTCATTCATTCATTCCTCAGCTACCAAGTGCACACTTAGTGTCAGGTACTTTTCTAGGGCACACAGCAGAGAACAAAGTAGAGTAAACAGAGGACAAGGTAGTATCCCTGACCTCAAGGAGCTGACATTTAGAGGGTGAAATGGTTAACCCAGAAAGAAGTAAAATGCATGGTATGTGAGATGTTGCTAAGTGTCACAGAGAAAAATGAAACTGGGAAAGGGCTTGGGGAGGGCCGGGGTTGCAGGGTGATTGCAGTTTTAAATAAGCTTATAAATGGAGGTTATCGTTAGTATTGTTCACGCAGCAGGTTTTTGTTTTGTTTTGGTTTTTTTTAAAGATTTTATTTTTCTATTTGACAGAGATCACAAGTAGGCAGAGAGGCAGGCAGAGAGAGAGGAAGAGTAGCAGGCTCCCTGCTGAGCAGAGAGCCCAGCCCGGGGCTCGAACCCACTGAGCCAACCAGGCACCCCATCGTGCAGCAGGTTTTAATAAAAAAGTACCTTCCAGGGGTGCCTGGGTGGCTCAGTGGGTTAAAGCCTCTGCCTTTCGCTCGGGTCATGATCCCAGGGTCCTGGGATCGAGCCCCGCATCGGGCTCTCTGCTCGGCAGGGAGCCTGCTTCCTCCTCTCTCTCTGCCTGCCTCTCTGCCTACTTGTGATCTCTGTCTGTCAAATAAATAAATAAAATCTTTAAAACAAAACAAAAAAAGTACCTTCCAGTCTATAAGGCATTTTTCCTTCGTGAGAATCACTCAAGATGTAGATATTGCTGTCCCCATTTTATAGATGAGGATGTTGAGGCTCAAAGAGGGGAATCAGACCCAGGAGTCATAACTCTGAGGACAGTGCTGATTCCCTAGGACTCCCAGGGACAAGGGAGTGTTATTCCCAAAAGTCTAGAGGACAGAAGGCCTAACGGGAGGAGGGGAGGATACAGCGGCAGAGAGGCCTACTTCCTGAAGCCAGAGCTGCGGTCAGCATACCCCAGCATGGCCTGATCAGGGTGAGTTCAGAGAGTGGCTGGACCCAGGGGCAACCCTGAGGGCAGAGCGGGGGCAGCCGGCTGGGCCTGAGACACTGTGTGATTGAGCAAAGGGGCAGAAGCTGTCCAGAACGGAGAGAACGTGTGGGTGGTATAGAGACCGTGGGGAGGGGGAGAGGTGAGGAAGAAGTCAGCTCCACTGACCAGACAAGAGGCCACAGTGAGGAAGAGGTTGGCGGGGGCCAGGGCGGGCTGTGGAGCCCTTGAGTGTCAGGCAAAGGGCCTCGGCAGCAGTAGGGAGCCATTACAGGTTTGGGAGCAGGGACATTGTGTCATGAGAAGGAGACTGAGGAAGCCGAATGTGGCACGAGGTGGAGGAGGCTCGATGGAGGTATTTTGGAGGTGGGGAGCCCACTGGGAGACTGTCACAGCTGAGCAGGCGAGATATGGCAAGGTCAGATCGGAGAGACAACTTGGACTAGTGGGAGAGGAGCCCGGGAGACAAATTCCTGACCAATAACCTTCTGAGATCTGCTTCATACTTTCTGAGGGGCCCTCGGTTAGTCCTTTTCCATCTGTGTGCCCCTGTCTCCCCATTTGCATTGAACTAAAGACCCCTCTTTCTCCTCAACGTTTGAGCTAAGGATCCATTTTGAGAAGATGATGGGCCTTCTCTTCAGAAAAATACAAAAACAAATTTTTGACTAAAATTCTGTGAGGTTTACACACCTGCCAAAGTCCAGCCATGGAACCAAACTAGATGATCAGGAGTAATAAAAATAGCAACTATCATTCAATGCTTATTACAGGCCAGGGGCTGGGCAAAGGGATATACGTCATGATCTTGTTAAGTCCATTCAACTTTACAGATTCTGTAAAGTTCTGCTTTACAGATGGGGAAACTAAGGAAGCCTAGAGAGGTAGAGTGACTTGCCCCAAGCCAAAGCTGGAGATGAAGCCTGGGTCTGTCAGTGCAAGAGCCCAAGATCTTCACTACTAAAATTAAGTCTAGAATTCTAGGATGGAAGAAGGGGACGTGGCAAGGAGGGGCAGATGTGAGAGGACTTTCAAAGAAAGCTGTGGAAAAGCAGAGCTAGAGGTGAATCGTGGAAAAGGGGCGTAGTGGTGCCATTCAAGCATCAGGTGGTTGGGGGTGTGGAGCTAGAGATGAAGACTCCATTTAAAGCCTCCTTGTCTAGCTGCTGGGGGGTTGGTATCTGTCCCACATGACCCCCAGCTAAGTGACCTGCTCTGTCTTCTAGGTGAGATTCTGCTCTGCCCCCTTGGCAGAGGAGGGCTTACTGCTGACTCTTGGACACAGCCTCCCATGCTGTCTCTGGAATCATCCCTTCCTCCCCATTCTCAAATGGGCTTTGATCCCTGTAGGGCACTTCAGAAGTGGAGACACCCTTTCCATCCCAGAAAAGAGTAACCGGGGCCATCTCCTGAGATCAGAGTGGAATCTGGAACCCAGACAGCATGTGATGCATGTCAGGCTCTGGTTTAGACCCTGGTCAGCAGTATCCTCTAAGGAGGAAGGAATCTAGATTAGACTAGATCATGGTCTTAGGCTGGAATCTAGATTTCTGGTGCATTGGACTTGGTCATTTAGAACAGAGGTTGGCAAAACTTCTGTAAAGAGTCAGATAGTTCAAAAAAAATTAGGCTTTGTAGACCATTGGGTCTTAGTCATGAGTACTCAGCTCTGCTATTGTAGTTTGAAAGCAGTCATAGACAATGCATAAATGGATGAGTATGGCTGTGTTCCCATCAGACTTGAATTACAAAACAGACAGCAGGTTGGGTTTGGCTCTCGGGCCATAGTTTGCCAGCCCTTACTCTAGAACCCCATTCTTCCTAAGGGTATCTTGATCTTAAATCTTACTAGACAGCGATCTGAGCAAATAAGGTTGTGGTGTCAGACTGTCAGGCTGGTTAACATGGAAGAGAGATCCACGGTCTTGCTGGGATCTAGGTGTTAGGAATTAGTGAACAAGAAATTAGTAATAGAGAGTGGTTTAAAACAAACTAAGCCATAATCTCTGGCAGAGCCTAGATTCACAGAAGACTGGGGTAGAGTGGTGTGGGGTGGTGAGATTTAGACCAACACATAAGGTTGTGGTCTGAATATAGGGAAGTGGGTGAGCTAAAGCCACATAGATATTGATCTAGAGCAGGCAAAGTCTTGGCCCTAAGCCAGAGTACCATATGATCTAGAACAACACTGTCCAATAGAAATGTAACGGGAGCCATGTATGTAATTTAAATTTTCTAGTGGCCACATTAAATAAAGTGAAAAGAAATAAGTGAATTGATATTAATAATGTAGCAACCCAGTATATCCAAAATATTATCACTTTAATACGTATAATCATTATTTAAAGTATTGAGATATTTTACTTTTTTTTTCATATTTCAGACTTCAAAATCTGATGCATATTCTGTGCTTATGGCACATCTTAATTCCAATTAGCCACGTTCCCCATGCTCAATAGTTAGTTTCTACCATATTGGGCAGCACAGGTTTAGAAATGGGCTTTTCTTTGGGACCATGATCCAGAGGAATCATCAGCCAGAATGATCTGGAGTAAATAGAGTTGGACACACCAGAGGTTATACTCTTAGCAGACTTGAACTGGGTGTTGGCTGGCTCACCCTGGGAGAGCATCTTTTGCTGGATTGGGAGTTGGAGGGCGGTCCCTCCTTTGTAGTCCTGACCAAGTGGCCTCTAGCTCTTCCCTCCTCATCCCAGTGTCACCCCTGAATCTGGAGTCTGGTCTGGCCTGGCAGGTGGGGGTGGGGCAGGGTAGCAGCTGGACCCTTGAGGGAGCAGGAGCTCCACCCCTCCAAGCCAGCTGCTGCCAGCCTTCCTGGACTGGCTCTGTGGAAACAGGGGGCCCAGAGACAGAAATAAACTGCCAGGTTTCCGGGGCGGAGTGGGGGGCCTGCCAGCCTTTGTGCTTCCTTGCTGGAGGTTGAGTGGGGGCAGGAAGCAACTCCATGCTCTGTCCCAGGCTGTTACCCCTCTATGCCATCTCCTTTCATCCCTAGCTTCTCCACCTCCATGGCTCTAAGGCTAGGCTAAGTCTAGAGTTTGGTGGATTGGTGAACCCTCTGGGCCCAGAAGCCTGGGTCAGTGCTTTGGGAACAAAGGGTGATTCCTAGGGCCCTGGACATAGCTTTGCAGCCATGGGGATAGTGCCTGTGAGCTCATTTCTAGGACTCCATCCTGGGAACCCTGCTAGCTGCCCCAGGGCAGAAGCTGAGCAGATTTGGAGGGCTGCAGTGGGGTGTTAGACTAGGAATTGGAAGATCTGTGTTGGATGCTCACCTCTGCCACTGACTGGCCAAGGGAAACTTTAGGCAAATGACACTTGAGCCTCAGTTTCCTCCACTCTAAGAAAGGGCAGGGTTTGTCCTGCTTGTCTCAGGGCACTGTAGTTCAGTAGTTAACTCAGACGCTGGAACCTAAGTTTATCTGACTCTGGTCCCTTCCATTGGACCTTTGGTAGATCACTTAACCTTCTTGGGCCTCAGTTTCTACATCAGCGAAAAGGGAATATTACCTACTTTATGGGAACCTTACTTATCATCAAGTGAGTTAACCCATGCAGGGCAAGTGCTTAGTGTTGGCTATTACTATTGGTAATTGACAAGTTCAATTGGGTTGTAAGTGAAAATGCATTATTCAGATGTAAGGGATTCTTGCCCTGCAAAGAGTTCTCTCGGACCCCCTCATTTTATAAATGGAAAAACGGAGGCTCCCAAAAGGGAAAGCGTTTTGCCCAAAGAGAGGCACACAGCAAGCAAAATCCTTATTTGGTACCACTATATAAAGCCAGGTGGCACATCCCCAATTTACAGGTAAGGAAATCGAGGCCGGTGATTGGCCACTGGGGCACAGTGGCGCTATCCAGTGAGGCCTGAGTCCGCCGCTGGGGCGGGAGGGCCCAGGCTGTCAGTGCTGGTCCGAGGAGGGGCGTACAGGTAGCCGGCGCCCCGCAGCCGCCGCCGGAGCCAAGCGCGCTATTAATAATCCCGCCGCTCCGCCTGGGCCGAGAGCGCAGGTCCCGACTGCCGCCGGGCGCCTCCCGGGCCTGGACCCGGGCCGGAGCCCGAGCCGGATCGCGGCGGCCCTCCTCTTCCCCCCGCCACGTGACCCCCCCTCCCCACTCCGCGGGCAGCCGAGGGCCCGGGCTGGCGGAGGGCGGGCCGGGGGCCAGGAAAAAGCCGAAAACACCGAGGCTGGGCCGCTCCCCTCCCGCTCAAAATAGCCCCCGGCCGGGGCTGCCACGCATTCCGCCGGGCCCGGGGCGCGGGAAGGGGCGGCCGGCCCGGCCCCCGCCCGGCCCGACGTGGCTGCCTCGCCGGGTTGGGGGGGGGGGTGGCGAGGGCGGGCCGCGCGGCCGGCCGGCATGTGGCTCTCCTTCGGGGAGCCTTGGCAGCCCGGACTGCGCGCTGCGCCGGGATGATGGAGAGCTTCTGGAATTTCCTGCAGCTGGAGAGCGCGGCCGGCCGGGGGAGCGGGCTGAGCGCTCGGCTTGGGAAGGGGCGCCTCGTAGCCCGACCCTAGGGGGCGCCTCCGCAGCCAGGGCTGTGGCGGGGGAGATCTTACCCGCCCCCAGGCCGCGAGAGTGGAGGGCTGCACACCTCCCCTCCCCCCGCCGCTCGTTTCGGGTCTGGCGGGGGTCCAGTCCCGCCCCTCCCGGCCTGGGCGGCGGAGAGGGGCCAGGTGCAGGCAACGCCCCTCCCCCAGCCGCCTGGTTTCCCTCTCGGCCCGTCACCTCCTCCAGGAGTCAGAAGCTCCGCGGCCTCATCTAGGAGGGGGGGGTGGCAGGGATCAGGGGGCAGCGCAGGCCTGCCAGGTAGCCTGAGAGGCAGAGGCGGCGGCGGCGGCGGCGGGAAAACTCGGAGGCGGACCGTTCGGGCCCGAGAACGGCTGGGCTTGCGGACCAGAGCCTCCCTGCTTGAGCAAGAGGCGCCCCAGGGCTTCTAGGAGGGAGGCGAGGCCGTCCTCTCTCAACAACCCCCCCCCCCCACGGCCCTCACCCCCGGCAACCGCGGAGCCGGTGGGGGGCGGACGTGCCGGAAAAATCCTGGACAGTTTTCTGGACGTTGGCGGCAGCTTTCTTTGGGGGCGGATCTGCACCTTGCAGGTCCTGAAGTCCAGAAAAGGGCTCCCGGGAGGGAGGGGATTCCTTTTAGAGGAACCCTGAGATCCAGGGGAGTAGGTAAGTGACCTCTCAGGGCTCACTCTTGGCACTGTGGGTAGGGGGAGGGAAGGAGGTCTACCTTGCCCTTTGTGGGGGAGGGGAAGGGATGCTTTCCCACACTTTGCTAGTTCCAGTACCATTTGGCCTCTGCAAACTGTTGAGCCTTTTGGCAATTGAGGCACCTCTCTCCCCTGGGGTGGATTACCTCTCCCTTTGCCAAGGGTCCCTGTTCAGCTTTCATTTCTCGCCCCAACCCATCACACCCTCACCATATTCAACAAAAGCCTTTAGAGCACACTGGTGGTGTGACCTTGAGCTAGTCCCTTCACCCCTTAGTCCCTTTGGTCATCTGGAAAACTAGATAATAGTAGGTAGGCCGAGGCCTTGTTGTGGAGTTTAAAGTTGCACAATGTTTAAAGCAAATTACCATAGTGTCTGCACAGAGTGAGGACAGGAAATAAAAGGGACCTGTGTAACACACGGCCTCATTCAGAGCCATTAAGTATTTGAATCCCCTTCCCCTCCAACAGCCCTGCGAAATTTGGCTTCCCAAGGTAAGTAGTGGCTCTCAGTAAGGCTGAGGAGGATGAAAGATGTTGGTTTCATTGTGTTCATTTATTCATTGAGCACATAGTTAACATTGTTCTCAGCTAGCTCCAGACTAGGGGAGAGACCTCTGAATGTGTGTTGGGAACTGAAAACTAGGACAGGTCACTAAACTCTGTTAAAGCTGGAAGGGCCCTTAGAAGTACTTCCTGCTTGGTGAGCTCTTAGTACATATGGAGAAACTGAGGCCAACAGAGGGGGCCTGGCCTCACAGTACTCCTGCTGTTCCTTCCTAAGGGGTGGGGGTGGGGCCTGGCAAAGAGCTCTGGGCTGGGGGAAGCTGGGGCAGCCCCTGGCCTGGCTCCCTAGGGTATGGCCTAAGCAGGCTGAAAGGCTGGTGGAATTCTTCTTTCCTCTCCCTCTCATCTCCGTGCTGACCTTTCACTCCACCTCTGCTAGAGTGGGTGCTGCGGGTGGAGCCCAGATATCCAGATTCAAATTCAGATCCCTGTTGGCTTCCCCTCAGCCCAGGACGTTGGGCCTGGGCCTGAGCCTGGGCCTGGGCTTGGGCCTGTGTCAACTCCCACCCTTCCCTCCCCTTCATGCCCCCCCCTCCAGTTCTCCCTGTTTCCTGTTGGATTGGCCTTCCTTATGTACTGGAAGGAACTCAAGGCTCCATTTGTTGTCTGTGTGAACTTGAGCAAACTGCCCCACCTCTGTGAGCCTCGATTTGCTTTTCTGCAAAATGGAGTTGACATAAAAGCTACCTAGCAGGACACCTCTTTCCGGAGCATCCCAGGCTTCCTGGCAGAGATTTATTTAAATAAGAAAAGGCAGCGAGTCCTTAGAATGTACCTTGAAGGCCAGGTATGGAGAAAAGATCAGTCTTCCTTTACCTTTGGTTTGGCGGGCTGGTTTGGGTCTCAGCTTGGTGGTGGTTGGGGGGGGGGCTGGGGGGCTGGTGGGGGGAGCCTGGGCTAGGGGGTGGGGTAGGGATGAGTGTCCATCAGATCATTTGGCATAGTCCAGATTCAAGCAAATTTATGTGGCCCAGATTCCAGGGCTGCCAGGTGCCTGTCTCTGAATGCAC
Organism: Meles meles; assembly: GCF_922984935.1. NCBI lineage: Eukaryota > Metazoa > Chordata > Mammalia > Carnivora > Mustelidae > Meles > Meles meles. The sequence continues at coordinate 196,649,377 of NC_060066.1, forward strand.
GGCTGGGCAGTTCTCAGAAACTCACCTTTAGGACTGTAGACTCCCTCTCCCATCGAATCCAGCCCCACCTCCCTCTGCCTCAAGGAAGCCCTCCCGGGCTGCCTGTATCCCTATGGTTTCTCTCCAACGCTTAGAGAGCTCTCAGGGCCTGCGGAAGAGAAAGGGACTGGAAGCCACAGTGGGGCTGTGTGACTTTGGGCAGCTGCTTCCCTTCTCTGGGCTCTGGTTTCTTCCTGCATAGCAGGGGAGGCTGGATTAGTGACTCCCTGAGGCCCCTTCCCGCTCTGACAGGCTCTGAGACTGTGTTGACTGATGTATCCTAGGAGATAGGAGCACACAGAACCGAGTCAGATGGGAGATTCCTGTGGAGGTATCCTCACCTCTAGAAGACTAGATAGCCTCCCTTCCCCAGACACACCATTCAGGGACACTGGTCGAGATTGTGGTGGGTGGAGGGGACATATCACCCAAGTGAGTGGTGCTGCTGATTCCCAGGGTCCCTGTTGTCAGTAGAGAAGCTGAAGAATAAGAGCTTGTGTCAGCCCGGGGCTGTGAGACTGCTTGCTTCTAGGCGAAGGGAATGTGTGTGTCAGTGACCAGTCAGCCTCCAGGGATTTGGGGGAGTGGGCTGGGGGGGGGGCGGGGAGGCTTGCAGTGCTCAGGGCAGCTAGCTTGTGGGATGGTGTGGCCAGAAAAGCGATTGCAGGGGCATTATATGGGTGGGGGGCAGTGAACAAGACAAGAAAGCTGGCAAAGGGAGAGAAAGAAACATAGATGAACCAGAGAAGCCAGGCTTTGGGTTAGGACAGGCCTAACTTCCCAGCCTGACTGGGAAGGTTGGGCACAATCTGACACAGTAGTTCTGCCTGTGCCTAGGTTTGTCGGCTTGTTTGTAGGTGTTGAGCTGAATTGTACTGTTCTGAATCGCAGTTGTCCTGTTGTGGAGGGGGGGGGGCGTCCATGCAGGGGTGTTGTCAAGGTTTCCTGAACAGCGAGTGTCTGGCTGTTGGAGGGGTGTGTGTGCACAGGATGGTATTTATTGTAGGGCAATAGGCAGCCCGTGTCCATTTGGGGTGCTTATCAGATTGTGCTAGAGGCATCGGTTCTAGCTGTTAGAAAGCTTGGGCTACATTAGGGAGACTGCCTGGCTGTAAGAGAAGGTGTTTTCAAGCTGCAAGCAAATCCTGGTGGTGTTTTGGGTGCCTCTTCCCCCTCCATCTCTTGGGGAGGGAGGTCTCCTGTCTTAATCAGTGCCTCCGCAGGTAGGCAAGCAGGCAGTTGCTAGCCTGCTCACACTTGCAGTAATTTTACCACGGTGCCTAAGTCAGGAACAGGCGTGAATTGACCTTTTAACCCCTTCCCTGCCGCAGGATTAGACTCTGTTTCCTGTTCAATCTCCTCCAGAACCAGTTCCATCCCGCCTGGGGGGCCCCCCCAAGGAGCGGATAAGCAACCCCCCCATCTGTTCTCTCCTCCCTCCCCCCTGTTGAGCCTTGGGGGGGCCTGAGGGCCAGGCTGGTGCAGGGTCTGGCAGGAGCTGAGGGCCCAGGCGGGAGTGATAAATATTGAAGAGGAGGGATTTCGGTGTGGGCTGGAGCAGCTGCAGTGGTTCGAGTGTCACACTATCTCTCCCCAGGTTTACTGACCCATTTCCATTCACGCGGCTGCCGGTTTCCTAGCAACGGCAACAGTCCCCCCAGAACAGGCGGAGTGTGTGTCTGCCATTAGCGACTGCCGCAACTGTGTCAAGGTTACCCCGCTCCCTGCAAACCCACCCCGGCGGGTTTGTTTTCTGCCAGCGCCTGGCACTCACGGTGCCAGCCAGGGAGGGGGAGGGGAGGGGGCTGGGGGCCAGCCCAGGGGCTTGGGTGGGGGTGGGGGGCCGAGGAGGAGCTGCAGTTCCCGGTCCAGTGGGAGCCAACTTGGACTGAGGCCGAAGCAGCTGCCCCCCCCCTTGGCTGGTGGAATTCCTGAGCCCGAGGGGAGCAGGGGGCGGAGCTGTCCCTCAGCCCTGACCCCCGAGATTCCAGAGCCTGGGGGGAGGGGTGTGGGCCGAGGGGCCTCCGGGAAGCCTGCCTGATCTGACCCCACCTGGCTCGTTCTGCTCCTGCCCTGGCTTCCTCCCACTTCTGCGCAGCGACGTGCTCTTCCCTGCTCGGCTCACAGCTCTTTGTCCCAACCTCTGTGCCTAGTCTCCCCCATCAGACTCCCCAGGGCAGGGTTATATTTCTCCCATCAGACTAGGGGCTCCTGAGGTTGGGGTTCGCGATTTGTTCTTTCCTTCTCTCTCCTCAGCACCAGCTCCTGACTGTTTTTCCAAATGTCATGGGAGATGAGATTAAACAGTTGGGGTGGCAAAGGATAATTTTTCTTACCGGGGACTGGAAGGACAAATCCCTCATTCCACCTCTTCAGTGAAGTCAGTTCTGCTTGCATGACCGCCCCTCCCCTGCACTGTCCCGCAGCACTCAAATGGGAGTGGCCATTGCAAGTAAAGTTACCTCTATTTTCACCCTGAAAGCCTGGCTGCAAAGGGTTAAAGCAGCTGCACAGCCCCCCCCCCAATCTTGCCTTGGTATGTGAGCTCCCCCAGGCTTGGGGGATGGGAGGATGGGGGTCTGTCGCCTTATAGCCACTCATGTGGTCAGCTCAGACCTGACCAGTCACATTCCTGCCCAGGAGGACTGGGGCTTGGTGGGGGGGGGGGGGGGTTAGGGGCCTGGAGGGGGCTTGGGTTGGTAGGAGTGGAAAAGGGGGTTACCAAGAAGCTGGAGCAGGGGGCTGCTGTGAACATGGAAGTATTGTGCAATATAAATCCCAGGAAGCCTGACTCTACCTCCCGTTCCTCTAGGCCTCAGTCTCCCTGTCTGTCTTCCCTGTTTGCACCTGCCAAAACATTCCCATGATCCACATAGCTGTGATACAGGTACAGACCTGGTCCCAGTTCTAAACAAAGAGAAGAGTGTGGCAGAAGCGGTTTATGACATGCAGGGCAGCCCAGAGACTTGTGGGTAGCCTCCAGTGTGACTTTCCGGGGCTTGGAGGAGGTCGGCTGGGTGTTTGGCTGGGTCAGAGGCTCTGAGATCTAGGGTACAGAGCAGGCTGTGCTAGACAGTAGAAAGAGACCTGGGCAGAGCCCCAGGAAGCCTGGTTCTCTGCCCAGCCCTCTGACTGACTCCCCCATGGCCTCAGTCTCCCCATCAGTGGGGCTTAAGCCTGTGGTCTTTAAAAGTCCTCCTGTTCTCTAAGTCAATGGCTCCAGGTTAGGGATGAGGAGTAAGGGGCGATGGTCTGGAGGGATGTGGGAAGCTGCCAGCTCAAGGGGGAGTTTGCAACGCGATCCCAGAGCGAAAATAGCCCAGGTCATTTTCAGCTGCTTAGGCTGAGGGAGGTATCTGATCTTGGCAGGGCCGGGCAGCTTGGGCAGGGGGCAGGGAGGAGCATTCTGTCAAGCCCTCTGGGAAACCGGACCCCCATGGGAGGGTGGGGCGAAGTTGGCATGCTTAGCTGGGTTTCCTGAGACCCTCTGGGTCCTGGCAGATTCCCCATCCCCTCCCATGAAAAGATAAGGAATGCAGAGGGTTAACAGGAGGTGAGGGCTGTACTCTGGTCCCCTTTGGGTCCTGGCCTGGATGAGGTGAAAGGTCAGCCCCAAGGAGTCCAGGCACAGCTGGGGCAAGAGTAACCTGATCCTTCCCCCTAGCCAGGCTCAGGGGATCACAGAGCCGCCTCCCCCAGGAAAGGTGCTTTGACATCCCCAGGAAGGAGTTTGTTTCGACTTGTTCCCAGCAGGGGTTGGGGGGTAAGGGAAGATCATGGCCCAAGGGGTCAGGGAGAGCTTCAAGCCTGGTGCCCCAGCCAGTCTGGCAGTGCTTTGTCATCCTGGGGTCAGGGGAGGTGGAGGTGAGCCTGCTGGAAAGGTTAGAGGGAGCCTGTTCTGGCCCTGCTCTACTCGGTGCCCCATTTATAATGACTGACGGCCAGCCCTGGAGATGCGAAGCTTAGAGGTAGGACACTCTTCCCCCTCAGCACACATACACTCTCTGAGGAGTGAGAGAAACTGCCTGATCCTAGACGGTGACATTGACATGTATTTGGGGTGGGGAATTACACCTTGACTCTGAGATGGGTTTGCCCTCTGTGGTTTTGTGGGGGGTGTGTGATGATTGGCAGAAACAATACAGAGAAGAACAGGGGCTCTGAAGTCAAGTTTGACTTGGGTTCAAATCCTTCTGCCCTAGATGAGCTAGTTAACATAAACCTCAGTTTCCCCACCCGCAAAATGAGACTAATACCACTCCCCACAAAGGGTAATTAAAAGGATGGGAACAGAATAAGTGCTCAGTAAAAAGGAACCGAAATGGGTTTCATTGTTGCTAAGGTCACACATGATGCAGTGACCCTGCTGAAGTTGGAGGTCTGACTCTGGCCGGAAGGAGTTGGTGAGCTACAGATGGTCTGAGGGAGCGGGTAATTGTGAGAATGTGACTGGATCAGTGTCTCTAGAGCTGCATGTGAGGCTGTGGGAGTATCCGGGTCACTTGGGGTGGGATGGGGTGAGATGAACGGTGTTGAGCCTGTGGCAAACGGTGGTTGGGGCAAGGTTCTTAAAGCTGACCCTTTGGGCTGGCAAGGGCCCCTTAGTCCCCACCCCGGCAGGCTTTGTGCAGCAGTGTGTGGGTGTAGCTGTCCCCGGAGTGTGGCCATAGGTATGTTTGAGAAGACGCAGGCATCCCAAGAAAGAACAAGTTGCCTTTTGTACGCTTGCAGCCCGGGCTGGGCTGGGCCCTCTCTGGGGGATCCCCTGTTTCCGCGCCCAGCTCCCCGCCCACGGACAGCGCCCCAGCCCCACCCGCCACCTGATGGGGGGGGGGGGCGGCCAGGTGGCCTGAGCGCCCCCTCCTGGGGTCTGTGCTTTGGGCCTGGGGTTAGGGGTCTGGGACCTGAGGCAGGGGGAGTGCCCGAAGCGCTGGCATCGCCCCTCGTGACATCACTCCAGGTACTACCAATCCCTGGGAGCCCTGCCCACGGGTGCCCCGCCCCCAGGCGCCAATCTCCTGCTATCCCGAGGCGCAGTGGGTGGAGGAGGAGGAGGCGGGGCCGCCTTGCGAGGCTGGGAGACCACGGAAGGCCTCCTCCTTACTGCCCTGGAAGGGTCTCAACTGGCGACCCTGAGACCTTAGAGCTCAGCTCCCCTTCAAGGACCTCACAAGATCTCTCTTCCGGAGCATTCTACCTTCTTGCTCACCTGTTCAAATCTTAACCAGGTACCACTTTCTTCAGGAAAGCCTTCCAGAACCGGCGTCTCCTGCCCCCCGCCTTTTTCCTGATTACCCACACTCTTTTAGTGACCCTCTGTAATAAAGGGCTGCTAGTACACTACTGCTCTTAGCTAGCTGCAGTCCACCGGACAGCTCACTGTGTACCAGACTGCTCCGTATTTTTCCTGGAATAGCTTACCTGATGGATCTCGGGTTGTTTTCCGCTTTGTATAAAAGAGCCTTTCCCACCTACCGGATTAGGAGTTCCTCTGGGCAGGAGTTGCAGACACAGCCTGGCTCAGAATAGGCGCTACCAATGTTTGGGGCTGGAGGATGGACGAGGCTCCAGAGGGAGAATACTCAGAAGTCACACAGCAAGCAGGTAGACCAACCAACACTGGAAATGGGGTTTCCTGGCCCCATTCAGGTTTTTGGTTCTGGTGTGTGCCTGAGTCAGGAGTTGCACAGAAAGATGCCACAGACCTTTTCCCTCTAGGAAGGCTTTGCCTAGCCGCCAAAGATCAGAAGGGCCCCGAAGTCTGTCTTCTTCTGCGATCCATACCAGAACCCCTGACTTCTGGGAGGCAGAGATGGAGATGCTGGGGGAGCTGGGACAGCTTTCATGGCCAAACGGGCAGTTCTGGGCTGTCTTGTGGGCCCAGTAATTGGGGGTATTGGTTCTGGGGACATAAGGATTTAGCTGGCAGGTGGGAGGTTCCAAGTTGGGCAAAGAGGAGTTGCTGGGAGCCAGAGTATGTGGGGGTTCAATGCAGGAGAGGCAGAGATTATGTTGGGCCAGCACTCCCAGCACCAGGCTGGCCCGGTGGAATGCTGGGAGGCCCGGGGGATGGGACCAGGCAGCCAAGGTGTCTCCGGTGGCACAGAAGCAGTTAAGAGCTGCCTCAGCCCGTTCCTTCAGACAATTAGTGACATCTCGCTTGACAACACCACACTGAGCCGATGCAGACCTCAGCCCCCCTCCCAGCCCCCCCACGGCCGCTTCAGCTGTTTATTCTTGGGCTTTAACAATTGGGATTCTGACTTGGAGGAGCGGGCGCCCCGCGCTGCCCTCTGACCCTCCGTCGCCTTGGCAACTGGAGCCCGGTAGGCCTGGGCTCTGCGTTAGGATTACAGATCCTGAATTCACAATCTTGCTGCTCCCCTGCAAGCAAAAACAGCAGCAGCAGCAGCATGCGGGAGCTTCAGCTAGACTGGAGGGGATGGAGCTTGAGGGTCCCCAGGGGCTAGCCTGCGGCAGGGGTGGGAACCTGGGAGACTCACAGGCGACCTGTGGAGTGGTACCCACACCCCTCCAGTCTCCATGGGGTTGAGCAGAGCCCAGAGCCCTCCTGGGCGCCAACATCTCCCATCCTATCTCTGGAAACTTTCTTCCTGGTAGAGCCCCGAGGGCAGGGGTGAAGCTTCTTCATCACTCCCCCCCCCCTTCCCCTCAGTCAGCCCCCTACCATGCCCAGAACTCCAAGTGCCAGCCGGCTGTGCCCCTGCCGGCTGTGCCCCTGCCGTGCCCGCAGCCATGGCAACAGGCCCCCCTCCACCAGCTCTGCTCCTTCTCCCCCCCACCGCCCCCCCCAGCAGCCAACTGCCCCAGCTGAAACCGGAGCCGATGCATCTGTGAGCCTCATGCCCAGACCCACATTCCATTTCTGTCCTCTGTCCCCCCCCCCCAGCTCTGGCGACGACATCTCCCCCCTCTTCGTGCCCCCTCCCTGCTCACTCTGTGCTGTCCCCCCCACCCCTTCCCACACGCTCTATCACTTCGTGTCTCCCCCTTCCTCCCGCCCCATTCTCTGAGTGTGTCTCACCCTCTCCGACTGTCTCTGTTGGTCTCTGGGTGTGTCAATCCCTGTCTGTCTCCAGCTCCCTGTGGTGTCCTTAGTTCTCTGCGCCTTGCCCTGTCTGTGGCAGGCTCCTTCTCCATCTCTTCCCCTCTGTGTGGATCTTGCTCTCTCTCTCTGTCTTTGTCTCTGCCTCATCCTGCCTGTCTCTCTGTGTCTTTGTCTTTTTCTTCCTCCTCTGTCCCTCTCTTCTGAGTTCCTTTTGCTGTGTTCCTTCCTCCAGCATCCTGTCCTCTCTCCCTCCTTCTCTCTCTCTCTCTCTCTCTCATCCCCTCCCTCCCCATCTCCTTCTCTTTAAGCCCCGTTCTGCTCTGTGTCTCTTGTCCCCCACACTCTTCCTGTCTCTCTCTTCCTGAATCGGATTCCGTGCCTTCCCTTTGCCCTCCCTCTCTTTCTCTTCTGACTCTCTTTAAATCCATAGATTTCTTTCAAGTTGTCTTCCTCTGTTTTCCATTTGGTGATTTCCTCATGGCCCCGGCTTTGGAACAGGGATGAGGGCCCTCCAGAGTCTCCCCAAAGGATTCCCTTTTCAGATAGGGACCAGATGTGCTGGCACCCCATCTGGCACCTGTAGTTGAATCCGAGATGGGAAGGGGAGGTTCTAAGGCCATAGAACCTACAGAAGCCAAGAGTGCCAGCCCTCCCTTTCTGGGGTTTTAGAGCACAGATTCCAACCATCTAGTCTACCTTCTAGGAGCCCAGGGCAGGGCAGAAGGTAGTTTCAGGGGCTGAGCTGGCCCAAGAAGCCGCCTCGCTCTAAGAACTCAAAGAAGAGCATGTGTGGGTCTCACAGATCCCTGGGATTGGTCTCCTCCCCTGCTACGTTGATGACTGTCTCTGACCGTACCTCAGTTTCCCCCAGTGGCACAAGGGTGCTACCCTTGCTCTATCTCTGACTTCTTTAAAGTACTTTGAGTTCCTGGAACAGTTAAAAGTTATGCAGAACAGGGAAGGGGGTAGAGGGGCTGCTGCCCCTTGCTTACCAAGACCAGGGGGGACTCCAGCACAGAAGAGTCTGTCGGGGAAGGGGTAGAATATGGGTCTCGTCCCCTTAAGTATAGAGTGGAAGACAGTGCCCCACCTCCCCTTGCCCTCACCCCCAGGAGTACCAGACCCTTCTATCAGGCCCTCCCTCTCAGTCTGGGTAATGGCCTCTATCTAGCTCTCCTCCCTGCCACCCTCTTCAAGGGATGAACTTGGAGTCCTGGGAAACAGGCCCTGGGGTGGGGGTGCCAGGTCTCCAGGGCCTAGCCCTTGCCTCTGGGTGTGATGAGACTTGGTCAGGCAGACAGTTCTAGGACCCTGGGGTCTGGGCACTACTCACCAAGGGGCCGGCGGGGGAGTAGGGGTGCCTGGGGGAGGCGGGTTGCACGCAAGGCATGCTGGGCCCCCTCGGTGGGTGGGTGGGGGGAACAAAGCTGGCATCGAGGCCTCAGCTAAAATTAGCCGCTTCCCTGCGCGGGAGCGAGCATGCCTGCCAGCCGCCCAGATCGCCGCTGCCTCGGCAGGCCATCTGTCGCCACGTTTCGCTCAGTCCCCCAGGGCTCCCCAGCTCCAGCCATCCCCAGGGGCTAGAGGGACTCTGCTCTGAGACTGTCCCTGGCCAGGGCTCTGGGCTCTGCTGCTGTCATGCTGTGTGACCTCAGGCTAGGCCTGTCCCTCTCTGGACTCCTGTATGATGGGCAGGCTCTGGAAACTGATATCCCAGATACCCCCAACCTTCTAAGCACCAGATACAGGCCTTGGTCATGGGGACCTGGGTTTTGAGCCGCCTCCCTCCCTCAGAGCTGGCCCTCTGGTCTAGAGTTTGAAGATGAGCCAAGTGGGGTTTGGGGTAAAGGTCGGGATGCATGGAAGACTCCCGTTCAGTTCACTTGGTCTTCACGGGAAAGTAGGGCAGCTCTGTAACCAACACCCCCAAATCCTCCCCTTGCCCCCCCACCCCCAACTCTTTACTGATCTCCAAGGAGTCTTACGGAAGCAGTTGAGGTGGGGAACCCAGAGCTAGAGGGCGAGTTCAGCAGATACTAACTTGCTCTGTGGCTTGGACGAGTCTCTCGCCCTCTCTGTTTTCCCCTCCTCAGTGAGAAGCTCCTATTTTTTGAGCACCTGCCCACTTCACATCACATTGTCTTGTGAGGTTGACATCATCCCCGCTTTCCAGCTGAGGAAACTGAGGTACAGAAAGCTGAGGTTCCTTGTGAGGAAGTGGTGGGTCCAGGGACTGGACTGCGGGGGTCCTTCCCATGATCACCAGGGCTCTGCCTGCGGGCTCCAGTCCCAGCTTCTTTCTGGCGCTCCCCTCACCACTGCCCCTTCCCCCTCCCCATAAGCCATGGAGACTGAGCTGCTGCTCCAAGGTCACTCAGCTTGGCCTGGGAGGAGCTCAGACTTGAACCCAGGCCCCTTGGCTCCTGGCCTCCCTCGATCTCCGGCCAGCAGGCTGGGCCTGTTCCCTGGGTGAGTCATGCCCCTGGACTTTGGCCTCCTTGTCCGGCTCTGTGGCCTGAATTTGGAGACGGGGCCTTCCTAAGGACCAGTGCAGGTCTGAAGCTGTCATCACACCCCCTCTCTGTCCTGGGGCCTGAGGTCATGGTAACTGCACCCCCCAGTCTGCTTCCCTGCCACCCATTACTGAGAACAGCTCCTCAAGCCCCAACAGCAGCCCTCCCTCCGCCACTCCTTCTGCCCCCTCCCTGGAGAACAACCACATTCACTTAGAAATGGGGCCGGGGTGGCAGCATGGAGAGGTGGTGTTTCCAGGTCTGTGTTTCCAGGTTGTCTGCATGCCCCGGGGCCACTTGCTTCCCTGCCTCTCTCCCCCAGCACCAGGTAGCCAGAGTTACCCAGGAGGGAGGCCGCAGCGCCTCCCCTCCTGGTGCCCAGGGACCAAGGTCGCGCCCAGAGCCCTGTGCGCCTCCACCTCCTCCTGGGGCCAGTGCTGTTTGTCGCTGGGGCAACATGCGGCTGTGCCCGGCTCTGGCAGTGCCGGGGTGACATTCATGCCCTGTGAGCTGTGACGCCTCTGCAGGCAGAGGACAGCATCACACAGGCTGTCGCCAGCGATGGGGGAGCCATGGCAGGGGTGGGGGGATCACCTGTCTGAAGCAGTCGGGGGGTATGTTGTGTGCCCATCTGGTGGTCTGAAGGGAGGACCTCCGGGGAAGGGCTGAGGTGGTGTCCCTGACTCACATTGGGTGGTGGGCATGGGGTGGGGGGAACTGTCCCTTCCTCATACCTGAAAGATGAGGCTTGTCTATGTGTGTGTGAGAGAGACAGGTTCTCCACAGTTCACATCCATTAGCGGGTGTGGGAGTGCCTGGCCGCGTGTCTGTTACACTGCGGTGAGGGTGACAACATGTGTCCCTGTCTCCTGTTGTCTGGGGGCATCAGATGCGCCCATCTCACGCTTTGGGGGAAGTGACAGGTTACGTGCTTAGCTCATCCCGTTAGGAGGGTAGTCACCACCCCACATGCCTGTCTCTGACTGTTGGGGATGTGTGAGATGTCACCACGTGTCCCTCTCCTGCTGTTGTGGGGAGTGGCATGTGTGATTCTCTCATGCTGTTGGGAGATTGTCAGTAACTTGGGAGCTCGTCTCTCACCCTAAAGAGACAACATGTTGCCCAGTGGTATGCGGCCCGCGGTTGGCGGGGCCTTCCCGTGCAGGCCGCAGGGCCCTCAAAGGCAGACAGGGGAAGCATTTAGAGCCCTGAGCACAGGGACAAGTATGCTGGGTTGGTGGCCAGAGCAGAGGGGGTGTCTGAGTCCCCCCATGACCTTCTTTCTGCCCCAGGTGCCAACCCTTGGGACTGTTTCCCGAAAGGAAGAGGACCCAGTGCTCTTCAGGCCATGTGGCAAGGGGCCTCTGGGGCAGAAGCAGGTGTGACTGGCACCCGCCAGCGTTGGTATGGGGGTCCGTCCGTGTCCCTGCAAGTGTGGGGGGACCCCGGTCCTTGCCTCTTCTGTTCCTGAAACTGTTAAACTAATTAAGGCTATGGAGCCGCAAGATTAATCGGGGCAGCTCGGCGCGGGCCGGGAGCTCAGGTAGTCGATTAGTGCGCCACGGAGGATATTGGATTTCTGAACCGCAAGTCAGCACTATTCGGCCTGTTATCTCGCCGAGGCTCGAGGGTCAGGAGGCGGGAGGCTCCAGGCTCCAGGCTCGCTGGCTGCCCCCGCCCAGCCCGCTTGCAGCGTCCACTCCCCCTGCCCTCACAGCGCCGCCAGGGCCATCTCTGTGCCCTCACCCAGCCCCTCTCCCGGGTGTACCCCACACCTCGTCCCTGTCGCCCTCCTGCCCTTGGGCCCTGTGCTGCTCTCCCCTTTTGGTCCCTCTGAGTCTCTAACTTGCACTCTGAGCCTCTGACTAGCCTCTCCACCTGCCTCTCCACCTCCCTGGCCCCCCACCCCTGTGAGCCCCTCCCCATCACCAGGCTCTGCCTCTCTGCTTTTGTGTTCTTGCCTGCCTGTCTCACGGTTTCTGTCTGTCACTGCCTGTCTCTGTCTCTCGTGTCTCTCTGTCTCACCTTCTCTCCCTCTGTGTGTCTCTGTGTCTTTTCCTCTCCCTCTGGGCTTCAACCTCTCTCTCTCTCTCTCTCTCTCTCTCTCTCCCCCCCCCCCCCCTTGCCTTCTTTCTCTCTCTCTCTTGTGTGGTCTCGGCTGGTGTCTGCAACCAGAACAAATCTCCCCCAGCCAACACCCCCTGAACAAGGAGGCCAGAGCAGCTAATGGGAAACATGTGATTCTGCCTTGCGCCTGGAGCACCGTGAAGGGAGCCTTAGTCCCAGCTCAGCCCCCCTGTGCCCCCCTTTGCTGCATTCCCCCCCACCACACTACCCCCACTCCCAGCATCTCCCCCAGCCTATGCGGGCGCAGTTGCAAGTTCCCCAGTTATTCCCATTTCGGGGGTGGTGAGGAAGCTGGCGTTTATCAGTTGGGGAGTATCAGGTTGTAGAGGGGCTGGGAGCAGCTTTGCTCCTGAGGTCCCTCCAGCCCGCAGGGCCAGCCAGACCCCATGCAGACTCCCCCCCCCCCCCCCAACCACCACCACCATATGTAGGAAAACAGGGCCAAGATGTACTGAGCTCTGGGGGCCTGGATGGGGGGCAGCCAGTCCACCCCCACTGGAGGGCTCTGGGGCCACCCAGATTTCCATCTTTTCCGCCCTCCTGGGCCTCTGGGGAGCTGCAGAGGTGGGGGCTCCCTGAGGGCTTGGGAGCTGCTGGGCTGCATTTCTGTGCCCACCCAACCACGGGGAAAGGGGGGATGGATCAGAGGAGGGAGGCTCTGGCAGGTTGGAATTCTCCTTCTCTGCCTGTGGATAAATTGTCCCTAATCCAGGCTTGGGGAGTTGTCTGGCTCCTACAGAGAGAGAGAGAGAGAGAAAGAGAGAGCACGCAGGAGATAGGGAGGGAGGAGGGAAGCAGGCACACAAACACAGTGACACAGACACACACTGTTTCACAAAGGGTCTCTCGCATGCGATGCACACGCGCGTGCACACATGGACCGAGGAGGTACACAAAGGCACCGCACAAACACTGAGCCTCCGCTGTGCTGCCGGGCACGCCGTGGCACACAGACCCCCTCACACATGTTGACACTGACACGTCGCTGTTGTGGCGCAGACACAGGGACGTGGCCCAAGGACCCACTGACACACAGGCCCTGAGTGACGAGGGCATACAGCGCATGCAAACAAGGACCCACTCACGGGCACACGGTGACCCCCAGCAGAACTGACCCACGGGAACACCGTGACTATTCACACTGTCAGCCATGACCCTGAAAGCCCAGAAAACAGGCAGAGGTAGGCGGGAGGTAACACTGATCCACAGTGACACCAGTGCCCGCAGTCACAGGCCTCGAGATGGGAAACCTGCAGGGACAGCAGAGGATCAGCAGCACCCCCCCCCCACCACCACCACCACCACAACGCATCCAGAGAGCTCGGAGACAGGCAGAAGCCGGTTTAGCTCCTGACACAGCGAGATACAGAGAGACGGGCGGAGCGTATGCACACGCAGGCACACTTCTACCCCAACCACAGTTGGGGTCGGGTTGACTTCAGAGGGGCCGACACATGCTCCCATGGCCTCACAGACATGCAGACACAGGCTCGGCTGGACACACACACACAAAGCTGAATAGACCCAGATAAACACAGCCACACGTATAACTGAAGATGCTGAACCCGGGTACACATCACCTCCTCTCTCTCTCACACACACACACACACACACACACACACACGGGTAACCACATGCACCATACTGAGCAAACATAGGATCCCATGTGTGTACATTCTTAAACACACATGGACACACGCATATTTAGAAATGCACAGAAGGCTGCATAGACCTGGGAGCCCACATACAGGTGTATTTACCCAGACAGGAATGCTCTCTGCCACACATACAAATTCCCAGGCAGCCAGAACCCAAGCAGCCCGTGAGGCCTGGTTCCTCTGGGCTCCAGTGCAGACCTCTGGGAGGCAGACAAATGTGCAGGAAGCAGGAGGGTGGTGAGACGGGCCATGGTTATTAAAGAAAACAAGAGACCTAACCAGTTGCCAGTGGAGGAGAGTGAAGGCCAGCAGCCTATACACCCCGCCTGGAAATCTGCATTCACCATGTCTTCAAACAGCAGTTCTCACACCTGCATTCTGAATCAGCTGTTAGCATATACGGTTTCCCCAAAGCATGCCTCCCCCATTCATAATATCGCCCCACTTTATAGATGAGAAACCTGAAAGCCAGAGAGGTGAACTGACTTGCCCAAGATCATACGCTGAGGGTTGAGCCAAGGACTGTCTGGCTCCCATGCATGTGTGTTCAGGTTCATGCATGTGCCTACGTAATGTACGAAGATACTGCTTCCCAGGCACCTGGGGTGTCAACAGGCGTGCAGTTCCTCAATGACGTGAGGTGGCAGGTGATTTCATTTTCTGTGAGACTGGACCCCAGCCATGGTAGCCTCCTGGTCCCTTTATCTGACTCCTCCTGTGTCCACGCTTATGCCTGGGGTGTTGTGTTTGCTTCCACAGATGGGAGCTTGCCTACCTGTCTACCCATCGGCCTGGACCCCAGAGCCTGCCCAGCTAAGTGCGTGCAGAGGGCCCCGGTTTCGGGGCAACTCTCAGGCTGCCTCAGAGACCACCCTGGAATCACTGACAAAGACCGGCCTTTCCTGCTGAGCTAGACCTTGTCTACACAGCCTGCTCAGGTAACAGTGTACGGGGAAGCCAGTTCTGTTCCTGGGCCACTCCCAGAAAGTGAGGGTCAGGGCGACTGACTTCCCAGTCTTAGCAGGAATCCCCCACCCCCGGCTTAGGCCAAAAAGGCACCCATTATAGAATCAAAATATATTAACCCCACTTATTCAAAACTCCCCGTTATCCAGAAAGGGGAACTGAGGCCCATGGATTATGCAGCAAGTCCCCCGGAGTCCTGCCTCCCTAGTCTGGGGACTCTTCCCAGCACCTTGTTGACGTGAGAGAACTGGGAAGAGAAAAGGGTTGTGACAGTGACCAGAACTCAGGGCAGAGATGGAAACCAGAGTACCTGATGTGTGCTGCTGACCCCCACCTCCCAGGACCCCTGTCTGCTGGAGTCTGGAAGCAGAGAGCTGGGAGGCCAAGGTGAGGTGCCAAGAGGACCTGGGTAATTCAGGTAGGCTAGGTCATCCTCCTGAGGTGGGGTGGGGGCTTGGACCTGCCTCCCAGTTCCCAGCCCTGATCAGCCCACCCACTCCAGAGGCCAGGTGGGGCTGCCCTGCCCTGCAGAGGCAACTCCCTGAACTGACACAGGGAGCCTGCAGGCTCCAGGAAGCTCCCTAGAGCCCAGCCTGCCTGGGGACTCCACCCAGCCTCCAAAAGAGCATTCCTGGGGCCTGAGGTCTAGGGGTGGGGCCTCCTGGGATGGTAAGGGTGGGAGGTGTGGCTATGGGAGGATGCGGGGCTCTTCGTACCCAACTGTAAATGCACAGGGCACCGTGTGTGCGAGCCCTCAGGCTTGTGAGTGAGCCGGTGTGTGTAGGGCTCTGTCCTTAGGTACACAGGGTTCGGTATGCAGGAGTTACATAAGTGCATTGGGCTGGGGGACATTGAAGGGAACTATAGGGGAGTAGTGAGTGCAGGATTCAGAGTGTGTCCTGGGTAGGTATGGGAGTCCTGTAGTGTGGTGGGGGCCACACAGGATGGTATATGTGTGCAGGGTGCTAGTGCACACTGAAGAGGTGTGTAACCAGGAAGCTGAACACTGGGGTGATATGTGGGCACACTCGGTCGGTGTGGAGTGTGCACACGGGATCTCTCCGCATGTTACCCGGGAAGCTCGCGTTCAGGGTTCTGGGCGCACACTTGCGGGTGGTGTGTGCGTGTGGATCTGTTTGTGCTTTGGAGGTGGGCTGGGCAGACCTTCAGCAGAGCTGGGCTCAGCAGTGCCCAGCCTTGTGGCCAAATCGCTGAAGTCACTTCCTTTCCAGCTTCAACTTTCCAGGAGGAGGAGTTCTTCAGACCTGGGCGGGGAAGGGGGGGGCGGGACGAGGAGCTCTCAGGGGAAGGAGGTGGGCGGGGGTGAGAGGCTGTGGGGAGGGCCTGGTGGGGCTGGAGGAGGGGAGTCCTCCGGGAGACAGAAGGAAAGACTAGGACAGGAGTCTGGAAGGGCCAAGGGCAGGAGGAGATGGGGGTGGAGCAGGGCGGGAAGCACAGTCCCTGGGTGACCTCGGAGGGAGGAAGGGAGGGCCGCCCGGCAGGGTGACCCTCAGGTTCAGCCAGAGCTGGCGGTGGTGCCCGCAACACCTGGCACCCAGGGCAGGGGGCTGGCAGGGGGCGGGTCTAAGGAAGACCTGCTTGCCAGGTGCCCCGCTCAGGGCAGGAAGGGGGTGGGCGAGGGCTGCACAAAGGAGCTCTGTGTGGCTGGGGGTAGGGTGGGGTGGGGTGTGCTATACCGTGGGGGGGGGGGGGCTGATGACTCTAGGAGGCCAGGCAGGACTTGCTTCCCCTTGGGGGCATCGGTGGCTCTAAGGGGACACCTAGTGGTGAGGGAGGGTAGTGCGTTTGGATGACTGTGGTGGGAGGGGATGAAGAAGCTGGGAGGGGGTAAATTAGAAGTCAAAAATTAAAACGCGTGATGAGGATTGGGACTATTGGAGGAGGCCGCAAGTGAGAGAGCTGACTCTCTGGACGGTGAAGAAGTTTGCACTGGAGTTGTTAAACAAACCCAAATTCAGACTCTGGCTGTTCCAGGTCCTGGCTGTTTGTCTTCAAGGGCATCACTTAACCTCTCTGTGCTTCTATTTAAATGCCAAATAAGTGACAGCTGCTGTTATTATTTTCATCAGTGTCCTCTTTGGTAGATTTTGGGCTGGAGTCAGGTTGGAAGATCTTTGGGCACTAGTGGGTGGGTGAGAGGGGGCGGAAGGAGATTGAGAGGGTTGCTGCACATCCTGGGGGATAAAGACTCCAAAGGGAGGTGACAGGGGAGGGCTCACAGCAGTAGTAATAGCCCCTTTGATACACTGTTTTTCCTTTGAGGACATCCCTGGGCCTTGAATCCAGGCTGGGAGGGAAATGGTGTGGGGGGAGGAGTGTGCCGGCTGGAGAGAGGGTCATGAGGCCGGAAGTGAGAGCTGGGGCTGGCAGCCTGGCTCCCCTGGGGAGGCTGTGGGTGGGGGAGGGGGAGGCGGGCTGGGGAAGGGGTGGGGTGGTCACAGCCGCAGCGGGGGAGGGTGGGGCTGGGGACTCAAGGATGTGGGCTGGCGCTTCCCGGCACTGTGCACAGCAGGTTGGGGCCCCCAGCCCCCTCCCAGCCCGTTGGTGTCCCCATGGCAGACTCAGACACACTGACCCAGAAGCAGACTGTCAGACAGAGGACCCTTTTGACTTTGTTCACAGACATGGGATAGGTGGTGCCCTTGGGAGGGGTCCAAGAAAATGGCTGCCTGGGTGTGGTAGAGAGGGGAGCCCAGCCGCTTCCCTCAGATCCTGGAGGCTGCTGGAGAGGGCAATGGACAGAGTCAGGAGGTCTGGCGGGAGGACATGCCCAAAGGTCTTGTGGGGGGGGGGGGACAGAAGCAACCACTGGAGAGGAGGTTTTCCCTTCTGCCAAGATCACACCCTCAGGGCCCCAAGTGGGAGGTCTCCAGAGCAGGGAGGCTTGGTGAGCCCCACCCTCAGGAAGGGAGGCATCGCAAAGACTCTCGGGAGCCACGGGTCAACCATACTGGGTCAACCATACCTTTGGAAATGGGACTTGGAGGGGCCAGGGTCTGTGCCCCTTCCCTCCTTCGTGAGCTTGTCCTTCTTGCAAGAGCAGTGGGCAAGAGAGCCTAGCCTGGGAGGAGCCAGTCCACAGCCTACAGCCTGGCACAGGCGAGAGCAGGACCCTGAGTGATGGAGCAGGCAGGACAGTGAGGGGCAACCGAGGCCTGGGAACCGCAGAGTGAAAAGGGACAGTGGTCAGAGGGATGTTCTGTCTGGATAAGCAACAGAAGGGCTCCTCCCAGGCCGTTTTGTGACCTTGGGCAAAGGCCCTTTCCCTCTTTGGATCTCAGTTTCCTCATCTGTAAAATGGGAAGAGCACAAGGTGGCACCAGAACCTGATACCCATGAGGAAGCTGATTTTTAAAGTACAGATTCCCAGATGTCCCTTCAGATCTGTGAGTCAGACTCCCCTGGATGAGGGCCTGGGTATCTGGAATGTTACACAGCTCCCCCAGGCCCAGGGTTTGGAAGCCAAATGGCTTGGCGATTTTAAGGTTCCTCCCAGCCTTAAATTAGACCTCAGCTCTAGGAGCAGCGCCTTCAGGAGTGGCCAAGGGAGAGCTGCAGAGCTGGGAGGGGAAGCAGGCTTTGGGCTTGGGGCAGATTTAGGAATCCTGCCACTTTGCAGCTATGTGACTTCAGGCAAGTTCCACACCCAGCACTCGGAGCCTCCACGGGATAATCGGCCCTGCCTCCTGGGATGCTGGGGAGATTCAGTGGGTCACATGTGTGGAAGTGCTTTGTAGGTTGCAAAGCACTGCCCACCACAAGGGAGTGGAAGAGCCATCTTGTCCCTGAGTCAGATCCATGGTCTTCCTGAGCAGCTGGTGGGAGTCTGCATGTGTGTGTGGTGGGGGTGGGGATGAGGGTGGGGGTTGACCCCGGGGATCAGGTCAGAGCCAAACACTAAGAAGTGATTGGGGTCAAGCTTTAAGACCCTCCTCGTGGTCAGGGCCCCGAGTCCCCAGGCTCCCAGGGGAGTCAGACATGACTGGATTGAAATCCCAGCTCTGCCCTGACCAGCTCAGGGAGTTAGTCAGTAAATATTTATGTAGCATCCAAAGCCCAGGCCCTGGGGTCAGAGGATACAGTGGTAAACAAGACAGACACAGGACCTACCCACGAAGGGCCCACATTCTGCGGGGGAGACTCGCTGAAAAGCCAGTCATACAAGTAGTTGGTTGCAATTGTGATAGATAGTGTGAAGGGGAAGTAGAGAGGCCTCTGAGAGTTCGCAGCAGGGGCCAGACTGTGGCCAGAGGTGCGATGGGGGGCGGGGGATGGTGAGGGGGGGGGTCAGAGAGGGCCTCTCTGATAAAGGTGGGAGAGGGACAGAGAACATCCCTTTCCACGTGCTTGTCCCTCACCCTCTCTCCACACCCTTCTTGGGTCCCACCTTTGGATCTCGAGAGGAATGAGAGAGAACCACCCGGGAAAAAGGCAGGGCTGATTTCTCTCTGCACCTCATTCATTCATTCATAAGAAACAGTTAATACTTCCTGAAGCACCCTTGTGGGCCACATGTGGGTCAGGGTGTTGGGAGATACACACAGAAGTGAACAGATAGAAATCCTTGCCTTCGTGGGGCTCACCGCCTTCCAGGGGCTGGTTTCCTCCTCCGTGAAGGTGGGAATGGTAATCCTACTGATCTCAGGTTTGCAGGGGGCTTAGATGAGATAATCCACATAAAGTGCTTATTAGCCCACTGTTTGGCAGTAGAGAAAGTGTCCCCAAAGCTTTTGTTGTTGTTGACTCCCTGGTATGATTGTCACACCTCTGACCTGAGGCACTCTTCACTTTTTCTTTACAGCTCTTATCCCACTAATAATTAAATCATTTATGATTATCTGATCACTGTCTGTCTACCTGGTCTTTGTTCAAAGTAGGCGCTCTGTAAGTAATGAGTATATGAATGAATGCTGTTCCTTCATCTCTGAGCCTCCATTTCTTCATCTGCAAGATGGGGTTATTAATAGCCCCTACCTCACAGGATTTATATGAAGAATTAAGTGAAACGATGCCTGGACAGCTTCCAGCCCAGCGCCTGGCGCCAGTAGGTGCTCACTAAACCTGAGCTGCGATGGTCCTTTCCAGGCGCTGTCCACGCCCCGAGGCCTGGGCTCAGGCCGAAGTTGCTCCACAGCACCCCCGGCTGACAGCCAGCAACGGGCAGAGCCCCCAGGCACGGGGGCCCTCTCTCTCCCAGGTCAGCAGGGTGCGTGCCCTGGAGGGAGCCCCAGGGAGCTGGGGGTGGTGTGTGGAGGAGACCAGGCCAGTGGGCAGGAATGGTTAGGCTGTGGCCAGCTGACAATTCAGATCCCCTATTTCCTGTCTTGTCGCCCACAGAGATCTCCAGTGTGACAGCCCAGGCGGCAGAGCCGAGGGTGAGTGGCCGGGCTTCTGAAATGGAGTTGGGGGGGGGGACGGGGGGGTTGGATAAGAGGGAAAAGGTCATGCCCTGGGTAGGATTTCCTTGCCTTCTCCTTAAGTTTGATTTGGATGGAGTGGTCACCCCAGCTTGCTGATGGCCTTCCCTCGCCCAGTCAGGCATCCTCTTCTCCCTGAGCCCATAGCC
Organism: Meles meles; assembly: GCF_922984935.1. NCBI lineage: Eukaryota > Metazoa > Chordata > Mammalia > Carnivora > Mustelidae > Meles > Meles meles. The sequence goes on from NC_060066.1 coordinate 196,669,336, forward strand.
AGGGTCTAGAAGTGGGTGAGCTTCCGACAAGTGGAACTAGGGCCCCTGAGGGGTTCCTGGTGCATGCCGTGGTTCGGGAAAACGCTGGGAGTCACAGCGGGGGACAGGGCTTGAGGGGACTCCCAGGAGGGGTAGCAGGGTCTCCCTGAGGATGTGGGAAGCCGAGGTCTTGGGCGTTCCGTGAGGGCCTTCTTGCCCGTCCTGCCCCGCAGGTCCTGGTCCCGGCTTCTCGCACCCTCATGTCAGCCCCGGCCCCGCCCGGCGGCCCGCGGAGGACAAGGTCAGGATGCGTGTGAAGCCCCAGGGCCTGGTGGTGACTTCCAGTGCCGTGTGCAGCTCTCCTGACTACCTCCGAGAGCCCAAGTACTACCCCGGCGGCCCCCCCCACCCCACGGCCCTTGCTTCCCACCCGGCCCCCTGCCAGCCCACCCGACAAGGCCTTCGCCCACACCTTCTCCGAGAACCCACGCCCACCCCCACGCCGGGACCCCAGCACCCGGCGCCCACCAGTCCTTGCCAAGGGGGACGACCCGCTGCCCCCGAGGGCAGCCCGTCCGGTCTCCCAGGCCCGCTGCCCCACCCCCGCGGGAGACGGCAACAGCTCCCGACGGCGCTGGGACAACGGGCGGGTGAAACTGCGTCCAGTAGTGCGGTTGATTGACATCATGAAGGACCTGACACGGCTCTCCCAGGACCTGCAGCACAGCGGTGTGCACCTGGACTGCGGTGGCCTCAGACTCAGCCGCCCCCCGGCCCCGCCCCCCGGTGATCTTCAGTACAGCTTCTTCTCCTCACCCAGCCTGGCCAACAGCATCCGCAGCCCCGAGGAGCGGGCTGCCCCCCATGCCAAGTCAGAGAGGCCCAGCCACCCCCTCTATGAGCCTGAGCCCGAGCCTAGAGACAGCCCCCAGCCTGGCCAAGGCCACAGTCCTGGAGCCACAGCCGCGGCCACCGGGCTGCCCCCGGAGCCTGAGCCAGACGGCCCTGATTACTCGGAACTCGCTGACGCCGACATCCTCAGCGAGCTGGCCTCCCTCACTTGCCCCGAGGCCCAGCTGCTGGAGGCCCAGGCCCTCGAGCCACCATCTCCTGAGCCAGAGCCTCAGCTCCTGGACCCCCAGCCCCGCTTCCTGGACCCACAGGCACTAGAGCCGCTCGGGGAAGCTTTGGAGCTGCCACCCCTGCAACCCCTTGCTGATCCTCTGGGGCTGCCAGGCCTGGCGCTCCAGGCCCTGGATACCCTGCCCGACTCTCTGGAGTCGCAGCTGCTCGACCCTCAGGCACTCGACCCGCTGCCCAAGTTGCTTGATGTACCTGGCCGCCGTCTGGAGCCTCAGCAGCCCCTGGGGCCCTGCCCGTTGGGCGAGCCCTTGCGCCTGGACTTGTGTTCACCCCATGGCCCCCATGGGCCTGAGGGTCACCCTAAGTACGCCTTGCGGCGCACTGATAGGCCAAAGATCCTGTGTCGCCGGCGGAAAGCTGGACGGGGGCGCAAGGCTGATGCCGGACCGGAGGGCCGCCTGCTGCCCCTGCCTATACCCACGGGGCTGGCGGCCGCCTTGGCTGAGCCCCCACCACCACCGCCTCCACCACCTCCCGCCCTGCCGGGCCCGGCCCCAGTCCCAGAGCTGGAGCCAGAATCTTCCCAGACTCCCGTGGTCCCTGCCCGCAGAGGCAAGTGCCGGGGCGTGCGGCGCATGGTGGTGAAGATGGCCAAAATCCCCGTGTCGCTGGGGCGGCGGAACAAGACCACATACAAGGTGTCCTCTTTGAGCAGCAGTCTGAGCGTAGAGGGCAAGGAGCTGGGCCTGCGCGTGTCTGCGGAGCCCACCCCACTGCTGAAGATGAAGAACAATGGACGGAACGTGGTGGTGGTCTTCCCCCCTGGGGAGATGCCCATTATTCTTAAGCGGAAGCGCGGCCGCCCTCCGAAGAACCTGCTGCTGGGTCCCGGCAAGCCCAAGGAGCCAGCAGTGGTCGCAGCGGAAGCGGCCACCGTGGCCGCCGCCACCATGGCCATGCCGGAGGTGAAGAAACGGCGGCGGCGGAAGCAGAAGCTGGCCTCCCCCCAGCCATCATACGCAGCAGATGCCAATGACAGTAAGGCCGAGTACTCCGACGTGCTCGCCAAGCTGGCCTTCCTCAACCGCCAGAGCCAGTGCGCTGGGCGGTGCTCACCCCCCCGCTGCTGGACACCCAGCGAGCCCGAGTCGGTACACCAGGCACCCGACACGCAGAGCATCTCCCACTTCCTGCATCGGGTGCAGGGCTTCCGACGGCGGGGCGGTAAAGCAGGCGGTTTTGGTGGCCGGGGCGGGGGCCACGCAGCCAAGGCGGCCCGATGCTCCTTCAGTGACTTCTTTGAGGGCATCGGCAAGAAAAAGAAAGTGGTGGCGGTGGCAGCTGCTGGCGTGGGGGGTCCCAGCCTCACCGAATTGGGGCACCCACGCAAACGGGGCCGAGGGGAGGTGGACGCCATGACCGGGAAGCCGAAGCGCAAGAGGCGGTCCCGGAAGAATGGGACTCTGTTCCCAGAGCAGGTGCCTAGTGGCCCAGGCTTTGGGGAGGCCGGCGCTGAGTGGGCCGGGGACAAGGGTGGTGGCTGGGCCCCTCACCATGGGCACCCAGGCGGGCAAGCTGGCCGAAACTGTGGGTTCCAGGGGACCGAGGCCCAGGCCTTTGCCTCCACTGGGCTTGAGAGTGGGGCCTCGGGCCGCGGCAGCTACTACGGTACCGGCGCGCCCGCGGGCCAGACCGAGCTCAGCCAGGAGCGCCAGAACCTCTTCACCGGCTACTTCCGCTCACTGCTTGATTCGGATGACTCCTCCGACCTCTTAGACTTCGCCCTCTCAGCCTCTCGTCCCGAGTCCCGGAAGGCATCAGGCGCCTATGCAGGGCCCCCCACCAGCACCCTGCCTGCCCAGCGGGGCCTGGCCACCTTCCCCAGCCGGGGGGCCAAGGCCAGCCCGGTGGCCGTGGGCAGTGGCGGGGCCGGTGCGGACCCCTCCTTCCAGCCCGTCCTGCCCGCTCGCCAGACCTTCCCGCCAGGCCGGGCGGCGAGCTACGGGATAACTCCAGCCACTTCAGATTGCAGGGCAGCGGAGACCTTCCCGAAGCTGGCTCCCCCGCCATCGGCTGTGGCCCGCTCGCCTACCGCCCACCCGCCTGCCTCCGCCTACCCACCTCAGTATGGTGGCTATGGGGCCGGACAGAGCGTTTTCGCCCCAGCGAAACCCTTCACGGGCCAGGACTGTGCTAACAGCAAGGACTGCAGCTTCGCCTACGGCAGCGGCAATAGCCTGCCTGCCTCTCCTAGCAGCGCCCACAGCGCCGGCTACGCCCCGCCGCCCACGGGTGGTCCTTGCCTGCCACCCGGCAAGGCCTCCTTCTTCAACAGCTCTGAGGGGGCCCCCTTCTCCGGGTCCGCCCCCACGCCCCTGCGCTGTGACAGCCGGGCCAGCACCGTCTCTCCCGGCGGCTACATGGTACCCAAGGGCACCACGGCCTCGGCCACCTCTGCTGCCTCTGCTGCCTCCTCCTCCTCGTCCTCCTTCCAGCCCTCGCCTGAAAACTGTCGGCAGTTTGCGGGGGCTTCTCAGTGGCCTTTCCGGCAGGGCTATGGAGGCCTGGACTGGGCCTCAGAGGCCTTCAGTCAACTCTACAATCCTGGTTTCGACTGCCACGTCAGCGAGCCCAACGTGATCCTGGACATCTCCAACTACACGCCGCAGAAGGTGAAGCAGCAGACGGCTGTGTCTGAGACCTTCTCCGAATCGTCCTCCGACAGCACCCAGTTCAATCAGCCGGTCGGCGGCGGTTTCCGGCGCGCCAACAGCGAGGCCTCGAGCAGCGAGGGCCAGTCAAGCCTGTCCAGCCTGGAGAAACTGATGATGGACTGGAACGAGGCATCCTCTGCCCCCGGCTACAACTGGAACCAGAGCGTCCTCTTCCAGAGCAGCTCAAAGCCGGGCCGTGGACGGCGGAAGAAGGTGGACCTATTCGAGGCCTCACACCTGGGCTTCCCGTCCTCCGCCTCGGCCACTGCCTCAGGCTACCCATCCAAACGGAGCACTGGGCCCCGGCAGCCGCGTGGTGGACGGGGTGGTGGGGCCTGCTCAGCTAAGAAGGAGCGGGGCGGGGCGGCCGCCAAAGCCAAGTTTATCCCCAAGCCACAGCCCGTCAACCCCCTGTTCCAGGACAGCCCAGACCTCGGCCTGGACTACTACAGTGGGGACAGCAGCATGTCGCCGCTGCCCTCCCAGTCACGGGCCTTCAGTGTGGGTGAGCGAGACCCTTGTGACTTCATGGGACCCTACTCCATGAACCCGTCCACTCCTTCTGACGGCACCTTCGGCCAAGGCTTCCACTGCGACTCGCCCAGCCTGGGTGCCCCTGACCTAGACGGCAAGCATTTCCCGCCTCTGGCGCACCCACCCACGGTGTTTGATGCTGGTCTGCAGAAGGCGTACTCACCCACCTGCTCACCCACACTGGGCTTCAAGGAAGAGCTGCGGCCACCACCCACAAAGCTGGCTGCCTGTGAGCCCCTCAAGCATGGGCTCCAGGGGGCCAGTCTGGGGCACGCAGCTGCTGCCCAGGCCCACCTTAGCTGCCGGGACCTGCCACTGGGCCAGCCCCACTACGACTCCCCCAGCTGCAAGGGCACAGCTTACTGGTACCCGCCAGGCTCAGCTGCCCGCAGCCCACCCTATGAAGGGAAGGTGGGTACGGGGCTGCTGGCTGACTTCCTGGGCAGGACGGAGGCCGCGTGCCTCAGTGCCCCACACCTGGCTAGCCCGCCGGCCACACCCAAGGCCGACAAGGAGCCACTGGAGATGGCCCGGCCACCTGGCCCGCCCCGTGGCCCTGCCGCCGCCACTGCTGGCTATGGCTGCCCTCTCCTTAGTGACTTGACCCTGTCCCCTGTGCCGAGGGACTCGCTGCTGCCCCTGCAGGATACTGCCTACAGGTATCCAGGCTTCATGCCACAGGCGCATCCCGGCCTGGGTGGGGGCCCCAAGAGCGGCTTCCTGGGGCCCATGGCGGAACCTCACCCCGAGGACACATTCACCGTCACCTCCCTGTAGTGCCAACTGAAATGCCGACTGGACCTCGAGGTTTTGTTCCTGGGTGAGTCTGGGGGTGTGGGTGGAGTGGGGAGAGGCCTGGGTAGGCGTCTCGGGGCAGGGCGGGGGGGGTGGCGATGAGGACGTTAGCACTCGGTCAAGGGGAAGGGGTACAGATACGAGCAGGAAGGATTTAAGGACAAGATCGGGCATCCCAATAAGAGGAAGTTGGGATTCAGGAAGGCACCTGGGATTAGATGTTGGGGACAGTCTTTGGGAAGAGATGGGGTGCTTGGGTGGGCAATCCACTCGGACATTCAGTCACTGAGATGGTTGGAGAACCCTACGTTGGATGGGGCCATCTGGTTCAGTTCATCAAATATTTATTTCCCTTGCCTGTGCTAGGTCCTGGGCAGGTGCTACCTGAATCCCTGGAAACACTCACCCCATGTCCTCTTGCCAGGGAGGGCATTTGCATGGCCCCGTGGGAGATGAGTGGAGAATGAATGAAATAGGGCGGATAATTATCCTCCAGGGCCCACCCAGGGTGCTGACCCAGCCTGGCTCGCTAGTTTCTCTAGGAGCTGCGTTTACTTCAGGGTGCACTCTGGCCAGGGCCAGGCTGAGGGTGTGGTCACTATATCTTGGTCACACTCTGCAAGGGCTTTACAAAATGGCCTGAAGTGTCTTTCCTGGTCTCCCTCGGGGCCCACCCAAAGATTATTTTTCACTGTCTCTGACCCGAGGCGGGGCTCACAGTGGTCGGAGGCAAGTGGGATGGGGATCCGGAGGTGGACAAGGGAGACTGAGCTCCTGCTTGTGCCTGACCAGCCCCCACCCACCCGGCAGCTCCATCCCCGGGCTGGATAGTTCCTGCCTAAGAAAAGCCAGTCTCCCTTTCTTACAGCCAAATGCTTTTCCAAGAGTTCAGTTAAGTTTTGCTGGATGTTTTGATCCTGCATTTATCAGGCATGGTGTCCTCATGAGGTAGAGTCAAAGTTTTAGTATTCTCAAGATTTTGTTTTCAGGAACTGAAAATAAGAGGGGAAACGCCCCCAAAATGGGTTAAAAGGGACAAGGTCAGAAGAATCATTTTCTCAAAGCACAAGGTGCTCCAGGAAACACAGCCACAACTGGCCCATCAGATCCCACCGTTTGGACAGTTCTGTTTGGACAGAATTGCCCCGGATGTGGTGGATGCTGGGGAAGTGGCCTAGGGGCCTGTCTGAGTCCTTCGCCCTCCACCCCTGCTGCCACCGCAGCCTCTTGGGAGAGCCTCTTCCTGGAGAAGGAACAGCAGGGCTCCTGGAAAGTCCCATCCTTGTGCTGGGGAGGCCATTCAAGGCCAGGGTGACTCCAGGTCCTGAAGTCGTGTCAGTGGAAACTTATTATCCCCTTTCTGCCTGACCCCAGGTCCCTTGGTGCCTGAAGGTGGCCAGGGGCAGCACGTGGGAATCAGGAGGCCTGGGGAAGGACCATTCCCCAATTGGCCATCAACATGCTCTGTGTCCTTGACCACGCTTTTACTCCCTCGGGCCCTGGGCCTCTGTTTCCCCATCTGTTCAAGAAATTTGGCTTTGATAATCTCGTAGGTTTTGCAATTCTGCGTGGCATGGACAGTGGACCAAACTTTTTTTTTTTTTTTTCTCTTTTTTTGGCAGCATATTTTCCTCCTAATGAAGCCAGGCCAAGATTAAAATGGCCTTCCATTCCCCATGCGTCTCACTGCAAGCCGCAGAGCTGCAGATCTGAAGCAGGCCAGGGAGAAGCTGCTTAGGGTTTAAAATGTCAAACTCTTGATCCTCCTCACTGGAGGGGAGATGTCTCGTGGATAATCCAGAAATGTGAAATAATCCAAAAACCATTCCTCCTGGGCTCTGGATGGGAGAATAAAATGAGTGTGGGGGCTGGGTGTTTGAGCAGGTCACAGCTCAGTGAGATACATAATGGAACCATCCAGTGAGGCCTGAACACAGGAGGAACTGGGATGCCATCCAGCCCCACATTCTGGCCACGCTCCCCACTCAGGGCTGGGAGTTGATAGTGCTGTCTTCAGACTGATGCATTCAGTTGTTCTGGAGACATCTGTCCAGCCCCTACCATGACGCAGGCGTTGGGGGGCACCCCACTTAGCACCACAGACGAAGTCCTGGTCCTCAGAAGGCTTCCAGTTGAGAGAGACAGTATGTAGGCTGACACAAAGCATTTGGTAAGGATTACCATAGGAAAGACCTCGAGATTACGGGAGCCTGCAGTGGGCTGACCAGATCCTGAAGCCGACGCCTGAAGGATGAAGGGACACCGGCTAGACAGGGAGTGGGAAGGGCATTCTGGGCAGAGGGAACAGCAGCGGGTGAAGCCTGGGGCAGGAAGGAGCTCAACCTTGAGGAACCGTAAGAGGATAGTAATTACTCACTGAATGAGCGGGCAAAGCAGGCAGGGTCAGATCATGTGGGCAGGGCACCGGAAGGAGTTTGAACTATATTCCAAACCCAGTGGGGAGCCACCGAAGTTATCAGCTAGAAGGCTAACCCCCATACCCACACATACACCACCCACCCTGCCCCAGAGCAAGGGCTGAAGGAGGGAGACCTCATTCGCCAGCAGGCAGTGAGCATTCGGGTGTGGGGCGCAGGAGAAGCACGGGTTCGGCTCCGCCCCACATCTTGACCCTTTTGCTGCCTATCCTGGTGCCAGGCATAGAGGAGACAAAGCACACACAGTCCTGTCCTCAAGAGTTCAGCATCCACCCCGGGAAGATAAAACAGGTCCACAAAGAACTGGAAAACAGCTGGTGGCAAGTGGCAGGTGCCCAAAGGCAGGGAGAAACAAAGCTTGTGTACCAGGAAGGTGGGTGTTCAGGTCACAGGTCATCTCTCAAGAGTTTTTGTTGAGAAAAGGGACCTATGTCTGTGCTGGGCCCTTCATGCAACACTGCCCCACTGAGCCTTCATGGCAGGCTGGAAACGGTAGTGCCCGCGCTTCGCCACCCCATCGGAGAGTTGAGGAAGCGGGTGCAGCTGGGAAGCTTGCCCAGGGGATCCACAGTTAGTCTGATGGAGTCGGGATTCGAACCCAGTAATGCCCCCTCCACCCAGAGCCTGGGTACCCTGCCATACCACTCTCCCAACACCCCACACCTACTGATTCCCCATCTGCAAAATGACACTTTGGTTGGACACTCAAATGTTTCGGGGTCTGACATTTTATTTCATTTATTTTTTAAGATTTTATTTATTTGAAAGTGAAAAAGAAAGCATGGGGGGAGGGTCAGAGGGGGAAGCAGACTCCCCACCGAGGAGGGAGCCCGATGGGGGAGTCAGTCCCGGGACTTTTGGATTATGACCTGAGCCAAAGGCAGTTGCCCAACCAACTCCACCCAGGAGCCCTGGGTCTGACATTTTAAGCAGATTTTAAGGTTCTGTGGGAGACGCTGCATTTAATCTCAACCTTAAATAGGCAAGATTTGGATGGACAGAGACTTGAGGGGAAAGGTGTTCTAGGCAGAGGGAACTGTGGGCAAGGGGAGGGTCACACCCCACTATGAATTAGAAGAGGAAAGCTCAGGGGAGCCAGAATGGAGAATGTGGGACCCCCTTGGTCTGGGAGCTGAGCTGAGCTAGTGGAACAGAGGGAAGAGGTAGAGGGCCGGGAGTGCTCGGGTCCCAGTGCAGACCTCTCGAGGCCCTTAGGTGGAAAACCGAGCCAGGGAGACTGACTCCACATTGGGCCCTCATGGCTGAAGTCAGTCCTACCACACCCTGTGCCATTGGGAAGGGCCCTCCAAAGTGCTCAGGAATCTTGAGTCCCCCTCTCCGCCTTATTCCCTCTCAGGCATGGACCTGAGGCCAAGAGAAATGTCACAGGTCCTCCAAGGTTACACCAGCCTGGGGCCCAACCAGAGCAGGAAGCAGTTTCCAAGGCCTCCGGCCAACCAGGGTCAGCAGGCATGCCCGGACCTGGGCCAGGCCCCAGTTGCTCCGGGCTTTGTCTCTCTGCGTCTTGAAGCCTCAAGAGGTCACTTGATCTTGCCTCTGGCTCTGAGCGAGGAGCCCTCACGTCAGGGGTCAGCCATCCCTGCCCTGCCTCTGTGGGCTTCTCTTCACACTCTGAGGTCTTCCTCCCTCCCATCCTATGTCTTGCCTCCCTTGTGGCCATTTTCAGGCCAAGCCTTCTTGTTCTGAGCCTTCATTTCCTGGAAATATAATCTCCCTGTGAACACACCCTCTCACACTCCTCCTCTCCCATCTCCCCACATCCCTGTGGACCCGGAAGAGCCCAAGGGAGTGAGGCCCTGGAAGTGGAGGGGGCCAGGAGCATGCCTGGAGGCACAGACCAGCCTCTGTGCAGGGCCTGGTTCCATCCCTTACCAGTTATGTGACCCAGTGAGTCACATCACCTTGCTGTGTCTCTTGTGAGAATTAATGAGATTACCCATGAAGCCCGGTCCCTGGCACACAGTAAGCACGTAGTCAGTGGATGGTACATGGGTGGACGAACGCCTCCCACCAGCTGAATGAATTCTGTCACCCAGTCTGTGTGACTCATACACACCTCTGACCCTTTCCTCCTCGCTCAGGACTCTGTGGGTAGCCAGCCTCCTTCACCTGCTGTCCCTGTTGTCTCCTTGGAATGATTTTGTGTCTCACGTGGGTGTGGGTCCTTTGGTGGGAGGCTCTGAATCACTACCTAGTTTTTGGCCTTAGCAACTGGGCTGATTCCTCCCTGGGGGGCCCCGAGGCAAGGTAAGTCACCAATACATACACACCCCGCCCCCTGCCAAGGGACCTATAAAGCCTGATGGGCAGCAGGACCCAGACCCCTACATGACCCGGGTCAGCCAGAAGCCCTTCCCACGCAGGTCCTTACACCAATCCCCTCTCTTGGTGCCTCGCGTCTTTGTAAATGTGCCATGGTCATATCTTGGCGGACTTGCCATCTTTGTCGCCATCACTTTTGCTGCCGTAGTGCCCTCTTTGCTAGAGGGCGGGAGGAAGTAGGTTAAGTCTGTGCTCAACACACGTGAACCAGCCACCTGCCCCGGGCCAGGCACTATATCTGCTGCTGGGGAGACCACTGAACGCGACCAGCGGTGTCCTGCCCTCATGGAGTTCACAGGCTGTCAACAGGTGTCCACTGAAAGTCTCCGTGGGAGCATCATTCTCCAGGACAGGGACTGAAATGGACCCTCTGGAAATTCCAGGGACCCCCCCCCCACCCTTGAACCATGAGCAGGGCAGGCTGCAAACGCTTCCTGGAGCCAGAAAATCAGAAAATGAGTCTTACGGAGCGCCTGGGGAGCTCAGTCGGTTAAGTGTCTGATTCTTGATCTCAGCTCGGGTGTGGATCTCAGGGTTATGAGTTCAAGCCCCGCGCTGGATGCAGAGCCTATTTTATTTAAAAAAAAAAAAAAAAAAAAAAAAAAAAGGAAAGAAAGAGAAAAAAGAAAGTGGGTCTTGAACAAATTTAAGGCTTCAGAACTGTAGTCCTGGGTCAGTCATCCAGTGGCTGCCATGTTGCTGCCCTGACACCTGCCCTCAGCCCCCATCTGTTCCCCTCATTGTGGCCCCCAGAGTGCTTGTTCTTCAACATTTCTGGATGCATGGTGTTTGGAGTCCCCCGGATATTTACTGGATGTATGGATTCCAGCCCGTTTTCTCCTGTGCCTCCATTGCTTCCCATCTGTCGGCTGCATCCCCTCTCCCCCCCCACCCCCCGCCCACCCCTCTAGTCTCCTTGCCTACAAAGTAAGGGCCCAGCCACTAGCCTGGTAGTCCAGATATTCTGCTCTTCCTTTTCTGCCCTGACCTCCTCCTCACACACCATCCCTTTCCAGCCCTAGAATGTGGAATTAGGAGGGAGTTTTCTTTACCCCAGTGTGCCCTGTGCCTTGTCCCTAGCTTTCCCTCGTCTGGGCTCCCCCTTTCCTGCCCACCATCCATCTCCCACCTGTCAGTTCCTATCTTTCATTCACATGTCACCTCCTCCAAGAAGCGCTCCAGGATCTTTCCCAGGCCCACTTAATCTCCAGCCCTTTATGCGTCCATGACAGCCCTTCCCAGGAATGTCCTCACCACATCATTGGCTCCTTTAGGCTGCTTGCTCATTCCTGTGCGAGTTCCCTGTCTTCCTCATCTCCCCCATGACCTGTTCAGCTCCCTACTTTACTTAAAGACTGAATCCCACAGAAGGAGAGGACTTGCCCTAGGTGACACAGCACACCTGGCTCAGACGCTCACGCATTCTCTCTGCCTTCTGCTCCACTGCCTTGTTTGTGTTAGACCCCTTTCTGGAGGGCAGAGACCCGCAGGTGGAAGTGAGACCATAGCTCCTGGCCTGGCAGTCAGTGGGTGTGAATACATGTCTGCTGGTCACTGAAATGAATGCACAGACGTGTGCACCTTCTGGGGGGAGAGCTGCTCTCCATGGATGGCCTGATTTATACGTGAGCTGAGCACTGCGAGTGCCTGCTCATCCAGCCCCGGATGCTCCCAGTGCCAGCCCCTCCTGACGGGCAGAGACCGCTTCCCACCTCAGCACCTCAGCCAGTAAAACCGCTGGGCCCTGAGGGCTCCGCAGAATGTGGCTCTGCAGTCCTCGATTATAGAGGCACTAAAAGGTTAAGTCTCAGGAACAATGGCTGGTGTCCTGGGGCGCCAGGCGTGGGGATAGAGAGGTACCACATACAGGTTTCTGCCCTGGAGGAGCATAGAAGGGAAGGAGAAGTGCACCAGTAGCTATGGTAACAGGGTGGCCTAAGGAGGCATCCTGGAGGTGTGCAAGACCTGAGCTGGACCGCGCCACTCAGAGCAGTCATCACTCTGGCATTCAAGTCAGCACTGTCTCGACCCCAGCGTGTGCTGGGCACTGTGCTCAATAGTGGGCTGAAAAGCCAGAGTTCCTCCTGCCAAGGCAGGGTTAGGTGCCCCCCTCAGTGCTCCTGGAGCCCTCTGGATGTCCCTTGGCACTGCCCCCATCTCTCTGCCTTGGGGTTGCCGGCTCTGGGGTCTGTTTTGCTTTTCTCTGGACTCCGTGAGCCCCTCAAGGGCAGGGGCCAGATCTGCCTCCTCCGCTTTGTCCCCAGTGCCCAGCGCGGGGCCTCACCTGGCACCACAACCTTAGTTCTGTTTTGTGGAGTTGAACCCAGTGAGGTCAGGGTCTCACAGGGCTACGGGGCATCCTCCCTTCTCCGGGCTCAGGACCCTCTGGAGTTGATTCTCTCCCCAGCCCCCACCCCCACCATCCCCACCATCCCCCAGATGCTGGCCAAGTCCTGAAAGGTGGGGAGGGCAGGGGGAGGAGGAAGGTGAGACAGGGAGGGCTTAGCAGAGGGCGAGAAAGCCTCCCTGCTGCCTGGCTTCGGGTACCGCGGGAACAGTTCTGGCAGGAGCTGCCTGCTGGGCTGAGATCACCATGGAGACCTGGCTTGGAGAGGGTCACTGGCAGTGGCTAAGGGCCGGAGGGGGCGGGGGCGACAGGGATTTGTGCAGAGGCTCCCAGCCTGCCTTGGGGCCCTTCTGGGGAGCAGGGAAGGCTGGGGCTTAGTACAGTCCACTTGCTGAGTGGTTTGGGGCAGCCAGTCCTGAATCTCCGCCTCACTTGTCACCCAGGCACACTACCTGTCACCCCAACAGAGGTTCCTTAGCTTGGCAGCTGTTCCTCAGCCGCAGTAAAGCTACCTACAGAAGAGGCCTCCCCCTCCCCCAGCTGAACCCGTTCCCCCAGATACAGTCATCCTGGCCCTAATGGATACCCTCCTTATGGCTCCAGGTGGTCTGTTTATCACCCAAACTGGAGGACTGTCCATCCCATCGGCACCCCCGGCCCCAAGAGCTGCTTTTCCACCATTCACCCCCGTTCTGATACAACTGCACCTTAACAGGCGCACCCCTTCCCCCTAGGGCTGATACTCCATCCTCCGCTCCCTCCCTCCCTCCAGCCTCTGCTTGCCACCTGGGCTGATAGACTGGGATGGGGGCTGCCTCTACCTATTGGGAGCCCACCTGGTTCCCCTGGCCCTGGGTGGGGGGTGGGGGGAGTCCTGGCAAGTCCAGCCTCAGGACAAAAGTCTTCCCCAGGGCTGACTGCCCAGCAGACAGCAGCCGAGGCTGAGCAGAATTTAAATGTGGCCCTGTTGGGAAGGGGAGCCAAGAAAGGACAAGAGAGGAAAGGCTTTCTGTGGCCGCCTGCTTCCTGCAGGCGTGGGGGAGGGGGGGTGTTCTGCTAGGGGGTGTTAGAAGGCAGTTGTAGCTCCCCCCACCCCTTAATTCTGGTGAGCTGGTCACTCACCGAGTGCGTGGACACGGTCTTGAGAATAACTGAGTCCATCCCTGTCCCTCTGGGCATCTTCCCATTAGCCTTTGCAAAGCCTGGAGAAGGGGTACTTCAGAGCTCCAGCATCTGGTGACTGTAGGGTCTGGGAGCTTGGAGGTTTCTGAGCCTCAGCAGCCAAACACAAATGGTATTGTGTTGGACCATTTCTTTATTCCTTTATTCAGACAGACATCCCGGTCACCTTGCCTCTGGAAGGAACCAAACGGCATTGGAGGGCAGAGGGAAAGGGTTGGAATTGGAAAAAATGAAAGTGCACAGGTGTGCAGTTCATACCTGTCTGTGCTCAAGCCCTTTGCTCCCCACTGTGTCATTCCTCAAATAGCCTAGCTTGGAGGAAGTACTAAACTCATTGTTACATGAGGAGACCGAGGCTTGGGGCATCTAGCTGGCTCAGGCCCCAGGAAAATAATAATGGTGTATAATCAGCATCATTTCTTATGTTTCCTGTACCAGGCTTAAGCCACCTTAATCCTCTGAATCCTCCCAACAAACCTATGGGATAGTTTGGTTATCCCCTTTTTACAGATGAGTAAACTGAGGCTCACGGAGATTCACTGACTTGCCCAGCATCCTAGAGCTGTCCAGGGGTGATGCTGGCATTTGAACTCAGCTGTGTCTGACTCAAGAGCCCAAGTCCCTGGCAGATTGCACTGCCTGGAACCCCAGCTCCTCTCCAGGAGCCTCCTTTACCTCTCAGGGAGGCAGGCTGTGGATACAGACCTGTTTTACAAATGGGGAAACTGAGTTCAGAGAAGACCAGGAACAGTCCATTGTCTCACGAGGGGCTATTTGGAGTGTTCTGGGAGAAGGAACAATGTGATTAGCTTCTCCCAGAATCCTGGTAGGAACTGAGTGGGGGTCCCGCTCTTAGCCTCTCTGTTCTTAGAGCTCAGTGTCTGTGCCCACCACTGACTTCTGCTTCTTTCGTGTTTCTTTGCAGCTTTCAGAAAACCAACGCCAAGACCCCTCCCAGCGTCCACATTGTCCTCTGGCAGGAGCGCTTGCCCCTCCACCTCCCCCACCACCCCACCTGTCCCCCTTGCACTACCATCTCCCCCCCACCCCTCCCTGCCCATCCCTCCACGCAGAAGCCGAAGGTGAGCCCTTTCTGCACAAAACCAGCAATTGTAAATACTTTTTAAAAATGTACAAAACTTAAAAACAAAACACAGTTTTAGAAAAAGACAAAAAAAAAAAAGAGAGAGAGCGAGAGAGCGCGCGAGCGTGTGCAAGAGGTTGCGAGCGGGGGGGCCCCCCGAGGTGTCCAGAGCCCCTGCAAGTATGCACTGAGACATTTATCTACAGGTCGTTTGACAAAAATGAACAATATCCTATTTATTGTATATACTGTTTTATTATAAATTGTGGATTGTATATTGCATTCTGTAAACCTGCTGTGGTCCCGTGGTGTGCAAATTCGCATGGTGGGGGGGAGGGGCAGAACCTCTTGCGGGAGCTTTTTTTTTTTCCCTTTCTTTCGTATTTTTCACTCTTTTGGGTTTTCTCTTCTGTTGTTGTTGTTGTTTTCTGTTTTGGCAGGACACACCCAAAGATCCAAGTTTGTATTAAAAAGAAATGAAAAAAAGCAAAAAAAAAAAAAAAAAAAAAAAAAAAACAACCTCGTGTCTTGTGAAAGGGGGTGAGTGAAGGGTGGATGGAATGGAAGTGGAATGGAAGGCATCGTTGGGTTTTGTCACCAGACACTGGTTCCCCAGAGTTGAAATACCCCTTCATGTGTTCCATCTTCTGAGGTCTCCCTTCTGCCTGAGATCTGAGTCAGCTTTGCATTGGAGGGTACCACCCCTCTTCCAGATTACAGCCCAGGCCCTGGGTCTCCCCTGCCGCACGGGGATCCCCAGCCTGCTCCCCAGGGCTTTGTGGCCCCTGCCCATGCTTTAGGTCCCAGATCCAGGGATTCTGCCTGCTAGACCCTTGGTCTTGGTCCTGGGTCTCCCCTGATTCTGAAACCCATGTTGTGTCCCATGCCCCAGGATCCCACAAGTGTGGGAATGCTGGCCTCTCAGACCCCTCTTCTCCCCTCAAGTCCTAGGCGTCCTCTCCTCTCCTAGGAGGGATTCCTGTTATAAATCAGGTCTCGAGTTTCTTTGCTTCTGAACTCTCTCATTCCATCCTAGATCCCAGGTCTCTTGACTCCAGCCTTTTCATTTGTACTGTGTCACCCCAGCTTATGGGCCCCACAGTTCTCCTCTGGTCCAGGGACACCTGTCTTTGAGATGCTCATGCCTTCCTAAGCCCAAGAACTCTTACGGGGGAAACCCCCTTTCCCACAAGGACTGGAGTACCCCCTGTTTATCTATCATTCACCCCAGGTCCTTTGGCCTCCAGGCCCCCCATTTTGCCTCAGCACACCTGATGTACCTGCTTTTGCCTGTGCAAATTCCAGACTTTAACTAGGCCAGTAACCCCAATATTTCTGCCTTCCCCGTTCTTACTTGAACCCCAAATGCTGGGTCTGTTCCCTCCCAGCATTTGTAAACTATGTATAAAGAAAACTCAATCCCGTGCCTATTTCTGATGGACCTGGAAAGGCTGAATTGTTCCCCACTCCCTGACTTTGGGAGCTCTTGGCTGCCCTTGATCAAATTAATGCCCACTTTGGGCCGCCTGGTCTTTAGCAAGCAGCTTTTCCCATAGATCCGCTGCCGGTTGTGGCTGTCTCCCCACTGAAGATCAGGGAGACCCTGAGGAACCCTCTGAGGGGGACACACACCCCTAGCTTCTGGGGACCCCTACCTGAAAGCAGATGTCAGAGGATTCAGATGGGGCAGGTAAAACAATCCCCCAAAACCACAGCCTCTGTGCTGAATGTGAGGCTTATCCACCCCCAAGTCTCTGTGTGTCCCCAACACTCAGATGAAGACATTGTCACCACACTGCCTGGTGAGGCAAAGGCGGCAACACAAGCTCAAGGCCACAATTCAGTATGCTTTTGCAAGTGGGGGCAGGGAGCAGTAAGACCCAGTAAGGGTCGGGAAGGGGGTCTTTGTTCCCAGAGGAGTAAACAGCATGTGCAAAGGCCTGGGGGGGGGGACGGGGGGGGGGGGGGGCAGGTGGCCACCACCCGTAGGTAGGTCTATTTGGAGCAGACACTTTGTGCAGGGGGAAGAGCACAGGGAGAGTGCTTTGTCAAGGTCGCTTTGGGGCCCCGCGGAGGCTGGTTGGAGTAGGTGGCATGGACGAAACCAGTGCAGGGTGACAGAAGCTTGTTTTCAGTCCCTGAATCGGCTGCAGGGAGAAAGTAAATGTGTTCGGCGCTGCTGAGGAAGCAGAAGCAGCTTGGGGTCACTATCCAGGTTGGGGCAGGTTGGGGGGGGGTGCTCTGAAGGCTCCGTAGGGGGAGGGTGCGCAGAGGAGTTTCTATGAGGAAAGGGGCAGGAGGGGGAATTCAGTGGAAGGGACTAGGGCTCTACTTGAAATGGCGAGAGAGGGAATGAAAGCTTGTGTGCCCAGGAATTGGTGGGGGTTGGGAGGGACGACCCATGAAGGAAATGGGAGTTTAGGGAGGTGATTATAGCCCAGCGAGGGGGCTCATTAACTTGAAGAGGGTTTTGGAGGAAGGATGGGGATTCACTGCAAAGAGCAGAGCTACAGTTTCTGGGCTGGGAGAGAGAGTTGGAGAGGGAGTTCCTCGAAAGTGAAGTTGGGGGGGGGTGAGGAGAGAAAGGAGCTCAGGGAAGGAAGGGGGCTTAGTCTGTGGCTTAGTAAGGGGTGAGGAGGGCAGAGGTGCATCTTGGAGAGCAGACTTGGGAGATCTGCCAGGACCAAGGGTCCAGCCTTTGGGATGGAAGGCTCTCTGGCCCTGTCCAGGTGGGTGGGGCAGGGATGGGGGGGGGGTCACCCTATTCACCCTATTCTGATCTGTTCTTTCAGAAATTTCAGCCTTACCACAGTCACAGCCCTGCACCTGATTGCAAAAAGCATCAAGGCAATGTGGGCCCCAGATGTTTGGGTTTCACCACCATTAGTAAATACTTCCCTGTTTTTATTCCTCAAAACAATCCTTGAGGTAGAGAAGATACTCATTTATAGATGAGAAGACAGGTTCAGAGACCTGGAGTAAGTGACTTGTCCAAGATCACATGGGAAGTGGGAAGAAGTAGTCTGAACTTTCACTCTTTCATAACAATTTAAAGAAAAAAAATCCTGCTGAAGAAAATTCACTCAGAAAAAAGATTCGCTTAAAGGTTAAGTAAAAAACAAGAATAGAAAATCATTTCTTTAATTATGTGCCAGGTACTATTCTAAACTATATAAAATTCATGCCGTCTCCACAACAATTCTATGATAAGGCTTTATTGTAATTATTCTCCTGTTTTACAGACCGGAGACTCAACTCATAGAGAGGTAATTTACAAAGACCACTCATTGTGATAAGAGGAGAGTTCAAACCCCAATCTGGTTGTGGAGTCTGCTTGCTTTGCTGTCCTGTTAAAAGTGAAAACCCACTCTACCCACATCCCTGGTAATAACCCACATGTCTACATTTTCAGGTCCATTCAAGGAGAACAGTGGTTCTCAGCCCAGAAGTTCTGATTTCATTGGGCTGGGTAGGGTCTGGGCGATGAGATTTTTAAAAGTTTACACTGATGGTTCTGATGTGCCAAGTGGAGAACCACTAACCCAGCTATTGTGCTGAGTGTTTACACACAAGCAGCCACCTGTGTGCACACACCTACATTTAATGTGTTGTCCTAGGTGTTCAGGTGTTTGTAAGATGCTTTTCTTGTGTATGCACTGTGGTATCCATTAGTGCTTTTCACTGAGTGGCTGTAAATTACTATGGGTTTTCCGAGTGACTGTTAGAGGCACTGTAAACACATTCATCCAACAAATATTTCTTAAGCACCTACAGGATTCCAGGCAATAGCCCAGGCACTTGGGGATGCAATAGTGAACAAAACAGATGGGGTCCCTGCCTTTGAATGTATCATCTTTTGGAATTGACAGACTGGTCTTTTGTCTTTGCCTATGTGTGGTGAGGGGATAGCTGCCCTTGGAGTTTGCTGAAGGGTGAATGTCTGGCTGGGAGATCTTAGGAGGGTGAGACATGCTGGTTGCTATGTGCATGGGTCGGGGAGCTGGGGGCCTCTGGCCTTACGTGTAGATGTGTTAGAGAAGGAGACCTAGGGCATGTTTCTAACTTTGAATGCGTGTGGCTGCCTGTGTGGCATGTGTGTAAAGATGTGCATGAGCTGGGCCTGTGAAAAGGTAGACAACAGGATGAAGGGGGTGTGATGGGGAAGGGCTGTGCGCAAGGTAGGCACCAGTGCACGTGCACACACACAAACACACATACAGCCAGCTGCTGCAAGGAGGATACTGGTTTCCAGTCCCAGGGCCAGGAGAACTCTGCTCCTGCTCCGGGTATGTGGAGGAGGCACAGCTGGGGCTGGAAACTCCAGAGTGGGAGGAAGGGAGGGAGAGCAAGGGAGGGAGGCTGGGGAGCCACATCCTTGATCTCTGGTCTGTTTCAGCAGTTCCGGACTTGGTGCTCTGGGTCTCTGTGTGACTCTGGGTCTCCCTCTCTCTGATGTCCGGATATTGGCATCACTCTTTCTTTCTTCTGGGTCTTGGGCTGGGAGGCTGATCACATGACTCTGGGTCACCACCTCTCCAGCCTACTTGGCTCTCTGTCCCCACTCCAAGTCTGTCTCTGTCTCCATGTCTGACTCTGTCTCCGTGTCCTTCCTTGTCCTTGCCAGGTGGGGGGAAGGGGCCCAGTGCTCAGGGAGCAGGTGTCAGCTCACTCAGGCAGCAGGGAGTGAAGCCAAGGAGGGCACAGAGCCAGCAGCCCCTGGACACACAGCCACACTCCAGGACACACTGGGGTCGCTCACAGGAACACACAATGACATACGTGGAGAGATGGGTTCTCAGGGACATATACACAGGTGCCCAGTTCAACACACAGCTAAGCCCAGAAACACAAGGGTGCCAGACAGAGGGTCACATGCAGATACCAAGGGGTCATGCACACACAAACTGATGAATACTTATTCAGGCACACACCAAAACAGTCACAGGCACAATCAGGGCATTTTTCCAGAGGAAAACCCAGAGCCATGGGCACACAAATGGACACAAACATACACACACACACTTTCAGTCTGGGGCAGACACACAGGCTTAAAGACAGCAGACACAATCACTCACTGGAACACAGATGTCCAAAGGTCCAGGTACACTCTGTTACACCTGGCTATCAACACCCAGAGCCACATACATTCAGGATAGGGACGCAAATGAGCACAGACAGGCAAATACCCTCAAGGACAACCCGAACCAGGGCAAGACAGGCGCACTGAGGGACACGCCCAGCACAGGCGGAAAGCCCTCAGGTACACACACACCCCCTAGGGGCTCACTCGGGAGCACCTGGGGACACGCCCACAGGCGGCGGGAGCCTGGAGTGGGGAGCAGCGCGGCCCCAGCGCACCTGGCGCCCAAGGCGAGCCCCCAGGCGCCCCCAGTGTGCGTGCCCGTGCGTGCGTGCGTGCGTACCCGCCCGCGCGCGCCGCCACCTGTGGGAGGAGAGGTGCGCACTGCGCCCGGGGCTGCCCGGCTGGCGCGGCGCGGATTGCCGGGGGAGCGGTTGCCATGGAGCGCAGAGCGCGGCAGCATACTAATGGATCGGCCAGGGGCGCTGCCCCCTGGCCAGCCCGGCTCCCTCCTCCCGCTCCTTCTTCCAGTTTCACCGAAGTCACTCCGGCCCGCGGTCCCGGCCCGCGACCCCCACTCCAAAGGCCGGAGCCCTGGGGGACGGTCAGGAGACCTGGCTCCCGGACCCTCGTGGCCTCGACTTCCCGGGAGAAGGCCCAGGCGGGTGGTGCGAAGCGGTGCGAGGGCGGAGCAAGGAACTGGGACGATGCAGGGGCTGCCCGGCCTGGGCTTGGGCACCAAACAGACACGGCAGCTGGGAGCGCAGGTGCTGCCTTGGAATGGGGGTGGCTATCCTGGAGGGGTGGGAAATAAAGGGGGGAACTTAACCCTTTTGTTGCCAGAGGGCCCATCAATCTGTTGTCCCTAGGCTTGGCTGGGGTCGGCTGGGGTCGGGGAGAGCCACAAGGACACTTGACCGATCTTAGTAGTAATACAATCCACACCCCTCTCCATTTTCATTGCTCCAGTGTTGGCTTGACCTGCAGGAGAGGAGAGCATCAGTTCCCAACACTTCAGCTCTGCCTGTAGTCTGACTGGTGATGCGGTGGTGTGCGCTGAGGACTGAGGGGAGGGGGGCAGAAGCACTGGAATGGTTAACACCTCCCCATACCTCATACCTCGATCCCAGTCCCACAGTCCCCCTTTCATACAGCCTTGACCCCTACCCCCTCAGCCCCACTGTTTTAATTGGCATGGCGGGGCACGGTGGTACCCTGGCGGCGGTACCCTGGCAGTGGGGGGGGGGGAGCCAGCAGAGGGTTTGCAGGTAAAGAAAGTGGGAGGGGGGCCTAATGGGGGGGGAGTCAGGCGGTTGCCTAGCAACCCCACAGCTGTCTGTTGACCTAGAAGAAGCTGCGCTGTCTTGACACAGCTGGTGTTTACATGTAACCGAGGCTCTGGCTTAGCGCTTGCTTGGAGGAAAGCTGAGGCAGGGCCCTCGTGGCAGCCTGGCCCTGGCCCCTGGCTGCGGGTGGGCTCCGTGCCTGCCTGCCCTCTTTGCTTCAGCTCCCACCTCAAGTCCAACCAGGAGAGAGTGGGAGGGCAGATCTCAGACCTGGAGGCTTTGGAGCTGGGAGAAGTTGATGGACACACACACACACACACACACACACACACACAACCACACACACATACTCAACCTGAGGCCTTTAACATAGAAAGGGTGGGAGACTAAGAAAGGGACTGGGGAGGGGGGTGCCCAGTTTGTGCACAGACTTCAACCCACACAGAGAACACCAACATTCTCAGGGACATGTGAACATACAGACCCACAAAATTAAACTGACTTAGGCACTCACACACACACGGGCACAGAGATGCCCACTGACATCATGATACCCAGACAGACACCAACACAGAGGAACAAAGTAATCAAGTGGTTGAAACCCAGAAACACAGACATCTTGATACAGAGGATAAACAGGTACCTACCATCCGACGGGGACATGCTCAAACACACTGACAGGGACACCTGGGTGGCTCAGTCGGTTAAGCATCTGCCTTTGGCTCAGGTCATGATCTCAGGCTCCCTGGATCGAGCCCCACATCAGGCAGGGAGCCTGCTTCTCCTTTCTGCTCCCCCTGCTTGTGCTCTCTCTCTCCCTCTCTCTCTTTCTCTCTCTGACAAATAAATACAATTTTAAAAACAAACAAACACACTGACATATACACAGACCCCCCCCCCATGTGTTCACACCAGCAACTGTCCCACGAACCCAGTTTATCCCGGCTAGAGTGTGCTGGTCTACGTCAGGGCCCGCATACAGAGTCACCCACGCGCGCACAGCACACAGAAACCCGCAACTCCCCAAAGCTTTATTGATTGCCCAAGGCAGACAGTCACTAACTCCACTGACAGAGGCAAAGACACACCCAGGAGCCCGACACGTGAAAAGGCACAGGTCCCTGAAAGACCACGGGCCCTGACTTGTCCCACCCGCTCCCACACAAATACTGTAGCACAAACACATGCCGGCCCAGGGTGTGGGCAGAGCAGAGACTCCTCCCAGCCCGGAGCCCTGAGCGTCAGCGACTGTGCCTTGGGGTCAGAGAGCCCGAATGGCCCCAGGACCACTGCCAGATGAGCCCGTGTGTCCTGTGCCCTATCCCCTGGCCCTCAGCTCTAGGGAGAAAACCACCAGCTCTTTTGCTGGGAGCCCCCAGACGGAGGGAAAAGATCCCGCTCACCACTACCCACCACCACCCCCGCTCCACCCTGGTAGCCCCTGTCTGAAGCGATGTCCTCTGGAATCCCTGGACAAAAGAGGCACTGTCCTGCTCAGATGAGCCCCTGTCTGATGGAGGCCATATCTCTCTCCCAGGCAGCTCTGGACACCACAGATGGACGGACACACGCACACGCATGCACTTGTGAGAGAGCATGTGGCAGCTCCTGGGGGGTTCTCAAGGGCCTCCTGATGGAGGTGAGCCTGGGACCTGACTTTGGAGCCCACGAAGAAGTGGGGGAGGGAGTGTGCTGAGGAGAGAGCCTCCTTTTCTTACCCCAGACCCCGCCCCTCATCCAGCAGTTTCTGCTCCCCCCAGGGCCCCAGGGGCCGGCCAGGCCCCACAGCCCCAGCAGCCCAAGCAGTGAGCAGAGGAGGAGAGTGGATATTTTTAGCTTCTCTGCCACTGACATTTCGCAGCAGGCGACCTGGGGTGAAGCTGAGTGAGTGCTGAAGGCTGGGAGCAGCCGACAGCGCCTTCCCACCCCCATGCACACGCACACACAACTGTGCACACACACAGCCCCGTCCCCCAACACCCCCATGCTCACACGAGGGCCGCAGCTTCAGGCCCACAGTCACACACCTAGACACACACGTGTGCACCTGTGCACACACTTGGTTCACAGGCCGCTTACGCCTAAGACCTCACACACCTAGACACGACACGTGTCTATTCACACACCCAGATACACACACAGTTCATACCTAGAACCCACTTCCCACACCTGGCCAAGTGTACACACACTCCTTTGTCATTCACTTCAGAAGGCAGATCTGGTGACGACTGAGTTTTGGCACTCTTCTAAACGCCAGGGCAACTGTGAGCGAATTCAGCAAAAATTCTCCATCCCTCACGGAGTTTATGTTATGTTCCTGTGAGGGAAGTAGGAAGTTTGACAGCAAACAAAAAAACAAATAAGCAAAGTATTACTTCAGGAACCACGTGTATAACCCAATCCCCCAAAATATACAACCACACATGTGAACGACTCCCTAACATTCGCTCTCCCACAAATTCACACAACAGCACCCACAGCCCATGGCCAAGACTCACACAGACAACTCCACACATGTACCTCACAACGGTCACCAACATGCACACTTTGCCACACGCGTCTGCAGTTACACGCTTCACAAACACTCATGCAACTCGAACACGTGACACAGGGCACAAATGTAGCCACACACACACACTGTGCAGAGCTGGACATGTTCCTTACCCACCTACACGGAAGAGAGTCTCCACAAGAGCCCGTAAGTGCAGGATCCCACAACCATGCCCCACCACACACACACACACACACACACACACACGTGCACACCATTCCTTCAGGTCGAATTTCTCCCTCTGCCTATCCCTAACGTACATATGCGCACAATTCCCATAATCCTGCCCAACCCAGTGCAGTCCAGGTCTGCTTGCCACTCGCTCACGGGTAAACACAGGGACTCCTGGCACACTCATGACTCAGACACACCCCACCTGCATGCTCTAAAGAGGCCATGTACCCTGAGTCAATACAGACCCCCTCTCCCACCCACAGTCCCTCCCTCATTTCTCATGAGGTGAGTGTGGTCACTGCAGATCAGATCACTGCAGATCAGATCACTGCAGGTCACCCAGAACACCTCCAAGACTCTGATCCTGCTGTCTCCATGCCAGTCCCCAAGGGGCAGGACTCCCTCTGAGCTCAGAGTTTGCCCCTGGTGCCCAGGCTAGAGGTAGAGGCCAAGGAGAAGCAATGCTTCTCAGATCTCCCCCCTGCTCCCTCCTTCCATGTCCCTCCCCTCCTTCCTTGCTCCTTGAGTTTCTTTCCTTCTACTTCTCCATCTCCCTATCCCACCTCCCCAGTAGCCCTTGGCCCAAAACCAAATTTTCTTCTCTTCCAGGTTCTGCTGCCCTAGAAGACAAAACAAAAAACAAACAAACAAACAAAAAAACCCAAAAAACAAAAAAACGGCAAAAAAGCAAGAGTCATTGTCAAATCCTGAAGTCCTGGGAGGAAGAAGGAAAGAATGTGCCAAGGGAAGGAAGGATAGGACCAACGGGCCCATGGGCTAGCATGCACAGCTGGGAGAAGCAGCCCTGTGTGTTCCCGGGTCTGCTGTGTTACCCTGGGTCAGTTATCTCTGGGTCTCCCTTCTGCCTCTGTACAAAGAGGAAGTTGCAGGGGATGATTCTGAGGCAGTGAGATTCTCAGAGGCACTGCAGTGGCTGTATAAATAGAGAGAAGGCCTGGAGCCTTGGGAGTCTGATTAGAGCAAAGAAAGCCCCCTCCCCAGAGCTCCCCAACCAGAGCAGCCTCCTCCTTCGGGGCCTGGTTTCTGAGAGGCCAACAGCACGCCCTGCCCCCCCCAACATATATAAACACATGAGCTCCCCTCAACCCTTGGCCATGTCCTCTGCCCCTCTCTGGACCTTTGGCATCCAGGCTTGTGTATCTGGGGCTCACATTTGGGCTCTGTGCCGGTGAGCCAGTCTATGTGTGCACTGTCTGTCTGTCTGTCTGGTTGCCAGCAGCCTTCAGGCGCCAGGAGGGGAGGCAGCAGTCGGGGAGGGGGAGGTGGGGGTGGGGAAGGAGGTAGCGTTGACAAGTTCCAATGTCTGGCTTTCCCTCCTGGAAACCCCGAGCTGGGGCTGGCCCCCCCCTTCCCTTCCTGTCTCTCTCGCTCAAGCACGTCCCTTCTAAGAGCCCCTCTCTGCAGACACCCCCAGTGGAACCAAGCCCAGATCTGCTGCCAAGAAGGCCGACATTTCTTAGACTTGCCACGTTAAAGGGGCCTGCACAGGCACGCACTCCAATCCCCCCTCCGTGTCCTCCTCCCATGCACATTCAGACGACCCGAAACACACAAAGACACGGTTGGACACAGCGGCCACCTGTGCACACAGGAGGTAGCACGTGGAGCACATCTGACCCCGGGCTCCCAGACAAGTACAAACACAGCCACGTCCTCCCCCTCCTTCCCACACTCAGCTTACCACCGACTCAGAAGCATACACGGTTCCCAGCACACGGGGCTCACAGACACTCACAAACATGATCACACATGGGGCCTCGTTGTGCAGAGAAACCAGTGCAAACCCATAGCATATTGTCTCCCTGCACAGCGCCCACAGCCGCCGCTGCCACTGTGCCCACCACCGCCATCGCCACCCCAGGCAGACGCAGCCTGGCGACATGACGCCTGTGCCCGGTAACACGCGGCCCAGCACGTCAGTCCCACACAGCAGCGGTCTCCTGCCTCGCTTTAGGTAACCGCCCTGACAAAGGCCGCTGGGCGCAGAGACACCGCAGAGCCATACCAGGGACATTTGGAGGAGCCCAGCAGTCATGGACACACGCACACACAACTACATGCGGCTTTCCTCCGGGCACGCAGAACCACTGCCCCCTGGGCACATGCAGATGAGCTTCGACTCACAATTGTGTCATTAGCCTCTCGTCAACAACAATTTCACAGGGGCCCCAGACGGGACGTGCGTGAACTCAGGCACACATACTGACCCTTCAGCGCACACGAGGCTTCCTCGTCACTCGCATTTGGCTTCCACGTGCACACACTGCTAGACACAGCATCTCTGGAAACACAGGCATGTGTTCAGACTCAGAACACATGTAGCTTCTCCTGGTGCTTACAAAGACACACAGTGACCCCCTGTGTACGCGTGAGCCAGCACAAACACACACACACACACGGCAGCATCTGTGCACGCCGAGGCAAACCCAGACTCACAAATCGCCCCCACATGCTCTTCTCCGTGTACGAAAGTATGCGTGCTCCCCCCTGGACAGACCCAGCTCTCTGAACCTCACACAAGGACCCTCCAGCCCTCTGGCTCCCCACCCTAGGCTCCTGACTCCCTCCCTCGGCTGGTGAGGGTGAAGAAGGACTGGGAAGGCTGGGGGGCTGGCTCAGCCCTTGTTCCCTCCCTCTGCCGGCTGGCTCGCTCCCTCCTGTCTGGCAGAGTCGGCCAACCCAGCCCCGGCTCCAGCAGCCCTGGCTGTTCTGGGCAAACTCTCGGTGGGTTGGTCTCAGCTGATGCCGCCGCCGCAGCAGCAGCAGCAGCAGCAGCAGCAGGGGCGAGAAGGGTGCAGGCGGCTGCCAACGTGGCAGACGGCGGGCAGGGCGGCAGGAAGGAAGCTGGGCCTGTTCTGCGCCCACTCACTGGGGGAGACAAAACCAAGGGGGCTGGATGAGCAAGCGATGCAGCTGGGCAGGGGGACCCTGTGCCCAGCCTGGGCTCTGGGCCCACACTGGCCCCGGACTCCCTGGGTGACCTTGGGCAGCTTGCTCCCCTCTCTGGTCCTGTTTCCTCCTTCAGTGAACAGTCTGGACTGGACACTTCTTTCATCTCCCAGACCTTGTATCCAATTCAGCGCAGCAGGGAGCTCGTAGGAGGGAGACGTGAGTTCACTCTGTGGCCTCAGGCGGGTCCCTCCCCTCCTCGGAAACTTAGCCTTTCAGTCCAACAGTAAAAATTCCTGAAATCTATATAGTTCTCACTGTTGACAAACCATATTCATGCTACACAGGTAGTACCATTTTACAGATAAGCAAACTAAGGTTCAGAGAGGTCAAATGATGCACCCAAGTCTCCCCAGCAAGTGACTGGCAGAGCTGGGACAGGAGCTGGCCTTAGGAGTTTACCTCTAAGAATCAAAGCTGCCTCCTCATCTTTCAGTCATCCCACGCCCCCACCGGTATCAGGGGCTGGCCCCCCTGAGGCTCCCCATCTCCCAGCCCTGGGCCCCACCAGAGCCACCTGGTTCTGCCCTGGGGAGTGAGGGTTCAAAGGCCAGACAGGCCTCCCACTAGCATTCCAGCTGCCACTGGGAACACAGCTGTCAGCAGGGCCAAGAGAGCCAAAAGCCGCCTCCGAAGCAGACCCACATAATTGGTACATTGTCAACTCAAAAACGGAGATGCTGTGGGATCCTGGGCAAGCCACAGTCCTCTCTGGGCCTTTGTTTCTTCATCTGGCCACGGTCGATTGGACTAGACGAGTTCCAGGGGCCCTTTTGGCTTGGACGGTTGCCTAGGGAGTGACCAAGGAGAAACACGGTGGGGAGAGGCAGCTGTACCGAGGTCCCCGGTAGGCCATGGGTGTGTCTCAGGTGTCTGGACCCAAGAATCTGGCCTCTGCCTCACTTGTAGGCTGGGTTCACTTCTGAGTCCTCTCTGAAGTCCCACTCGGAGAGTGTTTGCAAGATGCATGCATGGCAGACAAGTGGACAAACAAAGGAAGGAAAGACAGAAGGGAGCAGAAGCCCTCAACCAGTGTCCTAGGGGCAAAGCACCCCTTGAGGAAGAAAGAGGACAAAAGGCAGAGGGAGGCTCTCAGACTACCTACCTCCTTTGTTTATTGGACAAACCTCTCTTGAAGGTCACTCTGCCCCACCCTGCAGGGCAGTCTTCGGGGAGGACAAATGTGGGGCAGCAAGAGGAGGGTGGTTAATGTGGAGGGAGCGGTCCCCAGGCCTGCGGAGGAGGCTCCTGGCTCATCTGGGAGGGGGAAGAAAAGCCTCTGGGAGGAGTCGAGGTGTTGAGCGCATGCTTCCAGGAGCAGCCGTAGCAAGCCCGGGGAAGGGAGCGCGCTCCAGTATGTGTCCAAGTGGGTGCAATTACCCTCCCATTTTGCGGATGGGGAAATCAATTCTCAGGAGCAGAGGGACAGAGCCAGGCCACATGTCCAGGCCCGCCTGACTGCAAAGCCAGTGTTTTTTTGTGCTATGCCACGCTGCCTCCCGAAGGAGTGAATTGCTAATGGTGGCATTTCAGATTTCAGATGTAGTGACAGCAAACTAGGGAAGAGGTTCTGGACAGATGGTTCCCAATCGGGTCCCTGCCTCGGGCTAGCAGAGCAGAGGGTTGTCAGGGCAAGCGAAGCGCCCTCCCCTCCATTCCTCTTGTGTGTGGGATGCAAACTGGTCCCCCCCCCACACACACTCTGCTCACCATCCCCCTCCAGCCCTTTGGCCCTGCCGGGGTGACCTGCATGAGCTCAGCTTCCCAGCAGCCCTGCGGAGGAGTCAGCCGGGGCAGAGGCTGCCTCTGCCCTCTCACGGCTTGGCAGTGCCAAGGGAGGCGGGGCCGAGGAGGGGCGGGGGAGGGGGAGTCTCGCCGCCACCAGACCTCTGGTCCTGTCCCCCAACTCGGGCGCCCCTGGGGTTTGCTGCCGAGGCCCAGGCTGGGACAGGTGGTGCGGGGCTGGGACATGCCGGTCAGGCCTGTCCCCGTTGCTGCAGCCTTGTTGAGCTGCCATTAACAAGTGGCCGGAGGTTGCCGTGTCTCCATGGAGACCAGACAGTCAGTGCGGCTCCGGGGTGAGGGCCGTGATTAGTGAGTGTCAGCTTTGCCAGCTCTGCTCTTCCCACCGCCCGCTGCTGGGCTCAGAGACAACAGGCCTGGCCCTGGGGGTGGGGGGGGGGGGGAAGCACTCCCAAGCCCGGGCCCAGGTGCTGTGTCTTTGTCTCCCCCAGTGGCTCCTCAATTCCCCCTGCCTTCCCTCCCAATCAATCTTCCACACAGCCCCCAGGGGGGAGCCTTCTAAAACACCAGCTGAATCCTGACCTGGCCTTCCTTAAGAACTTTCCATGGCTCCTCATTCCCTCCAGGCCAAGAGTCAAATTCCTTCTCGCAGCCTTCAAGGCCTTCATTCATTCATTTCTTCATTCGTTCACTCATTCCTGCAACAAATCTGGTTTGGCCCATCTGCTATGTGCCCGAGAGACTGCCAGGTACACACGGGCAGTAAAGCCAGCAAGATCCCTGCCGTCCTGAAACTTCCAATCTAGTGAGGAAGACACACTCTAGACAAAATACAAATCAATAAATACTTGATTACAAGCATGGCAAGGACTGGGAAGAAATGGAGAGGATGTGCGGGCAGAGATTAATGCAGAGGGGGTTGGCCTACCTAGGATGGTCAGCGTGACTTCCACCAGTGGGGACACAGGGAGGAAGAGCTTTCCAGGGAAGAGCCTGGGCCAGCGCCCCAGTCTCTCGCCCTGGACTGCTTCTCTCCCCACCCCCACCCCCATGTTTCCTTCTTTTTTTTTAAGGTTTTTATTTACCTATTTGAGAGAGAGAGCGTATGAGTGAGGTAGGGAGGAGCAGAGGGAGAGGGAGAAGCAGATTCCCCGCTGAGCAGGGAGCTGAGCCCTGAGCCTGATACAGGGCTCAATCCCAGGACCCCAGGATTATGACCTGAGCTCAAAGTAGATGTTTATCCCACTGAGCCACCCAGGCGTCCCCCCACCCGCCGCCGCCGTCATGTTTCCTGTCTTGGTTAAAGCATCAGGCTTACTCAAGGGAGAGACCTGCAAGTTAGGGCCATTTCTGTCTCCCCACTCCTACACCCCCACCTCCATCCTGCTCACCTCCCATCAGTCCCATGTCCTGTCAACTCTACCACTTTCCGCTGGTCTTCCCTCTCCTCCTTGCTACTTCGGACCCCATCCTTTTCACCCCAATCACACCTGCCCCCTAAGGAGCTCATCCATTCACTCGCTAGTTCCTTTGTCGCTCTGCTCATGCGTTGAGCGCCCCCTATGTGCTGGGCCCGAGGCTGGGCCTTGCAGTCGCACCGGTGAGCAGGAAGCACACAGTCCCTCAGTCTAGTCCAGGAGACGGGCAAGTCCACAGCAGTAGGAGTAGGAGGACCTAATCTGGGACAGGGGTGCCTCGAAGAGCTTTCCAAGAGAAAGTGGCTAAACGGAGACCTGAGGGAGGGTGAGGAATTTGCCGCAGAAAGAGAAGGGGAAGGTAGCCCACGCGGAGGAAAGAGCACGTGGGCAGGCCACGTGGGCAGGCAGAAGTAAGAGAGTCAGAGTCTCCCGTGCAGGCTGGAGGGGGCCACTGGGGGACTTGAACCCATAGGGGCGTACCCTCAGATCTGCTATCCATTTCACTCTATAAGCTTCGGCTAGAATCATCTTTCTACAGTTGGCACAACCAAGCCCCTTCCCAGCTCTTAAAATCCTGCTCTGTCCCCAGTCTTTTTCAAACCCTGAGGAGTAAGTCACTCGAGACCCTTGAAACCCTCAAGCCGGCCTCATTTCCTCCTATCGCTTCTCCTGCCGCTCCTCCTGCCGGCAGACTCTGCTCAGCCACACCCGAACAGGTCATATCCTTTCCTGGCTCTGGGCCTTTGTCCTTGGAGTGCTCCCCTCCCCGAACGCCCTCTCCCACTTCTCCAGGTGAAGTCTTCATGTTTCGGGGACCCAACCCAGATGGGCCTCCTCCCCAAAGCTTCTCCTGACCCCTGTCCCCAGCAAGAGTAAGTTTCTCCTCTATGCCCCGATCACTTAATGACAGAGAGCTAATATTCAGTGGATGCTGTTTCCTCTCTGTTAGGCTTTACAGAAGTATTTCATGCTCATGACGTTCTTTAGGAAAGTGTCTTATCATCAGCCCCATTTTACTCATGTGAAACTGGGGCTCAGAAACTTGAAGGGACTAACCTAGTTTCCAAAGTGACAGAGCAGGGACTCAACCCCAGGTGACTGACGGCCACAGCTCGTGTGCTTAATCCCTAGGCCCCCTTACCCTCTAATAAGGTTTTCTAGCAATGTATGTGCCTCCCTGAGCAGACTAGCAGCACGTGGAGGTCAGCGTCCAAGTCCAATTCATCTAGGCTCCCTGGGATCCAGCATATGGCTCCTCTACACACAGGAGTGGGTACCAATGTGCATAGAGCAAATAAAAAAATGAGCTAGAAGGTTACTATAGGGTTGTGCTCTGGGCTCACGGACAGTTTTCGTGTTTTTTTGTTTTTTTGTTTTTTTTTAAAGATTTATTTATTTATTTTGGAGAGAAAGAAAGAGAACACATTTTGGAGAAAGAGAAAGAAGGACAGAGGGAGAGGGGAGAGAATCTCAAGCAGACCCCCTCCTGAGATCATGACCAAAGCCTAAACCAAGAGTCAGACATTCAATCGACTGAGCCACCAGGCACCCCCAAAGACAGCTTTCTGAGGGTGGGTTAGACTCCTCCATCCTGAGTGGCTCTGGTTATCATCCTGGGACAGACATCGTGCCCAGTCCAGCACCTGACCCAAAGCCAATAAGTGTCTGCTGGTGACCTCAAGATTCCCATCCTTTAGGGAACAGCCCCTTTGGAATCAGACAGATCCAGCTCTGAATCTCAGCTCTGTTTTTTGTTTTGTTTTGTTTTTTTAAGATTTTATTTATTTATTTGACTGAGAGAGACACAGCAAGAGAGGGAACACAAGCATGGGGAGCAGTAGAGGGAGAGGGAGAAGCAGGCTTCCTGCCGAGCAGGGAACCCGATGCAGGGCTCGATCCCAGGACCCTGGGACTATGACCTGAGCCGAAGGCAGAGGCTTATCGACGACGGAGCCACCCAGACGCTCCACATATAGCTGTGTTACCCCAGACAAATGGCTTATCTCTCTGAGTCTCATTTCCTTCATCCTCAAAACGGGTTCAGTAGTGCCTGCTTTTGTTTTTTTAAAGATTTCATTTACTTAGGGGCACCTGGATGGTTCAGTGGGTTAAGCCTGTGCCTTCAGCTCAGGTCATGATCTCAGGATCCTGGGATCGGGCCCCCCATCAGGCTCTCTGCTCAGCAGGGAGCCTGCTTCCTCCTCTCTCTCTGCCTGCCTCTCTGCCTACTTGTGATCTCTGTCTGTCAAATAAATAAATAAAATCTTTAAAAAAAATTCATTTATTTATTTAAGAGAGAGAGCACGAGGAGGGGAAGGTCAGAGGGAGAAGAAGACTCCCCTTGGAGCTGGACCCTGATGTGAGACTCAATCCCACCACTCCGGGACCATGACCTGAGCCGAAGGCAGTTGCTTAACCAACTGAGCCACCCAGGCACCCCAGTAGTGGCTGCTTTTAAATGTTGGTGATGAAGATAATGAATGCCAGCCATTCTTATTATTCCCCACACGTGCTGTGCTGGGCTTTGTCATTTATTCTTGAGTAGTGTGACCCTTAAGCCAGGTAACTAGGGAGGCAGGAGCCCCTGCATTTCAGAGCCCACTCTGGCCCTCCTCTGCTGGGCCCTTCCCTGTGGAGCCAGGAGTCAGAGAGGGCAAGAGGCCACACCCACCTCTACCCACTTCTAGGCCATCTCTGGGATCCCAGATCCCATAATCCTTTGAGCTAGCTTCCCAGGGCCTGGATCAGTCCTTGCCGAATCCAAACCTCACTGCCAGTGTAGATTTCCAGGCCTGAGGGGTGACCGAGGGACAGCTGGTTGCTGGGGGTGGGTGAGTAGACCTTGAACTTGCTAGGGGTGGAGCATGGATGGAGTGGGGGAGAAGAAGGGCCTCTGGTACACTCTCATTAGTGACCAGCTTGCCCTTACTGATCTTTACAAATGCCCCCAAAGGAAGGAATTCCTGGTGCCATTGTAGAGAAGAAGAAACTGAAGCTCAGACTGGAGGAATGACTCCAAAGACTGTTCATTGGTTTGGCCCTGAGGCGGCCGTGCTTTATGTCTCTCATCTCACTTCATCCTCACGACAACCTTCTGATAAAGCAATATTAGTATCCCACGTTACAGATGAGAAAACCGAGGCACGGAAGGATTAGGGGATTTGTCTGAAGTCACGCAGCCCAGAAGTGGCAGAGCTGGGGGTTGAATCTTGGCGGTCCAGCTCTTAACGTTGAGCTCTGCTATCTTACCATCACCAGAGTTATAACTGGCTTCCTTAACTTGGCCGGGCACCACTCTGCCTCAATCATCTGTCTGAGGAATGGGTACAGTAAAAATGCTTCCCACCTCAAGGCCATAAAGCCAGGAAGAGGCAGAGATGGGATCCAGGCTGAAGGAGGGCCATATGGCAGCTGCTGGGGGAGTGGGGCTTACCTCTGCTCCTCACAGGATAGCTGAGCAGGGCCCTGGGGGCAGCTCAGAGAGAGGCCCCTCTGGCTTGGGCTCACTACTCTGCCCTCCCTCCCAGCCTGTGGCCAGAGAACACAGAGTTTTCTCAGGGCCAGAGGCAGAGGAGGCAGCCCCCCCCTTCCTCTCCAAGGCCCAGCTGTGGGGTGGCTGCCCAAGCTCCCACCAGCCCCGCCTCTCCTACTCCCCAGCCAAGTTGCTGCTCTGTGGTCACCTGGACCCAATTTCCTCCTTCCTGCCTCCTCCCATCTCTGGGAAGCGCCCCTGGGCTGCCCTGCCAATTTCCAAAGTCTTCTCCCCCAGGAAGCCTTCTCTGTCCTCCCCCACCCCCACCCCCAGGTCTCCTACCCCTACTTGGAACACTCCAGCTCCTCTCCCTTCAGCCCCACACACAGAGAATCATCTGGACCATGAGCCCATTTTCCATTTGGTTCCTGGCTGAACATTGGGTCCCCTTGGCCAGACTGCGAGTTCTCTTCCCAAGGCGGTTATCACATCGTGTGCTTCCCTCTCCCCCCACAGTGCCAGGTAGGGAGGAGCCCAGGGCCAGAGTGGCCCATACCCTAGGAGCTGAACCTTGGTGCTCAGAGACCTGAAGCCAGCATCACTGTTAAGCTTTTGAGATCTAAGCACCTCTCCTCTTAGGTGAAGAAACCTTGAAGGTGCAGGGAGGAGAAGGGACTTGCCCAAGGTCACCCAGAGGCCAGGCCAGTACTCAAACCCAGGTCTTCTGGCTCTTAGGTACAGGTTTCTGACACTCGACCTGAACCTGAAGCAAGGTTCTCATCCTCCCGGGTCCTCATTTTTAGGCAGGAGACCAAAAGAGTTCCCAAGCATGTATTATCAGAACCTGGGGGGTTAATTCTGCCTCACATGCCAGATCTGGAATAGTCCCAAGTCCAACCTCCCTCCATCTACCTCCATTTCATATACAAGCAAACTGAGACCCCAATAGCAGAAGGGACCTACCTCCTCAAGGTCACACCAAGTTGGGGCTAGAGTCAAGACTGGATTCTATGTCAAGTTCTTTGAAGAAAAATTAAGTATCATCAACTAATCCACTGATTCAACAAAGGGATTGTGTGTGTGTGTGTGTGTGTGTGTGTGTGTGTGTGTGTGTGTGTTTTGAGAGTCTAATAATGGCAGGCTCTATGCTGGTTGCTAAGAATATAAGGGTTTTAAAAAAGACAGTCAGAGCTGGTAGGGATATGAGGGGGCTCCTGGCAGGAAATGTTCTGCATCTTGATCTGGGTACATGCTACATGGGTGTGTTCAGTTTGTGAAAATTCATTGAGCTGTACATTTTGGTATGTGCACTCTTCTGAATGTATATTTCAAATAAAAAAATTTTAAAAGATTTTATTTATTCATTTGAGACAGATACAGAGAGAAAGAGAGAGAGCACAAGCAATGGGAGAGGCAGAGGGAGAGGGAGAAGCAGACTCTCTGCGGAGCAGGGAGTCTGATGTGGGACTCGATCCCAGGACCTGGAGATCATGACCTGAGCTGAAGGCAGACGCCCAACCATCTGAGCCCCCCAGGGGCCCCTAAAAACATTTTTAAAAAATATTTTATTTATTTGACAGAGAGAAATCACAACTAGGCAGAGAGGTAGGCAGAGAGAGAGGAGGAAGCAGGCTCCCCGCGGAGCAGAGAGCCCGATGTAGGGCTCGATCCCAGAACCCCGGGATCATGACCTGAGCCGAAGGCAGAGGCTTTAACACACTGAGCCACCCAGGTGCCCCAAAACATTTGTTTTTTTAAAAAACAGTCACAAGCATTGAGTTTACAGAGCTACAGTATAGTAGAGGAGGTGAGATGTTAACTAATTACACCAATAATTGATTAATCACAATTGTGACAAGTGCTACAATGGAAGTAGAGGGCTCTAAGTGCTGTGGAGTAGCCCTTAGCCCACGTCGGGGTAGTCAGGGAAGGTCTCAAAGGAAGTGAGGGATAAGCTGAACTGTACAGAGTGACCAGGAATTTAGAGAGCAGGAATGATTCCCAACCCCTACCTTACACTGCCCGAAAATTAATTCAAGATGGGGCGCCTGGCTGGCTCAGCGGTAGAGCGTGCGACTCTTGATCTTGGGGTTGTGAGTTTGAGCCCACATTGGGCGTAGAGCTTACTTAAGAATATAAGAATTCAAGATGAATCACAAACCTAAATGTGTTAACACTATAAAGCTTCTAGAAGAAGATGTATGGGAATATCTCCATGATCTTGGGATAGGCAAAAATTTCCTAGGATCAAAAATACTAAACATAAAACAGAATTGTCAGGGGATGGGGAAAAGCATTCAAGACACAGAAAACAATATGTGAAGGCCCAGAGGAAGGAAGAGGCAAGGTATGTTAGAAAAACTGAGAAAAGGCCAGAAGAAGCAAAGGCAGGGGGAGAGTGAAGTGTGAGAGAATCCAAGAGGAGGTAGGGGTCCAAGCCAGGGCCAGGGCGTTATAAGCTGGGTTAGGAACTAGGAGTTTATCCTGACAGTGGTAGGCAGGCAGAGAAGGGTTTTTTAAGTTTCTTTTTTTCTTTTTTCTTTTCTTTCTTTTTTAATTTACACCCAATATGGGGCTTGAACTCACAACCCCAAGATCAAGCATCCCGTGTCCTTTTGACTAAGCCAGCCCAGGCATCCCAAGAGAAGGGTTTTTAGAAGGGGGAGTGGAAGGAGCAGCAATTGAAACAACAGTTAGGGATAATGTGACCATCACCTGGGTTTGCAAAATCAAGAATTACCTTCTTTGATATGCCCAGGATTACAAGATATGGTCTATGTAGAACCACGAATGAAAGGGAACATGCCCCTTTCTCCCTGCTCAGCAACAAGACAAAGCCAGGCTTGGGTTTTGCTTCCTTGCAAATCAAGATGTAGCTTTACAACTTGAAAAGTCACTTAATCCAGGTGCCAGGATGAGGCGGGATGTGGCAGGTGGGGACTTGGGCTGTGAGGCCCTGTCCTGCCAGGCCCAGCCCGGGTCTTAGAGGAGCTGGAGTCTGCCAGCTCCCACCCACGCCCCAGCTTTTGCTACAGCCCCACCCACCTCACCCCTGCTCAGCACCTGGACCTACTCATATCCTCTTTCCTCTTTCCCTTCCTTGGAGGACCAAAGGGTCTCACCAGGAAGAGCCCAGAGGTCAGGAGTTTCCTTCGCCCCCTCTGCCTGCCACTCCCTGCCACCAGTACCCCAGCACCAGGCCCCCACAGACTTCAGCTGTCTCACCACTCAGGCCTTCTCCCTGCAAGGTGGTCACCAAGCCACGGTTACTCCCTTCAATTCAACCAACATTTACTGAGCACCTGCTGCATGCCGGGCAGGGCCTTAAGGAAAACGGTATTTATTCCTCCTCTCCAGGAAATCTCAGGATAATGGGGGAAAGAGAGAGCAAAATTTACAAGGGCTTTATAGAAGAGCAAAGTGCGAGCAAGTATAGAAAGTGAGACTGACTTCACCTGCGGAACAGGGTGTGAATATCAAGGAAAATTTCCTCTAAGAGGTGACATTTGAGCTGGGTCATAAAGAATAAGTGAAACGGACAGAAAGAAATGCTCTTTGTGACAGTGGAGAGTATAAGAATTATAGTGACCATTGTGGATGTCAGCTACTGGGCCCAGCACCTTCTGTATTCATTGACTCCTTACAATGACTCTGTGAAGTAGGTGTTAGAATTACGCCCATTTTCTAGATGCAGTAACTCAAGGCTTAGAGAGGGGAAGTGATTTGCTTACAGACTCTCACGGTTGTAAATGGCAGAACCAAGACTTGAACCCAGGTCTATCTGCTTCTATGCTCTTTTTTTTTTAAAGATTTTATTTATTTATTTATTTGACAGAGAGAGAGAGATCACAAGTAGGTAGAGAGGCAGGCAGAGAGAGAGGAGGAAGCAGGTTCCCTGCTGAGCAGAGAGCCCGATGCGATGCGGGGCTCCATCCCAGGACCCTGAGATCACAACTCCAGCCGAAAGCAGAGGTTTAACCCACTGAGCCACCGAGGCACCCCTGCTTCTGTGCTCTTAACATCTACTACACAGAGTGGCTTGAACGGAGGACATGTGGAGGAGGGGGCAGGGGGGAAGACTGAATGGGTGGAAGTAGGGCTTGGTGGCAGAAGCCTTGGGAGGAGTATGGGCTTTATCCAGAGAGCCGTGGGGCCATGGAAGGTTCATTAGTGAAGGAGGGGGTAAAGAGGGACAGCACCCACACTCAGCTTTCTACACTGAGAGCTCACTTTGAAGGAGGAGAAGTTAGAGATGGAGAAACCGGTAAAGCAGTTGCTACAAAAATCCAAGAAAAGGGGGACTGGCTGGTTCAGTCAGTAGGGCATGTGCCTCTTGTTCTCCGGGTCATGAGTTCAATCTCCACATTGGGTAGAGAGCTTACTCAAAAAAAAAAAAAAAAATCCGGGGTTTCAAGCCTCTGCCTTCAGCTCAGGTCATGATCTCAGGGTCCTGGGATCAAGCCCCGCATCGGGTGCTCTGCTCAGCGGAGAGCCTGTTTCCCCCTCTCTCTCTGCCTGCCTCTCTGCCTACTTGTGATCTCTGTCAAATAAACAAATAAAATATTAAAAAAAAAATCCAAGAAAGAGAGGAGGGTTGAGGGATGGAGAAGAGGAGGTGCACTGAGAAACCAAGCAGAACTTGGGGATGAAACGGATGGAGTTGTCGAAGATGGCCTCCGGGGCTTCTGGCCCAAGTGTGCCCTCCAGAGGGAAGCCCAACAATTGGTCTTTCACAATTTATTGGGCACCCCGTCCCCCAACCATGGCTTAGCTCCACACTTGGCACCCTTGGCACCTGCAAAACTCACTCCTGGAAGGTGCTTTGTTCTTCTCCCAAATGTCTCTTCCTCATCTGTTTGTGTATTCATTCACACTGAGCACCTACTGTATGCCGGCTGTTCTGGGAGCTGGGGAGGAGCGGGGAACAAGCTCAGCCTGCCTTATTTGAGGGGTAATGGTTACAGCCTGGGGTCTGGATTTGAATCCCGGTTCTGCAACTCTTTGGTGCTCCGTCCTGGATGAACCTCCAGCTGGCTATGACTTCAGGTAAGTCACCGAACCTCTCATTGTCTCAGGTGGCTCATCCATAAGACAGGGGAACGGACAGTCCCTGCCACAGGGACTCAGTGGGCTGGTATGTGTAAGGTCCCCGGTACTGGTACTGGGTAAGCGTTGGGGATCAGCTATTACTCGAGTTCACATTGTAGTGGGGAGACAGATCCAATTACACAATTAATTATTTAATTACAACAATGATAAATACCCTGAAGGAGCAGTGTGGTCTGGAGGTGAGGGAAGGCTCCCCAGAGCGAGAGACGGTCCTGCTGAGCCGAGCTGAGTGAGTTGGGGCTGGCCAGGTGAAGCTCGAGGAAGGAGGGAGGGTCAGGTGAGGCAGAGGGCCGTCTGAGTAGGCAGACCCTCAGGCAGAAGGAGGCGCCGAGAGAGGTCTGTATTTCTGTAACTTTACCTCTTTGGAGCCCCCACATAATGTTGAGAAGTAGGTCAGGCAAATCCTTGGCTCCCATTTTCTAGAAAGGGCACTATGGCCCAGAGAGGGACGGCGACTTAGCTGGTCTGTAACCAAGCCTCGGGGTTGATGCTCTGCCCCCACTGATCCAGGGAGCTGGAGGGGAACAGCCTGAGAAGAGGCCTTTGTCCCCGCGCCCACTGGGGTGGGAGCGGCAGGAGCGGAGGCTGCAGCTGGCCACCAGCGGCTGTGGCGGCCAGAGCTGCATTCCTTCCCCTGCCAACAGAGCAAGTCCAGGCTCATGGCAGGGGCCTGGAACGTTCTTTTTTGTCTTAAAAAAGAGAGAGAGAGAGAGAGAGAGAGAGAAAGACGGAAAAGAAAAGCACTTTAGTCAACATTAAGTCTTGACTTCAAAGGACACAGCTTCCAACTGTCTCCCCTAACCCTGGGTCTCTCCCACTCCCTGGGGTAAGGCTCCAGGCAGCCAAATTTCTGGGAAAGGGAATGAGGCCTGGACTTGAAGCCCAAAGACTTTGTGGTGAGCCCTGGCTCAGCCTCCAACTTGCTGTGTGACCTCCGGTAGGTCAACAGCCCTCTCTGGGCCTGAGGGTCCCCAGCCAAACAGGGAAGGGAGGGTTGGATGACATCAGGTGGGGTGAGGAGTCCAGGAACCGGCTCCAGCCAGCTGCAGCAGCTTTGCTGCCCTTCAAGTCTCAGGCACTGGGGCCTGGGGGGGGGGGGGGGTCCGGAAGCTGGGGACAGGCAGCCTTTCATCTCTGCTGGCCCAGGGTCGCTGCAGGTTGGCAGGCCCCACATCCCGAGATCGCGTTTCAGGCTGGAAGGGGCCTTCCTGTGACCTCAGCCGGCCAGCCCTGCCCCTGCCCCCCCCCCTCCCCGTTCTCACCAGAGGGAAGCAGGCAGCATCCCGCCCAAGGTCACCGACCAGCAAGTGGCTGTCCTTCAGCCTGCCCTTCCCTCCCACCGGAGCCAGCACCCCCCTCACCCCCCCCCCCCCCCACTGGCCTCCCACAGTAAAGCCTCAGGTCTCCTGGGCCATTAGGAATCTGCCAGGCGAGGCGTGGTCTTCTTCCTCTCTCTTGTTTCTTGGCTTGTTTTCCCGGTTCTCCAACAGCCGCCTCCTGCAAAAGCCTCCGGGTGCGTGTACAGGAACATTTTTCTTTAAAAAAAAAAAAAGAAAGAAAGAAAGAGAGAGAGAGAGAAAGAGGGAGAGAGAAACGCAGCCACAGTTTGGGTAAAAAAGCAACCAACTCCTTAATCCTTCCCCATAACCTCTGGCTCCTCAGCTGGGTTGGCTCCAGCCGCTGGGAGGGAAGGCCCGGCTGGGCAGACAGAGGCCGGGGCCTGTCCCTCACGCCCTCCTCACCCGCCTCTGCTCTCCTTCAGGGTTGGGTCTGACTTCTGGAGCCACGAGGAGCCAAGCTGCAGAGTTCGGCAGGCCTGGGAAAGCACGGGGGGCTGAAGGGCTTGGCTGGGCCTCTTGCCCCTCTGCCCACTTGGCCGCCTTCTCGGGAGGTTACAAGGCGAGGATTTTCCACCCCTCGCCCATTGCCTCCGCTCCTGTTTTCATTCCTTTATTCTCCTGTCTTAGGAACCTCTGGCCTCTTCACAGCAAAGAGTCTGAAAGGCATCTCCCACATCAGGGCCTCACTGTTTGGCACCGGGCTTGGCTCTCTCTGCAGGGCATGCACTTCCACACTCCAAGCCTTTGTCCAGCCAGACCCACTGTCCGGTGGCCATCAGTGTCCCTGCCCGCCAAGCCCTTAATTATCTGCTGCAGCCCCAGCACCTGGGTCAGTGCTTAAAGCCTAGTAGGTACATGGGGTCTCTGGAATGAATGGATTCAAACTGGAAATAGGTCTCTAGAAATATTCAGAGTG
Source organism: Meles meles (assembly GCF_922984935.1). Classification (NCBI taxonomy): domain Eukaryota; kingdom Metazoa; phylum Chordata; class Mammalia; order Carnivora; family Mustelidae; genus Meles; species Meles meles. Next base: position 196,709,894 of record NC_060066.1, read on the forward strand.
AGCTCTCACAGAAGGGACCTTGGATTATGGCACATCCCAGTTAAAGCCCTTTTGTGCTTCCCCGGCTCCCTGAGAATCCAGACCGATTCTCTATTGCCACCTCTTCCCACTTGCCAGCTCTCATCAAAGGATTTCCTTTTTTCCCAAAGTGCCATCTTTCCTCTTGCCTCTGGGCCTTTGCCTGTGAAATTCCCTCTGCTTTCCACACCCTTCTCCACCTCTCACCTGGATGACTCCCTCTGGCCTGTCACCCTGTCCGATTACCCAATCAGCAGACCGAGCACGTGTTTAGGGCACCAGCAAAGCAGAAACAATAAAAAAAATACATTATTATTTTTAAAAAATATTATTTTATGTATTGACTTATGGGGGGATACGAGGTGGGAGGGGCAGGAGGTGAGCAGACTCCTTGCTGAGCAGGGTGCCTGCCCCTTGCTGTGTGAAGCCTGATGGATCCAGGGACCCTGAGATCATCACCTGAGCCGACGGCGGATGGTTAATCCACTGAGCCACCCAGGCGCCCCCAAATATTATTTTTTAAACTAATTTGATGTTTGATAATTAAAAAACCATTTAAAGAGCACTCATGGGAAAAAATAGAACTTTATTGGGGTTTCTTACTCTTACTTTATAGTCAGCACTTTTTTTTTAAATTTTTTTTAAAAAGATTTTATTTATCTATTTGGCAGACAGAGATCACAAGTAGGCACAGAGGCAGGCAGAGAGAGGGAAGCAGGCTCCCTGCTGAGCAGAGAGCCTGATGCTGGGCTTGATCCCAGGACCCTGGGATCATGACCTTAGCTAAAAGCAGAGGCTTTAACCCACTGAGCCACCCAGGCACCCCGCCAGCACTGTTTTTGAGGCTGGGTGGTAGTACATAACATCATGGGACTCTGCTTTTTGAGTCTTAGCCTGGACTTCAGCACCTCTCCAGGAAGCCTTCACTGACCCCATGACAAGTTTAGTTCTCTTTCAGGTAGTCTTAAAGCGGCCTCTGGGTTTTTCTTTAATATGGATATTTTGCTTTACTTGTGGCTCTCTCCCCCCCCCCCCCAAAACCAAGTCTGGAAGCATCTTCAGGGCCCAATTACTCTCTCTCCACCTCTATACCTGCAGCATATACAGTGCAGGGTCTGCCACAGAACTGACCCCAAATATATTACTCTCTAGCCTTTATTTATCCAGTCCCCTTTGCAGGGTCTACACTACACATCATATTCTTTTTTTCTTTTTTAAAGATTTTACTTATTTGACAGAGAGAGAGAGCACAAGCAGGGGTGGGGGGGGAGGTGGGAAGCAGGCTCCCTGCTGAGCAGATAGCCGGATGCGATGCGGGGCTCGATCCCAGCACCCTGGGATCATGACCTGAGCTGAAGGCAGAGGTTTAACCCACTGAGCCACCCAGGCACCCCAATAAATAAAATCTTTAAAAGAAAAAAAAAAAGAACCATATCTGAGGAACTCCTACTCACCCTATAAGGCCCCACCCAAATGACCCCTCCTCTATGAACCTGCTCAGTCCTTCAGTTGTGTTAGGTTGAGTGTAAGGTTTTGTGAGCTTACAGCTCCTGTTGCAATTGGTGTTTCCCTCTTTTATGGTAATTTTTATGTATGTAGGGGCACTTCTGGCTCAGTTGGTTAAGCCTCTGCCTTTAGCTCAGGTCACAATCCCAGGGTCCTGAGATAGAATCCCACATTGGGCTCCTTGCTTGGCGGGGAGCCTGCTTTTCCTCTGCCACTCACCCTGCCTGTGCTCTCTCTCTCTCAAAAAAATAAATTTATAAACCCCCTTTTTTTTTTTTATAAGATCTTATTTATTTGATGGAGAGAGAGACAGAGAGAGCAAGAACACAAGCAGGGGGAGTGGGAGAAAGAAAGCAGGCTTCTCACCAAGCAGGGAGCTCGAAGTGGGGCTTGATCCCAGGACCCTGGGATCATGACCTGAGCCAAAGGCAGATAGATGTCTAATGACTGAGCCACCCAGGTGCCCCTAAACTTAAAAAAACTTGAAACAAAATTTTTTTTTAATGTGTGTATTTTCTTCCCCACCAGATTGGGAGCTGCTGAAAACAGAACCTTGGTGGATGGATCACTGGTCCTGAGAGCCCTGGGTTGACCTGGCCAGAGGAGAGAGCAATGTATGCTCTTTAAAGAAACAACCTGGAGGATGTCATGACGGAGGGAAAATTCAGGCAACATTTTGAATGTGGGGGAAGAATAACATGTACTCACTGAGGGCACAGAGTCAGCGTCGATAAAAACAAATCAGAGAAACAATACTCCTGACAGCCAGTACTGAGTGTACCGTAGTGTGGTGGGCAGAACGGAGATGAAGCTCTGCCTCTCACTGGCTGTGTGACCTTGGACAAGGTAGATCATCTCTCTGTGCCTCAGTTTCATCATCCGTCAAAAGGGGAGATTAAGGGTACCTACCTTACTGGGAATTCAATGGGCGAGTATCTGCAAGGTGCTGAGAGCTGGGCCAGGCCCGCGTGGTGCTTGAGTTTGCTCCATGGCCCAGCACCTTGGCTGTGCCAGGCATTTTCATCTGGCACCCCACTTAGCCCTCACAGCTGCCTGAGAGGCAGGGCTGTTTGTCCTTTTACTGAAAAATGAGGTGTGTGGGGGCCAAAGGTTCTTGCTAAGGCCAGGCCAGTCCCTGGGTAAGGGGCAGGAATGGGATTTGAACCTACGTCTCCCTGGCCTGCCGCCTACCCATGTTCCTTGACTGTGGCACCTGCCTGCAGGAGGAGGGGGAGGAAGAGAAGATGGCACAGTGGGAAGGCAGGGAGGCTTCCCTGAGCTGGGGCCTCCGGAGCAGAGCAGCAGGCATTTTTTTTCTAGAGCTTTCATTTCCGTCTGCCTCTTCTGAGCAGGTGAAAAACCCCACAGAGGGCCCTTCAGAGTCCTCCCCCTTTCCTCCCCCTCCTGATGCTGCTTCATCCCCCCACGCTGGGAGGGGGGGGAGGTCAGGCATGCAGCGTGGGAGATGTAGGGGAGTGGAGTGAGGAGGAAGGGGAGCATCATTCCAGATCCTTTCCCTTCAGCAACCCCCCTCTCCCCATCACAAGCGCTCCGGGAGGAGAGAGCATTCCAGGTGGAAGGAATGGCAAATGCAAAGGCTGTGGATTAAGGATGTGGAGGCGGGGAAAGCCTGTGAGCTTGGCTGGAACTGAGGTTCAGGGCCCCCTGGGATTGCTCAGTGGAGAAGAACTTGTTTGACGAGAAGGAGAGAGAGAGAGAGAGAGAGATGCAGTGGACCCAGCAAGAGCTGACGATGCTAGAGGTAGGGAAGTGGCTGCAGACTGTCCTGGGCTCTGAACACACTGGTCTCCATCTTCTTCCCCTCAACCAGGGGTGGTGAAGAGGGGTCACTGATTCTTCGTGGTCCTTGTGATTTGTTTCTTCCCTTCACACACTGGGTTCTGCCAGCTCTGTACCAGGAATTGGTTCATGGCTTTTTATATATTCCCTCAGTGTTTTTCTCCCCAGCTGTACAATTGGTATTATTCACTCCATTTTATGGATGAGAAAACTGAGGCTCAGCCAGGTTTTATAACTTGCTCAAGGTCACACAGGGTGTAACAGGCAGATGCTGGACTCAAACCCAGGACTTTTTCTAGAGATGGCAATTTTGCCAGCTGTACTGGTTTAGGCTGCTTTCCCCAGGGTGTTTGCCATCCCCATAGCAACAATGAGAGGCCTGTCTGTGCCAACGGCACTTCATAGTTTACGCGGGCCTTATTCTTTCTGCTCGTCAAAACAGCCCTGTAAGCAAGCTGCTATCATTCCTATTTCATAGATAAGGAAACTGAGGCTCAGACAGGGGGTGTGGCTTGGTCAAGACTGTTGGGACTCAGACTCTAAATGACTTTTTGCTTTCCCTTGCAGTGGAAGAGGGTTGGGACTCAGACTCTAAATGACTTTTTGCTTTCCCTTGCAGTGGAAGAGGGTCTGTTCCCTGCTCTAAGCTGCCTCGGAGGGCAGGGAACAAACAAGCAGGGGTTACTTTTCAAAACTGGTGGGAAAGGAACGGGTTTCGCCTTCAGAGCCTGGGACTTGGCTACTGGCAGTGGATAATGTCATCCCTCCAGCTGTGATAACTCCTCGGAACTACTTGGGTAGGGGAGGGAGGGCTTACCCTCAAGCACAGTAAGTCCATTCATGTTCAGGGGCTGGGTTCGAATTCCAGCTGTGCCGCCTGCATACTGGGTGGCCTTGGGCAAGTCATTTAACCTCTTAGTCCTTCTTTTGTCTCATTTGTAAAATGATGGTAATGACAGGACCTCACTCTACTAGGAGGATTTATGAGTTAATGCATGGACAGTACTTACCATGTGTTTGACACGTAGGAAATGCTCCGTGTTCAGCACCATCCCCTCAGAAAGCAACTTGTCTGTGTCCATTGCCTAAAAGGAGAACCTATGGCTCTTGTTGTCAGACAATCTTCAAGCAAAGCTCCAAAATCTTACCTAGGACGGGTGGTAATGCTGATATCAACAATAATAATTAAATTACTAATAGGGGCACCTGGGTAGTTCAGTGGGTTAAAGCTTCTGCCTTCAGCTCAGGTCATGATCCCAGGATCCTGGGATCCAGCCCTGCATCGGGCTCTCTGCTCCGCGGGGAGACTGCTTCCTTCTCTCTCTGCCAGTCTCTCTGCCTACTTGTGATCTCTGTCAAATAAACAAAATCTTTAAAAATAAAGAAATAATAAAATTAGAGTTAATGACAATACTACTATTAAAGTTAATATTTAACAGCTGCTTACTATGTGCCAATCACTGTGTGAAGTGCTTTGCATTTATTTTTTAAGAGTTTGTTTGTTTAAAGATTTTATTTTTTTTTTAAAGATTTTATTTATTTATGTGACAGAGATGACAAGCAGGCAGAGAGGCAGGCAGAGAGAGAGAGGGGGGAAGCAGGCTCCCTGCTGAGCAGAGAGCCAGATGCGGGGCTCGATCCCAGGATCGAGGCGCCCCAGTGCTTTGCATTTATTATCTCATTTAACTTTCACAGTTCTGGGAGATAAAAACAATTATGATTCCCATTTTACGGATAAGGAAACTGAGGCTCACAGAGGCAAAGTCACTTGCTCAAGGTCACACTGCTAGAAAGTGCTATAGCTATGATTTGAACCCAGGTTTGCCTGGCTTCAAAGTCTCGCAAAACAATTAAGGTCAGATGACAACTTGCCCAGTGTATGGATGCTTCCATCAGCTCTCTGTCAAACTTACCTGATGGATCTGCTGCCTCGGGCTCACCTCCCTCCATGCTGGGAAGAATGAGCACCTTTTATGGAGGGCCTTCTGTGTGCCGGAACACTTTAGACACATTCCACATTGAGTCCTCACTGCCCCCCGTGACACTTTATCATTATCCCCATTTCTTAGAAAAGGAGATGAGGCACAGAGAGGTGTGGTGACTGGACAAGGTCACACAGTCTGAAGTGAGATGGCAGAGCCAAGATGCAAACCCTGGGTTGGCCTCAAAGCTGGCATTTAGGGCCTACCAGAAAAGTACACAGACCCTTGGAAATGAGCCTCATTTCAAAGTCAGGTTCCCTCCCCTGAAACACTTCATTTGTTTAGGCCCCTGCATGAGCTCTGTCCTCCCTCCTCATTGCCACCTATTCCAATTGGCCTGGATGCCTTTCTCTTGGCCTGCAATCCTTCTTCCAAAGACCTGCTGCCTGGTTCACCCCCATTCACCAACTCACTCTGAGATATCACCTCTTCAGGAAGCCTCTTCTGGCCCCACCCCCATCCCAACATTCACTCTCATAAACACCTTGTACTTTGCCTTCTCTTCCTTACCAGTTTCTAACTCTATTTTGATTCATCTGGTCATTTGTTTTATGACTTACTTCCTCACTAAACTCTAAGCTCCATGAGGGTCTGTCTGTTTTGCCCACCATTGTAGCTGTACCACTGGCAGGCTGCCTATCCACAGTCAGTTCTTAATAATTTTTTTAAAAAGATTTTATTATTGGGGCGCCTGGGTGGCTCAGTGGGTTAAAGCCTCTGCCTTCGGCTCAGGTCATGGTGCCAGGGTCCTGGGATCGAGCCCCGCATCAGGCTCTCTGCTCAGTGGGGAGCCTGCTTCCTCCTCTCTGCCTGCCTCTCTGCCTACTTGTGATCTGTGTCTGTCAAGTAAATAAATAAAATCTTAAAAAAAAAAAAAAAAGATTTGACAGAGATCACAAGTAGGCAGAGAGGCAGGCAGAGAGGGGTAAGCAGGTTTCCCGCTGAGCAGAGAGCCTGATGCAGGGCTCGATCCCAGGACCCTAAGATTATGACTAGAGCTGAAGGCAGAAGCTTAACCCACTGAGCCACCCAGGCACCCCGATTTTTTTTTTAAGTAAACCCTACCCCCAACATAGGTCTCGAACTCACTGACTCTAAAATCAAGAGTCAGTTGCTCTACCGACTGAGCCAGCCAGGCACCCTGGTACTTAGTAATTTTTTACTGAATAGATGAATCCATGAATGAATAGATAAATACCAGGTACTTTTTACACATGACTCATTAATTTCACAATTAACTCACTGAATCCTCACAACTGCCCTGCTATCCCCATTTTATTTTTAATTTTTTAATTTAATTTGTTTTTAGCAGTGATGTGGATATACATTTTTTTTGGCACTGATGTGGAGATATATATACATACATATATATATATATGTATATGAAATTTTTAAAAGATTTTATTTCTTCATTTGACACAGAGTGAGCACAAGCAGGGGGGTACCTCAGGCAGAGGGAGGAGGACAAGCAGGCTCCCTGCTGAGCAAGGAGCCCCATGCAGGACTAGATCCCAGAATCCCCAGATCATGACCTGAGATGAAGGCAGATGCCTAATCAACTGAGCCACCCAGATGCCCTGTTGTCCCCATTTTAGAGAAGACATGTGAGGCTCAAAAAGCTAGAAAGTGGTGGAGCTTGGATTCAATTTCAGGTCAGGCTAACCCAAAGCCACTGACTTCTGCACAGCACCTGCTGCCTCCCAGCACCCAATGGCCACAGTCACGATTTAAATAGTCATTGGTTGTCAGACCACATGTCCCAATTTGAGCCTGGAGGTCACTGACTCAGCCAGCACTGAGGCTCTTTCAGCACCATGCATTTGGTGATCTCCGCCCTTCTAAAGGCTTAGAGGGCTCCTCCACTCCCTCCCATCTTGGCCTCCTTCCTTTCCAGAGAGGGAAAAGGACTAGGAATTACAGCCAAGGCAGCCCTTCTGGGAAAAACAATCCTGTAATGAAAAGAGCCCTGTTCTGAGAGCAAAGAGACCTGGATTTAAGTCTTGGCATGGAGGCTGCCCTGCTGAGGGCCCACAATGGTGTCACTGCCCCTGTGTCCTTGTTTGGGATTCTGTCCGGGTTGCTGATCCACCTGTCATCCCCTACTCACCTCCTGATTCCTAGGACCCTAGAAACAGCTGGGGCCTAGGGTGACCGGAGAGAGGGGAACTGGCCTGGCACTCTCACGACACTCTGGGGAATGCTAAAGGGTTGGTGGAAGAAGGCCTTTCTCAGGGGACACCAGGCCTGGAAGGAGAAATACAGAAATGGAAAACAAAAGATACAAGTTTGAGTCCTAGGGTTGTTTCAAATTCCCTGGGTGACCCAGGGTAAGTCATGGAGTTTTCAGTTTTCTCTCCTGCAAAACGAAGACAATATCCGTCTTACAGAGTTGCTCAAAAGAACTAAATGAGAGATTTTCGCTAACTTGTGAATTTGTCAAATGGTATCCAGCTGCAGCCTTTTATAATCAACAAGACGCACATATAACAAACTCAGGCGTGTAGCTTCAAAACGCCAGGACATGAGGCCGACATGACTACTCCTATTTTGCAGAAGGACAAACTGAGGAAGTCGTCTAAGGTCGCAGAATGAGGTGACGCCTGACCAGGGTCTCGCTCACCTGACCTCAGCTCCCAGTCCCAGGACCCCGGACCTCGCCCCGGAAGAATCATTTAGCAGCGGGCCAGAGCCTATGACTCACTCTCCCCACCCTACTTTCAGTCGGGCCCGAGACCCGGGCAAAACTATCTGCAACTTGAGGGGTATCCACAGAAAGTTCATGGGCTTGGCCCCTTCCTTCCACCAAAAATCCCAATTGTTTGAACTCTAACAAGTGAAACCCATATTTCAATACACTCTGTAGGAGTGTTTACACTTTCTTAGGTAGGATTTTCCTACCTTGAATTTAGGAGTTGATTCAGTTTAATCTCCACCCCCACTTCACTTGGTTTGCCCTCTCGCTGTTTACTCCGATTGCGGAAGTAGCTCGGGTGGAGCTCCCCAGACTGTACCCTTGAGTACGTCTTTTGCGTAGCTATTTAACTGGCATTCCACTCGGGCCAATGGAATGCCCGAAAGCCCCAGGAGGGTGGGGCAGAGAGCCAATCAGGGCCGTTGGCGGGGTGTGGCTGTGTCCCAGGGCGGGGAATCGCGTAATGGCGGACGCGGGCCGGGTGAGCGCGGCTGGGGGCGTAGCGCGCTGAGGGGGGTTTGGCTGTGTGGCATCCCCGGAGGCGGCCCGCGGGAACAGACCCCGTACGGAGAAGGGCGGCTGGTAGGCCTCTCTGTCGCTGAGGGCGACCGCACGAGACCAGGTGAGCAACAAGTCCTCGCGGGCGGGCCCCGCCGTAAGGCGCCGGGCCCGGCCGCGCCGCCACCCCCCCACCCCCTGCCTCGAGCCTCGTGGGGTCCCGGGGGAGTGGGTGGCGCACCTTCTGCCGCGGACGGGTAGTGGCCGGGGGAGCGGTCTGCGCGGGATGGCCTCTTATTCTACACTCCCCTCCCCAGGGAGGAGGTGTTCTGGAGGTCTCCTCGGAGACTTGGAGGGGTCCGCGAATCTGTGAGGCTGCGAAAGTGCCCCCATCCTGGCCTGGCGCTGGCACTAACTCGCTGTGTGACCTTGGGCAAGTCACTTCCCTCTCTGGGCCTTAGTTTCCCTACTTGTAAAACGAAGGCTTTGCAGGCAGTTGTACATGAGTTGGATCTCAGATGTTCTCGGAGATCTCCGGCAAGTTGTTCTCCAGGCGGAGCTTTAGTTTCCATAGCGGGGCCATGAAGGAATTGTAGGGCTCTTTGAGATCCCTGACCTGCTGCTGAATCGAGGAGTGGCGGAGAGCACTGTGTGTACGTACGTGTGTGTATGGACATATGTATGTATGTATGTATGTATGTATGTATGTGTACAGGATGGTTCTGCAGGGTAAGGAGGCGAGTTGGCTAAGGGGGCTCTTCCATGAAGGCTGGATGGATCCCAGACTATGATTAGGTAGACTCTGGTTGTCTTTGTCCTCTAGGGTCCTAGAGCCTTTGAGATGGCAAAGTTTTATACACTGGGGCTCCACAGCATGAGAGGAGAGGAAAGTATCCTTGGAACCTCTTGGGGCAATGATTGAAAGTTAGGCCCCGAACAATTCAGGGGGGTTAGGAGTGGGAGGAGAAACATTTATGGTGCTCCTACTATGTGCCAGCCCTTGTTTAGGCTTATGTTCTTAATTTTTACAGCTGCTGTTGGGAATTTACACTTAAGGAAACCGAGTTTCAGAGAAATTTAGTAACTTGTCCAAGGTCACAAAGCTTACCAACCAACCATAAGGTGGTAAGATGGTTTCCTTTGAGAATCATCAGACAAGGGGGAAGTCATTGTCCACTTAAAAGAAGTTTGCTGTGTCACAAATGGAGGGAGAGGTGTGGTCCCAGACACTTGAATTGACCTCTGGCGTGGAGACAGGCTGTACCTTGAACTCTGGATGGCTAATTATAAGCACATTCCCTTTTTTCAGTCTGTGAGTTGGAAAGGACCGTTTCTAAATTGTAAAGTTACTTTAAAGTTGTCAGAATCTCAAAGAACTCAGTTTGAATCTTGAATGGGTGGCTTGTAGAAGTTCACCAACTGTTGGTGTATAGATTTGACTCTTGGTTCAGAGGGGATCCAGCCCAGTAACTTTTTCTCCTCCCAGAATTTTCTCGGGATGAGAGAAATTTCCCATTTGTTCAAATTTCTTTGGATTCCTGGAACCAAAGGTTCAGTACCCTGACTGCGATGCAGTGTAATGTTTCTTCCTTTCTTTGTGTTCCCTGTTATCTGACTTGTAGATGAGTGAAGATTGTGGACCTGGAGTCAGAGACTAGTAGTTGGATATGATAAATTGTAGCCCTTAATTTTTCTAAGCCTCAGCTTTTGGTTAATCAAAATGGTAGGACCGGCAGTGTATATTGTTCTCATATGTCAATGGTAGGGAAGAAAATTGGAAGAGGAAGTTGCTAAGAAAGAGGGCGTTTCTTAGCAGTGGAGCCAATATGTATTTCTTTGTTTGAAATTCTAAAACCAGAAAAGCAGCAACTGAAGAAGGAAGGAAGGAAAGAACTGTGAAACTCTTCTTCCAATTCAGATATCTTTAAGAGCTGTTCCTGTTGCTGTCCCTGTCCAAGGCCCTGCTTTCACAGAAAAAGTCAACTGTAATTTGTTCAAAGTTGAGAAATTGTATTCTAGAATGATACTTTATTTATAATTTTTTTTTTTTTTTACTTACTTATTTGAGATAGAGCACGACCAGAGGGAGTGGCAGGCAGAGGAAGAAGCAGGCTCCCCGCTGAGCCAAGGAACCTGATGCATAGGACCCAGGACACTGGGATCATGACCTGGGCCCAAGGCAGACGCTTAACTGACTGAGCCACCCAGGCGTCCCTAGAATGATAATTTTAGATATGAAACCCTCTGAGATAAATTTCTTTTTTTTTTTTTTTTAAAGATTTTATTTATTTATTTGACAGACGGAGATCACAAGTAGGCAGAGAGGCAGGCAGAGAGAGAGGAGGAAGCAGGCTCCCCACCGAGCAGAGAGCCCGACGCAGGACTCGATCCCAGGACCCCGGGATCATGACCCGAGCCGAAGGCAGCGACTTAACCCACTGAGCCACCCAGGCGCCCTCTGAGATAAATTTCTTAAAAATTAGAACATTTTACTGAGTTTCTTATTTACCAGTAGATGATTCTTTTTCTCAACTTAATTGCCAATTGCAGTCTTTTGGTCTATATTAACTGTGATTTAAATTAGTAAATTTCAATCTAAGAAGAATTGATCTAGATACTGGGTGATGTAAATATCACCATCACTTGAAAAAATATGTAAGGGTGTGTCTGAGTTTTGCATTTGTTAAAAGTCTTGTTAATGCTTTGTTTTACAGGATTGTGTATGTGGGAATAGTTGTTAAGGCATTGAATGATCTGAAGATCTACCTTCATTCTCTGTATTAGTTATGTTTTCAGTATAAGACTTAAGTCTTGGGGCGCCTGGGTGGCTCAGTGGGTTAAAGCCTCTGCCTTTGGCTCAGGTCGTGATCCCAGGGTCCTGGGATCGAGCCTGCGTCGGTTCTCTGCTCAGCAGGGAGCTTGCTTCCCTGCCTCTCTGCCTACTTGTGATCTCTGTCTGTCAAATAAATAAATAAAATCTAAAAAAAAAAAAAAAGACTAGGTCTTTTTTTTTTAAAGATTTTATTTATTTATTTGACAGACAGGCAGAGAGGCAGACAGAGAGGAGGAAGAAGGCCCCCTGCTGAGCAGAGAGCCTGATGAGGGGGCTCCATCCCAGGGCCCTGGGATCATGACCCAGGCTGAAGGCAGAGGCTTTAACCCACTGAGCCACCGAGGCACCCCAAGACTTAGTCTTAATTAGCATACCAGTCGATAATACCTTGGGGCCAAAAAAAAAAAAAAAACCCAAAAAACCCACCCCATAACAGTTCTTGGGACCACACATTTTTTGAATATAGAGTTTTGGGGATTTTAGAAAAGGAATATGGTACATGTACTGTGTGTTATATAACGTCGCAGAGAGATTGGGGCAGCACCTTGTAATCAAACACATTACCATTTCTTTCTTTTTTTTTTTTTTTTTAAGATTTTTATTTATTTATTTGACAGAGAGAGATCACAAGTAGACAGAGAGGCAGGCAGAGAGAGAGAGAGAGGGAAGCAGGCTCCCCGCCGAGCAGAGAGCCCAACGCGGGACTCGATCCCAGGACCCTGAGATCATGACCCGAGCTGAAGGCAGCGGCCCAACCCACTGAGCCACCCAGGCGCCCCCACATTACCATTTCTATAGTAAAATGTCAGAATGTTCACAGCAACTGGTATAAATAAATATTATAAATAGCCTCATGTCATTTCATGTCGGGTTTTGCCACCAAATGAATAACGAAAAACTTATTTTTACAGCCTTTTAGATTTTGGAATTGAAGTTAAGGGATTGTGAATAAATGAATAAAATTTACATGGGTCCATATAAGTTTGGATAAAAGTTATATGATGACATGGACAATTACAAGGAGAAATACTGTAAACCAAACTAATTTCAAAACTATGGGTCCTATAAACAGTAGTACATAGAAAATGCTTTTTGTTCGTGTGCGTCTTTCATGTAATTGTCTTGTTGTAATTAATATGTGCCCATGTATATTTTTCCTTAAGAACCCAATTTACCTTTTAATACCCTCCTTGTTCCCTCTTTTAGATCATTGAATGGCACCCTCCCCTCTTCTTAATTTTAATTTTAATTTATTTTCATTTTTCTATACCTCTTTTTAAAAAAGTAATTTATTATTGGTTTATGTTAAAGATTTTGTTTTTTGACGGAGAGAGAGACAGAGGGAACACAAGCAGGGGGAGTGGGAGAGGGAGAAGCAGGCTTCCCATTGAGCAGGGAGCCCAACACAGGGCTCGATCCCAGTACCCTGGGATCATGACCTGAGCGGAAGGCAGACGCTTAATGACTGAGCCACCCAGGCACCCCTAAAAAAGGAATTTATAGGGTCTTGTGTTCACCAGTTTTTGTGTAGCAAGATAATTATACCTTTTTCTGGGGGTGCCTGGGTGGCTCAGTGGGTTAAAGCCTCTGCCTTCAGCTCAGGTCATGATCCCAGGGTCCTGGGATCCAGCCCTGCATAGGGCCCTCTGCTCAGCAGGGAGCCTGCTTCCTCCCCTCTTTCTGCTTGCTTCTCTGCCTACTTGTGATCTCTGTCTGTCAAATAAATAAATAAATAAATAAAATTAAAAAAAAAATTATACCTTTTTCTGTGTGATTCAGAGAGAGACTAATCAGGCGAGGATCTGTAGGTTTATGTTTGCAGAAATGAGAGCTCATGGTCTCTTCAGGGGGGTCTTTAGTATGAGGACATCACTACTGGGTAGGATTTAGGTTGAAGTAAGTTTTTTGTTTTGTTTTGTTCTGTTTTTTGAAAGTAAGCTCTGTGCCCAGTGTGGGGCTTGAATTCACATCTCCAAGATAAGAATTGCATCCTCTACCAACTGAAAAATTTTTAATTTTGGGGATGCTTGGCTGGCTCAGTCAGTAGAGTATGTGATGCTTGATCATGGGAGTGTGAGGTCAGGCCCCACTTTGGGGGTAGAGTTTACTTAACAATATTTTTAATTTTTAATTTTTGAGGCTTCCACAATTTGGATATCTTGGTAAGGAGTTTACTAAAATATATTTAATTTAGAGTATTTTTATTTTAAGTGTATGTTGTATGAGAAATTTGAATTTACTAGCCTTATGAATTTGGGTGATTTCTTTAAATCCTCTAAGAGCAAATTAAAAAACTATTCTTGGAGTGCCTGGGTGACTCAGTTGGTTAAGTGTCTGCCTTTGGCTGAGGTCATGATCTTGGAGTCCTGGGATTGAGCCCCGAATCAGGTTCCCTGCTCAGCAAGAAGTCTGCTTCTCTCTCTGCCCTTCACCCAGCTCTGGGTGTGGCTTTCCCAAATAAATAAATAAAATCTAAAACAAAAAACAAAAAAACTCTGTTCTTTACTCTTATTGGACAGTTCAGCTATACAGTGAGGTACACTGGTCGTGTTGGAGGTTAAAGAAGTATTTCTTCTCTTTAAAGGAGTCTCCATGGGACACCTGGGTGGCTCAGGCAGTTGAGCCTCTGCCTTTGACTTGGGGTCATGATCCCAGGGTCCTGGGATCGAGTTCCCCCATCAGGCTCCTTGCCCAGCAAGGAGGCTGCTTCTCCCTCTGCCCCTCCCCCTTCTCATGCTGGCGCTCTCTCTCTCACAAATAAGTAGATAAATATTAAAAAAAAAAAAAAAAAGGTGTGCCTCGGTGGCTCAGTGGGTTAAAGCCTCTGCCTTCGGCTCAGGTCATGATCTCAGGGTCCTGGGATCGAGCCCCGCATGGGGCTCTCTGCTCAGCAGGGAGCCTCCTTCCCTTCCCCTCTCTCTGCCTGTCTCTCTGTCTACTTGTGATCTCTGTCTGTCAAATAAATAAATAAAATCTTTAAAAAAAAAAAAAAAAGGAGAAGCCCCATGATGGTGTGAATTTGAGAGATTCTGGCCTTCAGGTTACCTTGTAGCTTCCTGATTTGTGGGCCTCAGTTCATTCTCCTACTTGGGATGTCTCCATAGCTCCTGAGAATGGTACTTTTGCTGTCTAGGAGATAGAAAGGGTATAGAACAGCATATCAGGAGTTGTAGGTGGATTCGGTGTACGACTGGACTAGGTGATAGGAGCAATCCATATCCAGACTACCGCAGTTTCTTCTATTTTATAAGCACTGATAGTATTGCAAAAGGACTACAATTGGTAGACTAACATCTTTTTCCAAATTATCCCGTTGTGATTGTGGATGAGCTTTTCAGGACAGGACCTGACTGTGTTTTGTACTTCTTTTGTATTCTGTAATGTATCAAACTTATCTTGCATTAGAATTTACCATTAAGACATATTCATATCTGGGTTGGGAGCTCTGATGTCAGTACACAGCGAGGGGTGAGAACCATTGACATAAGCATATTTTAAGTGTTCAATAAGTATATATTGGTTACTTTTTTTTTTTTTAATATTTTGTTTATTTATTTGAGAGAGAACAGACGGGGAGAAGGATAGAGGGAGAAGCTGACTCCCCATGGATCTATCTGGGAGCCTGATGCCAAACTCAGTCCCGGGACTCCAGGATCATGACCTGAGCTGAAGGCAGTTGGTTAGCCAACTGAGACATCCAGGCACCCTATTGGTTACTTCTTTTTTTTTTTTTTTTTTTTAAGATTTTATTTATTTATTTGACAGACAGATCACAAGTAGGCAGAGAGGCAGGCAGAGAGAGAGGAGGAAGCAGGCTCCCAGTGGAGCAGAGAGCCCGATGCGGGACTCTATCCCAGGACTCTGGGACCATGACCTGAGCTGAAGGCAGAGGCTTTAACCCACTGAGCCACCCAGGTGCCCCTATTGGTTACTTCTTAAAAAATTTTTATTTATTATTTTAAAGAGAGAGAGAATGGGGGGGAGGAGCAGAGGGAGAAGAACAAACAGACCCCACGCTGAGTATGGAGCCTGGCTACAGGGCTTGATCCCACAGCCCTGAGATCATGACCAGAGCTGAAACCAAGAGTCAGATGCTTTAACCAGCTGAGCCACCCAGGTGCCCCTATATTTTGGTTACTTTGTTGCTGGTCCTGGCATGCATTGGGTAGGGTGGAAGAGGACCCAAAGTTTTTGGTAAGGTAAATAGACTTTTTTTTTTAAGTGATGGTGGGGGCGGGAAGGGGCAAAGGGAGAGAGAGAGAATCTTAAGCAGGCTCCATGCCTGGCAGAGAACCCAATGCAAGGCTCTGTCTCAAAACCCTGAGATCATGACCTGAGCCAAAGTCAACATTCTTTTTTTTTTTTTTTAAAGATTTTACTTATTCATATGAGAGAGAGCATGAGAGGAGAGAGGTCAGCGGGAGAAACAGACTCCCTGCCAAGCAGGGAGCCCAATGCAGGACTTGATCCCAGGACTCCAGGATCATGACCTGAGCCAAAGGCAGTCGCCTAACCAACGGAGCTACCCAGGCGCCCCAAAGTTAACATTCTTAACCAACTGAGCTACCCAGGCACCCAGCAAAATAGCTTTCTAAGATACTGACGCAGTTGGTAGATATGGACCCATAGTTAGATCATTGCCGGTTAGTTGGTAGGCTGTGATTTTGTGACTTAGGCAGGATTAGACAGAGTCTGTGTCTGTAGGCAGCTGAAAGTTTTATTTCTGGGGTAGCGGTTTTACTTAGTAAGACTGATGAGGGTGACAGTTGCTAAACTGAGAATAGGTGCAAAGTGCAGTAATTGTTTGGGATTTGGGTGGGGGGTGTTTTTTGTTGACTGAAGAAATGAATGGTTCTTTATTTGGAAAGAGGCTTGTAAGCTATGAAATAAGATACTTCCTGCTCTTCTGAACTGAACTGAGATGTCATCTCTTCCATGAAGCCTGCCGAGGGAAAATTGAGTGACTCCTTTGTATGTTCTCTCCTTTTTTAAAAAAATATTTTGTTTATTTATTTGCCAGAGAGACAGAGCGAGAGTGTGAGAGTACAAGCAGGGGGAGCGGCAGGCAGAGGGAGAAGCAGACTCACTACTGAGCAGGGAGCCCAATGCAGTACTCGGGATCATGACCTGAGCCAAAGGCAGACATTTAACCATCTGAGCCATCTAGGCGTCCCTCCTTTTTTTTTATTTTTTTTATTTTCATGATGTTATTTATTCATTTGACAGAGCTCACAAGTAGGCAGAGAGGGAGGAAGGGAAGCAGGCTTCCTGCTGAGCAGAGAGCTGATGTGGGGCTCGATCCCAGGACCCTGAGATCATGACCTGAGCCGAAGGCAGAGGCTTTACCCCACTGAGCCACCCAGTGGCTCAAAAAAAGCCCCTCCTTCTTTTTTTTAATAAAAAAATTTCTTGGGTCACCTGGGTGGTTCAGATGGTTAAGTGTTTGCCTTCGGCTCAGGTCATGATGTCTAGGTCCTGGGATCAAGTCCCATGTCAGGCTCCCAGCTCCACGTGGAGTCTGCTTCTCCCTCTCCCTCTCCCTCTGCCTCTCCCTCTGCTTGTGCTCTCTCTCTTTCTCTGTATCTCTCTCAAATGAAAAAATTTGTTTTTTAAAGATTTTATTTATTTATTTATTTGACAGAGGGAGAGAGAGAACACAGCAGGGAGAGTGGGAGAGGGAGAAGCAGGCTTCCCATTGATCAGGGAGCGGGATGTGGGGCTGAGCTGAAGGCAGATGCTTAACAACTGAGCCACCCAGGCGCATCTATTTTTTAAGATTTTATTTACTTGTGAGAGAGTGCACGCATGAGAGAGAGCTTGAGCAGGGGAAGGGGCAGAAGGAGAGGGAGAAGCCAACTCCCCACTGATCAGGGAGCCTGACTTGGGCTTCATCCCAAGGTTTTGGATCATGACCTGAGCCAAAGGCAGATGCTTAACCGACTGAGCCACCCAGGCTCTCCTGTTTTTTTCTTTGTGTATCAGTTTGTCAAATCTGATATTAGACAGATTACAAACTCTTCACTCTGCCCGACTGTGAGCTCCTTAAGAGCAGGACTGAATCGTTCATTTTTGATAGGACTGGTGCTCAACACGCAGTAAAGGCTTAGTAGATGCTAATCATGGCCTCTGTCTTCTACTTCGTTCTTGTAAGTTTTGCTTTTCTTCCAATTCATGGTCTTTTCAGTTCAGATCAGCAAACATTTATTGAGTGTCTTCTGAGAGGTAGGTCTTTCTTAGGCCTTGGGGCAGGGTTTCTCAGCCTTGACACTATTGACATTTTGGGCTGGATCATCTGTCATTGTGGAGGGCTGTCCTGTGCGTTGTGGGATGTTTAGCAGTATCCTGATCTTTACTCACTACCCATAAGTACCCTCTTCTCACTATCTCTGACAACCAAAAATGTCTCCAGATGTTGTGAAATGTCTTCCCAGGGGTACAGTTGCCCCCTGTTGAGAACTGAGGGTAGAGGGTAGGGGCAGTAGAATCATAGAGGGAAGTAAATGTAGATGTTCTTTGGTATACACTCTCCTTTTATTCCTTCTTCCTAGTTGCACAATCTCTTGTTTATGACTTTGGATAAGAAAGAAAAATGGAGGGACACCTGGGTGGCTCAGTGGATTAAGCCGCTGCCTTCGGCTCGGGTCATGATCTCAGGGTCCTGGGATCGAGCCCCGCATCAGGCTCTCTGCTCAGCGGGGAGCCTGCTTCCTCCTCTTTCTGCCTGCCCCTCTGCCTACTTGTGGTCTCTGTCTGTCAAATAAATAAATAAATAAATCTTAAAAAAAAAGAAAGAAAAATGGATAAGATTTGGGTAAGATAAGGAAGAAAAATGAGGGGATGCCTGGGTGGCTTAGTCAGTTAAGTGTCTGCCTTTGGCTCAGGTCATGATCCCAGGGTTCTGGGATTGAGTCCTTCATTGGGCCCCTTGCTCAGCGTGGAGTCTGCTTCTCCCTTTGCCTGCTGCTCCAGCTGCTTGTGCTCTCTCTATTTCTCTTTCTTTCTGGCAAACAAGTAAAATCTTTAGAGGTACCTGGGCACCTTGCTTACTCTCTCTCAAATAAATAAATAAAATCTTTTTTTTTTTTTTTAAGATTTTATTTATTTACTTAGAGAGTGAGAGAGAACATGAGGGGAGAAGGTCAGAGGGAGAAGCAGACTCCCTGCAGAGCTGGGAGCCAGATGCGGGACTTGATCCTGGGACTCCAGGATCACAACCTGAGCGGAAGGCAGTGGCTTATCCAACTGAGCCACCCAGGCACCCCAATAAATAAAATCTTTAAAAAAATGAGGGAAACCAGGAAGTGACAGCTTTAAAGTAGCCCCATTATTTTCTTTTTCTGTTCAAATTTTATTTTATCTGGTTTAAATATATTAGAGCAGGGGTGCCTATAAGTGTCTGCCTTGGTCTTGGGTCATGATCCAGGATCCTGGGATCAAGCCCTGCATCTGGCTTCCTGCTCAGAGCACCTTCTTCCTCAGCGGGAACCCTGCTTCTCCCTCTCTTATTCCCCCTGCTTGTGTCCCTCAAATAAATAAGTAAATAAAATCTTTATTTTTTTTTTAAGATTTTTTTTTTACTATTTAACAGAGAGAGAGTGAGAGTGAGAGCACAAGCAGGTGGAATGGCAGGCAGAGGGGGAGGGAGAAGCAGGCTCCCTGCTAAGGAAGGAGCCCAATGTGGGGCTTGATTTCAGGACCCTGGGATCATGACCTGAGCCAAAGGCAGCTGCTTAACCAACTGAGCCACCCAGGCACCCCAAATAAAATCTTAAAAAAAAAAAAATATAGAGCAGTATAGATAGATAGCTGAATTTTTTAATACAGATTTATGTAAATTTAGTTTTTTTTTTTTAAAGATTTTATTTATTTATTTGACAGACAGAGATCGCAAGTAGGCAGATAGGCAGGCAGAGAGAGGAAGGGAAGCGGGCTCCATCCCAGGACCCTGGGATCAAGACCTGAGCCGAAGGCAGAGGCTTTAACTCACTGAGCCACCCAGGCGCCCCTAAATTTAGTTTCTACCACTGATTAGTGGAGTAAAGAACTACTAGACTATTACTACCTTGAATAAAAGATTTTCTCAGAAAAGCTCACAGCTGAAAAGTTTAACACCTAGAGAAAAATCAGTATTGGTTTTATAGAAAACTTGCCTGGACTTGTCAGGATTCTTCTTTGATAATTTTTGATGGCCCTGCTTCTTTATAATTCTAAAAAAGTTATGTTAAGCTAATGGGCATATTTTTCTAAGTTAAGTATTTTTTTTGTGATAGGTAGATTGGTCAAGGCGATGGTTCTTGTTCCCTTGGGGCATTCATAAAGTGATTAAAAGTTAGTAGTAACATTTGGGGACTTCACTGTCCTTTGACCAATCCTCCACAATATAACATTATAATCATTCATGTCTTAGTCACCATTAAAATGATGTTGAATGAGTTTTTTCCTGTTCCATTTGAAGTTGTGAATGGTACTCTGGAGAATTCAAATGTATAGTTATGAATGGTATCTCAGAATAGTTACCATTTATGTAAATGAAGCACACTTCTTAACTTAGAAACCAAACAGAATTGAATTAGAAAAGAGAAGAATAGAAACAAGAATTGTTGAATGCTTGCAGAGGAAATAATGTTCAGATATAGAAATATCTCAGAAAAATTTGCTCTTCATGATTTCTACACACCAATAAAGAAAATTAGTTTGAGATTGATGGGAGAGGCTATTAAACTTTGCCTGTAATATTACTTTTCAAGCTGTTTTTCTCTTCTGGTAAAATATGAGAGTCTGAAGCATACTCTGTTAGTTGTAAGATTAATTCCGGTTGAACAGAAGTAAGGTTCTTATTTTTAGAATATAGAAGCCCTTTTGAATAGAAGCAGTAGTTCAGCTTAGTTCCAATTTGAGTGAATGTGTGTGTATAAGCACACATACACATATACACACGTATATATGATGTGGCTTATGGTGATACTTAAACTTTGCAATCGACATAATAAAATAAAAATTCTTTTACTCTTGGGTATTCAAAAGTGAGACCTTTTCTCCCCGATTATGCCATCGTTGTAGCAGGTACTAAAAAGCAGTATAAAATGCTTCCTCTCTCTCTCTTTTTAAAATTTTTACTTATTTATTTTTGAGAGAGAGAAGCAGACTTCCCGCTGAGGAGGGAGCCTGATGCAGGACTTGATCCCAGGACCCTGGAATCATGAATTGAGCCAAGGCAGATGCTTAACCAGCTGAGCCACCCACGTGCCCCTGAAATAATATCTTGAGAAGTTGTGTTTAACTATGTAGAAGGAGGTCTTAGGTCATGCCCATTGATGTTCCTTTCTGTTTATAATTGAGAACTCTTAAATTTCCCTTTGTAGAATATTGATAGTCTTTAAAGAATAGTATTCCTGATACCAAAATCATTAGTGGAATTGTAAGAAGTAGAACAATAATTTTGCCCCTTTTTACTTTTAAAACTCCTTTAGCATTCATTTGCAATGAAAAATTGTAAAGCACAGTGCTCCCACTTTGGTATATACCATTACAATCACTCCCCAGCACTTAAGATAAGTTATATTATGTTAGTAGCTACATTTTACAGGTAAACAAGCTCAGAAAGGTTAGGTAACTTCCTTTAAGTCACTCAACTAATAAATAGTAGATTTGAGTCGAACAGTGTCTTTTTTCCCCCTTCTTTGTACTCTACAGCCTCTATGTATGTATCTATCTGAAGTATAGTTGACATACAATGTTACATTAGTTTCAAGTGCACAGCATAATGATTGGATAACTTCATGCTCACTACAGGTATAACTACTTTCTGTCATCATAACAGGGCTATTGTGATACAGTTGACTATATTCCCTACCTTGTACCTTTCATCCCAGTGATATATACATTCCATATCCAGAAGCCTGTATCTCTCACTCCCCTTCACCCATTTTGCCCATCTTCCCAGCCCTCTGTTCTTTATTTTCACTTTGTAATTAATTAATTAACCAACCTATTTATTTATTTGCTTGTTTATTATTTGTCAGGGAGGACATATAAGCCAGGGGAGCACACAAGCAGGGGGGAGTGTCAGGCAGAGGGCTGAGCAGGAAGCCTGCCCAGGACCCTGGGATTATGACCTGAGCCAAAGGCAGGCATTTAACCTACTGAGCCACCCAGGCATCCCTATTTTTAATATTTTGAAAAAGATTTTATTTATTTATTTGAGAGAAAGCAGAGTGCATGCGTGAAGGCATGGATGGGGAAGGGCAGAGAGAGAGAGGGAGAAGCAGGCTCCACATTGAGCACAGAGCCCCAGTGGGGCTTGATCCCAGGACACTGAGATCATGACATTAGCTGAAATTAAGAGTCATATGCTTAACTGACTGAGCTACCCATAGGCCCCTGTCCTTTATTTTTTTTAGTGAGATTTTTTTTTCTTTCTTTATTTGAATTTAATCAGATTTTTATTATTTTTTGAAAAATACTTTATTTTATTTTTGTTTGACAGAGAGAAGCACAAGCAGGGAAGTGGCAGACAGAGGTAGAGGAAGAATCAGGCTCCCGCAGAGCAGGGACAGCCCTAAGTGGGACTGGATCCCAGGACTCTGGGATTGTGACTTGAGCTGAAGGCAGTCACTTAACCAACTGAGCCACCCAGTCTCCCTAATCAGATCTTTTATTTTTATTTTTTATTTATTTTTTAAAAAGTTTTTTTTTTTTTTTTTAAGATTTTATTTATTTATATGAAGACAGAGATCACAAGCAGGCAGAGAGAGAGGAGGAAGGAAGCTCCCCGCTGAGCAGAGAGCCTGATGTGGGGCTTGATCCCAGGAAGCTGGGATCGTGACCTGGGCTGAAGGCAAGGGTTTAACCCACTGAGCCACCCAGGCGCCCCCCAATCAGATTTTTTAATGATACAGTATACATACTGTGTAATGGACAGAAGCACAAGTATGTAATTAGATGAGTTTTGACAAGTGTAAACACGTGTAGCCAACACCCCAGTCAAGAGATAGAACATTTCCATAACCTTCCAGTGTTCCCTCACACACCCTTCCAGTCAGTCTCCTCTGTCTTAGGGACAACCAGTGTTCTAATTTCTGTTGTTACAAATTAATTTTGCCTGTTCTTGACTCCTACTGTATGCACTCTTTTGTGTCTGAATTCTCCTGTTCAATCTATAGTTTTTGTGATTCATCCACATTAATGTGTATATCAGTATAAACCCAGGGTTTTGATGTGTATGTAGAGTTCTTTCCAACAAACTTCTGCTCCTCTAATTTGCTTAATCTTATATCACATCCTTTTTTTTTTGTTGTTGCTTTGGTATGTGCATGCAATTTACTTCCTTTTCTAATACCTTAGATTTATTTGTTTTTAAAATCTCTTCAAAATTGCAAAAGTAATACATGCTCATTGCAACAAATTACACAATCAGAAGTGAATAAAGAGTGAAAGTTACCTTAGACTTATTTTTATTTCTACCTTTTTTGAATTATGAGAATAATGAGTGCTCTTTGTAAAATAAATTTTTTTTAAATTGCCAAAACCAAAAAGTATGAAGCAGAGAATGAGAATCATCCATGATCCTACCAGTTAGCATTTATTTATTTATTTTAAAAGATTATTTATTTATTTATTGACAGAGATCACAAGTAGGCAGAGAGGCAGGCAGAGAGGCAGGCAGGGGCGGGGGGCGGCAGAAGCCAGCTCCCTGCTGTGTAGAGAGCCCCATGCAAGGCTCCATTCCAGGACCCTGAGATCATGACCTGAGCCGAAGGCAGAGACTTAACCCACTGAGCCACCCAGGCGCCCCTATTTATTTATTTGGGCGCCTGGGTAGCTCAGTGGGTTGGGCCGCTGCCTTCGGCTTGGGTCGTGATCTCAGGGTCCTGGGATCGAGTCCCGCGTCGGGCTCTCTGCTCAGCGGGGAGCCTGCTTCCCTCTCTCTCTCTCTGCCTGCCTCTCTATCTACTTGTGATCTCTCTCTGTCGAATAAATAAATAAAAACCTTTAAAAAAACGTTTTATTTATTTGACAGAGCACAAGCAGGGGGAACGGCAGGCAGAGGGAGAAGCAGGCTCCCTGCTGAGTGATCCCAGAAACCTGAGATCATGACCTGAGCCACAACCAAGAGTTAGACATTTAACCTAACCAACTGAGCCACCCGGGTGTGCAGTACCACTTAACATTTTGACATATTTTCCTCTTTCTCTGCATTTTGTTTACCATAGCTGAAACCATAGTTTAGGGTTTTTTAGATTTCCCTTCTTCATTAGGTTTGTCACATCCACGTTAATCAGTTTTTGTTGTTTCAGTGTTCATGTTTTTGGCCATCCTAAATTTAAGTAGCTGGCAGTGATCTTGGCTACGTTGGCCTCATTGGGTTTATTTATTTATTTATTAGACTTTATATGTTTGAGAGAGAGAGAGCACACAAACGGGGTGGAGGGGAGGGGAAGAGGGAGAAGCAGGCTCTTTTCACCTAGCAGGGAGCTCTACTGGGGCCTCAATCCCAAGTTGCCAAGATCATGACCTAAGCCAAAGGGACTGAGCCATCTAGGTGCCCCTATTTATTTATTTATTTATTTTAATTTTTTCTTTATTTGAGAGGGAGCAGGGGAGAGAGAGAGTAAGCCTTGCATATTAGGAAACAGTATCGTTCTGTGGTTATGAGTGTAGATTCTGCAGTCAGTCCATCTGAGTTCAAATGTAGGCTCTTTCACTTACTAGCTCTGTATGAAACCTTGGGTAGTGACTCAGCCTCAGTTTTTTGTTTTTTGTTTTTAAATTTTTATTTTTTTAATTTTTTTTTAAAGATTTTATTTATTTGATATATATAGAGAGATCACAAGTAGACAGAGAGGCAAGTAGAGAGAGGGGGGGAAGCAGGCTCCCTGCTGAGCACAGAGCCCAATGTGGGGCTGGATCCCAGGACCCTGAGATCATGATCTGAGCCGAAGGCAGAGGCTTAACCCACTGAGCCACCCAGGCGCCCCTTTTATTTTATTTTTTTAAAGATTTTATTTATTTATTTGACAGAGAGAGATCACAAGTAGAGAGAGAGAGAGAGGGAAGCAGGTTCCCCGCTGAGCAGAGAGCCCGATATCGGCGGGACTCGATCCCAGGACCCCGAGATCATGACCTGAGCCGAAGGCAGCGGCTTAACCCACTGAGCCACCAGGCACCCCAGCCTGTTTTCTAATGTGTAAAATGGAGACCTGTGTGATTTTTCTATAAAATACAGAACATATCTCAAAGGGTATTAGAAGAATTAAATGACATCATTACTTGGTCCAGTGCTCAGTACTTATTAACAGTTGTTATAAATTAGGAAATGGCATATTTGGTTGGATACATGATCTGTCTAGCCCCAAATTCTGCTTATGGGAAAGGGATGAAAATGTCACCTTCAAAATTTAGGACCGTGTTGCCCAAACTTCATAATTTGTCTTAGGAATTTCTTATGGAAATGTTACCTGTGTATTTATCTAGACTATGTAAATTATTTTTTCTTATATTCTGTACACCTCATCTGAGTAATGAGTTTTATTATTTTATATGCTGGATTGGGTAGTAAACTGTTACCTTTTATTTGTCCTAATAAAAGCAGTAGCTGCTGGGTAGTAAATGTATACTATGTGCCAGACAGTGTGTACATTCCTCTTCACAACAGTCCTTTAAATTAGTTGTTATTTACAGTTGGGAAAAGTGAGGCTGGAAGAGTTAAGTAGCCTGCCCTTGGTTACAGCCAAGCCTCCTGGTACTAGAATTCAGAGCCTTCCTCCCTTCCTTTCCTTTTCTCTTCCCGACACCGTTTGTTTTTTTGACATAAAATTCCTCTATCTGATTTAAAATCTGGGCTTAAAAAATAATTTAGTAAACGTTATCGTTTCTTTAGACTTATAACTGCTTTATAATTTCTAAGGTTTGATGCAGAATCTGCGTTTACCATTTCACATCCTCTTTGTTTTATTTATTTATTTATTTATTTATTTATTAAGATTTTATTTTTATTTATTTGACAGAGAGAGATACACTGAGAGAGAGAACACAAGCAGGGGGAGTGGGAGAGGGAGAAGCAGGCTTCCTGCTGAGCAGGGAGCCCAATGTGGGGCTCGATCCCTGGACCCTGGGATCATGAGCTCAGCTGAAGGCAGATGCTTAACAACTGAGCCACCCAGGTGCCCATATCCTCTTTGTTTTATATTAGTGTACTGTCTATCTATAATTTTTTTTTTAAAGATTTTTTTTTTTAATTTATTTATTTGACAGAGAGAGATCACAAGTAGGCAGAGAGGCAGGCAGAGAGGGAGGAGGAAGCAGGCTCCCTGCGGAGCAGAGAGCCCGATGCGGGGCTCGATCCCAGGACCCTGAGATCATGACCTGAGCCGAAGGCAGCGGCTTAATCCACTGAGCCACCCAGGCGCCCCTATAATTTTTTTTTAAAAGATTTTTCTTATTTATTTGACAGAGATCACAAGTAGGCAGAGAGGCAGGCAGAGAGAGAGAGGAGGAAGCAGGCTCACTGCTAAGCAGAGAGCTCGATGCGGGACTCGATCCCAGGACCCTGGGATCATGACCTGAGCCGAAGGCAGATGCTTAACCGACTGAGCCACCCAGGCATCCCTATATATTATTTTTTTAAATCTGTAAGCATACAGAAGCTGCTCTGGTCTTTTTTGATACCTTTATAAGCCTTCTTTATCTGTTTTACCTTTTTTGTGCAGTTATGACCACAGCTGTACATTCTCTTCTAGGTACAGATACACTTTGGTTTGTACAAGGGCAGGATAATGTGTTCTGTGTTTCCAGAGCTTTTATAATAACAGCATTTTGTTGCATTTTGTAGCTGTATTCAGGATAAGCCTAGGGACTCTGAAACCCTTTTCTTATATGTTGTAACAGGTAGCTTTAGAGCTCATCATCTGATAATTATAGTTTGGACTATTTTTCCATTACTGCATTACCTTATTTTTATCTACATGGAAGCTATTTTCCACATTTCTCAACACACAACTTTGTACCATCATACTTCTAGCTACTGCTATAGAGTTATCTGCCAACAAAGGAGATTTTACTAGATAGTTTTTTCGAGATAATTTCTAGAAATGTTACTTGGGATAAGTTTCAGCATCAGTCCCTGGGGGACCCCTTTGTTTATACATCTTTATCTATAAGGGGCCTATATCCTAACTGTCTTATTCCTGTTTCTCAATGAGTTCTCGGGGGGAAAAAATTGGTTGGTTTTTTGTTGTTTAATTTCATTAAGCAATCTCTACAAACAACCTACAGCTCACACACACAACCCGAAGATACAGAGTTGCATGCTCTACCAACTGACCCAGCTGCTGGAGCAGGGTACTCTTTTTTGTTCTTTTTGTTTTGTTTTTGTTTTAGAGCATGCTGTTCTTTTTTTTTTTTTTTTAATATTTTATTTATTTGACAGACAGAGATCACAAGTAGAGGCAGGCAGAGAGAGAGAGGAGGAAGCAGGCTCCCCGCTGAGCATAGAGCCGCAGCGAGCCGAAGCGGGGCTCAATCCCAGAACCCTGGGATCACGACCTGAGCTGAAGGCAGAGGATTTAACCCACTGAGCCACCCAGGCACCCCTAGAGCATGCTGTTCTTGATCTTGGGGTCTTAAGTTTGAGCTCCATGTTGGGGGTAGTGTTTACTGAAAAAAATAAAACATGGGTTGCTAAATTGATTAAGTATCTGCCTTAACCAATGGGATGGGATAGAGCCCCAGCACAGCACAGGCTCCCTGCTCAGCAGGGAGTCTGCTTCTCCAACTCTGCCCCTCCCCTACCTGTGCATGCTTGCTCTCTTGGTCACTCAAATAAATAAAATCTTTTAAAAAATAAAAAATAAAAATTATTGGGTCTTCTGGCTGGCTCAGGAGTTGGTACATGCAAAAGAATAAAGTTGGAACCCTGCCTAACACTATAAATAAAAATTAACTCAAAATGGATCAAAGGCTTAAATATAAGTTCTAAAAATATAAAAATCTTAGAAGAAAACATAGGTGTAAAACTTTACAATCTTAGATTAGGCAGTAATTTCTTAGATATGACATCTAAAAGCACACCAAGAAAAAATAGATAAATTTCATCAAAATTAAAAACTTTTGTGCTTTATTTATTTTTTTTAAGATTTTACTTATTTATTTGACAGAGAGAGAGATCACAAGTAGGCAGAGAGAGAGGGGGAAGCAGGCTCCCCGCCTAGCAGAGAGCCCAATGTGGGGCTCGATCCCAGGATCCTGAGGTCATGACCTGAGCTGAAGGCAGAGGCTTAACCCATTGAGCCACCCAGGCGCCCCTGTGCTTTATTTTTTATTTATTTTAAAAATATTTTATTATTGTTTTGAGAGAGAGAGCAAGGCATGAGAGGAGAGAGGTCAGCAGGAGAAACAGACTCCCTGCCGAGCAGGGAGCCCGATGTGGGACTCAATCCCAGGACTCCGGAATTATGAACTGAGCTGAAGGCAGTCGCTTAACCAACTGAGCCACTCAGGCAACCAAAACTTTTGTGCTTTAAAGGGCATGATCAGAGTGCTTGGGTGGCTCAGTTGGTTAAGTATACAACTCTTGATTTCAGCTCAGGTCTTGATCTCAGAGTCATGAGTTCAAGCCCAGCATTGGGCTCCACACTGGGCGTGGAGCTTACTTTAAAAAAAAAAAAAAGATCTTATTTTACTTATTGTAGAGAAAGAGAGAGCAAATGCCAGAGCTGTTGGGGCAGAGGGAGAGAGAGGGAATCTTAAGCAGGTTCCATGGTCAGAGCAGAGCCAAATATGGGGCTTGACATGGGACTTGATCCCAGGAGCCTCAAATCATGACCTCAGCTGGAATCAAGAGACGGATGCTTAACTGACTCAGCCGCCCAGGCACCCCAGGTGTATTTGTATTAAGTAATCTCTACACCCAGCAAGGGGCTCTAATTCACAACCCTGAGATGAAGAGTTCCATGCTCCATTGAACAAGCTAGCCAGGCAACTCTGTTCCTCTTTTTCAGTTTTGACTATGTTGAATCTCTTGCACTTCCATCTGAATTTAGGCCCAGATTGTCAATTTCTGCAAAAAAAGCCAGCTGGGATTTTGGTAAGGGTTTCATTGAATCTGCAAATTAATTTGGGGAGTATTGCCATCTTACTCATATTAAATCCTCTCATACATTAGTATGGAATGTCCATTTATTTAAGTCTTTAAATTTTTCTATGTATTGTAGTTTTAGAATACAAGTCTTGTCTTTCTTCTGTTAAATTTATTCGTATTTTCTTTTATCTTTTTTTTTAAATCTCAGAACTACCTCAGGTATGGTGATTTGTGAGCATTAAATGGATGGGCATCATTGTTTTGTTGTTCTTAGTTCTTGGTGTTCTGAGTAATTCTTCTCAAATTTATATCTCTATATTTATACTGAATAGTTAACAGGATTCCTGAAAAAGAAAAATTTTAAAAGATTTTATTTACGTAGGGGTGCCTCAGCTCGGTCATGATCCCAGAGTCTTGGGTTGGAGCCCCAGCATGGCACAGGCTTCCTGTTCTGCGGAGAGCCTGCTTTTCCCTCTCCTTCTGCCTGTCACTCTGCCTACTTGTATTCTCTCTCTCTGTCAAGTAAAACAGTACAAAACAAAACAAAAAGCTCTTTTTTTTTTTTTTTAAGATTTTATTTATTTATTTGACAGAGAGAGATCACAAGTAGACAGAGAGGCAGGCAGAGAGAGAGAGCGAGAGCGATGTGGCACTCGATCCCAGGACTCTGAGATCATGACCTGAGCCAAAGGCAGTGGCTTAACCCACTGAGCCACCCAGGCACCCCAAAACAAAAAACTCTTAAAAAAAAAAAAAGATTTTATTTATTTGAAAGAGAGAGCACAAATTGTGGGGAGGGGCAGAGGGACAAGCAGAGTCCTTGCTGAACAGGGGAGCCTCATGTGGGCTCAATCCCAGGACCTTGCGATCTTGACTTGAATCAAAGTCAGAAGCTCAACCAACTGAGCTACTGAGGTACTCCAAAAAGGATAATTTCTAAAAATTTGGTACTTACATCAGTGTATTTGTATATTTCTAGGCTAATCCTCAAGCACTGTTTGGTCATGTCACCTGTTTATTTGAAGCTTGCTTCTAGGGACAAACAGTATATTATGAGTATATTTGAAAGTATTTTATTCTATTTGTATTTTATTCCTAAGTATTTTATTCTTTTGTTTTGCTTTAGGAGAGAATGCATGAGTGGGGGGTGGACAGAGAGAGAGAGAATCTCTCTTTTTTTAAGATTTTATTTTATTTATTTGTTAAGAGAGAGCACACATAAGCAGGGAGAGCAGCAGGCAGAGCAGGCAGAGGAAAAGCAAGCTCCCGCTGAGCAAGGAGTCTGATGTGAGACTCAATCCCAGACCCTGGGATCATGACCTGAGCCAAAGGCAGATGGTTAACTGACTGAGCCACCCAGGCATACCATTTTTGTTGTTGTTAAAGATTTTATTTATTGGGGCGCCTGGGTGGCTCAGTGGGTTAAAGCCTCTGCCTTCAGCTCAGGTCATGATCCCAGAGTCCTGGGATCGAGCCCCACATCGGGCTCTCTGCTCAGCAGAGAGCCTGCTTCCTCCTCCTCTCTCTTTCTCTCTCTCTGCCTACTTGTGATCTCTGTCAAATAAATAAATAAAATCTTAAAAAAAAAAAAGATTTTATTTATTTATTTGAGAGAGAGAGTGCGAGAGAGCATGAGCAGGGTGAGGGGCAGGAGGAGAAGCAGATTCCCTCCTGAGTAGGGAGCTCAATGTGGGACTCAATCCCAGGACTCCAGGATAACCTGAGCCGAGGGAAGACGCTTAATGGACTGAGACACCCAGGCGCCCCCCTGAAAGAGAGAATCTTTTTTTTTTTTAAGATTTTATTTATTTATTTGACAGAGATCACAAGTAGGCAGAGAGGCAGGCAGAGAGAGAGAGGAGAAAGCAGGCTCCCTGCCGAGCAGAGGGCCCGATGGGGGACTCAACCCCAGGACACTGAGATCATGACCTAGTCAAAGGCAGAGGCTTAACCCACTGAGCCACCCAGGCACCCTGAAAGAGAGAATCTTAAGCAGGCTCCATGCCCAGCATGGAGCTGGTTGCCGGGCTTATCTCACAACCTTGAGATCATGACCTGAGCTGAAATCGGGAGTCAGACATTCAACCTACTGACCCACCCAGGCACCCTAGTATTTTATTCTTTTTGATACTGTTGTAAACGAAATTGTTTTCTTAATTTCATTTTTGGATTGTTAATTGCCAGTGCATAGAAATACAATTGATTTTGTATATTGATCTTATATTCTGTTACCTTGGTTCTAGCAGAATGTTTTTTGTTTTGTTTTGGTGGATTCCATAGCATTTATTTAAGATTTTATTTTATTTTTTTAAGATTATATTTATTTGGGGGGCACCTGGGTGGCTCAGTTGGTTAAGCGACTGCCTTAAGCTCAGGTCATGATCCCAGTGTCCTGGGATTGAACCCCACATTGGGCTCCCTGCTCAGTGGGGAGCCTGCTTCACCCTCTCCCTCTGCTGCTCTGCCTGTTTGTGCTCTCTCACTCTGGCAAAAAGATAAATAAAATCTTAAAAAAAAAGATTTTATCTATTTGTCAGAGAAAGAGAGTGTGCAAACCGGGAGGGGCAGGCAAGAGAAGCAGGCTCCCTGCTGAGCAAGGATCCCAGCGTGGCATGCAGATGCTTAACCAACTGAGCTACCCAGGTGCCCCAAAGATTTTAATTTTTTTAGTAATCTCTGCACCCAATATGGGGCTTGAACTCATGACCCTGAGATCAAGAGTCAGATGCTCCCTCAACTGGGCCAGCCAGGCATCCCTCCTTAGCATTTTTTATATACAAGATTATGTCATCTTCCTTTCCAGTTTTAAACCTTTTATTTCCTTTTCTGTCTGACTGACCTGGCTAGAGCTTCTGGTACACTGTTAAGTAGAAGTGATAAGACTGGACATCATAGTCTTTTTTTTAAATATTTTTTATTTATTTGACAGAGAGAAATCACAACTAGGCAGAGAGGCAGGCAGAGAGAGAGGAGGAAGCAGGCTCCCTGCAGAGCAGAGAGCCCGATGCGGGGCTCGATCCCAGGACTCTGGGATCATGACCCGAGCCGAAGGCAGAGGCTTTAACCCACTGAGCCACCCAGGCGCCCCGTGGACATCATAGTCTTGTTCCTAATCTTAGAAGGGAAAATCTGTCTGCTTGTCATATCAGAGTAATACTGGCTTCACAGAATAAGTTCAGATATATTTGCCCTTATTACTTATGAAGCAGATCTTAGACTTCATTTCATTTGTATTTCAGCATATCTCTTTAAAATACAAGTATTCCCTCATTGGAACATATCTTTTTTAAAGGTTTTGTTTTTATGTAATCTCTACACGCAACATGGGACTTGAAATTACAACCCCAAGATGAAGAGTTGCATGCTCTACTGACTGAGCCAGCCAGGTGCCCCAGAACATAATTATGTTAGTGTTGTCACACCATTTTATTTATTTATTTATTTATTTATTTATTTATTTATTTATTGTGTGTTCACCTCCATGATATCTTTAAATATCCAGTCACTTAAAGAGTTTTAAGCAGGGGGTGGGTGTGTATGATATGATTTCCTTTCCTTTTATTTTATTTTGTTATTTTTTTGAGGGGGAGAGTGTGTGTGAGCAGGGGATGGAAGGAGAGGGGCAGAGGGAGAAGGAGAGAGAGAATCCTAAGCAGGCTCCATGTTCAGTCTGGAGCCTGACTCCGGGCTCAGTCTCATGAGATGAAGACCTGAGCTGAAATCAAGAGTTGGTTGCTTAACTGACTGAGCCACCCAGGTGTCCCATATGATTTCCATTTTTATTTTTTTATTTAATTAAAAAAACATTTTTTTTTTTAGATCTTATTTATTTAACACAGAGAGAGAGAGAGAGAGAGGGAGAGGGAACACAAACGGGGATTGGGAGAGGGAGAAGCAGCCCTCCTGCTGAGTAGGAACCCGACGCGGGGCTTGATACCAGAACCCCAGGATCGTGACCTGAGCTGAAGGAGCCCAACAACTGAGCCATCCAGGTGCCCTGATTTACTTTTTTTTAAAGATTTATCCAGTTGCTGCAAAGAAAATGAATTATCTGGAGGCAGGAACTGATTGCAGTGAGTAATAGAAGGCTATTGCAGAAGTCTGAATAATGATAGAGACTTGAAATAGGTGGTGAAAGAAGAAATGGAGCGAAATAGATGTATGTAGTTAGTATATATTTTAGAGGTAGAACAGATAGGACTTCATGATGGATTAGGTATGTGGGTCAG